>NW_026294424.1:6525000-7205000 GCF_007827085.1 Peromyscus californicus insignis
TAGAAGGATTTAGAGTGTGGAGATAAACAGAAAGTACAGGATAGCCTCGAGAGGGCCTGGAACCTATTCCAATGGGCCCTGACTGTCTCTGCCCTAGGGTATTTATAGAAATGCCAAGGGATGGAGCAAAAGACCTCCCTCCAACACAGCCAAGTGCAGACCATCTCAGACACCTGCACTCAGGCCCGTGGTCCAATCATCCTCTCTATGAAGGCCTGCTGGGTAAAGCACTAGGAAACCTGAAGACGGGATCCCACAACATCCTACCTTGATCCAACAAGGTTCTGCGTGGCTCAATCTACCCTTCACAGGTATATGGGAAAACTGGGGTAAAGATGGGTGTTAAGGTGGGAACAGTCAGGAGACAGTAACAGCCCAGTCTGCAGGGTGTAGCAGTCATGCAGCAGGCCAGATACCGGCACAGGCTTATACATGTCAAATGAACAGATCACATCACTCTTATTCTAATTCCCTTCCCTGGGCCTCATCCCAGTAGGCACTCAGATAACTGCTGAATGAGTGGGTGCAAGCACACATGACTGGTTTTGGTCAACTGCCAGGCTGGCTGCTCACAAATCCCTCTGGAATTCTGGGTTCCAAAGCTACATACTCATCTCTGAAGCCTCTCCTCTCCTCTATCTCCTCCCTAACCCCATGTACAAGAAGAGATGAGTAGCATCCCTTTGGGGCTATCTACTGAGCACCTACAGAACAAAAGAATGTGGCCACAGCCTCATGGGTCCTGTAGGACTGGGGCAGTAGCCAGAAAATACAGGTCCTGGTTGGCCAGACACCAGACAAAGTAAGAAGGAAATAGGGCCTAAGCATTGCTGAGCTGCTAAAAAATCAATCTTGGTCCCTACAGAACCTACAGACTCTGACCTCACCAACATAGCAACCTCATTGGGGCTGATCTTGAACTTCTGGGCTTAAGTGATCCTCCTACTTCAACTTCATCTGTGCTGGGACTAAAGGCATGTACCATTGTACCCAGCCATTCATTACTGTTCACCTGAAGCATATTCCAGTTTCAAGTCTATCTATTACTGCTTCTGGTCCTCACTCCATTTTACAGTTAAGAACATTAAGCTGGGGAGGTTAAAGGACTTGCCTAAGACTTTGCCTACCATCCAGTGCCAAATTTAGACTTTCCAACACAATTATCAAGACACTTTATATTCTTATAGACAGTAAGTATGGGTGCTGGGAACTGAACCTGGGTCTTCTGGAAGAACAGCAAGTGCTCTTAACTATGGAGCCATCTCTCCAGCCCCACTCTACATTTAAATTTAAATTTTATTTTATGCATGTGAGTATTTTGCCTGCATGTGTATCTGTGCACCACATGTATGCCTGGTGCCTGCACATGACAGAAGATGGCCTGAGCTGCCATGTGGGTGATGGGGAATCAAATCTAGATCTTCTAGAAGAGAGGCCAGTCCTCTTAACCACTTATCTCTCCAGCCCCACCACTCTACCTACATTCTTTCAGACAGGGTCTCATTATGTAGTCCTGGCTGGCCTGGAACTTACTATGGAGACCAGCATGATGTCAACTACATTCTTATATGCTACCTCATTAACATGAAGCTTTATGAGATGAAATGCACAGTCTTTGTTTGCCCTCAAACTCACTGCTGTAACTTTTGTGCCCTCTGAATGAAATATAGAGCAAACTCATCATTCATCCATCCATTCATGCAGCTAACAATTCCGTGACAATTACATGTCATATGTGTTGCTACCAAGTGGAAGTTCACAAAGAAGAGTGGTACCAAGCTGAGGCTTTGGAGTTTAGCAGAAGAGCTAAAAGGTACATGTTAAATGATAAGAATCCTTAATAAGGACTCCATCAAAATCACTCGAGATGTGCTATTTTCCCTAAAAAAAAAAAAAAAAAAAAAAAAAAAAAAAAAAAAAAAACAGCACCTCTGTGCTGGCTGTTTTTATGTTAATTTAACAAAAGCTAGAGTCATCTAATCAGAGAGACCCTAAATTGAGAAAATGCCTCCATACAGGCTGTGAGCAAGTCTGTAGAGCATTTTCTTAATTAGTGATGAACGTGGGTGGGCCCAAGTGGGCCCAGCCCATTGTGGAAGGTACCAACCTGAGGTCCTGGGTCCTATAAGAGAGCAGGCAGACCCCAGGTGGTGGTGGCGTACACCTTTGATAGATCAAGCTCTGCCTTTAACAGATCAAGCTCCATCTTTAATAGAGCAAACTCCATGGCCTCTGTTTCAGTTCCCGCCTCCAAGTTTCTGCCTTGACTTCTTTTGATGATGAACTGTGATATGGAAGTGTAAGCAAAATAAACCCTTTTCTCCTCAAGTTGCTTTTGGTCATGGTGCTTCATCAGAGCAAAAGAAACCCTAACTAAGACAACCTTTTCCCAAGATATCTGACTCCCAGGCCCTCCTCAGTGACATTTTCCTTACTCTAAGATGATACTTTTTGTTAGACAGTTTCAGAAACCCAGTTCTAAAAGGGGAGAACTCTGCTAAAAGCAAGCAGCAACATCAGCACCACACAGCTTTTGAGAGGGATGGAAAATAATCCATTCTTCAGAATGTATAACCTTCAGGCACTGCAGAGACGTCAGATATATTGGAGTGGTGGTCAGATGAGGTGGCCCATGCTTATAATCTCAGCACCTGGAAGACTGAGGCAGGAGAATCACCACAAGTTAGGAGGCCAGTTTGGGACACACAGTGAATTCAAAGCCAGCCTAGGCTAGACAGAGAGATCCTGTGCCATAAAAAAGAAAATGAAACTAAAACTAACTGGGATGAGGACAACTCTGTTGAGATCTCAGATCAGTCCTCACTCTGGGATATAAATGATCATTTAGGAAACAAGTACACACCTAGTTTTGAAAAACATTCCTCAGTTTGAGATGTCTAGGGTGATACAGTGGTGCTTCGAGACTAAGGCAGATTTGCAATACTTAATTAGGAAATTAAAGCTTAAAGGTGGCAAGACCACATCCTCAACTCTTTGGTTTGCTTGCCCTGGCTCACCCCTGAGGAATGGGACAGTGGGAGAATATAAGACTTAACTATCCTCGCAGCAATCATCAATGAACTGATCCCCATTCTTGTGTTCAGTTCTTAGGCTTTAGAGAACTGTAGGCATTTTGGAATCCACCATCTGTCTTATGTGCTCCTTTTTTTCCCCCAAGACAGGGTTTCTCTATGTAGCCCTGGCTATCTTGGAACTCGCTGGTCTTGAACTCAGAGATCAGTCTGCCTCTGCCTCCCAAGCACTGGGATTAAAGGCATGCACTACCATGCCTGGCTTATGTGCTCCTTTTTAAGGCCCCACGCCCATAGTTTCTTAGGACAAAACCCAGGCCTTGGGCATGCCAGGCAAGCATTCTACAAGCTATATTCCAGCTCCTATACTCCTTTTTAACTCTAAAAATTCCAGGCCAAGGTGTACAGAGATATCAAAAAGACACTAGTCTTCATTATGAAAATCTTCATTACAAATCTGGGCATGCTCCCAGCAAAGGGCTTGTTCCTGTGGCACGTACTTGTTCACATGGGAGCTGTCTGCGAGGCGCCTTGGCATGTCTGAGCCTGTCTACACTGATGCTTAGGCTGCTGATGGACCACATGGAGACAGATGAGACTCGCATTCCAAGAATGTCTACGCCACACTCAGAAGGCTGCAGTGGGAAGAAATAAGTAGGTTGAGTGGAACTTGGGACACACATTAACCAGCTGTAAAATCCAAGAGTCTAAATGGTGTTTAAGTCCCAAGGCTAGTGCTCGCGAGACCTGGCCCCAAATACAGGACCAAAGACATGAATGATCTTTTAGGTCCAGGAGGACAGAGAAGGCTGAGCAGATGGCTTCTTTTTCTGGGGACTGCACTGGTCCTGGTCTTTGGTACCTCATAATCTCCCTATTTTCTCAACCTCCCCTATCTTCTAAGATTTATTTAAAAAGGTCTCATTTTTTGCCAGGCATTCAGGATACTGAGATAAAGGTTTCAGCCTAAGGGTGACAATGACAAACCAACAAGGTGGCCCAGTCTGCTTGGCACTGACAGGTGTGCAGAGTGTGTGAGGGCAGAGGAGGATTCAGACACAGCACAACAGACAGGCAGACAATTCACTGTGCCAAATTCAGTGTAGAAGGAGCCCAGGGAATGGTAAGGAAGGCAGCAAGATCTAGGAAGAAGTAGGGAGTAAGTCCTTAGATTCCCCAGAGCCCTTCAGCCTTGGTCTGCTTGCTCATATTCCAAATTGGGGTCCATAACCTGACATCCCCACCCAAGCTTCCAAAATGCCCCATGATTTTAATGATTCTCTTCCTATCCAGCTCACTCCCACTCCCTAGCTAAGTAGACTGGTACATCCAAATGGTAGGTTTGGATGTACATAGATTATACTATGTGATGCAACACTATCCATTATATTATCTTATTTTATTTTGTCTTGTTTGAGACAGGGGTCACCCTGGCTAACCTGGAACTTGAACTTGCAGTGATGCTTCTGTCCTTGCCTCTTGAGTACTAGGATTATAAGCATGTGCCACCAGAGCCAGCCTATCACACTTTTGAGGTGAGGGATATCTGGGAGAAATATCTCAATTGATAGAGTATTTGCTTCACAAATATAAGGACTTTAGTTTAATCCCTAGAAACCACATAAAAATGCTGGGCATCGTGGTACCACACACATGTAATCCCTGTCCCAAGAAAATCAAAGTAGAAGGATCCCTGAGGCTCTCTGGCCAGTTAGTCTAGCCTACCTAGAGAGCCCCAGTTAATGAGAGTCCCTGTCTCAAAGGAGGTGGACAGTATTCCTAAGAATGACATCCAAGGTTGTTTTCTGGCCTCCACATGCAAGCACAGATACCTGTACACATCTACACACACACACACACACACACACACACACACACACACACACACACACACACACACAGTATTATGTGACACTGGGCTTCACACAGGGTAACTGACACAGGCTAGGGAAAAAAGCACTCTACCACTGAGCTGAATTCCCAGTCTTCCCTTACATTATCCCAGTCTGTTACACATAGATTATATTCTACTTCCACAGAGATTTTCCTTGGATGAGAATTTTACTTATATGACATAATGTTAAATGAAAAAGTGTGGGAGCCCGTTCTTGGGTTCCTCGTGGCTTTACCCAGCAGGTCCAAATAGAAGATGATTAGGACCATGGGCCTGAGTGCAGGTGTCCGAGATGGTCTGCACTTGGCTGTGCTGGGGGAGGAGGTCATTTGCTCCACCCCTTGGCGTCTCTATAAAAACCCTGGGGCAGAGACAGTCGGGCGGGTTGGAAAAGGTTCCAGGCCCTCTCCAGGCTATCCTTTATTTTCTATCTGTTTATCTCCGCAAGATTCTCCGCAATAAATCCTTCTATCTAATATTTCCTGCTGCTCGCACTCAAGAAAACTCTGGGGAACTGTGGGGATGGTTGGGTAATCGCCCCACAAAAAAGCAAGCTACAAAACTGTATACAAACAGCTGATGTGGAAGTGCAAGCCTGTAAGCTCAGCATTTGGGAGGCAGGAGCATGAGTCTGAGGCTAGCCTGCACAAAACCTTCCTTATAAAACAAAACTGTATACAAAGTCAAACATGGTACCATATGCCTCACAGTTCTTAGAAGGTAGAAGAATTACAATTTTTTTTTCAAGATTATCCTCAACTACAAGGCAAGTTTGAGGCTAGATGCTCCCTACATGAGACTCTGTCTCAAGATAAAACCCCAAAGAACCCTGTATACAAAGCTGAACATATTCTATGACCACAGAGGTGAAAACCATGTAAGAAAAAAATGCCAAAAATATTATCTGTGGGTGGTCTCTGAAAAGAATTATGATCAAAATTCTTAAGCTTAAAAAAATTTGGGGTGGGGGAGGCTAGAGAAATGGCTCAGCTATTTAAAAACACTGATTGCTCTTTCAGAAGACCTGGGTTCAAGTCCCAGCACACACATATTGGCTCAGGAATCCAGTGCTTTTTTTTTTTTTTTAATGGCCTCTGAAGGCACTGCACACATGTGGGGCACAGACATACATTTAGGCAAATACTCATACACATAAAAATAAAATCTCAAAAAAAATTTTGAAATAGGGTCTCACTGGCTGGCCTTGAACTCACAGAACTCCACCCACCTCTGCCCCCCAAGTGCTAGAATGAAAGAAGAGCCCCACCACAGCCAGTTACAATGGTTTTAATTACATTTTACTTGTTTTCTGTATGTGTATGGGAGTCCATGACAAGGATGCAGGGGAGTCAGAGGACAACTTTTAGGAGTCAGTCCTTTCCTTTCACCATCTGGATGCTGGGGACTGAAGTCAGGTCATCAGGCCTGGAGACAGAGGCCTTTCCCAGCTGAGTCATCACCACAGCACAGGGCTGTTGCTTTTCCCCACTCACTCATACTTTCTGCTTTGTCCACAGTAAATACTATATTTAAATTCTCTTATTACATTTATTCAAGTTTGTGTGTGTGTATGTTTATACCTGCCACAAGTGACCTGTATAGGACAGCATTTTCTCCTTCCATCATATGGGACCTGAGGATTGAATACAGGTCATCAGGCTTGGCAGTAGGCACCTTTACCCATTGATCCATCTCGACAACCCACATATTAATATTCAGAAAAATAGGGAATTCGTTCAAACTACTTTACCTTCATATTTCAACAGAGGGCAAAAAGGAAAGCAAGCAGACTAAGACACATGAAATTGTGAATGAATCTTAGTATACTTCTCTTAGAAATTTTAAGGTTTTTCTTGTTGAGACAGGTCTTACTATATAACTCTGGCTGTCCTGGAACTCACTACACAGACCAGACTAAATCTCTCACAGAGATCTGTTTGCCTAGGATTAAAAGAATGAGCTACTATATCTGGTGACATTTTAGCACTTTAAACACACACACACACACACACACACACACACACTCCCCCCACCCTCTATTGGGAATTAAACCTAGGGCCTCACACACCTAGAAAGTGCTCTACCACTGTAACACATCCCTATCCTTTTTTTTAAAAAAAAAAAAAAAAAACATTTTATGTCACTCCTTTGAGACAGAGTCACTTTATAATCTGTATTGTCCTAGAGCTCTTGGTGATTCTCTTGATTCTGTCTCCCAAGTGCTGGAATTAGATTTAGACCACCATGCACACAGTTGTTTTATCTTTTTTTCTGAGACAGAGTCTGTCTAAGTTGCACAGACTGACCTTGAACTAACTCTGTCGCCCAGACAGACCTTAAACTTGAGATCCTCCTGGCTCCACCTCCTAAGTAGCTGGGATCACAGGTTTGTGCTACCAGGGTCAGCTCATTTTCAATTTTTATTTAGTTTTCATTTTTTAAAAAACATTTTATTTTATATGTGGTTGCTTTACCTGTATGTATGTCTGTGCACCATGAACATGCAGTGTCCTTAGAGACCACAAGAGGGAGTGAGATCCCCTGGAATTGGAGTTACAGATGGTTGTTAGTCAGTGTGTGGGTGCTGGGAATTGAACTCAGGTCCTCCGGAAAAGCAGCTAGTGCTCCAGCCCCTTAATGGTTTATTTTTAATACCTTCAGATGCTCAAAAAGAAAAGACTCTCCCACCCCTGGAACTCAATCTCCCTGTTCTCTGACCTGGAGACAAATGGCACTAGATCACATCTTTAGGATAAACCCTAGAAGTAGAACTAGAGTCAAAGAATGTATGTATTTGTCATTTTAACAAACACCCTCCAGAAATAATGTACTATTCTGTATGCCTGATAAATATGCAAAAATGCCTTTTTCTCCAAATCCTTGAAAAGGTTATGACTTTGGTTTTCAAAAGAGAATGCATACTTTCAAATGAAAAGAAGAGTACCTTTTTAGTTTAGAAAGATTTAAAGTGAAATTCACTGTTTCCTTCAGTAATTAGTTATCAGGACCCATATTGTTCCATGTACTACAGAAGATGCAAGAAATACGTTGATTTTGCAGGCACAAGTCAAATTTGAGAGGAGAATCCAGGGACAGCTCTGCCTTTTCATATTTTCTTCCAATGCTCTCAATTCAAATGCTGTTTCCCTTGGTGATGCTTTATTTTATTAAAATAAAAAATAAACCGGGCAGTGGTGATGCACACCTTTAATTCCAGCTCCCAACTCGGGAGGCAGAGGCAAGTGGATCTCTGTGAGTTTGAGGCCTGCCTGGTCTACAGACTGAGTTCCAGGACAGGCAAAGCTACACAGAGAAACCCTGTCTGGAAAAACAAAACAGAACCAAAGTTTTAAAAAAGGGACTGGAGAGATGACTCAGTGGCTAAGAGCACTGGCTGCTCTTCCAGAGGACCTGTGTCTAGCTACCAGTACCCACACAGCAGCTCACAACCATCTGTAACTCCAGTTCCAGGAGATCTGATACCCTCTTCCTGCCTCCTCTAGCCCCAGTGCACATGAGCATGCACATACATACCCCTGCATGCACAAAACACCTGTTGCTGGCCAGTGTCTTGTCAACTTGACACAAGCTAGAGTCATTTAAGAGGAAACCTTTGCCAGGCAGTGGAGGCACATGCCTTTAATCCCAGCACTCAGGAGGCAGAGGCAGGCCCATCTCTGAGAGGCTACCCTGGTCTACAGAGTTCCAGGTCAGGGCAACGCAGAGAAACTCTGTCTTAAAAAAAAAAAAAAGAAGAGGAGGAGGAGGGAACCTCAATTAAAAGGTGTCCCCAACCAGAGTGGCCTATGGGCAAGCCTGTGGGACATTCCTTGAATAATGATTGTTGTGGGATGGCCCAGCCTACTGGGGGCAGTGCCACTCCTGGGCAAGTGGTTCTAGATGGTGTAAGAAAGCAGGCTGAGAGCCGGGCGGTGGTGGCGCACGCCTTTAATCCCAGCACTCGGGAGGCAGAGGCAGGCGGATCTCTGTGAGTTCGAGGCCAGCCTGGGCTACAGCGCGAGATCCAGGAAAGGCGCAAAGCTACACAGAGAAACCCTGTCTCGAAAAACCAAAAAAAAAAAAAAAAAAAAAAAAAAAAAAAAGAAAGCAGGCTGAACAAGCCAGTAAGCAGCACTCCTCCATGGTTCCTGCTTCAGTTCCTAACTCCAGGTTCCTGCCCTGCTTGAGCTCTTGCCCTGACTTCCCTCAGTGATGGAGTATGATCTGAGAGTTACAAGCTGAAATAATGAAATAACCCTTTCCTCCCCAAGTTGCTTTTGGCTGTGGTATTTGATAGAATAGAAACCCTAAGACAATATCTATACACATATTTTTTAGATTCATTTTATGAGTGTTTTGCATATGTACATATGTCCTTGTACCACATGTATGTCTAGGGCCTAAAGAGGTCAAAGAGGGTGTTGGATCCCTTAGGACTAGAGTTACAGATGGTTGTGAGCCACCATGTGAGTTCTGGGAATCAAACCCAGGTCCTCTGCAAGATCAAGTGTTCTTAACTGCCAAGTCATCTCTCCAGGCCCCAAAACGTTTTTTTTTTTTTTTTAATTGAAAGGAAAAAAATGGCTGGAGAATAGCTCAATGGTAGAGAGCTTGCCCACACATGACAGAGAGGCCCTGTGTTCAATCCCTAGGATTGTAAAAATAAATAGACAATTTTCACAGCAAGCATGCCACGGAGGCATTTGATGGCTCTGAGTATGAATTTTAGTTCTCACCTATTCTGTAATTTTGCACAAGTTATCTCCTCTCTGTGCTTGTCTGTAGAATGGGTCACTACCCTCTGTACAAGATATCTGTCACAGTCACAGAGAAAACAGTAAAGGGAGTCCATCCAGGTAAGGACTTTGAGCTCAGGGAATAGTACTGTTTACACTCCCCACAGAGCAATGAAATGAGCAGGTGGTTACATTGCCAAATGAGTCACAACTTCCCTTTCTGAATGAACATTGTTCCTTGAAGGCAGACTGGGTAACTGTCTATGCGCTGACAGGAAAAGCAGTATGGGACACAGTTTGATCTAGAGAAATAAGATTCTATCTGAAGTGTTGAAGACAGGGGCATTTGCATTTCTTACCATGACTTCCATTAACTCCATGCTAATCTTTTCCTTATGAATTATTTCATTTAATCTTCACAGCCTGCCTTGAGGCAAATACTACCACAACACTGTCAGCATCTCCTGGGATATTAAATTAGGACCAGAGTAGTTTGGTCATTTGGTTGGTCACAGAGCCAGTCAGCGGCAAAGCTTCCCAACTCCAAGTCACGTATGTAACAGATGGTACCTCAGTGACTTGTGCTTGGGTGTTTCCTCACGTCTGTCCCAGCTTCCAGATGCATTACTCAGCACAAGGCTTGACACCTAAGGAGCACCTCATAAATGTAGATGGTGTGTCAGAGCTGATGCCCAATAGCACACAAACTACACAACTCAATACAAGTCCATCTGTTCAACTAAAGTTTTGGAAAATCAGTATCCTATAAGAGCAGTTGTTTTGAGACTTAGAACTGTATTATATAGCTGACTCACTCCTTGTTTTTCAACTGTTGCTCCAAACTTGTTTGGTAGGGGTGGGAGGTGCTAGGGATGGAACCCAGGCCTTGCAAAGGTAGGCAAGTACCCCCACTAAGCCCCACTCATAGCCTTGCTCCAGACTCGGAAATAGGGGTAAGCACAGGGGGCAGACAACAGGGATTTCATGGATCTACAGCCAGAAAAAAGTCCAGGTTGTCCAGGCTGGCATTTGTGACTGGTGTGTGTGTGTGTGTGTGTGTGTGTGTGTGTGTGTGTGTGTGTGTGTGTGTTGAGAGCGTGCTCTCACGCGCGTGTGAGCTCACACTGAAGACTGACTATGCAGTTTATTGTGCACTCTTGTAAGACCCAACTCCTAAGTTCAACAGCAAACCCGACAGGGAGAGGATATCAAATAATGTATGTGAATGAATAGGAATTTGGCAATTTTAACTCAAATCAAAATAGCTGGGCAATGCTGCTCTAGAGAAAAGCTCTCCAGCTTGGGAGAGATCCCAGTTAAGGGCTGTCAGTTTGTAGTAAAACACAATAAAAAAAAGCATCTAGAGCCCAAGGACTTGGGCTGAGGCTCGTCTTTGCCACTCAGCCAGTGTCTCTCCCTGTAACAGTGAAGACTGCTCCTGCTCTCCCTCTGCTACAGAAGAGTTTATAAAATAAGGCGGTGTTTTGCTTCCACCGTCACGCAAGTCAGCAGAACCTCATTAATTCCGATTTTCCCTGGGGTTGAGCTAAAGGCCTCTAAAACACTCTCAACTATTAAAGGAGAATAAATAGGGTTGACAAGAATTCACCAATTAAGGAGAAAACTTTCTAAGAGTTTAATACCACACAGCAAATACCTGATAAAGGAATGATCTCATTTCTGTGCTCAACAGGAGTTCTTGAAGAGGAACTGTGATCAAAAACAATAAAGCCAGGGATGAGGAACAGATCAGTTGGTAAAGTGCTTGCTTTGTGAGCCTGAGGACCCAGGTTAAATCCCCAGAACCATCCTCCAACACACACACACACACACACACACACACACACACACACACACACAGTAAGTTGGGCATGATGCCATATGGAGGGAAGACAAATCCCAGGCACACTGGCTCCCCCAGCTTTGCCTACTTGGTAGGTCACAGGTAAGTGAGACCCTGTCTCAAAGAAAACAAAGATAGATGGCACCTGAGGATGAAGTTGCCCTCCGGCCTTCAAACACACATGTCCACGAGCACCTGTGCACACAGGCATACACACACATAGGCAATATAAAGCCAGGTGTCACTCGGAAAAATCTATAACATCAACTTTTACAAATCAGGCTTGCCCCCTAAAGCTTCCTCTATCAGGTGTGTGTACTGCCATTTAGAAAATGCCAACTAGGCTCAATGATAAAAAAATAAACCTGACAAGATCTGTTTTCTGGCCCCAAGGAAGTCTATGGCCTAGTTCCAATTTAACTTTTATGTAACAGTAACAAATTTCCTCACACTGCAATGTATCTTGGACCCACTTTCATATTCAAAGAGCTGTCCATTTTTACAAATCCACCACATCCATATCAACAGGTACTTCTGAGGAACAGCTGGTAGAGTGAAAATAAGTTTGTCAGGTGTTACAAAGACCACCCAGGGAATCAACCTGGCAACTAGTCCTAGAACAGAATAGCCAGTTCAGATCAATAACCACAGAAATGCAACTTCAGTATGTCCCACAGTCACCTGGAGGACAAGGGCTCCACATTAAAGTGCTATGTGTGCACCAACAAACTCCACATTCAAGTGCTATGTGTACACCAACAAAATGAAGAGGTGGACCCATGTCTTATCTAGCAGATGTGAAAAAGCAAAAGTAGGGTTCATGTGGAAAATGAAAGCTCTAGAGAGAAATAGTGATGATGCTTCTGTAGTACCAGTGTTCTATTTAAAAATGGATAGGATGAGCCAGGCGGTGGTGGCTCACGCCTTTAATCCTGCACTCGGGAGGCAGAGGCAGGCGGAGGCAGGCGGATCTCTGTGAGTTTGAGGTCAGCCTGGTCTACAGAGCTAGTTCCAGGACAGCCAGGGCTGTTACACAGAAAAAACAAAACAAAACAAAAAAAACTAGGATGGTAATTTTATTATATGTATTTTAGTATCATAAAAACAAAACAAACTGGGTAGTCAGGTGGTGGTATCACACACCTTTAATCTCAGCACTTGGGAGGCAAAGGCAGGCGGATCTTTGTGAGTTCGAGGCCAACTTGGTCTATAAGAGTGAATTCCAGGACAGCCAGGAGTACACAGAGAAACCCTGCCTGGAAACAACAACAACAACCAAAAAAAAAAAAAAAAAAAAAAAACCACCACAAGAACAAATAAACTGTCAGGTGTGTGTAGTATACCCGAAATCCCAGCACTTGGGAGGTAGAAGCAGAAGAATAAGGGGTTCAAGGCCATCCTTGGCTACGAGTCCTTATTTCAAAATAAACAATTTTTTTTTATCATAAACAAACCCAAACCACAGTTCTACCCCACTGATCATATGCTGAGTGGTTATCACAGCCATTATGCATGTACAATGACATTTACCAACTTACTAAGTGAATGGTTAAGGAAATGGAAATTCATTCAGACATTTCAGTAATTACAAAGAAACTAGCAGGAACACAAAGACATTTAGATGTTAACAGGCTATCTGCTAATGGCTGGTACCAGTAGTCCCAGGCACCTGGAAGACTGCAGCAGGAGAATCCATCGAGGTCAGGAGTTTGAGACTAGCCTAGGTAAATCTCAAATATGATATTTGGATTTCATCATATCTCAAATATGATAACTGGAGAGAAGTGGAATACAGAACTACGTATAGCAACTGATTCAACCACAAAAATGCACCCAGTGCTGAGCCAGGGAGATAGCTCAATGGGTAAAAGCCTTTGTTGCGTAAGCATGACAACCCATGTTTGACTCCCCAGAACTCATGGAAGACTAGACACTGTAATGAAAGTGTCCATAATCCTAGCACAAAGACAGGAGGATTTCTGCAAACTCATGGGCCACCTAGCCTGACATACATAGTGGAAAAGAAGACCCTGCCTCAAACAAGGTGTTAAGTGGAAGGCTGACACTTGAGGTTGTCCTCTGATGTCCACATGCACACTTGGCATGCACACCGACCCTCCCTCTCCCTCTCTCCACCCACGGACACACACACAAACACACCCTTCACTGTACCCAGTGACAAGAAACAAGGAAATAAGAACAACTGTAACAAAGGTTCTCTTTAGATGATACAGGGATGATAAGGTGGGTAAGAGGGATACTTTTCTAAATTTTCCAAAGTAAGTAATCTTTAACAATTTAAATGACTGGGGTGTTTGTTTTAATATTCATGATGATGTGGTTAGGGCCAAAGGCTATGGAGTCAGAAGCATCATGGTGAGCCTACAGTTCTGTAACCCTAAGCCTACATTCGCCCTACAGTTCTGTAACCCTAAGCCTACATTCGCCCTAAGTACTCTACAACACCACGCACCCCTGTTCTCTCTGCCTGTGACAGACATAAGGATCTCCACATGCTCCTACCACATCTTGGATGATGCTGTTTTCTGGACACAAATAGTACTCCTTTCATAGGAACCACTCAAATCAGCAGTGGTTGGGGTTGTGCCAAGTTCTGCATGATCAGCACTCTAAAATGGACAACTTATCCTGTGCTTGAGAATGTCCAAATTGCTGGGTGGTGGTGGCATACACCTTTAGTCCTAGCACTAGGAAGGCAGAAGCAGGTGGATCTCTGTGAGTTCGAGGCCAGCCTGATCTACAGAGTGAGTTCCAGGACAGCCAGGCTACACAGAGAAACCCTGTCTGGAAACCCCTTCCCCTCCCCCAAAAAACCTAAAGCTCATGTCAGCACTGAAAGATGAAATTTAGGGGTTCCAGGTCAGCCAGGACTGTTAAACACCGAAAACCTGACTTGAAAGACAACAACAACAACAACATGCCTATAGAATGTCCAAATCCAATTTCCTTCAGGTAAGGAAGTTACTGGCATGTCCCTATTGTGCCATTCGGCTCCTTCTGAGTTACTCCCAGGGCTGTCGGAGATTACACACACTCTGAATATTTATATCCAAAATTGTACATGTGGGCAAACAACCAATTACAGAATGGGTACAGGAACTGAATGAATACTCTCCCAATTAGATGCACAGATGAAAGAGTTGGCGAGATAGCTTAGTAGGTAAAGGTGTTTGCTGTGAAGCCTGAGAACTTCAGTTCAATCCTCATAAACCCAAACGGTAGGAGAGAACTGACTCCTGCAAGTTATCTTCTGACCTCCACACATCCAGTGAGGCATATGCATGTACACATGTACGTATACACACACACCACACACACACACAGACACACACACACACACACACACACACACACACACACACACACACACACACAGAATAAAATGTAAAAAAAAAAAAACTACAAAATGTACAAATGATGGTAAACACATGCAAATATGTTCAATACTATCAGTCATGAGGGAAATGTAAATCACTAATATAATGAAATGACCCTTCATACCTGGGAGGATGTGTACGCATGTATATATGTATATTTTGTTTAGTTGGCTGGTTTTGTGATTTTGAGACAGGGTTTCACTATGTAGTTCTGGCTATCCTGAAACTCAAAACAGGCTGGCCTCGTACTCACAGAGGTCCACCTGCCTCAAATGCTGGAATTATTCTTCAGATTTAGTTCCCCATTTAGAAATGTAAAAGCTAGGACGACTGGGGGGATGGCTCAGTTGGTAAGTGCTGCTGCACACACATTAGGATCTGAGTTCAGATTCCTAGCACACAGGTAAAAGCTGGGCACTGCAACACATATTTGTAACCTCAGCACCGAGGGCTGGGAAAAGAGACATGGAGATCCTGGGAGCCAGCCAGCTTAGCTCTAGGTTCAATCAGAGACTGTTTCAAAATTTAAAAGGCAGTAATAAGTAAAATAAATCAGAAAGCAAAGAAGTACCTGCACACATATACACACAAATACAGCCCCCAAACGCAAGAAATTTAAAAGCCAGACAAGCATAATGATACATCTCAGCACTTGGAAGAGAGGGTCACCACAAATTTGAGACCAGCCTGAGCAGAAGGTGGGGTGGGGGGAGTCATTCTTAGCTCAGAGGCTATGCAAAAAACCAGCCATAGGGCT
This sequence comes from Peromyscus californicus insignis, assembly GCF_007827085.1. Taxonomy (NCBI): domain Eukaryota; kingdom Metazoa; phylum Chordata; class Mammalia; order Rodentia; family Cricetidae; genus Peromyscus; species Peromyscus californicus. The sequence continues at coordinate 6,540,661 of NW_026294424.1, forward strand.
AGATTCGGCCTACAAGCCAAAGTTTTTAGGTCAGGAATTTTCAGTGCATGATTTTTCAATTAAAAAATACATAAAAATAACCCCAATGTGGTAGCACATTCTAGCAATCCCAGTACTTGGAAGGCAGAAACAGGAAAGTTTGAAGCTATCCTGGATATTACGAAGCAAAGCCCTGTGTTAAGGATTTAAAAAAAAGGGGGGGGGGGGTTCTACACCAAATAAGTTTGGTGACACTAAGGAAGCAAAACACGTTATTATGCTGGCTTATTACAAAGCCCGAATTTTTCTTTTTTTCTTTCATTTTTCTTTATTAAGAAATTTTCGGGGGCTGGAGAGATGGCTCAGAGGTTAAGAGCACTGGCTGTTCTTCCAGAGGTCCTGAGTTCAATTCCCAGCAACCACATGGTGACTCACAACGGTCTATAATGAGATCCAGCGCCCTCTACTGGCCTGCAGGCTGAACACTCACTGTATGCATGATAAATAAATAAAATCTTTAAAAAAAAAAAAAAAAAAAAAATTTTTCTACCCACTCCACATACTATCCACAGATCCCCCCTCCTCCCTCCTCCCACCCCCAGCCCTCTTTCCCAAGCCACCCCGCATCCCCACATCCCCCAAATCGAGGTCTCCTATGAGGAGTCAGCAGAGCCCAGCACACTGAGCCTAGGCAGGTCCAAGCCCCTTCCTACTGCATCAAGGCTGTGCAAGGTGTCACACTACAAGCACTGGATCCCAGAAGCCTGCCCATAGACCAGGGACAGATCCCGACCCCCCTGCCTGGGTGCCCCCCAAACAGTTCGAGCCAAACAACTGTCTTCCGTATTCAGAGAAGCCCGAATTTTTCTTGTGAGAACTCTCAGGGCCTTTAACGTGGTATTACATTAAGACACTAAGAAAGGATAATGGTGAGTAGCTTTTCCCAAACTTATTTTCACCATCAAATCCCTTCTCAAAGGAGTCCGACAGTGGACAGTAGAATACACTTACTAAAGCATCAATCAGGTATCCCTTTAAAAAGAAACTCCCAAGTTAAGTTTTTAAAACTCCAAAAATACCACTGAGATGGCAACTAAGTCTAAGGCCACATCGTCTTGAATGTCACGTAACAACTGAATGACCACTTCACACCTTAAAAAATTTTTTTTGAGAAACATAAACAGGAAAAGAGACAGGAACTTTTGGTTCAACCCAACCTTTTGTTTTGTGGTAGAAGTGTCAGCAGAGTTGGATCATAATATGGAATCTTTGCTTCTCAACATGTGCGTGTGCATGTATAACAGTCCTGGCTGTCCTGAAACTCGATTTATAGACCAGGCTGGCCTTGAACTCTCAGAGATCTACCTGCCTCTGCCTCCTGAGTGCTGGTAATAAAGGCATCAGCCACCATGCCTGGCAGATAAACATTTAACAACAGATGGAAAAGTGATCTACTTAATGTTTGGTAAAGTGCAAAATAAGGAAATCTAATGTTAGATTAGAAAACTATAGGTATGCTTAAAGGATCATCTGTGAGGATGTGCTGGCAAGTCAGGACCATAAAAGAACTGGTCGTATGTGCTGGTCGTATGTGCTGGATGGATAGCTAGCCTACAAACTGCAAAACTTCTCTTATGTCTATACCCACACTGTTGGAAATCATTAAGGCTCAGTTTATAAATTAGGGAGAAGACTGACCCAAAAAACTGCTATCAGCCCTCCTGTGATCTGGAGTTCACTGACAAGCAGAGCCTTGGGGGGGGGGGGGGACACAAGCAACCCCAAAGTCAGTCTGGGCTACATGATACTCTGAAAAAGGAAAAGAGAGACAGACAGATACACAGAGACAGAGTGTTAGTTAGTTCACAGTCTTCAGAAGCTCTCTAAACTGTTCTTAGAAAACAAATTACTGGGGCTGGAGAGATGGCTTAGGGATTAAAGAGCACTGACTGCTCTTCCAGAGGACCCAGGTTCAATTCGCAGCACCCACATGGCAGCAGGTCACAACTATCTGTAACTCCAGGATCTGACACCCTCACACAGACATACATGCTGGCAAAAAAAAAAAAAAAAAAAAAAAAAAAAAGCACATAAAATAAAAATAAATAAATTTAACAAAGAAAACAAATTACTAATGTCAGATACAGCCCAGCATTTGGGAGGGTGAGGCATGAGGATCACAGCCTGGGCTATAAAGTGAGACCCTGACTAATAAATAAATAAATAATTTAAAAGCAAAACAAAAAATTACTAACCAATGGAATGGATCACTGTTTATTAATACAACAAATACTTCCAACACCTTTATCAGATATTGGGTCGTTCCAAAGTCCTTGAAAAGAAGGATGGTGAACATGACAACCAGGAAAAGATTACGTAAGATCAAGTGTGCTGGTCTTATTTACAGGAGATGTAGGCTAGGGAGAAGGAGAGGTCAAGAAAAGAAAGGAAGACCAAGAAATTTCACATTCAGCAGGCATAATGGTACTAAGTAATGTGGAATCCCAGCACTCTGAAACTGAGGCAGGAGGATCAGGAGTTCAAGGCCAACCTGAACTACAAAAGGAGTTTGAAGACAGCCTGAGATCCAGTCTCAAACTAACAAAAGAAATGTCACATACACTCTGAGGGCAGAGTTAGCAATGGAAGGATAGATTCATAATAACTACTTAGAATAAGAGACTTTCAAGTTGGAAAGGACCTCCATCTAATACCTGTACACCTTCTTCCATAAGGAGACAGCCAATCCCATCAATGGTCACCTCTGACGATTCTCCCGTTAAATCCTTAATATTAAGTACACATTTGTCTTCCCGTAGAGCCCACCGATTAATCCTAGTTGTACCTCTTTCAGCCTTAAAGTTTAAGTGGGAGTCCTCTTTGCCATAACCTACGTGCGCCACGCCCCCGGCCAGTTTTTAAAGATAGTTATTCTCCTCTGGTGGTCTTTCCTAAGCCAGACTGCTGTTTCAAAGAACCGAGCCGGTTCCAGCTGCCTCCACGGGAATCCCGCAGTCAGAGCGGGAGAGCCCTTGAGCCGATCAGGCTTCAAACCCCGGCAGGTACAGGAGTCCCGAGGAGAACGTTCAAAAGAAGGTTTCCTAGGTTCCAAACCCAGATTCGAAAGAAGCTGTCGAAGGAGTCCAGGGCTGGAAAGCCGGCATCCCAGAGGCTTTCCGGGCAGGCAGTGCGAGGACCGTGTTTGGAGAAGCCGTGCCGGGACTGCCAAGTGTGGGAACCAGGCTCAGTGAGGTAGGGGACTCGGTCTAGAACGCACAATTAGCTGTGGGCGGCGAACTCGAACCCGGGTCTCCCACGCTTCACCCCGAATCTGTTTACCACACTCCGTACCTCTCCGCTCAGCCAAATCACTACCTACGTGGGGGACGGTCCCGCACCCGAGGCAGAGGGAGTCAGGGCGAGCCCCTGTCCGGAAAGGGAGCTCCTTGCGCGCCCTTCTCTTTTCTGGGGCCTCAGTTTGCCCAATCTGTACCCAAGGACGCGGGCCTGACCTTTCTCCTGGGACCCGGGAAGGGTCAGACTTGCCGTCTCCGGGCCCCGGGTTCCAGGTGCCTCGGTCCCTGAGCCCCGGAAGGGGGTCCCACGCCTCCCGGGCCCGCCGCCCCAGTTCGTCACGTACCTGCCGCCGCACAGCCAGCGCCAGCGACGCCACCAGCCCCTCTCTGTCCCACGGTGGACCGGCCGGTCTGAGAGGCTCGTCAGTCGGAAAGATTGAACCTCCGGCCCCTCCCACCCGGACTTCAGTCACCTGACGCGGAGCCGCCTCTGTCAGAGCGACTTCCGGCTACAGCCGGAAAAGGCTGGTGTGCAGCGCCGAGCTCCGGCCAGGTGCCGAGCGAGCTCGTAAGTTCCGCCCTGGGGCAGGAAGCGGAGGACTTCCGGCCTTTTGGTAGTGTTTCCTAGCGCGTGGGGAGGAGGAGAAGGGAGTCCGGTGGGTGGAGGGCTTGCTTCGCCTTCGTGAGGACGTGGGTTCGATTCCCAACAGCGCATAAAACGTGTGCGTACACGCCAGTAATCCCAGCATTCACCCGGGTGGTGGATCAGATTAGTGTCGTTGTCGAAGTAAACTTGGGATACATGAGACTGTTGTTAAACAACAGTAGCAAAAAGCATGTTGGAAAGGGCCGCCTTGATGAAAAAGCCAGTTCTAGAGACACCACTTTGGAATGTAAGGACGGTGGTGATGGATAGGAATGTGTAAAATGACACAGGAGCTACCTTGAAGACTCTACTAAACAAATCCGTGAAATTTTAGTATCAAAATAATGAAGATAGTAAGAGTCTAACTAATTGGAGCCATTGAGATGGCTCAGTGGGTAAGGATGCTTGCTGCCAAGCCTGTCAACCCTAGTTCAATCCCCAGGGACTCACAGCTGTCCCCTGACCTTCTCTTGTATACAGACACAATAAGTACATGTTGATTTTTTAATTTTAAAAGTATAATTAGATGCACTGGTGACCAATGAGGGATTTTCTTACATTAACAAATATATTTATTACATTTTAAAAAAAGTGAATGGAAAAATCGATGTTTTAACTTTGAATATATAACAAACATTATTCCAGTGCAGCAGCATTCAATGCAGATGAGTGACTCTGCCATTCAACCCCTACAAAGCTGTGCAGATGTGTTGCACGCAGAGTGGGCAGAGATCCAGCTGCACACCTCATTCTGGAAACAGGATGGGACTTCCATCCTGGCCTTGGACAAGCAGGAGCAGCAGCATTCATGAGTGCAAGCTGAGGTGGGGCTGGCACGCTGGCCTTGAAGTACTTTGAACTGGGTGGTTTTCAGTTCTGCTTTGCAGCTTTGAGAGCCCAGACTCTATAGGACAGATGAGTTTGCAGATCTCCCTGGAGTTCTGCCCTTATCGGACTCCAGCTGTGGAGGACCTGAAGGAATGCTCCTCTCCTTTTGTTCCTGGGAAAACTATGGTTATTTTGGAGGATTCTTAGTCTCATTAATAAAAGAATTTAGAAATGGACTTAAACAAGGCACAAAGCAATTCTTTTAGAGTTTAGGAGAAAAGCAGTACAGGTTAGTTGAAAATCCCAGCAGCTGCCAGGAGATGGAGAAAAAGTCATGTCTTTTAAACTAAGCATGGGATAGACTTAGACAGTTTATCAAAAAGGGAGAAACTGGCCTGGCAGTGGTGTCGAATGCCTTTAATCCCAGCACTCAGGAGGTAGAGGCAGGTGGATCTCTGTGAGTTCAAAACCTTGTCTCAAAAAAACCAAAAAAGAAGAGAGAGAAGGAGCAGAGAGAGAGAGAGAGAGAGAGAGAGAAGAAAAGAGAGAAAGAAAGGAAAGAAAGGAAGGGGGAAACTGGGCTGGAGAGATGGCTCAGCTGTTAAGAGCACAGGACCAGAGAACCCAGGTTTGATTCCCAGCAGTCATGTAGTGGCTCACAGCCTTCCCTAATTTCAGTTTCAGGGGATCTGGTGCCATCTTATGGTGTCTCTGGGTACTGCATGAACATGCTTACAGGCAAAGCATCCATACACATAAAATAAAATAAAAAAAATTAAAGAAAGAAAAACAGGGCTTGGAGAGATGGCTCAGTGGTTAAGAGCACAGGTTGCTCTTCCAAAGGTCCTGAGTTCAATTCCCAGCAGCCACATGGTGGCTCCCAACCATCTATAATAGTATCTGATGCTCTCTTCTGGCATTCAGGCATACATGCAGACAGAGCACTCAAACCTAAAAAATATATAAATAAATAAATATATATATATATAATACACTTTTAAAGGTATATATATATATATATGTAAACTTTTTAAAAGAATAGAAAGAAAGAAGGAAATTAATAAAGAAAGAAAGGAGGGAAGGAAGAAAGGAAGACAGAAAGAAAGAAACCCACCCCCAAGAATGGCAGTGGCCTAATAAGCTGAGCAAAGACCCTAAGAAGCACGGGGCATGCAGGTGTACGGTCTCTTAGAGCCCTCGCTTCCTGTTTGTCTCTCCAGGGCTTTGTTTTCCTCATGCTCTGCTCGTGATGCCCCAGGAAGGAAGGGCTCGGGGTCTTCCTCTGCAAACAGGCTTCTTCTCCGTTCATCTTGATGCAGCTTTTGCTGCTGCTGTTCTTCCTCTCCTGTCACGTTATTGTGGGAACCCTTGATCCCAGTACAGTTTAACATGCTGAGTCAGGACAAGATCAGAGGGCACCCACTTGTCCCCTGGATAGAGGTGGACTGGCTTTCTGTAGGTACTCAGATTCCTCCGAATCCTTCTGGAGACTTCTGGCCATCCTAATCGTTGAAGTACTCCAGGCAGTGGGAGTTTCAAAGCCCGACTTCTTGGGGCCATACTGTGACTCTTACACTCTGCCGACTATTCCAGCTGCTAGGCCCTGGGTCCTGGTTTCCGCCTATCGAGTAACATGTTTTAGTGCAGTGGTCTTGAAGTACATGGGGCTCTTGCTCCCAGCATGAGGCCAGCAGTGGCCTGGCCTTCAGATGTCCTGTCTCAGAGTGCAGCAAGGAGGCGACCTTTTACTCTGTTCTAGAATCTGACTCTGAGCCTGTTCCTGATCAGTGTTTTCTGACGTGAAGTCATGACATAGGCAGAAATCTGCAGCTCAGGCTTCTGCACTTGCTTTAAGTTAGTGTCCTGGACCATTCTTGCAGCCAGCAGCTCCAGCTTCTCTTTTGTATGGTGGTTTATTTTCTCCTCCCACTGCCCACTTGGCCTGGAGGTCTCCTTCCTTGTCAGTGCAGGCTCATGGAGGGCATGCAGTCTTCTCAGCTATACACGGAGCTCTCTCATCCCAACCGCCATCAGAGTACTAGCACTTAGTGTGGACAGCCGGGAGAACGGGTCCCTTCCTGCGTCATCTGACTCATTGGGGCTTTCCCCCGTGCCTCCTTTGCATGTTGTCATTCGACCAGATTCTTAGCACATGTGAACAATGGTGGCCATTGTTTGTGCAGAGACAATTCTGTTCCTACCCACAAACACTCCTGACTGTGCTATGGCAAAGGACTGGCTCAGTCCATTGCTGGCAGCTAAGGCAGTTCTCTCTCTCTCTCTCTCTCTCTCTCTCTCTCTCTCTCTCTCTCTCTCTCTCTCTCTCTCTCTCTCTCTCTCACCTTTAATCCCAGCACTTGGGAGGCAGAGGCACACAAATGTCTGAGTTCCAGGCCAGCCTGGACTACAGATCGAGTTCCAGGACAGCCAGGGCTAAACAGAGAAACCCTGTTGAAAAACAAAGCAAAACAACAACAGAATTTACCTTATTTTATGTATATGGGTGTTTGCCTGCACGTGTATCTATCACTTACATGTAGTGCTCATGGAGTCCAGAAGAGGGCATTAGATTCCCCGAAACTGGAGTTATAGGTGGTTGTGAGCTGCCGTGTAAGTGCTGAAGTCCAACTCAAGCCTTCAGGGAGAGCGGACATGCTCTTAACCACTGAGCTATCCCTCCAGCCCCCTTTTCTACCATGCTCCCCTTCTCTCCCTGATGCTGGGGTGCAGCTCTATTTTCTTTTTCATCTAGTAGGACAGTAAACCACCTCATTTTTGTTTCAGAGGTTCCAGTCTGCCCTGGCAGGGAGGGCGTGGTGGAACAGAAAGGCTTACCTTCCAGCGGCCAGGAACCAGCAAGAGAATCCATGGAGTTTTAGTAACTCAGAGAAGCAAATAAAGGGGCCAAGGAAATGGCTTCTCAATAGTGACTTCAGTCTTCAGCAGCCATATAAAAGGCCAGGGGTGGTGGTTCTTGCTTGTAATGCCAGCACTAAGGAAACAGAGGAAGGCTGATCCCTGGAGTTTGCTGGCGTGGTCTCACTGAGGAGGAGGGCGGGTGAGATGGTTCAGCCAGCAAAAGCTCTTGCTAAACAAGCCTGACACATTGAGTTTGCTACCTGGAACTCACAGTGGAAGGAGAGAACCAACTCCTAAAAAATCATCCTTTGATTCCCTAACTAAAAATAATAAGGCAGATGGCTCCTAAAGAAACCTGGGGTTGACCTCCGGTTACATGAGCACATAGCTTTAATGAACAGTATTGGGACAAACAGTAGCATTGACATATGGACGATAGGTTAACTGTTAGTACACATGGTTTCAGATGACATATACAAGGTGTGACAGTATTTGCTCTGCCCATGACCTTGGGCTATACGGCCCGAAGGAGGCAGTGCTTCTTGTCTTTGTATGTGACCTCTTAGAAGGAAAGGGAGAAGGGTGGTGAGATCCCTTCTCCCTGCTTCCTGTTGTGATCAAACAGCCAGGTGGATTCGCTCCTGGTCAGATCAGAGGACAACTTCAGCTGTCTGCTTGGTTCTGTATTGACCAACAATCACATCCAGATGTGGACTTTGCATGCTGGAACGCCTGGCAAGCGAAACCTACCGGTACGGTGGTGGCATGAATATCCTAGCTATACACAATCACTTCCTGACTGGCTCTTAGGCCTACTCCTCAGAAGGGAGTGTAACAGGCTCCCAGATCTTAGCAAAGCTGATGCCACGAAGGAAGTACTGTTCAGGCCATGGAACCCAACCTGTAGGCAGCACTACTTGCCAAAACCAAAACCAAGTCCTAACCCAGTGGTTCTCAACATATGGGTCTCAAAGGACCCTTTCACAGGGGTTTCCTAAGACCATCGGAAAACACAGAGATTTATATTACAATTCACAACAGTAGCAAAACTACAGTTATGAAGTAGCAACAAAAATAACTTTATGGTTGGGGTCACCACAACATGAGGAACTGTATTAAAGGGTCTCAGCATTAGGAAGGTTGAGAACCACTGTACGAATCCATCAAAGTTTATAGTTCTGGGAAAGTCCTTTGCTGTTGGTTGTTTTTGCTCTTTTGGGGGGCCTGCCACCCAGCTCCCAAATAAATCACACTCGGAAGCCCATCCTTAATCGTAAATGCCTGGCCAGATTTTCCATCTACTTATCCCATCTACTTTTGCCTCTGGGCTTTTTCCTTTTCTTACTTTTGTATATCTTACATTCACTCTTAGTCTGTGGCTGGCTGGGTAACTGGGTGACTGGCTCCTAGCCTCCTCCTCTCCTTGTTCTCTTGCTTTCTTTTTTTCCTCCCAGATTGCTCCTTCTATTTATTCTTTCTGCCTGCCAGCTCCACCTATCCTTTCTCCTGCCTTGCTCTTGGCTGTTCAGCTCTTTATTAGATCATTGGGTGTTTTGGACAGGCACAGTAACACAGCTTCACAGAGTTAAGCAAATGCAGCATAAAGAATGCAGCACATCTTTGCATCATTAAACAAGTGTTCCACGGCATAAACCAATGTAACACATCTTAAAGTAATATTTTACAACAGCCTTTAAATGTGGATACCTTGAAACAAGAGTACATGCCTGGCATTGTAGAGCTGGTTAAAAGCCTTTGGCTAGGAAAGTCCAAGGCTCTCTGGGAGCATCTACTATTAGTATTTTGCTAAATGGATATGTAGTGTAGTAAAGTGCTCTCTCTCTCTCCTCTCTCCTCTCTCTCTCTCTCTCTCTCTCTCTCTCTCCCCCCTCCATATGTGTGTATGTGTGTGTATATATTCATGTGTGTGTATATATATATATGTATATATATATATATATGTGTATATATATGTATATATATATATATTCATGTCCACAGATGAGTACTATAACAGGGCTCCTTAGTAGGCCCCCAGACCTTAACACAACTAACTTCAAGATAGAATTGCCATTCAGGCTGTAAAATTCTGTATGTAGACACCACCTGCCAAAAATGAAAACAAAGACCTAATCCATCACAGTCTACAGTTCTGGGAAAGTCTCTAAATGGACTAACCTTGCTTTTTGGCTTCTGTAGTTCTGCTTCTGGCTAACTGTTTTTATTAACTGAAGTATGTCAACCCAGAACATGATTTTTGTGCATAAAAGATCACCCTGAGAAAGGCTTGGAGCTACACTGGGATCCCGAACACTCAGTGTATTCACCAGTCAGCTAATAAAGACTTTCTATCGACTTAAACCTATGTGTGAGCAGTCTTCTCTGGTGAATACCCCGTAACATTTCTGGAGGTCCCACAGAGATCCCAGACTAGACCTTGAGACACTGGGGGTCTCAGGGCTCCTTGGAGGGAGGAAGAATATGGTGGTCAGGGGACTCTTAGGGAGTGAACAGCCGCCTGCTCTGTCACCTCTGGAGCTAAGTCTGGTTAAGGCACCTGCCTTCTGTTTGGTCACACAGGAGAGGTTCACACAGATGCTGATCCAGTGTCCAGGATCCCTGTGAGATGTCACTGGATCCCTCTGCCTGTTCAGATGTATGGATGTGTGGTGGCCACCCCGGTCGTTTTTAGTGTGTGTGTGTGTGTGTGTGTGTGTGTGTGTGTGTGTGTGTGTGTGTGTGTGTCTTTCTAATAATGTGTTTCTATCCATTTTGTTCCCTTGTATTGACCAGTGGCTTTCTCTGGTGTGAGATCCCCACCCCCACCCCCTGGCTTAAGACCTGTGCTCACTCCTGGTTGGGACCTAAATCCTTTTGGTTCCACCAGGTCACCCAGAAAACCCCCAGAATCTCCACCTCTCCCACTCCAGGAGAAGGGGCACTTGCTTGTTTCTCATTTTGTTTTTTGTTTTTTTGAGACGGGGTTTCTCTGTGTAGCTTTGGCTGTTCAGGAACTCACTGTATAGACCAGTCTGGTCTCGAACTCAAGAGATCCGCCTGCCTCTACCTCCCGAGTGCTGGGATTCAAAGGTGTGCACCACTACCCAGCATGCATTTGCTTGTTTTGTTGCTTGATTCCTGCTCATGGTCAGGGTTGGTCCCTGTGTGAAGAGGTGAGGAGGAGCTGGACCGCTCAGCCAGGGCTCCTGCCATCTAAGCCTAGTGCACAGGGAGGGAGAGATAGTTCCCCCAGGTGAGCATTCCCTCTGCCCCGAGCCTGCTCTAAGCAGCCCCAGGGAAGGGGAAGTTCTCCTGAGCTGAGCCCAAAGGAAAAGAGAAACCTCCACTCCTTTCTCTTTCATAATTTATGCCTTCTAGTTAATCAGTGATGTGTATAATTGGAAAACTCAAAACCTACCATTCTCTGAAAAAAAAAAAAAAGTAGAAAACTGCCCCAGGGCTGGGCAGGGGAATTGTTGCTAAGTAATGAAGCCTGTACAGAACAGATTTTCCCTTCTGTCCAACACTGACCAAGGAGACTTTGAACAATTTTCGCTAGGTCCTTTTAAAAAGGATTAAAGGCAACTGCTAAAAAGATGTCCTTTGTTACCCAGTCAGCCCCAGATATTAAAAAAAGTTCTAAAAGTTAAAAAATGTAAAGATATAAGTAGATCCCAGCTGCTGGAGGTAGTTCAAAGGATGTTTAACGACAGAGAACTGACTTCGACAAGACCTATTGCATAAACTGGAAATCACTGTCGCCTTCCCTGATGATGGAATGCAGTTAGACTTATAAACTTTACCCAGAAAATTTTGCTGTCTTACCCTCTGTCAGAAGAAACCACCCCCCAGGACTGGCCCAACACCAAGCTCCTATAATTGTTCAACTAACCAGTTCAGCTACCTTTGTCCAGACAATACCCAATGACTCTGGACCAAAGGGGAAAAGGCAGTCCATATTGCCTGGCTTGAAGAGACAGGCATCCTGCCAGTCATCCTGGAATATGCTTCTCCTGCTTATGAAGAAACATGGGACCTCTGGTTCTCACGAGTCTGATTCTCCCAGAGAAACAGGTGTACACTGACTTGGACCTGAAAGATGCATTCTTCAGCCTCCCATTGGCAGAGGTGAGTCAACCTGTCTATCTTAGTTAGGGTTTCTATTGCTGTGAAAAGACACCATGACCACAGCAACTCTTATAAAGGAAAACATTTAATTAGGGCTGGCTTACAGTTTCAGAGGTTTAGTTCATTATCTTCATGGTGGGAAGCATGGCAGCATGCAGGTAGACATGATGCTGGAGAAGGAGCTGAGGGTTCTACATCTTGATCGGAAGGCAGCAGAAGAGGTCTGTTCCCCAGACTTGATCTTTTAAAACCTCAAAGCCCACCTTCACAGAGACTCACTTCCTCCAACAAGGCCACACCTACTCCACAAGGCCACGCCTCCTAATAGTAACACTCCCTATGGGCAAAGCATTCAAACACATGAGTCAATGGGGGCCATTCCTATTCAAACCACGACACCATCTTTGCTTTTAAATGAACAGACCCAGTGGGAGGTTAGGGGGTGACTTACATGGACCAGTTGTCCCAGTGATTTAAAAATTAGCCAGCTCTGTTTGATGAGACACTTAGTGCTGACCTGCTGCCCTTCCATCAGAAGTTTCCTGGGAAAATAGGTTATAAAAGCGCCACTGAGGGACTGCTACAAGAGTTACAGACCTTGGACTACAGAGTGCTGGCTAAGAAAGCCCATCTTTGTAGAAGGTTACCTATCCTGACTACCAGCTGAAGGGAGGCAAAAGGAGCCTGTCTCAGAGTACGATTGCTGCCTTCCTTCAGATGCCAGCTCCAAAGACTAAGACACAGGTTCAAGAGTTCCTAGGTGCGGCTGGATATTGCTGCCTCTGGACACCAGAGTTTGTGGAGATACATCAGCACAAAGTGGGGCGCTGAGCCCCTAATCTGGACTGAGACCAAACAAAAGACATTACAAGCGAGGTTTTTTTTTTGTTTGTTTGTTTGTTTTGGTTTGGTTTTTCGAGACAGGGTTTCTCTGTGTAGCTTTGTGCCTTTCCCGGAACTCACTTGGTAGCCCAGGCTGGCCTCGAACTCACAGAGATCCGCCTGCCTCTGCCTCCGGAGTGCTGGGATTAAAGGCGTGCGCCACCACCACCCGGCCAAGCAGGGAGCAGGGTGTTTCACCCAAACTTTGGGGCCATGAAAACGCCCTGTGACATACCTGTCCATACAGGTCTTTCTTTGGACCACCAGCTCTCTAATAATGACACAGAGACTTTTTATTAATTACGAAAGCTTGGCCTGAGCTTAGGCTTGTTCCCAACTAGCTCTTAAAACTTAAATTATCCTGTTTATATTAATCTACATTCTGCTATGTAGCTCATTACTGTTCCTTAGTACCTTACATCCAACTTCCTTTGAATCTGGCTGGCGAATCTCCCACTTCAGATTCTTTCCCAGAGTTCCTATCTCTCCCTGGAAGTCCTGCCTATCCTCTCCTGCCTAGCTATTGACTGTTTAGCTCTTTATTAAACCAATCAGAAGGTGCCTTAGGCAGGTGAGGTTAAACAGGGACACATCTTTACTCAGTATACAAAAAGATTATCTCAACACCTATCCAAACAATTGGACCCCATAGTCACAGGATGGCTCACCTGTCCAAGAGCAGTGGCCACAACTGCTTGTTTAATAAATGAAAGCAAACAAGTTAACTCTGGATCAAGATTTATTTTTTTATTTTTATTTTTATTTTTTTGGTTTTTTGAGACAGAGTTTCTCTGTGTAGCTTTGGTGCCTGTCCTAGATCTCGATCTGTAGACCAGGCTGGCCTCAAACTCACAGAGATCTGCCTGGCTCTGCCTCCTGAGTGCTGGGATTAAAGGCATGCACCACCACTGCCCGGCTGGATCAAGATCTTATACTCAAAGTGGTGGCACACATCTTTAATCCCAGCACTCAGGAGCTAGAGGCAGGTAGATCTCTGAGTTTGAGGCCAGCCTGGTCTACAGAGAGAGTTCTAGAACAGCCAGGGCTACACAGAGAAACCCTGTCTCAAAAAAAAATCTTTTTTTTTTAATTTTAAAGATTTATTATGTATTATGTATACAGTATTCTGCCTACATGCCAGCAGAGGGCACCAGATCAAATTATAGATGGTTGTGAGTCACCATGTGGATGCTGGGAATTGAACTCGGGACCTCTGGAAAAGCAGCCAGTGCTCTTAACCTCTGAGCCATCTCTCCAGCCCCCCAAAACAAAGTTTTATACTCACAACACTCGATGACATTGTTGAGGCCCTCCTCCGAGGAGCATCAGAACACTGTCTGTCTTTGGTTGTTTTTTTTTTTTTTTTTTGGTTTTTCGAGACAGGGTTTCTCTGTGTAGCTTTGCGCCTTTCCTGGAACTCACTTGGTAGCCCAGGCGGGCCTCGAACTCACAAAGATCCACCTGGCTCTGCCTCCCGAGTCCTGGGATTAAAGGCGTGCGCCACCACCGCCCGGCTATGTGTTTTGTTTTGTTTTTTTTTTTTTTTTTTTGGTTCACTGTCTGTCTAAAACTGTGTGACCCAGTACCAGGCCCTATTCCTGGTCCACCCTCGAGTCCGATTTAAGAAACCCACCGCCATCAATTCTGCTACCCTCTTGTCTCATGACACAGGTCCATGACTGTCACAAGATGAAAGATGAAACCAGGTACGTGAGAACTGCAATAATTACTTTACCAGAAAAAATTTGGGCCCAAGACAGGTATCCTAGCTCCATCACCATCTACATGGACTGTCAGTTGCTATGTTTTTACTACTGGGCATGTCCATGGCAGGATCTATAGAGAAAGACGGCTTCTCCCTGCTGGGAAAAAGGAGATTAAAAATCTTGGCCTCCAAGATGCTATTTGGCTTCCCTTACAAATGACTTCCTCTCCTCCTGGGGTGCTGACCTGGGTGCCTGACAAAAGGCCCTAAGACCAGTGGGGCCTATAATATTCTGATGACGTACCAGGACCCAGTGCTGCCTGAGACTTCGTGGTAAAGAAGAAATGGACAGCTCAAACCCACAGGTTGATGGAGGACGCTAGAAGGAAAGATAATTCTCCCATATTGCTAGAGTTTTTCTCTACGGGTCCTGCCAAGTCCCGGCAGTCTTGTACCCCACTTATAAAATAAATACACAGACACTTATATTATTTAAACTGTTCGGCCATTAGCTCAGGCCTACCACTGACTAGCTCTTACACTTATACTCAGCCCATTTCTGTTAATCTATATGTCGCCACGTGTCCCGTGGCTTTACCTGTTGCCTCTGAATGATGCTCCCTGGACGGCAGGCTGGCATCTCCTCCTCTCCTCTTCCTGTTCTCTCAATTCTCCTCTCTGCTAGTCCCGCCTGGCTACTGGCCAATTAGTGTTTTATTTATCAATCAACCATCCACAGCACTCCCAGAAACGACTGGCAGGACTCTGGTAACTGACCTTCACCAGGCCACTCATCTGGGGTTTACAAAACTTTCTGAGTTGCTCAGACCAAGGTATGTTATACGTAGACTGGACAGCTTAGCGTGGGATGTCTCAGCCAGATGCCAGGTTTGTGTGCAAGTGAATCCAAAACAGAGAGCCCTTACCCAGGAAGGGGTCAGAATGGGAGACCAACACCCTGGTAAACTCTGGGAAAACTGAGTTCACCAAGATCTTGCCTGTTGTAGGGAGAATAAAAGTACTTGCTAGTTTTTGTTTTTTTTTTTTTTTTTTTTTTGGTTTTTCGAGACAGGGTTTCTCTGTGTAGCTTTGCGCCTTTCCTGGAACTCACTTGGTAGTCCAGGCTGGCCTCGAACTCACAGAGATCCGCCTGGCTCTGCCTCCCGAGTGCTGGGATTAAAGGCGTGCGCCACCACCGCCGGCACTTGCTAGTTTTTATAGATGGTTTTTCCAGCTTGATAGAAGCGTTCCCTACCCAGACTGAACTGCTCAAACAGCAGGTAAAAAGCTCCTCCAGGAACTGGTCCCCTGATTTGCCCCCCCACCACCACCACTAGCAATGGGGTCCGACAATGGCTTTCGGACCAAAACTTCTCAATAGCTAAAGCTTTAGACATAGATTGAAAACTTCATTGTGCAGATAGAATTCAGAGTTTTAGGCAGGTAAACATCAACATCAACAACAACAGGAAGCTGGGCAGTGGTGGTGGTGCACACCTTTAATCCCAGCACTCAGGAGGCAGAGGCAGGTGGATCTCTGTGAGTTTGTGGCCAACCTGGTCTACAAAGTGAGTTCCAGGACAGCCAGAGATACACAGAGAAACCCTGTCTCTCAAAAAACCAAACCAAACCAAAACAACAGGACATTAAAAAAAATCTAACTAAACTCTCATTAGAGCCCAGCAAAAGATGGACAGGCCTCTTTACTTTGCTTTGGCCTGCTGTACACCATATAGGGAGGGATTTACTCCCCTTTGAGATTATGTTTGGAAGACCTCCCCACTGCTTCCAGGCTCAGAGACCAGCAGTTGGCAGGACTCTCTAACCGTGCCTCTTTCACTGCACACCCTCCAGTTCTCCATCCAGGCTTCATTAAACTGTCTGAGATACCCGGCTGACCTCTGAGCCCACAACCAGTTTCCCCTTCTTTGAATCCAGTGATACCATCTGGGTCAAGTGAATGGCCAAAGGGGCACTGAAACTAACCTGGAAAGGACCCTAGAGGTGATTCTCTCCACTTCTACAGTAGTAAAGGTAGCTGGCATTACACCATGGATCCACCACACCCAGGTCAAGAAAGCAGAAGCTTGTGGACCCATTAAAATTAATGTTTCATTGGGCCCAGGGCCCTGCCACTCCTTGCCCCTCTACCTCCTCCTGAATTGTGTTTTGCACTATGCGTTTGAATACAGGGTCATGTATTCATGTGGAGGTCAACCCCCACTGCCCTCAGACCTGGACTGGAAACTGAGGAAGACAGATGCAGGAAAGGTATTAGCTAGTGTGACCACAGACCAGCCACCCAGATTCATCTTGATCTTTACTTACTGATGCCCACTTTAAGTGTCTGCTGTATGGAAAAAAAGGAAAGATATGGGAATTTATCACCTTTTGTGATAGAATACAGAGTTTACAATTTTATGTATGCCCAGCAGCTGGGCCCCCCAGTTGCCAGAAATAAGGGAGTTTCCATTGCAAAAACTGAAGCTTCCTGAAAAATCCTTTAAAAACAGTCCAGCTTTTGGGAAACAGGAAAAACCTGGGGAAACAGACCCTATGCCACAGGAAGGTACCCTGGGGATAGAGTTAATCATTCCCAGCCAAAAAATCAGGGAGGATTGCCGGTTATGCTTAGACGCCTGGCCCCTGTACTACACAGGGTTAGGAACTAACCAAACTGTCAGCCCATTGACTGACAAAACTCACTGTGCCTGGGGGCAGCCCAAATTAATGTTACAAGGATCTAAAATTTCTCTTATATCCAAAACCTTTAACCTAGGCATTTCTCCTTATTCTGATGCTGGCCATTCTGCCTTATGGGTTAGTTAATTCATCTGGACAACAACAATATTACTGAGCCCCTGAAACTACTTGGTGGGCATGTACCAATGGTCTGACTAAATGCGCCTTTTCTTAATGCTTTCCAAACTAAGTAGACGGGTTAACCAGGACCCAAAGATATTAAACCAAGTTAGATTCCCTTACAGAAATGATTACACACACACACACACACACACACACACACACACACAAGAAATGGTCCTACAAAATTGGAGAGGCTTAGTGTTAGAATTCTGCTCTCACTCCAGCTGCATGACCATACATGCGCAGTTCAGGAGTTAAGCCAAGCGTCTTGCATCTTACGTCATCAGTGTGTGCTGGTGACTATGTCTAGCGGTGTGGTCACGCAGTAAGCGCATTGGTGATATAGCTCTGTAGGCCCACCTGCACTTTGAAGAGCTGTGACTCAGACTCCACCCTCTCTCTCTGTTCTGTTCTGTCTTTTTCCCCCCACCATCTTTCCCTCTCTCTGCACATGCTCCTTTCCCAGGCCTGGCTCTTTTGTCTCCCCCCACTTCCTCCTAATAAAGCTCTGCTACTAAGTAGTTGTGGCCATGGCTTGTGACCTTTCCTTGAGGTAGCCAGTGCCGCCACCAGCGCCATTTATCATTCTTTCACTTAGACTTCTCATGAGACAGAGGAAACTATGTCTAGCTTTTGGGAAAAATCTATTGTTTCTGTGCTAAT
Organism: Peromyscus californicus insignis; assembly: GCF_007827085.1. Lineage (NCBI taxonomy): Eukaryota > Metazoa > Chordata > Mammalia > Rodentia > Cricetidae > Peromyscus > Peromyscus californicus. Next base: position 6,558,512 of record NW_026294424.1, read on the forward strand.
TGATCAGGGATAATTAAAAAAAATCTTGCCATGGCTGGAAGAAAAACTCAAAAAGAAAAAGAAACGAAGATATAAATCAGATAATTGATACTAGTCTCTGTTCTCTTGGTCCCCCTGGCTAACTACTCTGCCATCTGCACTGGCTGGGCCTTTAATTCTCGTTCTGATGGGATTAACAGCGAGGCCCTGCATCTGAAACTAAAATAGGATGAGTCCATCATTTGACTCATTCACTAGGACCAGTGGGGAATGCAACAGGGTCCCAGATCTTAGCACAACTGACTCCATGGTGGAAGCACCATTCGGGCTGTAAAACTCAGCAGATAGACAGCAACCACCTGCCAAAACTAAAACAAAGACCTAATCCATCACAGTCCATAGTTCTGGGAAAGGCTTTAAATGTACTAACTTTGCTTTTTGGCTTCTGTAGTTCTGCTTCTGGCTAACTGTTCTTATTAACTGAATTATGTCAATCCAGGACATGGTTTTTTTGTGTGTGTTTAAACGCTCATCCTAAGAAAGGTTTGGGGCTACACTGAGATTTCAAAAACCCAGGCTGGCTAATAAAGACTTTCTATTGGCTTACACCTGAGTCCCGAGCAGTCTTCTCTGGTAAATACCCCACAACAGTGCAGCTTTCAACCTTAGTTGGTGAAGCCTTTTTTGGCAATGGGCCATGGTCACAGTGGGAACTCATGACTGTATAAAGTGCTGAGAAGAAGTGACTGCTGAGTGGTTGGCCCAAACAGGACATCAGTATCACCTGCTCTGAGGCTTAGAAAACATCACAAAAGAGAGGACAAGGTGCTGTGGGCACGCTAGGGTGGGAAAGACCACAGACAAAAGCATGGCTGTTGTCCTCTGTATGTAACATGGACACAGCAATTGTGAACACTCAGCAGGGGTGACTGTCTGCATGGGGTCTGAGAGAGAAAGTGAGGAGGGATGTGAAGGTAGGGTGGAGGCTAGCTGGGAAGAAGAGGGTTAGCAGGAGTGCTGGGGGATGAGAGAGGGTAGCGGGAGGTGAATATAATCATACACAAGTATGATAGCATCAAAAGTTTACACTTCCTGCTTGGGCTGGGGATGTGGCTCAAGTCTGTAATCCCAGCACAGAGAAAAGTGAAGCAGAGGATGGCGACTCTCCCAACAAAACAAAACAAAATTTCTGGACAAACAGAACAATATCAACAACAGAGACTGAGGGAGACAGGGAGAGGGAGGGAAGGAAGGAGAGAGAGATATCTTACTTTAGTTAGTATAGCCTTTTTAGAAAAAAAAAATCACAGAACATAACCATTATGAAAATCTCAAAAAATGCCTGAAAATATACTGACTCAGTTAGCTTGACTTTTTTCATTTTTAAAATTTTGTTTATTTTATTTTCCCCTGAGATAGGGTTGCTCTGTATGGTCCTGGCTGTCCTGGAACTTGCTCTATAGACCAGGCTGGCCTTGAATTCACAGAGATCTGCTTGCCTCTGTCTCCCAAGTACTGGAATTATTTTTTATTTTATGTGCATGACTGTTGGCCTGCATATATATCTATGCACCACATGTGTATGCCTGGTGCCCATAGAGGCTGGAAGAGGGTGTTGGATCCCCTGAAAATGGAGTAACAGATAGTTGTGAGTCACCATGTGGATGCTAGAAATTGAACATGGGTTCTCTGGAAGAGCAGCCAGTGCTCTTAACCACTGAGTCACCTCTCCAGGCCCATTCAGCTAGAATTTTACACCCCTCTGTTCCTTTGTTGTTGGCTTTATAATGCAGACTGAAGGAAAGAATTCAACTGTGTGTGTATGTGGTCCTATGGATGGAACCCAGGGTCTAGTACATGCTGTGCAAGCACCCTACCGCTGGGATATTTCTCAAGAATACATGTTTTTGCCAGGCATGGTGGCATATGCCTTTAATCCCAGCACTAGTTAACCATAGAGGTCTGCAGGTCTACACAGACAGACAGGAAGTGATAGAGCTGGGTGGAAAAAGGAAGTGATGTAGCTGGGTGGAGAGAGGAAGTGAGATGCAGGGCACAGAAAGGGATATAGGCGTGAGTATACAGGAAGTAGCTCTCTCTTGGGCTGAGGATTTCCTAGTGGTAAGAACTTTTTGATCCCTAGGCAAGCTTTGTTTGTTAGCACACAAAGAAAAATCATCACAACCCTGTTCACATCAGAAGAAAAGGACTGCGTATAGTTGGAAGCTAAGAAAGCTGTCGGGTCAGGATGGGGGATCTCTGGCTGATAACACTTATGGCATTGAGGACACGTTTCTGTCCAACCGACCCCATTGGGATCCTAACACTGACCAAGTAAAGGGGCATTAGATATCGACCTCAGACTTTCCTGGTTTGGCTCCCAGCAGTAGACAGAAGCCCACAAACCTGTCAAAGGTAAGTGAATTCATACAGGGGGCCTCGGTTTATCCCACTGGAGTCCTAGAGTGCCTTCTAGAGACTTCCTGTACCTATATATCCATAGACCCAGAAGCACCAGAGAACAGGCAGGTGGTCAACATTGCCTTTGTCACTCAGTCGGCCCCAGATATTAGAATTTACAAAGTAAGAGGGATTGAAGGTATGAATAGGTCCCAGTTGCTGGAGGTAGCTCAAAAGGTGTTTAACAACGGAGAACCAATTGAAAGCCAGAAGGATAAGAGACTTACCAGAGCCATAGCAGTGGCCTTATGAGAAAACCCAGACAATAAACCAGTCTGATGCAACAGGCAAGAAGGAGGCCAGGAGACAAGTAGGCCATCATTAAAGAAAGACCAATGTACCTACCGCCAGGAGAAAGGCCATTGAGAAAATGAGTGTCCTCATCAGAAGAAGAAGGCCCGCAGGTACTACAGTTAGAAAAGTGACAGGGCACAGGGCTCCTAAGCTTTAAGCCCTCAGGAGCCTAGGGTAACACTTAAAATTGGGAGTGAAGCAATTGGCTTCTTAGGAGACATTGGGGTGACATATTCAGTCCTTAAGAAGCCCCTCAGCCAATTGACTGATCAAAAGATTGTCCAAGGGGCAACAGGAAAAATGGCCTACTACCCCTGGACCACTAACCCATTCCATAGATCTAGGTAGGGGACAGTAACCCACACTCTTGGTCATGCGTGATTGCCTCTACTCACTATTGAGATGAGACCTTTTGCATAAGGAGAAAGCTACTGTCACCTTCTCTGATGATGATGAGACGCAATTAGGCTTAAGAGAGCCAGCAAAATGTTGATGTCTTGCTCTCTTTCAGAAGAATATCTCTTTGCTGAAAGTTCTGCCCCCAATCAAAAGATACAGTTAGACTATCTCTCAGATTTGCCTCAAAGATTCCTGGGGCTATGGACAGAAAAACAGCCTCTTGGAACTGGCCCAACACCAAGTCCCTATAATTGTTCAACTAACCAGTTCAGCTACCCCGTCCAGATTAAACCATACCCGATGACCCTGTAAGCAAGAAGGGGAATTCCGTCCATATTGCCAGGCTTAGAGACAGGCATCCTGGTACCCACCCAGTCACCCTGGAATACATCTCTGCTGCCTGTGAAGAAACCTGGGGCTTTTGATTGTAGACCCATCCAAGATCTGAGGGAAGTGAATAAGAGGGTTGACACCATCTACCCACAGTCCCAAATCCATACACTCTCATGAGCCTGATTCCTCCAGAGTTCACTGTCTTGGAGCTGAAAGATGCATTCTTCAGTCTTCCATTTGCAGGGGCAACCCAGAGTTGAGCTTACAGCCAGTGACTTCCCAGGACCACTTTGCCCCAAGGATTTAGAAACTCTCCAACCCTGTGTGATGAGGCACTAAGTGCTGACCTCCTGCCCTTCCATTAGAGGTTTCTCGGACCACACTCTTACAATATGTAGATGACCTCCTTCTAGCTTCTAAAACAAAAACAGATTATAAAGGGGCCACAGAGGGACTGCTGCAAGAGTTGCAGACTGTGGGTTCCAGTGTCGGCTAAGAAAGCCCAACCTTGTACACCAGAGACTACCTATCTTGGCGCCCGGCTGAGGGGAGGGGAAAAGGAGCCTGTCCCAGTACAATCGCTGCCATCCTTCAGATTCCAACTCCAAAGACTAAGAGACAGATTCGAGAGTTCATATGTGTGGTTGGGTGTTGCTGCCTCTGGATACCGGGTTTGTGGAAATAGCAAGGCCTCTATACAGTACCACAAAGGGGGCACTGAGTCCCCTAATCTGGACTGAGACTAAACAAAAAGCATTTGAGGCTTTAAACACAATTCTGACTTGGGGGTCCAGCCCTAGCACTTCAGATGTATCAAAACCTTTTGTTTGTCCATGAAACAAAGGGCATTGCAAAAGGGGTTTTAACCCAAACTTGCGGAACGCGGAAATGCCCTGCGGCATGCCTGTCCAGGATTGGACCCTGTAGCCACAGAATGGCCCACCTGTCTAAGAGCTGTGGTAGCTACCACTAGTCTAATGAAAAACAAACAAACAAGTGAACTCTGGATCAGGATCTTCTACTCACACTACCCTATGTGATTAAGGAACACCAGAATGCTGGCTGTCTAATGCCTGTGTGACCCAGGACCAGACCCTACTCCTGGACTACAGGACTACCCTCCAGTACAGTTTGGGAAACCCATCACCATCAATCCTGCTACCCTCTTGCCGGATGACAGCCCACAGGTGCTCATCCATGAACCACAGGGCCAAAGCTGCCAAGTTTACTGCTTGCTGGGGCTGGAACTTTGCCACCTACTTTAATTACATTTGTAGCAGCTTTCTGTTGTTGATGGTTTCCTTCACTGCTCAAGCTTTTCTTTAATTCCTTTCCACAGTTGGAAGCTTAGCTGGGTGGAGTCTTGCCCCACTTAAAACGTTCAACTGCTTTCTTAACCCAAAGTCCCAAAGTCCACATTCTGCTAGCAAGCAGCAGGGTCAGGTCTGTCCTGGTACCAACTCTGTCTTAATCAGTGTTCTATTGCTGTGAAGAAACACCATGTTCAAGGCAACTTTTATAAAAGGAAGTATTTAATTGGGGCTTGTTTACAATTTCAGAGGTTTAGTTCATTATCATCATAATGGGGAGCATGGCCCGGCTCAGGCAGGTCATGCTACTGGAGAAGTAGCTGAGAATGCTACATTCGGATCCCCAGGTAACAGGAAGAGAGACACACTGGGCCTGGCTTGGACTTTTGAAACCTCAAAGCACCCACCCCCTCAACACACACACACACACACACACACACACACACACACACACACACACACCCGCAGTGACACACTTCCTCCGACAAGACCACATGTCCTAATCCTTCTCAAGTAGTGCCACTCCCGGATGACTAAGCATTCAAATTTGAACCTGTGGGGGCCATTCTTATTCAAACCATTACAGCCTCCAAAACAACTCATTGAAATGGTGTTTTTCCTGCCAGGTACAGAATGTGGGGTAAGTGAGGGGCTGGGGCAGTGAGGGCTGAGAGCACATGCAGAGGCATCTAGAATCTTTCCAGAAGGCAGACAAAAAGAAATGGTGACTTGGAGAACAAGACTAATAGGAGGTCATTGAGAAGCCTCAAGAAGAACCAAGGACTGAGCCGAAGGGTTTAGAGGACCAGAAAGGTTGAAGAATGAAGAAGAAAAGACTGCAGAGTGATGTGCTGGCTAGTTTTTTGGTTAACTTGACATAACCAAGTCATCTGGGAAGAGGGAGCCTCAGTTGAGAAAACGCCTCCATCAGATTGGCCTGTAGGCAAGTCTCTGGGGCATTTTCTTGGTTAATGATTGACATGAGAGGGGGCAGCCCACTGTGATTGGTGCCACCCTTGGGCAGGTGGTTTCAGGACTGTATAAAAAAGCAAGCCGGGCGGTGGTGGCGCACGCCTTTAATCCCAGCACTTGGGAGGCAGAGCCAGGCGGATCTCTGTGAGTTCGAGGCCAGCCTGGACTACCAAGTGAGTTCCAGGAAAGGCGCAAAGCTACACAGAGAAACCCTGTCTCAAAAAACCAAAAAAAAAAAAAAAAAAAAAAAAAAAAAAAAAAAAGCAAGCTGAGCAAGCTACAAGGAGCAAACCAGTGAGCAGCATTCTTCCATGGCCTCTGCTTCCGATTCTGCCTTGGAGTTCCTGTCTTGGGTTCCGGCCCTGATGTCCTTCAGTGATGGACTATCATCAGAATGTGTACACCAAATAAACCTTTCCCTTTCCAAGTTGCTTTTGGTCATGGTGTTTTATGCAGAAACATAAATCAAACTAGGCCAGCCAGGGACAGGGTATTTGTGACTAAGATCCTAAAGCGTTCACTGGAGAGGAAAGTAACTAGACCAGGAAATCTTCCAGCCGCTTGAGCCCCGCCCTTCTCTGGATCTCGGTTTTCTCATGTATTCAGTGCGGGGGACGGGATTCCAGGCTCCCAGGAAGTCCAGCTCTGGGCAGTGGTGGGGAGGGCAGCACCACTTCCTCTTCCAGTCTCCTTACCTGGTGTGGAGGAGATGGGTCTCTCGGGGCACGGCCAGTACCCCATGCTCACCCTCGGCTAATCTCTTCTCGTGGCTGTGAGGTGGAGGTAGGAAAATCATGTGTGCCGTCAGAAGTGAGACTGAACCAGGGAAACCATCTTCAGCTTCCTCAGAAGAGGGGCCAGTGAACTGCAAGACTAGGTTGGTATGAGTTAATCCCCAACTAGTTAAGTCCTTGCTGAGTGCTCTCGGGCCTGTCACCAACCCCCAGACCTCAGACTCCTCTGATTCTCCATGTATGGCTCCTAGGGTAGTTCAGAGCCTACTGCACCCTTATCATTTAGTCCTCTGCCCCAGGAAAGTTCAGAGTATATGTTTTTCCCTTGGAGCCCTGAAAAGGAACTAGAAGTATGATTTCCAAATAAAATACAAGATGTCCAATTACATTCAGGTTTCACAAAGAACATCAATTGACCAGGGACAAGCTTATACTAAAAGATTATTCGTATCTGTTAATCTAAAAATCAAAGTTAATTCAGTAACTTTTAAGTTTTTACAGAGGTGTGTCTAGTCTGGCCTTGAACTTTCAAGCGATCCTCCTGCCTCAGTCTCCTGAGTAGTCGTGGGTCACTGCACAAGTAACTTGGTGTTTGTTTTTCCAAGTCTAGAAATCCCATTTAGGGGGAATGCCCACGCCCTCAACAGCAGGGACAAGCAGACTGGAACCCAGTAAGTGTGGGTGACATTGGGATTCCCTGGCACTAACATCAGGCCACCAGGTGGCAGCCAAGGTCTACACAGCTTTGGCTTCAGGGGGGCTGGCTCCCAGAGATTGTGACAATGAAGACTTAAAGGGACAAGGACCCTTATTCTCTCAGCTTCTCCCAACCCCATACCCATCTGTTCATCCTCAATCTCTTCTATCCCATGAAATCAATGCACTTTTGTCTAGTCACACTCCAGCCAGAAGTTCAGGAAATGTTCCCCACCCATAGACATTAGACACAAGTTTCAAAAAAGAATAGCCTTCTGTTTGACTCCTCAGATTTCTTCGTAAGTAAACACTACACATGCCAGGCTTCAAGGTTAATCCAAGCATGGGGCACATCCCTGCAATCCAAGTGCTTGAGAGATAAACACAGGAGGATCAGGAGTTCAAGACCAGCCTCAGTCACATAGCAAGTTGAAGGTCACCAGGCTACTGGAGACCATGTTTCAAAACAGACAAGCACAGACACATCCACATAGACAGACAGACAGACAACATATGAGACACAGACACACACACACACACACACACACACACACACACACACACAGACACACACACACACACACACACACACACACGAGAGAGAGAGAGAGAGAGAGAGAGCGCTGTTCTGTTTGATACCTCTAGTGAGCACTTTAGATGTAAATCTAAATTGAACAACACAGTAAGTGTGAAGTGAACACAGAATTTGTTTGTTTGTTTCTGTGTCTCACATTGGGTGAGACATAGGGTCTCACATAGCCCAGGCTGGCCTCAAACTCGATATGTAACTGAGGATAACACAGAGCTTCTGATCCTGCCTCTCTTCCTGAGAAGAGATAGTCCTCAATACCATACTAGGCTGTTCAGAGAATTTTTAAAGGCAGTATGAAAAAGCCTGTAAAGCACCCTATTCATCATTTTAAAATGTTAATGACAGGTCAAAATAATATTTGGTGCAGTACATTATATAAAATATATTACTACAGTTAATGTCCTCAGTTCATTACATTTTAAGCCACAGCAAGAATATTTTAGGTTATCTCCGTGGTTTGCATTAGTGTTCTCTTGCTCAGAACTGGCATGAGCACAGTCTTATTATTTTGGGGACAGGGGTCTCCTGTAGCAAATTCAGGCTGGCCTTGAATTTGCTATGTAGCCAAGGTAGACTTTGAACTCCTGATTCTCCTGCCTTCACTTCCCAGGTTGGGATTACAGGCACAGGCAACCATGCACAGCTGTGTTCATCTGTCAGGCAGGTACTGGGAGGTGTGGATTCATTAGTTGACCATCATAACTGCTTCCAAATCACAGTAGCCAGGAGAGCCTGGGGCCTAATACAAACATCCCTCTGCCCTTGAGGCCTTGCGTATAGATATAAGACCGCTACTATTTAGTCAACCACAGGTCAAATTCTGTAATGAGACCTCCCTTGAGTGTCCTGATTCACTTTTGATGCTTCCCAAACACCCATTCTTTTCACTCTATGGGTGGGTTCAGCTCCCAGAGCTCTTTTTTTTTTAAAGATTTATTATTTATTTACTTATTTAGGTTTTTCTAGACAGGATTTCTCTGTGTAGCCCTGGCTGTCCTGGATCTCGCTCTGTAGACCAGGCTGGCCTCGAACTCACAGAGATCCATCCGCCTGTCTCTGCCTCCCAGGTGCTGAGATTAGAGGTGTGCATCATTACCACCCAGTTGTTTCGTTGTTGCTGTTTGTTTGCTTTTAACATGTATGAGTGTTTTCCCCACGTGTATGTCTGTACATCATGTGCGTACCTAGTGTCTGAAGAGGTCAGAAGAGAGTATTGGATGCCCTGGAACTAGAGTACAGGTGGTCATGAACCACAATGTAGGTGCTGGGAATTGAATCTGGGTCCTCTACAAGAGGTTCTTAACCATGAGTCCTCTTCAGCCCTGTAAATAAGTGTGATCATCAGAGACACAGATAGGAACAATCAAGACGCAGTGGGCTCCGGGTACACAAAACCTCCAGTCATCCTTCTCTGTCTGCCCTCCAAAAAGAGAGATGGGTAAGGACTTGCCTAGCTGAGGATTCCAGAACTTCTCTTTTTTATTTAATTTTACTTTATGTGCATTGGTGTGAAGGTATCAGATCTCCTGGAACGGGAGTTACAGACAGTTGTGAGCTGCCATGTGGGTACTGGGAATTGAACCTGGGTCCTCTGAAAGAGCATCCAGTGCTCCTAACCCCTGAGCCATCTCTTCAGTCCCAATCCTAGAACTTCTTAAAGGCCTCACATATGCTGGGTAAGGTTGCCGGATGTATCAGGAAAACCACGGGACACCAGTTAAGTCATATTTATTTAATGACTTTAAACTCCTGAGTCTTCTTTCTCTAATCCCCATGTGCTGGGATTGCAAGAATGTGCCACTACACCCAGCTGACTATAACTTAAAATAACAAAAAATATTTTTAAGGATTTCTTTTTATTTTTAATTATGTTATGTACGTGTGTTTGTGTGAGATGTATATTTGGGTGCATTTGTCACTGAAAGCCAGAAGAGGGCATCAGATTGCCCAGGAGCAGGAGTTCGGGGCAATGAGTCATGGGTGCTGGGAACTGAACTTGGGCCTTCTGCAAGAGCAGTAAGAGCTCTTAACTGCTGAGCCATCTCTCTAGCCCAAATAACAAAAACATTAACGGTGAGCCAGTGAGAGGGATCAGTGGGTAAAGATACTTGCTGCCAAGCCTACTTATCTGAGATTGATCCCTGGAACATGCATGGTGGAAGAAGAGAACTGATTCACAGACACTGAATAAATGCTATTCATTTTCCCAGGTAATTAAAATGTAGCCAGAAATTTCTGTTTCATCTGTTCCCTTGCCAATGGTACATGGTGGGACTATAGTCTTAAGTGCCATCTAACTAGGAAGGCTGTAAGTTCACACAGCGTTACTCAGTCCCATACCGCAGGGCCTTTGCAGCCCATTGTCCAGCTGTACAGTACCCTCAGGACCATGCTACCCCGTGTTTCTTCTGACTTTCCTTTATAGTTCCTGAGTTACTGGAAGTCTTCTCTTTGTTGGTCCCCTTATCATCCCCTTGGATCCTATGGTCACTAGCCTGTGGCACTACTGGGGATGGTGGAAGATGTGGGGCCCAGTGGAGCAAAACTAGTTAATTGCTTTTGAAGGGACATCGGACCTGTGATCTCTTCTACATTTTCTCCCTGGCTCCAGGAGGGTGCCATGTGAAACCGTTCCCTCCGTGAGGATGCTGTTCAACACTGCTTCTGGGGAGTTGTAAACAAATGTATACTCACTCAGATAGGAAACTAATGATGGACCAAAGTACAGCTGCCACCAAAGTTCGATTTGCTGAACCACTGAGTTTTATTGACGTCACAGGAACATGAGTGAGGGGTTAGTTACAGGAACAGAAATAACTGAAAGTTGGATGATTAAAGCCCACATCAGCATGCATGACACCCCCCAAAACTAGAAACCTGAAACACACAGCACAACCTGCATTCAGCTCACCAGGATGGAGAGTATCCTTTCTAGGTAATTCAGATGGTCTGGGTCTCTTCCACACAGCTTGGCTGGTCCCTGCTTCTCCTAGGCAGTTCAGCTGATCTGAGCCTACTTTAGGCAACTCAGCTTGTCTGGGCATGTCTCTCAGCAGCCCTTACTACTTACATACACTTGGGGAGGGAGGGGCCTAGTAAAACTGGTCAGTTTCAGGGACTTCCTGAAGCCATTGAATTGTTTACTTTCAGAGCTTAGTGAACTTCCCTTAGCGAAGGTTTCACTTGCCCTTAAAATAGCTTTCTTTTCCCCTTGAATATCTTAAGCACTAACAAGCTTCCCACCAAAAAGGCAGGTTTTCATCCCAGAGGAAGGCGCAACACAACAGAAAGGTAGACTTCTAGACTCCCCATCACATGCTCACAATATGATGTGCTGTTGCCACAAGCCCAAAGTAGCCGATGAACTGAAGCCATGAACCAAGACGAAGCTTTCCTCCTTTTAAGTGATCAAACGTTTTGTCAATGGCCGAAAGCTGAGACCCCATCACACAGATGCAAGCATTTCAACAATACAATACATCATAGGTACTCAGTCAAGAAAGTGACTATCCCAAGGCTTTCCAGTGACAGGAAGGGACTGGGTATCTGTATTTAGCTTTTTTTTTTTTTTTTACCCTGTGGGGACCCTTTGGGGGCCTGCCACCCAGCTCTCAAGTAAATACACTGAGACTTATTCTTATTAATACCAGGCCTTAGCTTGACTTGACTTGTTTCTTGTCAGATTTTTTCTTTTCTTTCTTTCTTTCTTTTTTTTTTGTTTGTTTTGTTTTTTGAGACAGGGTTTCTTTGTGTAGTCCTGGATCTCACTCTGTAGACCAGGCTGGCCTTGAACTCACAGAGATCTGCCTGGCTCTGCCTCCTGCCATTTCTTTCTAACTATGTTTTGCCACTGGGCTTTTTACCTTTCTTTATTCTATATATCTTTCTTTCCTTCTTACTCCGTGTCTGGCTGTGTAGCTGTGTGGCTGGTCCCTGGCATCCTCTTCTCCTCCTTTTCTCGCTCACTTGCTCTTCACTTTCTTCTTTAGATTTCTCCTATTTATTCTTTCTGCACACCAGTCTTGCCTATTTCTCTCTCCTGCCTTGCTACTGGCTAGTCAGTTCTTTATTAGACCAATCAGGTGTTTTAAACAGGCAAAGTAACACAGCTTCACAGAGTTAAACAAATGCAACATAAAGGAATGCATTACATCTTTGTATCATTAAACAAATATTCCACAGCATAAATGAATGTAACACATCTTCAGCTAGTATTCCCCAACAGGTATTGGAGCTTTATTAGACCCCTTTAGCAAGCAGGCACCTTCTGGGAAAATGGAAAGAGCTCAGAGTCTGCAGCCCTGGGACCTGGGCCTCCAGTCAGATACACTGCCACCCTTCCTCGCCCCTGCCCTCAACTCTCCAACTTCAACAAAGATCTTATTTGCCAAATGCTGCATGATAACTAATGAACTTTGCTCCCACCCACATCAGTCCTTGAGCCTTGGGTACTATTATTATCTTTGTTTTATTATCAAAGACTAAGGAAAAACTTGAACTCAGGTCAGGGAGATGGCCCAGCAGATAAAGGCACCTCTTGATGAGTTTGACAACCTGAGTTTGATCACAGAATCCACATAGTGGAAGGAGAGAACTGATTCTTTCACGTTGTCTTCTGACCTCCATGTGTGAGTCACGGCATGTTCATGTGCCTCCCCCCATGCACATACACACACTAAATAAATGAAAAAACAGTTCTAAATTTGAACTCAAATTAAGGCCTACCTTGGGCTTATTTCTGCCTGTCATTATACTTTGTCCCTATACTCTAGATGACCTGGACCAGCAGGTCATTCTTTAGTGACAGGGTCCTTAGCAGGAGGATCAGAGATGAGGAAATAAGGAAGAAAGGAAAGCTGGGACCAGGAGGTCTTGCATAAGCTCATAGCTTATGCCAAGCAAGTTTATTAATGCCAAGAAGTACAACATCTTTTTTTTTTGGTTTTTCGAGACAGGGTTTCTCTGTGTAGCTTTGCGCCTTTCCTGGATCTCGCTCTGCAGACCAGGCTGGCCTCGAACTCACAGAGATCCGCCTGACTCTGCCTCCCGAGTGCTGGGATTCAAGGCGTGCGCCACCACCGCCCGGCAAAGTACAACATCTTATATGTGGTTTGCTGAGGAAAATGAGACAGAGTCAGCAGAAAGTCATCAAACAATGGGACAAAGTTAGCGATGTTGCACAAAGGGAACGCAGGATATCTCAAATGTGTCACAGACCACACACTTAGCAGCCTTGGGACTGATAATCACAGGCCTTCAAGGGGTGGGGCTGAGGGGGTGTCTTGTTCCCAGGATCTGAAACTACAGCTCTCCCAAGGCCCTGGCCCCAGGACACTACTGGTTCTGCAAAGCGTGTTCCTGGTTTTAGGGGAGGGACTATGTTCCTTCTCTACATATCAAGGCCTTAGGAAAAGCCTGGCTCCTAATAACTGATATGCCCTAAGTGCTGGAGGGTTGGTGTGTCCATGTGTGGGTCTGCTGTGGTATGTGTAGGTGCATGTGCATGTGTCCCCACGGGTGTGGAGGCCAGTGGTTAACGTTGAGTGTCTTTCCTCAGTTGCTCTACACCTCCCCCACCAAAGATTTTATCGTGTGTGTGTGTGTGTGTGTGTGTGTGTGTGTGTCTGTGTGTGTGTCTGTGTGTGTGTGTGTGTGTGTGTGTGTGTGTGTGTTGTTGGAATGTATTATAAGTGCGTATCTGCTGCTTTCAGTGTGAGCTCCATAGAGGAGCTGGGAACTGAATCTGGGTCCTTTGCAAGAGCAGCAAGTGTTCTTAACTACTGAGTCATCTCTCCCCAGCCCCTCTACTTTTATATTTTGAGACAAGGTCTTCCATTGAACTGAAAGCTCCCTTTTGAACCGGAAGCTCCCTGATTCAGCAAGGCTGGCTGACCAATGAGCTTCTGAAATACACTGGTCTCTGCCCTCCATCCTCAGCCCAGTACTGGGTTACAGTCATGTGTGGCCACGCCTAGCTTTTTACCTGAGTTCTGGGGGTACAAACTCAAGTCCTCATGCTTGTGTGAAAGGGACTTTACCAACTGAGCCCTCCCTGCCTCGTGCCAATGCTTCAGGAGTTTCCAGGTAAAAAAATCAATCTAGAAACATGGCAGTTTTCTTTCTTCCTTTCCAAAATTTATATTAAAACATTTTTCGGGGCTGGAGAGATGGCTCAGAGGTTAAGAGCACTGGCTGTTCTTCCAGAGGTCCTGAGTTCAATTCCCAGCAACCACATGGTGGCTCACAACCATCTGTAATGAGATCTGGCTCCCTCTTCTGGCCTGCAGGGATACATGCAAACAGAACACTGTATATATAATAAATAAATAAATCTAAAAAAAAAAAAAAAAAAAAAGTTTTTCTCTGTCATTTCATTGGCTGAGTCTCTGCATTACTGTAGGCACCCGTGATACGTTCTCATTTTATTTTATTATTATTGCTGTTATTATTTATTTACCCATTTATGTATATGTGTATGGATGTTTTACTGGCATGTATGTCTGTATACCACTTGCATGCTTGGTACCCACTGAGACTAGAAGCAGGCATTGGATTTCCCAGAACTGGAGTTACAAACAGTTGTGAGCTACCATGTGGGCGCTGGGAATTAAACCCAGGTCCTCTGGAAAGGCAGCCAGTGCTCTCAATCATGGAGTCATCTCTGCAATTCTGCGTTCCCCGTTTCAATAGAGTGTTTCTGTGTTAGTTATCTATTGCTATAAAAAAGTCTCTTAGCTGGGTGTGGTGGCACACACCTTTAGTTCCAACACTAGGTAGGCAGATGCAGGCAAATTTCTGAGTTTAAGGCTAGCCTGGTTTAAAGAGCTAGTTCCAGGGTAGCCAGGGTTACACAGAGAAACTCTGTCTCAAATAAATAAAGAAATAAATAAATAAAGCTCTCTCTATATATTATATAAAGTATCTACAAACTTTTAAAAAAATCACTCCATTTTATGTGTCACAACAAGCATAGGTTGTGGATGGATTAAATGTTATTTGAATTCACACATACACACACACACACACACACACACACACACACACACACACATTGCCTAAAATGCGTGAATCCATATTCAATCCCTAGCACCACCTCCAGCACCTACTCGGCGTGTGTGTGTGTGTGTGTGTGTGTGTGTGTGTGTGTGTGTGTGTCTGTCTGTCTGTCTGTTTGTCTGTCTTTGTGTGTCTCTGTGTGTGTTACAGTTTCTGAAATTCAGGAATTCAAGTAGCTTAATTGAGTGGTTTTGATTCAAGACTCCTGAGGTTACAGTGGTCATGTCAGCTGTATTTCTCCAAAGATTTCAGATGTACAAATGGCCCGCAGGCTCTGGGAATATGCTCTGCTTCATAAGCCATCAGGGAAATGCCAGCAAATGAGCTACCACTCCACAACAGGGCAGTTACAGTGGTGGGCAGCATCTAGTGCTGGCAAGAAGCCAGAACTCTCATAGGCTACGGGTGAGACCATAAAATCTTACAGCCACTCGGGAGTTCCTTAAAACGTCATAGAGTGTGACTTGGCCCAGCAAGTTCACTCATAGGTATACATACCCAAGAGAAAGAAATAAATCATATACAAGCTTGCACATGAACATTCATAGCATCACTATTCATGTCCACCAGCTGATAGATAAACAAAACGTGGTAAATCCATAAACTGGGATATTGTTGAGTTATAAAAAGTCATGAAATGGGGCTGGAGAAATGGTTCAGTATTAAAGAGCACTGACTGTTCTTCTAGAGGACCCAGGTTTGACTCCCAGTACCCACATGGCAACTCCTAACCACCTGTAACTCCAGTTTCAGGGGATCTGATGCCGTCTTACGGCCTCTGTGGGGACTGGGTACACACATGGTAGACAGACATACATGCATGCAAAACATCCATACATAAATACAAACAAAACTTGTAAAATTTAAAGGCATGAAGTACCATTGCATGCCATAACATGGACCACCTTTAAAAACATACAGCTGAAAGAAGCTGGTCATAAAACACCACATGGAATGCCTCTCTACATGCAGCCATTCTCCACACTGCCTAACAGTGGTCGTCTGCACATTCCCTGGTGGCCCTGTAAAGAATGGAAGGCAGGAGAGATGGCTTGCCGGGGTAAGAGCTCTTGTTGCTAGAAGACCTGAGCTCAGTTTCCAGCATGTTAGCCGGCAGCAACTGCCCTTAACTACAGCTCCCTGGGCTCCAACTCTCTCTTCTGAACTCCGAGGGCAGCTACACTCTTGTGCCCAACCCTACCCCCCCTATACACATAATTAAAAAGAAAAATAAAACCATTTATAAAAAGATTAAAATTGCCGGAACATTCCAACTGCCTAGTGATTTTGTACTCACGGAGCAGGGCACAGCGCATGAGTCACGTTCTGTGGTGACAGTGGTACAAAGAGCCACCTCACCGCAGGCTCTGAAAGTAGAGCGTGTACAATTATGCAGAGTAAATAGCACTGGATAGTTAATGACACATGGCTGTGTCCCTGGCTTATATAATTATCGTACTAGTTTATTGTTATTTTAAAGTATACTTCTTCTACTTACAACAATTTTACTGTGAAAGCAGGATGCCTGTTTCAGGAGTAGCAGCCTCCTCAGCCCCACTGAAGCTCTCTTCATGCATCCAGAAGTCACATCAAGTGACTGACTCAACTCTTTCAGTTTGTGTAAGCACACTCTATAATGTTTGCATGATGACAAAATCATCTAGCCAGGGATTTATCAGGACATACCCTAGTTGTTAATACAGCGTGACTGGCCATGGACTGGAGTATGGACTAGATAACTCCACGGAGACATAAAGTTGATTCACAGTCACTGCTTGCTAGAAGGAGGCTGAATAAACTATTACAGGGCTTTTCTTACAGATTATGAAAACACTCTGGAATTAGTGGTGCCAGTCACACAGCTATGGACATTATATACTTTGTTTCATTTTTTTAATATTTATTTTGCTTCGTTTTCTGAGTCAGAGTCCCACTCTATAATCCAGGCTGACTTTCAAACTCATAATCCTCCTGCCTCAGCCTCTGGAGTGCTAGGATTTATCGGTGTCTGTGCTACCACACCCTGGCTAGTCATTGTATACTTTAAGTGGATGGGTCGAATGGTATTTGAATTCATAGACACACACACACATACACACACACACACACACACACACACACACACACACACACATATGCACGCACGCACACGCACACATGCGCGCGTGCACGCGAGGACGGGGGATGGGGGGTGGGGTGGGGTGGGATGGCGGGGAGAGTTGTATTCCTGTGGAACCTGAACTACTTCAAGAGTGGTTTGCTCACAGACCTCGTCACAGGAGCCTTTTCACAAGGCTGCCCCAATGACAGTGACAGGCCCTGCTTCCCAGCAGGAGCGATTCCGGAGAAAGGAAAACAGTACCTTCTCCAAGCTGGGAGTTTGTCACTTGCAGCACATTTTACCTGTCGGAGCAAGTCACTGAGTACAGCTTTTACTCAAGCAGAGGGTTTAGGTGCCTCCTTCTGAAGGGAAGAGTATCAAAGAACTTGTGTGCATATTTTTGAGCCATCATGGCTTCTAATGGTGCTCAATGAGGTCCGTTGGTTTCTTACTTTCCCTCAATTCTTCTTTCTTTTCTTTTCTTTTTTTGTTTTGTTTTGTGTTTTTTTGTTTGTTTTTCAAGACAGGGTTTCTCTGTGTAGCTTTAGAGCCTGTTCTGGATCTCGCTCTGTAGACCAGGCTGCCCTCGAACTCACAGAGATCTACCTGGCTCTGCCTCCTGAGTGCTGGGATTAAAGGCATGCACCACCACCCCGCCCGGCCCAGTTCTTCTTTCTTTCTGAGACAGGGTCTCATACAGTCCAGGTTGATCTTGAATTTGCTATGTAGCTGAGGAGGGGGAGTTCCTGGTCCTCCTGCCCCTACCTCCAAAGTGCTGGGATGACAAGCGTGTGCTACCACAGCAACCTGTGCACTTGCAACATCAAATCTAATGTGTTTCTTCCCATTTGCTGAGCTGTTGCGTTGGGCCTCATTCTTTAGTTCCTCTCACTTGGAGCTGGGCACAGTTGTGGTCAGGAGTGCAAGGGACCAAATCCCACCTGGGAATCTTACAGGTGTGCTCTCTACCCAGCATTCCTTTCTCTGTGGCCTGAGATCTCCTGGAGAAGATTGTCCTTTAGTCCCCCACCCCTCTCACTGGTCTCTGAGAGAGCAGGTGACTGACAGCCTAAAGCTGCAGCTCCTTCAGGATCTGCAGCAGAGACCACTGTCTTGTTGGGAAACCTCCAGCTATTGGCAAAACAACTGGGTCACTAGGGCTGGGCTGGCTGGGTCCAAATGGGGCTCCTCTATGGGAAATCTTCACACCAGTGCTTGTTGGCTGGCTTAGACTTGCTAGCCTCCTCTTACCCGAGTCCTTTACCTCCCTTCCCATAGATGTCAGAGCTGAAACATGGCCTGAAGGGTTCCCCTGCCCAGTTCTGCATCCTCTCCTTTTATCTTTATCCAAGTATTTCCTCCGATAAATCTCTTTTGCTTCTAACTCGGTCTTGGCAGCAGCTTCCTTGAGGAGCCAACTGACTCTAGGCTCCGGCCCCTCTTCCACTTCCAGCCTCCATTCTCCCAGGGGAATATGCTCCCTTTCTATGCCCTTTTCCCTGAGCTTGCTCCCCGACCCCCACCCCGCAGCTCTCAGAAGCATGTTCTCTCCAGGGTCTCATCCAGTGCCTGGCACACAGTAAATGCAAAGACTTTTTGTTTCTAAGTGAATTGCATGCTCTGAATCTGGGCACAGCCCGTCCCATTCTCAGAGCACAGAGCACACGGCGCCTTCTGGGTAAAGCTGGGAGTGCCAGCTCTGAAGGCTGGAGTGAGACACCATTCAGGCTAATGGAGAGGAAGATGTTGAGGTGGGGAGACTGGGGTTGGGGGGGTGACAGTGGAGCATCTCCAGGTCTTGGGAAGGTGCACGCTCTCTATGTGCCAGGTGTGGTGTGCACTTGGGAGGCCATAGCAACTGAATCTCTGCAGGTCACAAGCCAACATGGGCCATTCAGTGACTTCAAGGTCAGCCTGAGATACAATTCTAAATCCTCTCTCAAATAAAATAGAACAAAAGCCCCAAAAATACAAATAATAGTGAGTAGCCAAAAAAAAAAAAAAAAAAAAAAAAAAAAAGCTATATAACCAACACATTGGGAAGAACAGATAAAGGGTTCAATTTCCCCTAAATTCATCTTTGAGTGCTGACATGAGCTTTAGGGGTTTTTTTGGGAGGGGAGGGGGTTTCAAGACAGGGTTCCTCTGTGTAGCTCTGGCTGTCCTGAAACTCACTCTGTAGACCAGGCTGGCCTCGAACTCACAGAGATTCCTCCTGCTTCTGCCTCCCAAGTCCTGGGATTAAAGGTGTGCGCCACCACTGCCCAGTGAGCTTTAGGTTTAAACTGAGAAAGAATTGGATTAAATTAGGACAAGAACCTACATGCAGAATCTAAGCAATCCTGGCTGTACGAGGTGGTCCAAAGAGGCTCTTATTTGTTTCAGACCAGTTCTCAGGCGACGATCATTCATATCCAAGGTGCAGTTTAGCAACATAGACAATCACCCTCGTGTGCAGGGTGGTTGTCCTTCAAGGATCTGCTGTGCCTGAATCTAAAGTGGCTGCAGGTTCAGGACAACTGGTGCCCAGGATAGGACACTATAAAAAGGTGACAGCGGCCGGGCGGTGGTGGCGCACGCCTTTAATCCCAGCACTCGGGAGGCAGAGCCAGGTGGATCTCTGTGAGTTCGAGGCCAGCCTGGGCTACCAAGTGAGTTCCAGGAAAGGCGCAAAGCTACACAGAGAAACCCTGTCTCGAAAAACCAAAAAAAAAAAAAAAGGTGACAGTAAGATGAAGTAGGTTGTTCTCTCTGCCTTTAGCCTTGAAGGGGAATGAAATAGGTGAGGTCTCTCAAGTTTCTGGATGGCCACTGCATGAATGATGAGCACACCCACGTGCAGAGGTAGGCAGGAGACAGGTGGGGACCGAAGGCAGAGACTCTAGGCTCTGGTCCTGCTTTTACCTGTAGTTACCAAGTGAGGAAGGAGTCAATGCTCTTTTAGCAAAAACAGTCCCTAAGCATCTGTTACAAAATGGAGCTGCAGATGTTGCTCAGTAGCAGAGTGCTTGATGAGTATGTGTAAGGCCTTGGGTTCTAGCCCCAGCACCATAAAACAGAAAGGGGTGGGGAGAGAAGAGAGACGAGATGGAAAGGAGACCAATCCAGAGACAAATGGAAAGAGGTGGAGCCGGGCGGTGGTGGCGCATGCCTTTAATCCCAGCACTCGGGAGGCTGAGCCAGGTGGATCTCTGTGAGTTCGAGGCCAGCTTGGGCTACCAAGAGAGTTCCAGGAAAAGGCGCAAAGCTACACAGAGAAACCCTGTCTCGAAAAAGAAAAAAAAAAAAAAGACACATAGAATAAATGGGCTGGAGAGATGGCTCAGAGGTTAAGAGCACTGACTGCTCTTCCAGAGGTCCTGAGTTCAATTCCCAGCACCCACATGGTGGCTCACAACCATCTGTAATGAGATCTGGCACCCTCTTCTGTGTACATAATAAATAAATAAATCTTTAAAAAAAGAGAAAGAGGTGGAGAGATAAAGTCAGGAAGATAGGAAGATGGGGCTTGGGGAGACAGAAATGATAAGACTCAGCTAGAAAGAGTGCACAGGCAGATGGGGATATGAGCGAGAATCCAAAAGGAATGGAGTAATGGAGCTGGAGCACGGTGCACACACTGGTAATCTCAGCATTTGGAGGGCTAAGGCAGGAGGATGCCGAGTTTGATACTAGCCTGGGCTATTTAGCAAGACCCCACCAAAGAAGAAAGAAGGGGAGCAGGAGGGGGGTGACAGGACAGGAAAAAGACTGGTTTCTTGGACAGACATCCATTCTTTATTCCCACGATGCCTGCTGTCAATCAGGGTGGCGGAGGCTCAGAGGAAGGCATACACCCCTGTCCAACCACTCGTTTGGACCTTGCTGTCCTCTGACATCCTGAGGGGACACAAGGTCCAGCTCCTGTCTGTAGACTGATGTGGCCACCCAGGCGGAGTAGGAAGAGAAACCCCAGGGCTCCCTTGGGGCCTGTGCTGCCCCAGCCTGCCTTCCCGTGGGGCCAAGACAGGAAGAGGTCTCAAAGATCCTCCCCACCATACTTCTTTGCAGAGGAGGAACACAGGGACCTAGATAAGACAACGTTCCCCAGTGAGGCAGTGCCCTAACCACAGTCGCACAGTTCCCATCCCAAAGTGGGTAGCTACAGACACAGTGGACCCCAAACCTTAGGGTTGGCTTTCTCCTC
Source organism: Peromyscus californicus insignis (assembly GCF_007827085.1). NCBI lineage: Eukaryota > Metazoa > Chordata > Mammalia > Rodentia > Cricetidae > Peromyscus > Peromyscus californicus. The sequence goes on from NW_026294424.1 coordinate 6,579,624, forward strand.
GATAAGCTGCTTCCTGCTACCCTGAGAGCGTTAGTGAGTGTTTTGGATGGCAGACGCTGTGCCTACATTAAGAGGCTTGCCTAACATCCCATAGGTAACTGCAGGGATTGCTCTGGTTATGCAGAAGAGGAAATCAAGGCTCAGAGAAGTTGACTTCTGAGGCTAGGGTCACACCGTCCCACCTGGATCTGCCAGATCTTTCCAAAGCTGGGCTCTTGATATGACCGCTTCCGGCCTTTCCAGGTGATGGGGAAGGAAGGGTTGGAATGTGGAAAGGGGAGCTGAGCTGGAAGTCAGGCCCCATGGCAAAAGAAAATACCACAACAATGCCAAACTTTTTCCCAGAAAGGTTCCACTCGGCTTGTTTGGGTCCCTGCCCTCTCTCCCTCCCCGCCACCACGTCCTCTGCTCCACACCTTCTTTCTCCGCCTCCAGAGAGGGGTTTGATGTCCAGGTTAGTTACACCCATCCTCTTTTGATTGTCCTCAGCTATTTCCCCCCAGGTCAGTGCTAGTTCTGAAGCCACAAAGATGGGCCTCATGACCTGGTAGTCACTCCCCTGAAGCAGCACACTGAGTTTTTCTTCCCAGTACTCTGACTCTGCCATGCTGGGATCTGACCTCCTGGAAAGAGTAGGATGGGGCTGAAGGTGGGCTGGGCCCAGTCAGCCCTAATTCCCAGCCTTTAAACCCCCTCAGCCCCATGGAGCCTGAATGCCATTTAAATTTTTATCATCCTTATGGAGCTTCAGTTTCTATCTTTTTTTGGGGGGGCGGGGTTTGATACAGGGTCTCACTATGTAGTGCTGGCTGTCCTGGAATTTACTCTGTGGACCAGGCTGACCTCAAACTCAGAGATCCACCTGTCTCTGCCTGGTGGGATTAAAGGTGTGCACCACCACATCCAGCTGAACTCGGTTTTTTCATCTATATAATGAGTATAAGTACCAGTTTCACCAGATGGTGGGAATCTGAGTGATGTATCAGCTTGGGGACATGGGAAACAGTGCTGAGTATAACCCTCTCCCCAGTAGAGAGACCCATGTCTTTTGGAGGACACATGATGCCTTCTGGGTCTCCAGGTGGCCGTACTCCTAGAATAGAAGGCATGCAGACCTGGCCCTCTGAACTATTTCTTGCTTATCTGGGGACCCTATCTCTCAAATCCCCAGTGCCAGCTCCGTTCCAGGCTGTTTTCAGGTCCTACTCTAGCTGTGGGTCCCAACCATCCGGCAGGAGTATTGGTGTCGGAGCAGATAGATCTGTGCTTAAAGTCCCAGAGGTCCCAGGGGTCCTGTGGCACTCTCTTTGGAGTGTACCAACAGTCTTTCTGAGAAACAGGTCTTGGGAAGAGCACCAGAATCAATCTTCCTTTCTCAGAAGACTTGGGAACTCCCAGGGTGGGTCCCAGAGTCCCAGCCCTGCCCTCACCTCTTTTACCCGCTCCGGTTGAGTGAGGTCCATGGCCTCTTGCCAATCTTGTAGACTTGGGTGTGGCAGCCACAACTGGGTTAGGAGGACAGGGACAGGTTCCGGGGGTCCCCTCTAAGTCCCTGCTCTCTCTTCTCACTCCACAAGAGACACAGCTTCTCCTTGGCCTCTTCCCGCCATCCCCCACCCTCACAGCGGCAAGGCTTTGGCTCCCACAGACACATCCTTACAGGCTGGCCTGGGGCAGGTGACTGGACAGCACGGAGGGCAGGATAAACGGAGGCGTGGGCCCAGCGATGCATTTCTCAGCCAATCAGCAGCCTGCCCAGCCGGTGGATTCGGTTACAAGCCCAAGATCACCCCATACTCCTGCCTTTCTCCTCCTCCCGCAGCTCCATTCATTGGCCCGACAGACACCCAGGGCCTGCCGGGCATTGCTTCCGATCCAGCCTCAGCAGCTGCCTCCTGGGTAGCCAAAGGCAGGCCTCCAGGGGGCTTTGTCTGACCAGGCTGGCCTAGGACAGAATGGGGTTTCTGGGGGTTCTGCTGGGGATGCTGACTTTCCTAGGGGTTGCTCCCCGGGGCTCCCTCACCCTTCACTGGAACAGTACCTCCTGCTACTTGGTCAAGCTCATCCCTGGTAGCCCTCCGGGCTCCCTGAGCTTCTTGGGCAAAGATGCCCAAGGCCTGGCACTGTTCCAGGCCCTCTGGGATGCTCACTACAGGCTGAAGGTATGTATCCGGCAGGATGAACCTGAGCTCATCAGAGCTTTCAGGGCCCTCTGTACTCGTGAGCCCTGGAGGCACTCCTTCATCCACACCCCTGGACCTGAGCTGCAGAGAGCACTGGCCACTCTGCAGAGCCAGTGGGAGGCCTGTCAAGGGTCTGAGGCTAGTCCTACAGGAGCCAGGGAGAAGCGAGCAGCAGGGCAGAGTGGAGCACCAGACCGAGGGCATGGTCGAAAGAGGAGAGGCTGGACCATTCCTGGCACGCTGTGGTGTGGAGTTGGGAACTCTGCTGAGAACTCCTCAGAACTGGGTGAGCCACAGGGTTGTATATATGTGTGTGTGTGTGGGGGGGGGGGGGTTCGTCCTTAGAGAAGTGCCTACCCTTTGAACCTCAATTTTTTTATCTGTAAAATGGGGGCGAGCATTAGTAGCTCTTCACGGCGCACATAAGTGATGTCATGGATGGGAAAGGTCTTACTCAAACCCAGAATCCTCCTCATGAATCACCATCCAAGGGAGGAGGCAGGCTGGGAGGATCCTGATTCTGCTGGTTCTAAACAGCCTCTACCCATGAGGTACTTTAGTGAAAAGAGCCCCGAAGACCTGGGTTCAGGCTGCAACTCAGCATATTCAAACTGACATTTCTTGTAGCTCCAAGTTCTTATCTGTAAGATAAAGGGTCACTTCCCCTTTGGGACTGCTGTGAGCTTGGCTTGTGGGAAACACCCAGGAAGGGCACTATTGCTTGGGCTGTGGTTGTCTGCTGTGTATCTGCACATAGCGCTGGTGGAGGACCTGACCTGAGTGGGCCAGGATGGCATCTTGGCCACCCAGTGTCTTGCAGTACCAGAGAACATGTTGCACCCCACCTGTCTGTCATTCCATTACACATACTTTCATAACTTGGAGTTTTACTTGGGTGTGAGCTTGGGAACTCTGTGAGTCAGCTCTAGTTCTGAGGAAGACGTGTCCACATGCTGGCGTGTGGGCTTCCTTGCACTAGGAGGCTGCAAGCCTGGATGGTCTTCTCTGAAAATGTTGGAACTATGAGTATCGTGTATCCGGAGAACAACTGGCCTGAGGCCACCCATGGGCTGGGATGAGAATGGGGTAAACTCTGCCTACCATGGCCAGGCAGGCAGAGCTGGTGCACGGTCTCCAGGACCCTGCTCTAGCTGGTTCCTTCTTCTCTCCATGCAGGTATGTTCCACGGCCCTGACCTCTGCTGCCGGGAACACGACCAATGCCCACAAACCATCTCACCCTTGCAGTATAGCTATGGCTTCCGAAACTTCCGATTCCACACCATCTCTCACTGTGATTGTGATGCCAGGTTGGCAGCAGAGAGGAGGGCCCTGGGGCTCAGGGGCAGAACAGAGTTATCCAGTACTTGGGTATAGGCACTAGGAATCCAGAGAGTTCTAAAGACCAGAAGCTGGGGCCCCTTCCTCTTCCGACCACCCTCAGTGCAGGTGGGCAAAACTGAGGCCCCAGAAAATGAATGCTTAGCTGGTAGTGTGGGCTGCAGGTGCCAGGAGGCTCTCTGGGGTCCTGGGACCTGAATTCTGGTTCTGCGGCCAGGTTTCAACAATGTCTGAGGAGCCAGCGTGATTCTATTTCTGATATCATGGGCGTGGCCTTCTTCAACGTGCTGGAGATCCCCTGCTTTGTGCTGAAGGAGCAGGAGGCCTGTGTGGCATGGCACTGGTGGGGAGGGTATGTGGATGCCCCACTTGAGTCCTTTCCCAGCCAGCAGGGCAACTTGGGCTCCAAGACCAGGGAGGGAGGGAGGGAGGTTTGTCCGCTAGGAACCATGCATTATTGAGTTTGTCCTTTCTTTAGTGCAGGGCCTGGGGTTTGGACCCTTCTGGGGTATATCATATCCCACAACCCAGTGGGGTGGGGGATAGGAATGGAAGAGATTTAGCCTCTGTAGAGATGACCCTGGGGGCTTTGGGAACAGGAATTCTGGGTCATCAGTTGCCTCAAATTGCCTCCTTCAGGTGCAGGGCATATGGCTCAGTGCCCCTTGCTCATCTTCAGCCCAGGACCTACTACAATGTTTCCTGGAAGGCTACAGACGTCTCACCTACCCCCAGCCCCCAGAGTCCAGCCCCCAGCCAACACCCCCAGAAGAGGCTCCCAGAGCAGACACAAGCCGGGCACCAAAGCACAGCCACCACCGCCACGGCCTTCCAGACCCCTGCGGTCTCCTCCATGCCTGATATGGTCGCCAGAGCCCAGCCAGGAGTCCCCCATCCAGGCTATCAGGGTGGCCCAAAACTTCAAGGTGAGTTTAAAACCAAGTTTTAGGGGGTGGGGTGAGTGGGTGCTCTTGCCTCTGCACGCAAATGTAGGTGTTGCTTCTTTTCTTGTTCTAAACACCTCCCAGGGCACCCCAATTTTCCTCATCAGATCTTATGATAGCAAGGCACTTCCATGTTCCATAAGTTGGGTCATGCCACGCCCTGTTGAGTCCCTCACCTCTCACAATATTAGCTGATGGAATCTCAACACTCAGAACCCTCAGGGCCTCTGGATCCTACCCTTGAGCTGAACCTTCAGCTTCACAAACTTCATTTGCTTCCTCAAATGCCGACTGCAAGGGTTAGATGTACCCAGTTGGATGAACTGAGAGGCGAAGCTTTTGTCTACAACGTGCATGGCCCCGAGTTCCATGCTTAAGCCCGGAAAATACAAAGCTGAAGCCCCCGCAACGTACTTTCACCGCTATGCTTTGGCACATGCTCTCTTCCGTTGGAAGCCCTCTCTCTCTCTTCCTCTCCCAGACTCACCTTCATAGTCTCTATGTCCAGGAAGCCTTATCTGGGATCTCCAGACAGTAACTGTGCATGGGGTGGGAGTAGTTCATTTTATGTGGGTGACATTCTGTGAACAGAGGGGAGGAGATAAAAGAGGACTGTGTAACTGTACTGGTGTGTCTCCTGGATGGTGGCAGGCACCGGTGAGGCCTCCCTGGTGGGCCAGGCTCTCGTTATTACCACATCTGCCCCCAGGTGCCCACCGAGTCTGTCGAACCCTTCGACACCTGGACCGGTGTGAACACCAGATCAAGCCTCAGGAAACCAAGTTCCATCTGCTCAATGGTGCCCAGATGCCCCTTTTCCATTGCAATTGCACCCGCCGGTGAGGCCTGCTGGGGGGCTTGGGGAAGGGGAGCTGCCTGCTGCCAGATTGTGCAGAGGCACCTGGCAAGGCTCTGGCATGGCCTGAGCCTGCATCTACCTTCAGCCTGGCACGTTTCCTGAGGCTCCACAGCCCACCTGCGGGCACCAACAAGGTTTGGGAGCTCCTGGGAACCACCTGCTTCAAGCTTACCCCCCAACTCGACTGTGCTGAAGACAAAGGGTGAGCCATGGCAGAGCCAGGAGGGATGGGGGGGCCTTTGCCAAGGGCTGGGTTTGCCTATATAGAGACCAATTGTGTGCTTGGGACAGGAGGACTGGGAAAGGGTCAGAGGGGCTCTGAATTCCATTTGTCGCCGTCCTTCTGACTCATGCTGCCCCGGGCCCAGCTCTGCAACAGGCCTGGGTGGGTGGGGGATATGTGTGTGTGTGCCTAGGCTCTGAGATTTAATTCTCATAAATCCGTGATAAGCTGATTCGCCTTTGCAATCCTCTACTACTTCCTCGTCTGTAGAATGGCTACAGGAAAGCCAGGTGGGGGGTGCATGCCTGTAGTCCCAGTACTTGGAAAGCCGAGACAGGAGAATGTACTTTGAGGCCCAGCTGGGTTAGATAGCAATTTTAAGACCAGTCTAGGATGCACAGAGAGATCCTGTCTCAAACAAACAAACAAAAACATGGCACAAGACAAGGAAAGAGTGGATGTGCCGTATATAGCTCAAGACCTGCTGGATACGGAGTGGGGAAACTGAGGCTCAATTGCTAGCTTCAGTATGGAACCTAGGCCTCTGGGTACCAGCCCAGGTTCATTCTGCCTCATCTGGGAATAGCCAGGCCCTCTCTGGCTTGCTGGTGACCCTGGCCTCACACCTGCTCCTCTCTGGGCCTTGGTTCCATTTTCAAAGCAGGGTGGGATTCTGCTGGCCTTGACCCCTTCTCTCCCCACAGCTGTTCCAGAGACCACAGGGCCATCAAGGTGTCAGCTCGGCACTTGCGGAGGCTTCAGCAGAAACGGCTCCACTTCTGGGGTAACGGCACAGAAGGGACTCTGGCCTGGCCTCTGGAGCCTTCAGCGACCTCCAGGTCATTCTACAGCCAGTGTCTACAACTAACCCCAGCAATCTGGAGACCCGGTGGACAGAAGAAATTCCGGAGCTCATGACCTCAGGCTAGCAGCCTGGGTGCCAGCCTGGACCTCCTTCCTGGCTTTGCTATGTTCTGAGAGGAACAGCATGGCTCTTGTGGACAACAGGAGGCTTGATGGGAGGAACCTCAGGGCCCGAATGCTGGGCCACATCTGCTGTCCTGGAGGACCTGGAGCTGGTGCTACAACTCCTGTGTCTGTGTTCAGGAGGCTCTTTCTGAAGCCTCGGGTTTAGACCTTGCCAGGAAACATCACACACAGGTGGAAATGGGGTACCAGAAGCAGGGACCTGACTGTCCCTGTTGCAAAATGAACATGTCTTGAGATCTGCCCCGGGGAGCCTCAGCACCTGGCTGTGAGGCCTAGAGCTGCAGGTGGGAAAACAGAGCTCCAGCAGAAATACCCGGATGTGAATCCAGCATGGGGAGCCTCCTCGCAACTCTCCTCACTGGAGACCCCGTCTTTTAATAGCTTCTGGGCCCTTCCTAGCCTGAACTAATATTTCTGCTCTAACTCTCAATTGAAATCTCCTCTGTGCCCTTGAGGAGTTAGGACAAAGGACCTCCTTTCTCCACTCTGAGCCTTAGTTTCCTCCTCTGAAGAGAGGAGGGATTTTGTTGGTTTTGTTTTTTGTCTGAGCCAGGGTTTAATTGTAGCCCAGGCTGGCTCTGGCTATGTACACGAGTATAACCTTGGACTTCTGATCCACCTTCCTCTACCTCCAAGGGCTGGGATTACAAGACTAAGCCATCACACCAAGTTTTATGTGGTCCTGGGGTTGCTAGGCAAGCATGCAACCAACTTAGTTACACCCCCAGCCTGAAAAGGGGAGCCGTAAACATGAACTACCTCATATGGCTGCTGAGGAGTAAGTGAATTAATAAACACATATACAACCAGTAAGCATTCTCTTCCTCTAGTACATAGCCTGACTGAGTTTTGTTGTCTGCTCTTGAGATGCTGGCAAGACCTCTTGGAGGCTTCAGTTTGCCCATCTGTGAAATGGGTCTAAGAATGGCACTGAGCACTCAGTATTATGGTGGAGATGAAAGGAGATGGCATGTTTCCATACACAGCTGGTGCCTAATATGTGTTGGTTCTGTCACTCCCTCACATCTTTAATTCCTACCACCCTCTATCTGCAGACTACTCACAAGTCAGGAAGGAGCCAGGAGTGAAGCTGGAGAATTTAATTCCTAATGGATGACCTCCAAGATCAGAACATCTGCCAGAGTTTCCCCCCACCATCCCAGATGGGGGCCCAGGCGAGGCTTTGCCGATTGTCACAGTTGAGGTGGTGCCAGGACTGAGTTTGGGGAGCCCCAGTTGGCCACTCCTGGCCAAGACAGAGTGGCAGGTGTGGCAGAGGGCTGGAGCAGCAGCAAGAGAGAGGCAGGCAGGTTTGTGGAAGATAGGGGCAGAGCGAGGCTGTCCAGGCCCATCTGCCTACTCACATCAGGGCCCCAAGCCTCCTTCCTCTAGCCCCAGTCGGCCCTGGGGGCTGGGGGACAGGCTGTTAGGGTCAGGGGCCTCCCGGTCAGGTCCCCAGGAGCCTCCGCCACCAGGGTCTACGGTCTCCAGTCGCAAGGCTGGAAGCAGGCCCAGGCTTCGAGGCACAGCCGGTGGGAAGGCCCAGGGGCCGGGCGGCCCAGAGGGCCCCTCCTCACTGCTACCTCGGCTGCTGCTGCTGTGACCCCTGTCAGGGGCTACCCGAGGCAGCTGGCGGCTCTGGGGTGAGGGACTACGGCTGCCACCCCGGCGTTCACGGGACGAAGGACGGAGAGCGAGACTCGGGAAGCGGGCTAGGCCGGGGCTGCGGCTGCGGTGTCTCTTGGACTTGCCAGGGCTGGGGCTGCGGGACTTGGGTGCGAGCAGCTCCAGAGTGCTGTCATCTTCGCCCTCCGAGCTGGTGCCTGAGCTGTCGGAGCTGCTGCTGGCTGATTCTGAGGTAGGCAGCGAGATCTGGAGAGAACATTAGCCACTTGGGGCAAACCCACTCTCCAAGCCTGCCCACTTCCTCCCTCCGTGTTGGCAGACCCAGAGAGGTTGGGCTGCTGGTCTGAGGTCACAGAGCAGAACACAGAAGATGTAACATTTGACCAGGACTTCTTTGAGGTGCTTTGGCCCTAGGGTCTGATCTATTTACCTGAAAGGGTTCAGTGACGCCAATGAGGATGCTGTGGTGGTGGCTATAGTAACCCAGGATGAAGTCTCCGTGGCCCTTGGGCAGTGATTCCTCACTGAAGGTCACCTGGTGGGCACAGGGGTAGAGGCCCAAGCTGGGGCCAAGGGTAGCCTCAGGACCCCCTCCCGCAAGCAGAATCCTGGTGTCTCCAGGGCAATGGGGCCAACCCTCCTCTCCTTGTAAATACCTGGTAGATATTCCCATCTACTTCTTCATGTTTGGCCCAGACATAAGCCACGTAATCCTTGCAGTGGCGGAAACCCACCTAGGGAAAGAGGAACCAGGGTTGGGACACCCTAATGCCCGCAGCCTCCCAGCAGAGCATCAAACATGCGACAAGCCAGAGATACTCCAGGGGGGCAGGGGGGCTGCAGGGCCCCTCCTTCCTTGAGAGCCCCGGACTCCTGTCCTTCTCACCCGGTACAAGCCGATCCAGTCCCAGGAGCTCCGAGCAAACACTGTTTCCATGCGGTACCTCACCACAGCCTGCTCCGGCCGTGCCCATTCATCGGCTACCTCCAGCCGTACCAAAGGCACATCATCCCTGTCGGCAAACTGCCCAAGCAAGGCAGGGACAGAGGACAATGTCAGAGGAAACCCTGTAGCATCTCACATACCTAGGGCTCTTGGGTAGTGACTCATGCTTGTAATGACGGTATTCCTGGAGGCCGAGGCAGGAGGATTTATAGTTTGAAGACAGCCTGGGCAACACAGCACGTTCTAGGCCAGAATGGGCTATGTGGTGAAACACTGTTCCAAAAACCTGGGAAAACCCAAACCAAACCCAAACAAACAAAAAGTCCTGCCTTCATTCTGGGCCCCTTTTTATCCTTAGCTTTCTTAGGAAGCGAGTGGAACACAGCTCTGAAGCCAGCCAGTTTTAGATTTGGCCTTGGCTCAGCCATTGTTAGATTATACAATGGGTTACTTCCTCAGCTTTTCTGAACGGCAGGCCCTTGTCTATAAACTCAGAGGCCTTGTCTAGTTTTAATTTTTAAACAATTTTGTGTTATGTGTATGAGTATTTTGCCTGCATGTGTGTCTGAGCACTAAGTGTGTGCCTGGTGCCTGAACCTGGAAGTTACACATGGTTCTGAGCTGCCATGTGGGTGCTGGGAATTGAACCTGGTTCCTCTGAAAGAGCTGCTAATGACTGCTTTTAACCATTGGGCCCTCTCCAGCATTCAAGGCTCTTGTTTTATACCTGGGACTGTACTACTGATTCCCTGAAATGCAATTTGTAACATATTCCTCAAACTGCTTAGGTGCTCACTAAATAATTTGCCTAAATGCTAGCAAGGGAGATAGGTAAAGTCCTGTGGTACATGAGATTCTGGGAGAAGCTTGGTTTCCTGGAGCCAACAAGAGCCCAGAAATGGATGGTTGGAGACCTCAGTTCATTTTCTTGCTCTATCACTAAATTGCTGTGTGACCTCAGACAGGCCCTAGCCGCCCCCAAACTCCGTTTCCCCATCTGAATTTTACTATTAAGGGCCCACTAATAGCGGCCTTTGTCGTCCGTCCATGAAGACAAGTTATAATCATGAGTGTTTTCCCCTAGGACCAGCAGGACAACTGGGAGAGTCACCTGGACAGGTGGAATTTTTGCACTGGCTAGCAGCCAGAGTACTGGCCACCTGTGTCCCCAGGAAAGAGCTCAGGTGGTGCCAGCCTCAGGCCTTTGTCTGGTCCCTGTTGATCTGGTTTCAGGTTTCCTTCCCTCAGCCTCTGAGCCTAGCTGTTCCAGACGAAACCAGTACATTCTTGCCCTGTCCCAGGTTCCTAACAGAAGGGCAGGTCGAAATGTGCTCCAATGTTTTACAAGGTCAAAATCCCTACAGAAGCATAGTGGTCCATGTCCATAACCTTAGCACTTAGGTGGAGGCTGGTGATCAGATTCTAGGATGTCCTTGGTTGGAGGCCAGACCAGGCTATTCTCCTGGGAGTTTGAGACCAGACTCTGTTCTCAAAAGGACAAGAAAAATAAAACAAATAAACAAGCAAATCCCCAACCAACTAAAAAACAAGTCCTGTGAGATGGCTCAGTGCATAAAGACGATTTATCCTCAGGATGACCTGAGTTAGTCCCTGGAATCCACATTTGGGAAGAGAGAACCAGCTCCCAAAAGTTGTCCTCCGACCTCTTCCAGGGAGCACGTACCTATACACATAAGTAAATGTAATTAAAAAAAAAAAATCCAAGTGAGGGGCTTGAGAGATGATGGCTCAGTGGTTATGAGCACCGTCTGCTCTTCCAGGGGACCTGGGTTCAATTCCCAGCAACCACATGGTGGCTCACAACCGTCTAGTTTCAGAGGATCTAATTAATGCCTCTCCTGGCCTCCACAGGTACCAGGTACACAGAAACACACACAACCAAAACACCCATATGCACAAAATAAATAAATATCCTCAGTTTCTCCCAACAGTAAAATAGGGAGGAGACTCTGGACATTTCAGAGCCTAAGGCATTCAGGGGTGATGTATGTAAAGTGCCCTGTACACAGCCTAAAATGTAGAAGACATCTGGTAGGTAATTTGGGGTGTTGTTTTTGAGACAGAGTCTCAGTGTATTCCAGGGAGGCCTGAAACTCACTGTATAATTCAGACTGGCTTTGAACTTGAAATTCTTCTGCCCCAGCCTCTAAAATACTGTAATTAGAGAAATTTGCCACTGTGCTTGGTTCAATTGGTAATTTTTATTGTTGTTTGACCCCGGGGTCTCACTATGTGGCCCAGGCTGGCCTTGAACTCTTGATCCATCTGCTTCACTATTCTGAATCCTGGAATTACAGGTGTAGGCCACCAGCCCCAGCTTACACCAACTTTTTAAAAAGTTACTTTCTTTTTCTTTTAGTTCTTTTTGCAATGCTGGCGTTGAACCTGGTGCCTTGCCCATGCTGGGGAAATGCTCTACCACTGAGCTGCATCTCAAGCCCCAGGAAACATTTTTTCCCTACCCACCACAGGAAGGGTGTGTGTAGCAAAAGTGCTGAGAACCTCAAGGTGAGGTATCTGATTCAGGGCTGGGGTGTGGTGGCACATGCCTATAACCCTAACACTTGGGAATCCGAGGGAGGAGGGCCATGAGCTTGAAGGAGCCTAACACAAAGCAAGAAATGATCTAAAAACAACAACAGCAAAAGTTCCCAACCCATCCCTGTCCCAGAGTTCACAGGAGGCCAGGCTTGGGCTGACTGCCATCCCCAGCTGAAGTAGTGGCCGACTGATCACGTGACAAAGTTACCAAGGGAAACATTCTTTGGCCTGCGGAGCTACTTCTTATCAGACCAAGAAATCCAGAAAACACAGCTTAGGTTTCAAGGTTGGAAACATGGGATCTACCCTGGTCTGTTTCTGCCACCAAACCTTTACGTGACTTGGGGCACACGACCATCTTGGTAGGAGTCTAAGGTTAACCCAGAGTAAATCATAGAGTTAGATTACATCATCTGCCAAACAGCTTCTAAGACCATAGGACTGCTCTCTTTTACTTTGGCAACTAGGAACCTCAGCTTTAAACACAATAAAGTCATCCCTGAGCATCCGAGTGTGTTTGGTTTCCTGGAGAGACACTAAAACCCAAGGATGCTGACGTGCCTTATGTAAAACAGTATATAGAATGTGCATGTAACTTGTACATCCCTCTATATATTTTAAATTCTTGAATACTTATGATACTTATATAATATATATAATATAATAACATATAATATGCAAAAGGCATGGAGATAGTTGTTACACTGTACTATTTAAGGAAAATGACAAGAAAAAGTCTATATATGTTCAATATAGGCACACGTTTTAAAACAGTATTTTAAAATTATTTTTTAATTCTTTTTTGTGTGTGTATATGTGTGTAAGGGGGGGTATGTGCATGTGTGTGGGGACCCACACAAGCTAAAGGCATCAGATCTCAAGGATCTGGAGTTATAGGTGATTGTAAGCTGTCCCATTCAGTTGCAGGAAACGGAACTTGGGTCCTCTGCAAGAGCAGTAAGTTCTCTTAACTGCTGAGCCATCTCTCTAGCCCCCTGGATACATTTTTCTCCAAATATTTTTATCTGGAGATCTGGAGATGTGGAGACTGTGGCATTAAGCTAACGTAACTATTTTGAGTTTGGTGATGAGATGGAACCCAGGGCCTTGTACATGGTAAGTAGGCAGTCTGCCAGCCGGCAGAGCCACAACCTGGCTTTGGTTTTTTTTTCCTCTCTCTTCTTCCCCATCGCTGCCCCATTTCATAATTCCTGTTCTATTGATAAGGTGATAATTATTCAATAAATTAACAATGAATGACTGTCACCTGGGCTTTGAATAAACATTTTGATTTGCTGGTCTTATTCTATATGTGAATTTTTTTTTTTTTTGAGACAGGGTCTCATATAACATAGACTGGTGGCCTCAAATTCACCATCTGAGGCTGATCCTGAGCTCTTGATTCGCCTGTTTCCACATTCAAATTTTAACTTGTTGCCTTAAACATTTCTTGGAAGAAGGAAGTCAGTTATAGATAGTGGAAAGATATGAGCTCTGTAATGAAACTGTCTTGGGTTCAAATACTTCCTTTTCCTCTTACTACTTACTGTGTGGCCCTGAGCAAGGGAGGCTGTATCCCTGCCACAGTCTCATCTGAAAATGGAAATTATAACCCTACTCCCTCCTTGTCTGAAAAACTGGATGCTGTTCAGGACAGGTTACTTATGGATAGAGGATGCTCAGCTTGGCCAAGCATCCTGAGGGGAGGATGGGCCAGGACTCACCTGCAGAAGGAACTGGGCAGCAACAGGCTTGTGGTCACTGACAGTGTATTCCATGTGGCTGCGGTAGCTGTGCTGGGTCACCTGGAGCCTGTGCCTCTCTCGTCCCGAGGGGCTGGGACCTCCACCTGGAGCCTTGACCTTCCACAGAATACGGTCTGTCCAGGCTGGCTTCCGCTTCTTGGCACTGAGAAGGAGAGAGTAGCCTGAGTTTCAGGGACTGGGGTGGGGGTGGGGAGGGTCAGAGCACAGCCCCAGGCTTATCTTCTGCCCCGATTCTCACAGGCTCCCTTTCCCTCATCCCACCCCATCTCATGGCTTACCTGGTATCATATTTGTTGGTGCCCACATCAAACTTGAAGGTGGGAGCGAAGTTAAGGGGCCCTTCCTGGAAACCTTTCAAGATGGGCCAAGTGTTCTTGGCCATGTTGAGCTGTGGGGGTCCAGAAAGGCAGAACAACAAACTGCTTGGGCCTTGCAGCATCCAGAGATGGGGTGGGACAGATGAGGGCGAGGGCAGAAATCTGAGGTGCTGGTGGAGTTCAGGGGTGAGGGAGGGAGAAGAGGAGTCTTACCTGGTCCTTTTCCCAGAGCTGATGGAGTTGGTTGCTGTCTATGGCAAGCTTGACAAAGTGTAGGTCGTAGCTCTCAATGCGGAAGTTCAGGTCCCCAAACCAGAATACAAGGCTGCTCCGGGGAGGAAATGGGGGTCAGTGGGTCCATGGGGTACAAGAGCTCCATCTAGGTCTTTTCTGGCATTTATGCTAGCCCATAGCACTGGTGCCTTTCTTTAGAGGTGCCAATGGGTGGGAGCTGCCAGAGCCTTCAGTCAGCCATGGGGACGGAGGAGTAAGAGGGTCTAGGGAAATTAGGTTGGGACCCTCAGCAAGAGGGTGCCCCTCCGCAAAGATCCACCTTGCAGGATCCAGCCCTCCCCACCAAACTGCTCTCTGCCTCCATTTTCCTACGGGCAGTATGGGTGGGTCCCTCACACAAGTCAATGGGTCACCTCTCCAACCTCTCCACACCCACCCCAACCAACAGTCTGCAAACTCACTTACTCATGATCCAGGATGCCGTGTGCACCTGGTCCCTGGAACTGCTGGAGGCTAAGGATAGTTTGAAAGTTATCCTTGCGCTGCTCCGCCTTGTCCATGTGTGCTGGCAAGTGGCAGTTTAGGAAGCATAGCATGTGCCCAAAGGCTGCTAGGCGCACACTTACTCCGCCCTTGTTACCCTAGGGGTGAGGTGTGACAGGTCATGGGCCCCGGACCTGGGCCAGGAGGAGAGTCACTGGGCTGGGCATAAGAGCAAGTGAGGAGCAGAGGAGGCTTAAGCTTAGGAGGGGATGGGTTCTAAGGAAAGAAACAGCATGCTGGGACAGGGAAGGGGCAGAGAAGGGGCGCAGTCTGAGGGAATGGACGTAGTGATGAGTGGTGCTTTGTTGGGGTGGGTCTCAGGGTGAAGGATGCAAGCGTGAAGGGGGGATCTTGCAGACCACACTCAAGCCCATTCCCACACTCACCCAGTAGCCACCCAGACCAGTCCTCGTACAGTCCGTCTGCACGTCCCGCAGGAAGGGCAGGTGGTAGTACTTGGCGAACAGCAGCAGGATGACGCCCTGCATCCTCACGGTGCTCACCTGCAGGGGGAGACCTGTTGGGGGACACTCCCCATACAGCTGGCCCCCAGCCTCTGCCTCTGCCTCCTGCCTCCCCCGACCTTCATCTCTAATTCAAAGACCCAGCAGTCCCCTCAGAGATGGGAGCAGGAATCCAAAAGGGTCTCTGCTTCCCACGAGGGTGTCGGTGTCGTTACCAGCACGAAGTTGAAGGGCCCCAGAGCATCCATGAAGAGCTCACTCCACTGGTCGGTGAAGAGCGCATCCTTGAGTCGCTTGTTGATCATGGAATTGACTTCTTGCAACCTGGAAGATGAGGCGGAAGGGACCAACCATCAAATTGGAGGGGCTAGTTCAGAAATTCCTTCTAAGGGTGAGTGTCCGGGAAGGCCAAAATATTCAGGAAGGGACCCACCCACACGGCTCCTCACCCTATGGCAATCATATCTGCACCATCACTGTCATGGCCACCGCCCAGGTGAAGAAGAGATGTGACGTCATCGGGGGGCATAGCAGTCCCCACGTTCCATGTAACCACAGTGATCCTGGAGGCAGGGGCATGGATGACTTTCCTGCTGGGCACCATTTCCCCACCCTCCCTTTCTCTCTCCCAGGACTCTCTCTGGAGAGTTAAACTGAGGCAGGTAAAGATCTAAGGGCCCTTCCCCTTCCTGGGAAGATAAACTGAAGGACAGTATCTTCCAGGGTCCCAAAGTGGGCCTAGCAGTGCCCCCCATCCCAGGATAAATTTTTATGGAGGTAGACTGAGTAAAAATATCCCCCCCCCCCAAAGAATGGCTAGTTTCTGCTTTCAAGTCCCAGTAACTTTCCATGAGAGAAAGTCCCTCACCGGAATCCAGGGTCACTCTTGCAGGTAGGCTGAGCCGACCAAGAGGAAGATGGTGAGGTGGTGGTGGAGGCTGGGCTCTCTTGTGACTGTAGGTTAGGGCTTGGGGACCTGCCAGGCCCTACACTCTGGGTGCCAGGTCTTGGGAGTACCATTTCAGGGGGTGGGGGCACACAGGGAGAGCGGTTGGGGGAGCGACTGGGGGAGCGGCTGGGAGACCGAGGTGGCTTAGGCAGAGGTGGGGGAACAGTCTGGTTTGAAGGAGCTCCTGGCCTAAAGGTGGGGGACAGAAGTCCAGGGGAGCGGGTGCCAGGCTCTGGAAGGCCTGGGCTCACATCCAAGGGCAGGGTCTGTGGTGGCGGCGGCAGGACGGGATCCTCCGGGCTGTGGCGTGGAGCCTCTGGTCGGGCACGGAAGGAGGGGGAAAGCCGGGGGTCTGAGGAAGCTTGGGCCCTTGGTGGAGAGGTGGCAAGAGTAGCTGCCTGAGCTGGAGTCTGGAGATACCCCTCTGCAGGGGGAATGGGCCTGGGGACGACAGCATCCTTCTGTCTAGCTGGCAACTGTCTCTCAGAATGAGGGACAGATGTCACAGATGCTGGAGTCAGGATCCGCTCCTGAGAGGGTGACAGAACAGGACTGGGCACTGGGGAAGGACTGGAGGGGGATTGCAGAGGCTGCTCCTGAGACGCCAGGGCCAGGCTCAGGCCCGAGGCTGCCAGTGCTGGCTTAGGTCCCACAGAGGTGGGTGACAGCTGCTTCTGGTCCCTGGAAGTTGGAGATAGGATGGGCCCCAGGGTAGCTGGAGGAGGCCTTGGCATGGCAGAGGCGGATATTACTAGCTGCCCAAGAGACTTTGGAGCCAGGATGGAGACTGAGGCGGCTGGTGGAGGCTTTGGTCCTGCAGAGGCAGATACCACCAGCTGGCCCACGGATGTTGAAGCCAGGTTGGAGCTGCGGTGGGCTGGAGGTCTTTTCTGTTCTCCAGGGGTGGAGAGTGGAGCTAGGATGGGTCGGGGAGATGCTAAAGCCGGCCTCGGCCCCTCTGAGGGAGGTGGTACAGCTGCTCGTGGTCCCACTGGTGCCAGAGCCAACCTTGGTTCCGAGGGTGCTGGGCCTGTGTTCTTTGCTGGAAGCTGAAAACTTGAGCTCACCTTGTAGAGGACAAATCAGTGACTCAGAATGACTTTTACCAAGGGCTCAAGTCTCCACTTCCATATAGACTCCAGCAGACCCATAGAGCTAAGAACGACATATCCCAAGGAAACTCTTCCTGCTTTCTCACTCCAACCTAGTCTGCTCTAGGTCAGTTTCTCTCTCGGAAGAGATGGGGTACAAAAGCCATGTTTCTATATTAAACTTTAAAGTCCTTTTCACAGATGGACAGACTAAGACCCTGAATGGACTGAGCAGAGCATGACCCTGAATCTGAAGGCTCTCCTAATCTTCTTGGCTGGCGTCTACTCCACCTTGACCAGCTTCCAGGGCAGCTCTCCCTGGAGCCCCTGCAGCCTCTCTTACCGAGGGCTGCTGACTGGACACCCCAAGTCTGTCCCTGTGGGTATGGGGATACAGGGTCCACCCAACTGGGTGCCTTTTCCTTCCCCCACAGTGCCAGTAGCCCTTAGGTGTCCCTCACACACTGCCTAGCACTCCTGACCACCCCGTGGTCACAGCCTTGCCTGTGCAGATCCGTTCCCAGTGCACCATGCAGGGTCAAGAGCTGGCAGCTGAGACTGTCGTCTGCATTCCCATCCCAGCTCTGTGTGATTTTAGGCAAATGCTCCTCTGCCCACAGCCTGTTTCCCATCTGTTAAACAAGGGACCATAGGAAGGGTCCCTGACCACACTACTTTCCAAGGTGTGTGTGTGTTCAGGGTGAGCAGCCTGTACTTTTAACCTTAGCACTTCCCAGAACTTCCTGAGTGCTGGAGAGTAAGCCCACCCTCCCGATGAGTGTGGTCCGCTGCCACGCCTCTCTGCGCCCAGGTTGTGCCCTCTTATCTGCCTGTCCTCTCCCCACAGGCAGATCGGTACCCTTTATACCTGATGGGTGGAAGGACAATAGCTCCCCTGCCTTGTCCATCCTGTTTACGATGTTCTCAGTCTCCAGAGGCCAGGAGAACTCGTCCTTTGCCAGGGAGGACAGAAGAAGGTCTACATTCGCCCCAGGGTGGCCCCATCCTGCTCTGGAGACGCAGCTCAGTCCCAGTCTCTGTCCCCGTCCTTCTCGGATCAGAGAACCTGAAACTCTATCTCCACCTCCCTCTGTGAACTCAGCTCTTTGAGGCTGCATTTTGGATACTTTCCTTGGCTCCAAGTGTCCCACTGTGTGCCCCCTCCCCCCAACCACCATACCGCCTCCAGCACTAACAACTTAGACATCCCAGATGTCACAATTCTAGTCTTCAGACACAAACCCCCTCATTTTGCATTGGCTCAGAGAGGACAAGCAACTTGCCCAAGGTCACACAGCAAAGCTGGAGAACAGCTGGGTCCCCTGACAACCATCCAGAGAGCTTCTGGGGGGGTTCCGGGCCATGGCCGATTCCATTTCTCTATGGGCATCCCATCACTGCCCCTCCAGGGTGACCTTTTTGCCCAGTCCCTGGTTGGTGGGCACAGAAAAGTACCAGTCCCTTAGCCACTTTAGCTAGGGGCACTAGAGTGCCTGCGGAGTGTGTATGGTGGGGGAGTGTGAGACCAGGGATTAGGGATAGGAACTAGGGTTTGGGGGCTCTTACCTTTGAGGGTGCCCCAGCTTGCAAAACCCCATGAGGCACAGGCAAGGGTCCCAGGCCAGTCCTGGTACCTGGCCTGGCACTACCACTGCTGCTCTGGCCCTCCATGTCTGCAGCCCCCGGCAGCCCAGCCTGGCTCCCTTGGGTTCTGGCTCCAGCTCCTCAGCTCCCGGGAACCAGTGACGTCATCAGCCATTTCAACCTGCTGAGAATTTAAAGGCACAGGCACCCACTTCCCATACTAAAGGTGGCCAGGGCTAAGTGGCTAGCCCCTAGGAAAACTTCAGGCTGGCTGCTGATGCTGGAACACCCGTGGGTAATACAAGCACCAATCAGCCTGGCCCTAATCCCTCCTGGACCATGGAGGAGACCCCCCCCCCCCCGTCTGCCCCACCCTCCAGACAGTAGGCCAGACCCACCCTTCCTCCAGGGAGGGCCACAGACACACCTGCAGGTAATGTGGGGACAGGTGGTTCAGAGGTCAGCAGCCTCTTCTAGGCCTCAGGAACACCAGAGTCCCTGCCCTGTCCTTTTTCCTGACTTCCTGATTAGCTCGGGACTTGGCTTGGCCCCCACCCTTGCCCCATTTTTAAGCCTTGGGTCAGCTCCCCCTCCTCCACCCCATCCCTGTCTGGCTTATTCTTCCCATACCCAAACCAGACAGTCAGGCTCCATCCACTGGAGTCTCCTCTCTTTCAAACCCAGCGCCAGCCCCTCCTCTTCTGCAGACATCTCTGGCCCTCATGTGTCCCCACACTCAAGCCTGTCCCGGTCCAGTCTCCGCCTCTCTCTAACTAGTACTCACTCACTCCCTGGCTGTGGCTCTGGAGGGCACTTGTCAAGGTCACCCCATGAACCGAAGAGGTCCTCTGCATTTCAGTGGCTTAACCCAGGGATCCAACCAACTTGAACCAGTGGGGGCTGTGGGGGAGGAAAACTGGGGAGGAGAGGGTCCAGCAGTAGGAGAGGGGCTTGGCAGGAGAGTTAAAGAGAGCCCTGCAAAGCTTAGGGGCTGGCACCTATTATCACCCCAGCACCAGGGAAGTCAATGTAGGAAGCTTGCTGAGAGTTTGAGGCTAGCCTGAGCTACGGCGTGAGTTCAAAGCCAGGCCAGTTTGGCATGCATAGGGAGACTTCGCTCAAAAAGCCAAAACCAAAAAACAAGCCAAAAGCTCACTAGGCTTCCAAACCTTAAAGATCAAGACCCAGAACAGGGCCTGGTACCCAACAGGTACAGGGGTGTGTTTGATGAATGAATGAATGAATGAATGAATGGAGAAGAGTCAAACCTGTAATTTCAGCACTTGGAAGGTGGAGACAAGAGAATCAAGAATTCAATGCCATGGTGCTGGAGAGATGGCTCAGCAGTTTAGAGTGTGATTGCTCTTCCAGGGGGCCCAAGTTTGATTCCTAGAATCCATATCAGGTGACTCACAACTGCCTGTGACTCCAGCTTCAGGGGATTTGATCCTGCTGGTACCCACACACATGACATACACACACATATACACAGGATGAAAAATAAAAAATCAGAGTAGGCCGGGTGGTGGTGGCACATGCCTTTCATCCCAGCACTCGGGAGGCAGAGGCAGGTGAATCTCTGAGTTTGAGGCCAGCCTGGGCTACAGCGTTAGTTCCAGGACAGCCAGGGCTACACAGAGAAACTCTGTCTCGGAAAAAAAAAAAAGTTCAGTGTCCCCTTTTGCTATAGACACTGAGCCCCCCTGGGCTGTGTGAGACCCTTTCTCAGTAAAAATAAGAAAATTCAAAGGAAAAGAGGAGAGTGGCTGAAGAGGTCGGATTCGGCCAGAGATAAACGTGGGCTGTAGGGTTTTGTCCACTCGGACTCCTCCCAGCCAAGTTATCCTTGGAATCTGAATTCATCTAGGATTACCAGATCGTACCAAAGATGACTACACCCAGGTCAGGCAGAAAATGTTCAGTCTTTTGTCTGTCTGTGTGTACGTGTGCTATTTATTTATTTGTTTGTGTGTGTGGTATATGCACTTGGTGTGTGCCCATGTGTGTGCAGGAGCATGTGCCCAGGTGCACACCTGTGGAAGCCGGAAGAGGACCTCAGGTGCCTTGCTCTCTCATTCTCTGTCTTAATCCTTTGAGATGGGGTCTCTCAATCAATCTTGAACTAGTCTGACAGTTGTCAAGTCCCAGCAAGCCCCCTGTCTCTTCCATGCACCTGCTCCGTGTTAGGGTTTCCAGTGCACACAACCATGCCCAACTTTTTACACGGGTTCTGGGGATTTGAACTCAGGTCCTCAAGCTTGCACAGCAAGTTCTCTTATCTACTGAGCCATTTCCCTGGCCCAAAACGTTCAGAGTCCTGTGCCCAGAGTCCTTGTAGGTCAACAGCCATCTCTGCATTTTCTTTAGCCTGGGCCAACTCCTATTTGAAGTTCTTGGGAACAGATACTGCAGGCTTTTTCCTGGCTGTGCTCGATCTTCTGGACTCGCTCTGAGTAAGGCCTGTGTATCTGGATCAGCGTCTTTGTAAGCGAGGCTGGAATGCGCAGGGACAAAGACTCAGGCCAGTGTAAAGCGTGGGATAGAAAGGTATTTCGAGGGCAACGGAGGAGATGACGGAAATGGTGGGTTGGTTATGCACCTGATGAGGATGATGGAATCATGGGGCTGATGGCAATAGTAGTGGTGGAGTGGAAGGGATGGATGGTAAAGGTGGAGGCCATGGTGGTGAGGATGATGGCGGGTGGTGGAGTGCCCCGGCCAGCGGGGTCTTCAACGGGGACCTGAAGGGAGGGCCGGCGGATGGGAGGGACAAGAGACACAAAGAATGAGAGCAAGACAGGATGTCTGATCAAGCTCCAAAATTTTATTTTCCTCTTAAGGCATATATAGGCGGGGGTGGGGGGCGAAGGAGGGTGCAAGCAGGGGGGGGACTTTAATCATGGATTGTTCGGCCAGCAGGGAATGTTGCTAAGTGGATTATCTATCTACCCTTGCCTAACTGCCTAACTGCAGCGCGGTCACCTGGTTTCTGAGAAGAGGTTCTGGTGCTGTGGAGACTTAAGCAAGGCCTAGATCTAGGAAAAGAGGAGAGAAGCCCAAATATGGCGGCGTGTGTGTCAAGGGTCGCTTAGGCTTATGGCTCCCGTCAGTGGAGGAGCTGATGGCAGATGCAAGTGAGAAGGCACAGGTGGTGGTGAAAGCCATGGACTCTGCAGGGAGAGTGGCAGTCAGTGGTGATGAGGGTGGTGAGGTGGAGGAGAAGTGGAGCAAGGTGGGAGCGTGGCTTTGGTGGGAGCATGGCTTTGGTGGGAGCGTGGCTTTGGTGGGAGCATGGCTTTGGCGGGAGCATGGCTTTGGTGGGAGCGTGGCTTTGGCGGGAGCATGGCTTTGGTGGGAGCGTGGCTTTGGCGGGAGCATGGCTTTGGTGGGAGCGTGGCTTTGGCGGGAGCATGGCTTTGGTGGGAGCGTGGCTTTGGCGGGAGCATGGCTTTGGTGGGAGCGTGACATTGGCGGGAGCATGGCTTTGGTGGGAGCGTGGCTTTGGCGGGAGCATGGCTTTGGTGGGAGCGTGGCTTTGGTGGGAGCGTGGCTTTGGCGGGAGCGTGGCTTTGGTGGGAGCGTGGCTTTGGTGGGAGCATGGCTTTGGCGGGAGCGTGGCTTTGGTGGGAGCATGGCTTTGGTGGGAGCGTGGCTTTGGTGGGAACGTGACATTGGCGGGAGTATGCCTTTGGTGGGAGCGTGGCTTTGGTGGAAAGGGTGCTGGGAGAATTGGAGGTGAAGATGGGAGTGTGCCAAGGGAGAATGAGCCTGACCGTGGTCACCAAGAGGGAAGGGAACCTGGAGCTCACCTTGTCCAGTCCTTCAGCTCCTGCTTTACAGATGGGTAACTAGGATCCTCAGGAGAGCCAGCCTCTGATGTGATCCCGGAGGAGTTCAAGGGTGCAGATTCAGGCCTCCAGGACCAATCCCAGGGCTCAGAAAGGGGCACCTAGGTCCTTTGAAAGCCGTGCAAATATCATGAAATGAATGTACAGGTTACTCCTCTGCCAACCAGGATTCCCCACTATCCCTGCTCACTGGGCTCAGAACGCTGCTGGGAACTTTGCTTCTGTCCCTGTCACTGATTTACTTGGGAGGTCACTGCGAGTCCTGATCCGTGTAAGGAAAGTAAAAACACTAGATGCTTCCTGCGTTTGCTGTGATGATTAAACAAGCTATACATCAAAGAAGTGAGCTTGGGGCATGGCACCAGCAAGCTGTTAGTAAAGCTAGTCTGTAGTCATCACCATCACCATCATCACCATCTGTTCCAGACCACCCATTTAGTGGATATTGAAACTGAGGCCTGGGGTGGTTGTATTCTGGGAAGAGAAAGGAAGGGGAAGGGGGTGGCAGGGGGTGGACCCCTGCTGAAAAGAGAGCTGGTAGGAGCTATATTTGAGCTTCTAGAAGGAATGACTAAGGAGGTTGATAACAGGCTCCGGGGCTCAGGGCGGCAGGCCGGGGGCAGCTGCCAGGGAGAACCGCCCCCCTGGAGACGGCTGTCTTTAGAGGCCCCTCCCAGCTCCCTGCTTTGTGCCAGGCAGAGGTACAGCTCAACCTGCCACTCTCTGGAAACTTCTCACACTCCCCTTCAGACTGTTGAGGTCAGGGATAGGAAGGGAGAGCCCTGGAGGGGGAGAGTACTCCAGCCCCTCTCCCCATCACCCCGTGAGCCTGCTCAGAAGGTCCCCAGTGACAAAGGGAGACACTGAAGCTTAGGAGAGTACAGGGTGGACAGTGCTCCTCGGGAGGAGGGAGATGGGTAATCCTCCCCTACAGAAGAGGTCACATGACTGTTGAAGCCTTGCTTGGTAGAGGAGTCTGAAGTGACAAGTAGAAGAGAAATGCCTGGGAGCCAGTGGACGGCTGGGGTGTGGGAGAGTCCCCTGAGAGAGGATTCGAAATCTGGTTCTGTGCCCTCCTGGCCTTAGAGCTCAGATTGAACACATGAGCAGGCAAAGGAGAGAAGCCTTTTCCTCCTCTTTCTTCCCCTTTCCCTCCTCCTCTCCCTCACTCCTCCTGACTCTGCCCTTCACCTTCCTCCCTGCATCCCAGATCAGACCCACGGTCAATGAAGTCACACCGTGGTACTATGTGGGAGATGTCTCGAAAGGTCCAGAGGTAAGCACCAGGGAGGATGGTGGAGCACTCCTCCTCTGGGGGTCCTCATTGGTAACAAGTGGCACGTTATAGATCTGGCTCCTCATTCTCATTTTGTGGGACAGATGGATGTTATCCTCGTTCAAATGCTGTTACTCCACCCAGGAAATGGGCTGGAGGAGGAGTGACTTTCCCAAGGTCACACAGCTGGGGCTGAGCTCAGACATCCCTCCTCTCTCTCCTCTGTTCCCCCTCCTCCCAGGCAGCCAGGCACCCGATGTCAGCTGCTCTGAAGTGAGTGGCTATTTTTATTCTGGTGCGAGGGACCTGCAACAGCAGAGCCATGTAGGTTAGAAGACTCTAGGACACCGGCCTCAGCAGCAGGCAAGGAAGTGCTTATTGCAGGGACAGGACCCTGCTAAGCTTGCCGGGGGGAACTCTTGTTCCTTGCAGACTGCCCTGTCCTGGGCTCCCGGGTCTCCAAAAACTTCTTCGTTGGAGGTCAGAGTAAAGCATAGAACCAGAATAAGTTTGTGGCCCTCATCCCATACCCAGCATGAGCTCTAACCTTGACGTTGACTGAGACTTGATCCCATGCCAAGTCTGACCCTCTACTCTGGCTCTCAAAAGAGCTCTGGCCATCACTTTGGAATTATTCTTTGGCAGGTCACACACTGACCTGACCTAACCTGATAAAAGGCTGATCCTGTCTTAAGACCTTTATTCTGGACCCAGACTCAGCCCTGATCCTAACCTAAGCTTTGAACCCCACTCACAGAGTGATTGCTAATCTCAGCCTGGGTTAGCTCTTGTTTGAGACAAAGTTCTGGCTCTGATATAAGATGAAACACTGGTTTTGGTCCCAGAACCCTGAGCTTAATCATTGACTAGTCCTTGGTCTCATAATTAATTCTCACCATGTGTCATGCAAATTCTGTTTATTTTGGTCATAAATGGAGCCCTGAACCTGGTCAAAGTCCAAGTCCTGAGCTTTGTTGTTGACTGAACCATAACCCTGTCATATTCTGAGCCTTATTCCTGGCCAAAAACTGAATCCTGACTCCATCCCAGGTTTAGTTCTAAACTTACTGTGCTTTTGTTATTGCTGTTGCTATTGGTGGTGATTATCTATCTATCTGTCTATCTATCTATCTATCTATCTATCTATCTATCTATCTACCTACCTACTTAATCTATATCCTGAGAAGGCCTCACTATGTAGCCCAGGCTGGTCTTGAAGTTGTGATCCTCTTCCATCTGTCTCCCTCCTCCTCCTTCTCTGAGACAGGGTTTCTCTGTGGATCCCTGCCTGTCCTGAAACCCACTCTGTAGACCAAACTCGCCTCAAACTCAAAGATTCCCCTGCCTATGCCTCCGGAGTGCTGGGATTAAAGGCATGCACCACCACTCCCTGAATCCTTTCTTAAATCTTTACTTAAACTAAAAACTGCCTCTGACTCTGATGAATCTAAACTCATCACTGACTAAGCTTCGGTCCCAACCTACCCAAGGAAGCTTCCGGCCTAGACTGTGCACAGCCACCTAAGGGGTATGAGTTGTGAGCAGGGCTCTGTCCTGGAATGTCTTGTGCTGCTGATGCCAGAATGTTCCTGGTATTGTTGTGGCCCTTGTCTCCACTGCGGGTCCCACTAGCTGGTGGTCAACCTTCAGCAGGCCAGACTGTGGTCCAACAGCCACAGCGTCCAGGTTAATGCAAAGAGAGTGGTTTGTTGGCGTCTGTCCAGTGAACAAGAAGGACCTATGGGGCCCTGGGTTTTGGGTGTGTCAGCAGAAAAACCACAGGCTCGGTGGGGCCTCTGGCTGCAGTCACCCTGGGGCCCTCATTAAGACAGATGGGGATGGGGTGGAGGGAACTAGTACGTTATATTCCATGTTGTTTTGTAAACAAAGTTTACTTCTTGTGTTTAGCTGACATACACTTACAGGAAATACAGAAAAGGGTACAAAGGAGGGAAAAAAAGTTTCAGCCTCCAAGAGATAGCCATTTTTAGTTTTGGATTTTTTCCCTTTTAGATTGTTTTGATCTGGTCAATCTATTTGTGTATACCCATTTTATAAACTTGACTGGCTGTTATGTTGGCCCTCATCACGTGTGTTACCAGCTACGTCTCTCTTAACAGGAACTGGGGGGTGTGGCTGACCTTGTTCCCTCCCAGCTTTAGGAATGGGTCAAAATTGGTTATTCCAATGAGACATTCTCCTGGCACATGATTGGATCGTGGGCAAGCTAGTAGGATATAAGACTTTTGCTGGGAAACTGAAAAAAGGAACTTATTTTCCATCCTGGGAAGTCTGCAAGAAAGGAAGGAGAAAGGAAACCCACCCTCCCTCTCTTAGAAGTGGATGATGTCGTCTTCATCAACCACACCTTTTTTATTTCTTAAGACGGGCTCACCCTGCACTGCTCTGATTGGCTTGGAACTCATAGAGCTCCACCTGCCTCTGCCCTCTGAGTGCTGGGGTTAAAGGCTTGTTCTACCACACTCAGCTTTTTTTTTTTTTTTTTTGGTTTTTCGAGACAGGGTTTCTCTGTGTAGCTTTGCGCCTTTTCCTGGAACTCACTTGGTAGCCCAGGCTGGCCTCGAACTCACAGAGATCCGCCTGCCTCTGCCTCCCGAGTGCTGGGGTTAAAGATGTGCGCCACCAACGCCCGGGCCCACACTCAGCTTTAAGATCATTTGTTGCATGTATTTGTTGTGTGTGGACATGGGCATGCCATGGCTTGCTTGTGCAGGTCAGAGGACAGTTTTCAGAAATTGGTTCTGTCCTACCTTGTGAGCTCCAAAGATTGAACTCAAATCATCAGGCTTTGCAGCAAACACCTTTACTTTCTGGGCTGCGTAGACAGCCCTTCACTTTATTTTTTGAAATGTGCTGGACCTGGAGTTCACATTTGCCTAGACTGGCTGACCAGCCAGCCCACAGTGTCTTCCTGTCTCCTGATGCCCATTACAAACATGGCCTGGTACACTGGCTTCTCATATGGATTCTAGGGATCTGAACTCACGTCCTTGTGCTTGTCTAGCAAGTACCTAACCCACTGAGTCACCGCTGCAGCTCTAAGCTTGTTCCAAAATCTTAACAATCAAGCCAGTGAGAAGCAGATGGAGGGGCTTCTTACTCTGTAGCCAAATTTGGCCTTGAGTTTGAGGCAATTGTCTTGCCTCCACCTCCTGAGAGATGAGATTACAAGTGTGCACATCAGCACATGGCTAAAATCCTTTGTGTATGTGTGTAGTATTTTTAAAGATTTCTTTTATTTGGTATGTTCTGATGTTTTGTCTGTATGTATGTCTGTGCACCACAAGTGTGCAGTGCTCACAGAGGCCAGAAGAGGGCATCGAATACCTAGAACAGGCATTAGATGGAGATGGTTGTGAACTACCATGTGGGTGCTGGGAACTGAACCCTGATCCTCTGGAAGAACATATTCATACTCTTAACCCTGGAGCCACCTCTCTAGCTCCTCTGTGTGTGCATGCGTGTGTGTGTGTGTGTGTGTGTGTGTGTGTGTGTGTGTGTGTGTGTATTTTTGAGTCAGGGTCTTATAGGTTCGGTTGGCCTTGAACTCACTATGATATTGAGGATGACTTTTTAAATTTTTTATTCATATTTTATATATGTGGATATTTTGCCTGCAAGCAAATCTGTGCATCACATTTGCTCCCCCAGTGCCTGCAGAGGGTAAGCTAAGGCATAGGATCCCCTGAAACTAGAGTTACAGACAGTTGTGAGCGGCCATGTGGGTGCTGGGCATCAAACATGGGTCCTCTGGGAGAGCATCCAGTGCTCTTACCTGCTGAGCCATCTCTCCTGCCCCTCTGAGGATGACTTTGAACTCTGATCCTCTTGCCCTGTCTCTTTAAGTGCTTTCATTATCATGGTCAGCTTTCACACTGGTGTAGGGATCCAAACCCACGTCTTCATGATTGTGCAGCAATTGAGCCTACATGTTACGCTGTCCCCCCACGCAAAAATCCATGTTTTTTACATTTACTTGTATGTGTGTGTGTGTGTGTGTGTGTGTGTGTGTGTGTGCATGAATGCTTGACACCACACACATGTGAAGGTCAGAGGACAATTTGTGGGAGTCTCTTCTCTTCTTTTGCCATCTGGGTTCTGGGAATTGAACTCAGGGCATCAGACTTGGCAGCAAGTACCTGTAGTCACTAAACCATCTTGCTGGCCCCCCAAATCCCATTTTAATATGCATTTTTAAAGTGGTGGAATAAGCTCGGGAAGGTAAAAATACCTCGGATCACAAAGCAGCCTTGGCTCAGTGTTGACAGGGTTCTCTGGATTCAGTGGGAAAGGGCACAGTGCGTTCTTGCTGTCTGCCAGGGATTGGTTCCAGGGCACCCTTCCGTACACAAACTCGAAATATGAGGATGCTCAAACCCATAGATAAAATGACTTAATATTTCCCTAAAATCTGTGTGGCCCTGTCTTGTACTTTACATCATCTCTAGATAATTTATAACACCTAATACAATGCAAATGCTATAAATAGTTGTCACACTCTATTGGTTGGAATAATGACAAGAAAAGAGTCTGTACATGTTCAGTACAGAGGCAGTTTTTACGTCCCAGTATTTCCAGCTTGAGACTGGTTGACTCTGGGGTGACAAAGAGCTGACTGTACTTTCTGTGTCTGCTGGAGGCGTGAGGAGGAGAAATGGCACCTGTGTCGTCTTTGGTCTGGTGAAATGATCCAAATAGGTGTTTAGGGTTCAAACTCAGATCAAGTCGTAACTTGGTCTCTTTTACATTTCTGAAACAGTTCCTAATCTGCAAAACGGAGTTCCTTGCGGGAGGGGGAGTCTTGATGAGGAAAGGGAAGAAGAGATAATGGAAGGCAGCACAGCCAGAATCTGTCCTGATAATTAATCTCAGTCCTCAGGAGGTTGAGACAGGAGTATTGCTTTCAGCTCAAGGACAGCTGGGGACAGGTGTGTGTGTGGGGGGGGGGGGGCTGTACAAAGTGAGTCAGACCTCCCCTATTTCCCACTCCCGCCATCTCTGACCAAATACTGTTCTAATAAGATGTATTATGTATATTAACCCTTTCAACCTTTCTAGGTAAAACTCCTTTTTAAGAATTTACATTTATTATTATTATGTGTGCGTTGTGATCCGAGGTATTTTTTTAACCTTCCTGAGTTTATTCCACCATTTTAAATAAATATATTTATTATATATATTATATCTGTGTAGGCACGCCCACGCCATGGTGCGCGAGCAGGGAAGCGTACCAAGCACAACTTTTGGGAGCCGCTGTTTTCCTTTCACTTTTTTGCTGTTGGAGGATCAAACTCAGGTATCAGACTCACATGGCAAACACTTTTATCCGCTGAGCCTTCTCAGGCTAGAGCATAGGTAATAGTCCTCTCTACAACGTGGGCTTTGGGGAATTGAAGCTTTGATCGGAATATCGTTCAAAGACATCAAAAGAATATAAAGATTTCCTAGGTTTCTGCTTCCTTAAGTCTGACCCAGATATCCTCGTGTCCGCCTGCGACCCGCCTGCGCCCTCTGGTGGCGCGAAGTGGCGCTGTCTCCTGGCATCCTGCGGGAGCCCACTCTCAGTGGGCAAATGCAGTACGGAAATTGTCAGGACAGGGAACGTGAAGTCTGGAGGACCAGAGAGTAGCTGCGGCAAGGCTGGGGGCTAGTAGGAGGCGCCTACACGAGCCTGGATGGGGCGGTGCTTCTAGCTCTGGGGGCGTGGTTTATGGGTGGGCGGAGCCTTTTGCTGGGGCGGGGCCAGCCTGCGGGCCAGACGTGGCGCTGCGGCCGAGTTTGGGTGCAGCCTGCGGAACGTCTCCTGCTAGGCACAGATGAGCATCCTACTGTGGCCGCCGCCGCTGCTGCTGCTTCTCGCGGCCCTTGTGGCTCCAGCCACCGCCGCCACCACCTACCGACCGGACTGGAACCGTCTTCGAGGCCTGGCCAGGGGGCGGGTAGAGGTGAGTGCGTCTTTTCCCATCCTTAGTACGACAGTCCCAGAACCCCGCAGCCCCTCAACCCTGGAATACAGCTCATTCTGGTCTCAGGAATACCAGAATCCCCGAGTCTCCCTTTTTCCCTCTTGCATGGCGCCGGAATCATCCCTTCTATTTCCTAGCCACGGGATGCACAGAATGCTCCGTGGGAGCAATAGACGTCGACCTTGCGGCCTGGCACTCTGAACCCTTCCTTGCTGGGCTCCCAATTTGGCCGTACCGTGGGTCTCTGGACACCCATTCTCCTCTTTTCCAGGCTATAATTCTCCTAAAACTGCTCCTTAGACCCCTCCCCATTGATAACCCCACTTTTTCATATTATTTCTCCCCCCACCCCGATTTTAGTGTTTGGCGTTCAAGAATCTTCTGGGGGGAGAAAAGACCTTCTAAGCTCCTCCCCTCACTGTACTATGCCGGAGCTGGAGGAGAGGGCAGGGAAATGAGATACCAACCGCATCACAGCAGCCCTGGACCACCATCCTCATCACCCCACCCCCACTAAGGAATTCCCCTAGACTCTTCCTAAGTGATTGAGATGCTTATGGACTCTTCATGGACCTTAGTTATTTTTTGAGAAAAGGGAATGTAAGGGAGGCCTGAAATAAGTGGTGGTGAGGTCTGGATTTCCTGTCAGGAGGTGGCCTCCCTTCAGGGAGTACCAAGGGTCCACTCATCCTCCC
This sequence comes from Peromyscus californicus insignis, assembly GCF_007827085.1. Lineage (NCBI taxonomy): Eukaryota > Metazoa > Chordata > Mammalia > Rodentia > Cricetidae > Peromyscus > Peromyscus californicus. The sequence goes on from NW_026294424.1 coordinate 6,610,051, forward strand.
TGGTCAGGGAAGGGTAGCCAGATGGTTTGTGGAGCTGGACCACAGGTGGCTGGCAGGCCTAACTCCACATGGGGTGGGGTAGGGACCAGATGGCAGGTGCCTCTAATAGGGCCCTTAGGGCAGTTCTGAGCTGTTTCCTTCTGGTCTCTCCCATGAGGCTTCAAGGGCCAAAGGCCAGGTTTAGAACTCTACTGGAAGAAAGGAGAATGCTGTAACGTGGTGTATCTCCTGGGCATTGGTCAGCTCTCAGGAACCTGCAGGCAGAAACCCATGCCTACTTCTTCTCCCTCATCCCTTACCCTGTGTCTCTAGGTCTGAGTTTCCCAACCTGGACAGAGATCTCTTTGCCCACAGGACCTTTTCCTCCACAGCTTCATGCTGCTCTTCCAGCTCACAGCCTTACCCAACTCAGTCTTAAGGATAGCATGGTCTTGGCTGTATAGTGACAGACTCCTGATTTAAACCATTCTCTCTCTCCAGACCTGTGGAGGATGACAGTTGAATCGTCTAAAGGAGGTGAGTTTGAAGGAAGGGGTCCCCTTAGGGAATAAGCAACATTGCTTACTGACTGGGGGCCAGGGAGGAGGAATCCCTGTACTTGGAGGTGGGAGACTGGACCTGGCTTGCTCTGTGACCTCAGTGGGCCTCATTTCCCCACGTCTAGAGGGGTCTGAGGTCCCATTTTCTGATGTTGTGGTTCCTCCCCAGGTGAAGGCCTTTGTCACTCAGGACATTCCTCTGTAGTATCCTTCTCTTGTTCTGGGCAAGGGGGATGAGGAGGGCACCTGGGAAAAGCTTCTAGTTTTCACAGAGATAGAAAATAATTGTTGTCTGTCAAAGAGGTTGATATTGGCTGTCCAGAGGATTCTGAGGAAGTCTCGAAATTAAGTAAGCAAGAGAGATTATTAGTGGAAAGAAGGGCCCTTTACTTCTTTGAACCCTAATCTCACAGTAAATGAGGACTGGGTGCCCACCTAGGCTCAAAGTGCTCAGCTGAGGGGACCCAGGAGCCACCACCACTCTTTGCCCCCGCCCCCACCCCCTTGACATCTCCTCCAGCCACAACCTGGTGATGAAGCACCTCCCTGGGGCAGACCCCGAACTCGTGCTGTTAACTCGCAATTACCTGGAACTAGAGGTGAGCCATTGGCGGGAGGGGACCCCCGGGGCGGTGCTGAGGTTCTGACCCCGCCCTTTCTCCATCTCAGCGCATCCCACTCAGCGAAATGACCCGCGAAGAGATCAATATGCTGGTTCAGGAGCTCGGCTTCTACCGCAAGTCGGCGCCGGACGCGCAGGTGCCCCCCGAGCACCTGTGGGCTCCCGCTAAGCCTCCCGAGGACGCTTCAGAGCGCGCCGACCTGTAACCTGGAGCGGCAGTGGAGCTGGGACCCCCTGCCAGCGCCCCGGAGACAGAATGAAGCGCTCAGCATCCCGGGAGCATCTCCCTTGCTGAGGGCGGACGCCAGTCTCCAAAGCAACGGAAATGGGGTGGGGGGGGGGGGAATTTCTCTCAATCCTCCCTTTTCCCTCCCTAGCTCTACTAAATAGCCTTCTGCCGTTACTGGGGCTCTTCTCTTTACTTGCTGCGAGTAGATGGTGTGGGAAATCAAATCGGAGTTCCTGAACATCCCTGGGTGACTCCTCCCACTGCCTGGCAGTGGGAGTCGGCGACATTTTGTTATAATTCACAACCCGATGCCATTCCCCAAGACAGCAGAGAGAAGTCAGGATCGTTGAAAACCAATAATTTATCAAAACGCTGCGTGTGTACAAGGGGGGAGGGGTGTTTCGACAGACCCGGCGGCGGTGAGCAGGCGCACTGAGGGGAGGGACGGGGACGGTGCTGGGGTGGGATGGGGACAGCCTGCAGCGCGGGCTGGGCGGTGTGAGCAGAGTGGCTAGACATTCTTGCCGCGCAGGCGCAGCTCATGGCGCCGCAGGTGGTTGTACAGCGATTGCACGTAGGTGAAGACGCACTTGGGGTCGGGCTTTTTGCCCATGATCATCATGTCCTCCACCTCCACCAGGGGCACACAGTCCACCAGCATCCTGCAGGGGAAGGGGCACAGGAGTTGTTATCAGTGCCGGCCTGCTTTTTGCTGTGTCCCTCTGCCCCGAGGTTTGGTCTTTGCTGCAGCCTGTTGGTCTTTTCACAAACTCCAGACTGTCCATCGACTAGAAACACTTTCCAGGAACGGAAAGCCACGGCCAAACCCAGGGGCCATTCTGCCCATAGACTGAGCATAGAGGAAAGATGGAGCTGGGGAGTAAGCCATGCCCCACCTCAGGCAGGCAGGTTCTGGCTCTAGACCCCAACTCCTCTCCACAGGACCCACTGCGCATGTACTAGTTAGTATACCCCTGTTGGTAGAGTCTCAGCTAGGCCATTATACTCCTGGGAGCCATCCCCTTTGGTTAGTCTCTCTATGGCCAGGAGTCCCTAGTGACGCGCTTTCTCCTAGGGAACAGGTCTTCTACTGGAAATGGAGGCCAGGGGGTATATGTCAGGAGTGCTCCTTTAGCCCTTACCAGCTGCACTGGGTGGAGCAAGGGAGGCAGATGAGGACCCCAGCCATATCAGCTGGATCATCCACACCCTACACTGTGTTCAGTGTGCAACTGCCCTCTGATTCTCCTTCAGCGTGCTGCACTCTGCTCAGCCTCACAGCTCAGAAGGTGCCAGGTTAGACCTGGTAATGGGATACAACCCTGGGTGTTGGCAACTGCTCCTATGCCCTACTGTAAGAACCTTTCCCCCACAGCTTTAAGATGGGGTACAAGCTCAGCTTACTCTCCCTCCTGGCCTCTAGTGTGCACCGGCCCCTCATTACTGCTGCTCCATAAGCTTACTTTGGCAGGGAAGGCAAAAGCAGATTGCTGCTGTTCCCCAGACACGGGCTAACCCAGGTTAACTGGTACCTTCAAACCCAGGACTGCGGCAGGGATCGACTCCCAGCCCACCTAGACCACTTTTGTATTTTTGTGGTGCTGGAGATTAAATCCAAGGCCTCAAGCTTGAGCCACAAGCTCCCGACCACTGAGCTACATCCTTAGCTCTTTCCCTTTTGAGATTGAGGGTCTCAATAAATTGCTGGGGGTGGTCTTGAAATCACTCTGAAGCCCAGGCAAGCCTCGAATTTGTGATTCTCCTACCTCAGCCTCCGGCGTAGTTGGGATCACAGCCCAGCTCCTCACCATGCTGAGAAGCAGAAAAGTTTCTGTCCGGGTTCTACCTCGGATCACTCCTAGGTGCTGTATAAGACTCTGCTCTCTCCTGTGACCCTGGCCTCTCCCCGCTTATTAGTCATTCCCAACTTCATTTGAGACCTTGGAAGTACTCAGGATAAGTGACAGGTACCCGGCTCTACTTATGATGGGCTATGTGCGTGCCTGTGGGGTCATCCCCACCCCACATTTGGCTTGTTTACCCAGCTGTACCATGGTGAAGAGGCGGCCTCTCTCTGGAGCATCTTCCAACTGCAGCTATCTTCCCAGGGATCCCAGCCTCCCTCCCCCAGTCCGGAGCTCCCTCCTGCCAGTGATGCCTCCCTGGAGACCTTATAAAGCCATTGTTTATACTGGGGTACATGGTTCAGGCTACCCAAGTGACAAGCCAAACACCAGGCAACTAAAGCAACAGCACGCAGCTGAGTCACAGTTTCCTACCCGATCCGAGTTACAGTAGCCTCTTTTCTTCAGAGTGGCCTGCTGAGCAGCAAAGTCCATATATGACCGAGAGACTGTACCAAGTCTGTTTTTCCACACCTGGCCCTGAGTGTGTGTGCACATGTGTTCCTTCCCACCAGGGACCCTGGCCCAGGAGGGTACCCCAGGACATCCTTGTTGACGATCTCTGAGTCACGTATCTTCCAGCAATCCCTTGGCTCCCTTTGGACCTCTATCTTTACTTCAGTCCTGGTTCTGACCCCTTGTGGATGCTGGATAAGATTCTGCCGTCTTCTGGGATCCTACCTCTGCCTCCCACCTACTTCTGTCTACAAAACTGGTGGGAATACAGTGGTGGGGTTATAAAAGGAACCACAGGATGGAGAGTCTGGAATCATTCTGTGACCTGAACTTGCTTTCTGAATTCCTTATCTGTAATGGGACAGTCAGTTCAGGTCAGAAGTCTTTCCTGTGGCCCCGAGGTAAGGTGACCAAATGGGAAAGCCATATGGCTTAGGGGAGCCAGCCAGAAACATCTTCCTGTTGAACTGGCCCCATTTCCAAGCTCCCCATTTTGGAGAAGGACACCACCAACTCCCCATATGGCACATTCTGAGTTTGATTGTGTCTTGACCCTCCTTTCTCCAAACCAGATCAGGGACCCTGTCTTTCTACCTTTTTTTTTTTTTTTTTTTTTTTTTTAAAGACAGGGTCTTGTAGCTGGGCAGTGGTGGCACACACCTTTCATCCCAGCACGTGTGAGGCAGAGGCAGACAGATACCTGTGAGTTGGAGGCCAGCCTGGTTTACAGAGTGAGTTCCAGGACAGCCGGGACTACACAGAAAAACCATGTCTCAAAAAACGAAAAGACAGCACTCGGGAGGCAGAGTCAGGCAGATCTCTGTGAGTTCGAGGCCAGCCTGGTCTACAGAGCAAGATCCAGGACAGGCACCAAAAACTACACAGAGAAACTCTGTCTCAAAAAACCAAAACAACAACAACAAACAAAAGACAGGGTCTTGCTATGTCGCCCAAGCTGGCCTTCAACCGTGACCCTCAAGCGTCAGGCTCCTGCATGCTGGGACTGCAAGCATGCACCACCACATCAGGCTCTGTCCCTTCCTCTAGTTCTGCTCTTACTCCATCTTGACTATCTCAAGTTTCACCCAAGGAATGTTCTAGAATGCTAGCCTCAGCACGCCTCTCCTGTCTGGATACCTTTGACTCCTGGGTCCTCCAACTGTGGTCTCCCTCTTCCACCTCTCATCAAGTCCCTTCCTTCCAGGTTATGCTATGTTCTCCATCTCTCTTGTCCCTGGCCCTGTTGGGCCTGTTCCTGTGTCTGCAGCTCCTTCTCCTCCTTCAGTCTGAACTGTTCAGATCCCAGTTGAGTTTTTCTCTTTTTTACAGATTGCCATCCTGGGCCTGAAGCCTGAGTCTGGGGCCTCCTGGGCTCCCCTATCGGTCTCCTCCCTTGTCATCACTACCCACTGGCAATAGTGTCACCTAGGGTCCTGCCTGTCTCCTTCGGCTTTTCTGAGCCCCCCCCACCCCCGCACCTCCCCCGTTCCCCTCACCCCTCTCTGTGCACTGATGAGCAGATTCCGGTGAAATGGGACGGGTGGGAGAGGCGACATGTCTCACCGTGGGGTCCCAAGCAGGGGTTAGGACTTTTTGGTTTTTACCAGCCCCTTCTGGACCAGACAGCGGTAGAATTCCTGGATGTACGTGTACACGCACTTCCAGTCAGGCTCTCGAAGCCGCACCATGTCCTCTGTATCCAGGAGCTGCGGGCAGTCCGCATGGGTCCTGGGAGGGGAGGGGGCCAGGAAGGGGCAGGGGGCAGGACCCGGTGGAGGAAGGAGGGAGAGAGGCCAAGAGAGAAGGAGGACAGAGACACACACACACATACACACACAGAGACATGAGTTCAGTTATGGTATCAGTGCCGCATCTGCCAGCCTCCCGCATGCCCCCTCCCGATGGTGGACGTGCTGCTCACTACCCATCACTAATGGTGAGCGGTGCAGACAAGGGTGGGGGGGGCAAACCAGTCACAGGTGCAGAGAACTCTTGGGGCAAGCGGGGACGCAGGGGGGAGGGGGGCAACGGCATTGGTGCCGAGGTTGGAGAGGAGGGCTGTGCCCCATGGAGGGGGGGGTGAGGGAGGCGTGAGAGGAGTGGGGGAGGAGGAGGAAAAATCCTGGAGGGAACCAGAAAGAGAAGGGGAGAATAAGAAAAAGATGGAGGAGGGTGCTTGGGTGCGGTGTGCAGAAGGGGCAACGATTCCAAAGTGGAGGGCTTTTGATGTCCTATATAGGCCTATATAGGTCACTCGGGCACGGTGCCTGGGCCAGGAGCCTCCTTTTGGAATCTCCAGCCGGGATCCCGTGGGAGCAGGAAGCTCTGGTGGTAGTGGGAGGGAGAGCAGGACAGAGAAGTGGAGAGAGGAGGGGTAGGGGCAGAGGGAGGAGGGAGAAGTTATGGACAGGGCCACCTGGTGGGCTGTAGCCTGGTGGGTAGGCGAGCCTGCCGCTCCTTCCTTCCGGTGGGCACCTGGCACACTCAGCGACAGGCGGGCATGGGTGGAGGAGGACGGACACTCTCTGGGGAAGGGGGTCTCGTCTGCAGACCCACAGTACCACTGGCCACTTCCACGGGGTCTCAGGGCCGCTCAGCCCAGCTGACGCCAGGAGGCATGGGGCCCCTACTTACTCAGCAGATGAGAAGGCCATTTCAAAGTTCTGGCGCCTGTTTTGTGGGCTAAGCTGCCCATAGTCAAAAGCCTCTGGGAAGAAGTTGTGCACCAGGGCACAGAAGGCCATCCCATCACTCCAGCTAGAGGAGAAGTTCTGGATGTCCACATGCTATGGGAGGTAGAGGCGGGTCAGGACCCTGGGGGGCAGCCTTCCCATGCTTGCTAACCCTCTCTGCCCGACATTCTGGCACCCCAGACCCATGGCCGTTGGGCTCAGACAGACCTTGTAGCTTGCTCAAAATGATACAGTAAGTGAGTAGTCAAAACATGAGCCTTGGGGCTGGAGAGATGGCTCAGCATTAAAGAGAATGGGCTGTTCTTCCAAAGGACCCATGTTCAGTTCCAAGCACCCACATGGCAGCTCATAACTGTCTATAACTCCAGTTCCAGGGGATCTGACACACCTTCACACCAATGCATATAAAAATAAAATTAAATAAATTAAAAAACAAACAAACAAACAAACCATGAGCCTCTTCCAATTTGGTGTATGAATCCTCTGAACTGTGATTTTTAGGGGGAGGGGCTACTGAGAAGCCCAATGCCACTTAGCTAAGACTATGGGCATGTTCCAGTCATTCCTCGCTTACATTTACTCTGTGTAACACTGGATGGACTCCAAGAGCCGGAGCCGTCCTTGAATCATACCCATCAAACCCAAACGGCCTTCACTGAGCCCTTCTGGGATCCAGAGCAGGACACGTGGTCTCCCTGATACTTAGTTTTCCCATCCGAGAACGTTTTTCACATTTCTGGCCAGAGTACATGGGAGCTGTGAACTAACTCTAAGGAGCAGGTACCAAGCTGAGGAGTTCCACTGGGCTCACCTCGTAGCCACGGGTCTTGGCTCTGCACCAGTCCAGCAACATCTGCTTGATGCTGTTGGCGTTGGGGACTCCGAAGCTGGTAGAACGCTGTACAGCTGTACGGGGTGTGCCAAGACCGCTGTGGGGGGTAATGTGGGGAGGAGGGTCACGAGACTCCATTAGTGGGCCAGCCTACCCTTCGGACCCCTGGTCTAATCTTCCATGACTTTCAATCACAACTGGAACCCTGCTTCTCCCATCTCCAGCTCCACCCACTGAGCTTCAGGCCCTATCCCCAATGCCCAGACCATCTCCACTGGCCAGCTCACACCTCCTACCACTCACCCTGAAGAGCCTTCTTTCTCCAGTTTCTCAATCATGGCCTTGCGTGCTTGGGATGCTGAAGTCTTGGGCAGACTCTGTGCCTTCATTAACTCTTTCTTCTTCTCTGCCTGACGTTTTTCAAGGGCTGCCAGGCTGCCAGGACGTGGGCTGGCTTGGTCCTCTCGGTCGAAGATGCTGGAGGGTGACAAAATGAATGCTAGGTTGGAGGAAGAGTGGGGTCCACTCTCTTGGCACCAGACCAGGATCATCAGCTTGATGCTGTTGGTATTGGAAACGCCAAAACTGGTGTAGCTCTCTGTACGGCTACATGGGGGTCCTCCTGGGCTGCTATGGAGCAGCGTTTAGGAGAGGTCTTATACTGCATCAACTACCACCAGTGACTTCACTAACAAATGAAGGAGGGTAGGGGGAGTGGAGGGTGGTCTTAACAGAGGGTGTCCTTGTCACACCCATTTTACAGAGCAGTACACAAAGGCACAAACACGAGAGGCAGCCAAGCTTGTTTGATCAGGCTTGATCCCCAGCACTTTTCTAGGGATGTGTGTCCTACTGCCAAGTTCTCAGCAAGCTCAGAACCTAGTAGGCATTATCAAGTAATAACAGTGAGCCAGACCTGGTGGCACGGACTAGTAATCCCAGCTACCGGGGAAGCTGAACCAGAAAGACTGCAAGTTCGAGAACCATCTAAGCGATAGACTGGATGAGTTAGGGAAACTCTGACTCAAAATTAAAAAATGAAAGGGCAGGGATGCGGCGTACTGGTGAAGAACTTGCCTAGGAAGCATAAGGCCCTAGGTTCAATCCCCAGTACCTATACCAAACAATAAAAAGTAGTCAAGTGAGCAGCATGAAATAGAAACAGTGGTAGCTCACGCCTCTTAAGACTTTACTGTGTGTCCTTTTGTTACTTCTAGTGCTGGGGGAAGGAATCCAGGGTCTCCTGTGTGCTAAGCAAATGCTCTACCAATGAGCTACACCCTCAGTCCTCCCACTGTGCTATTTAAACACCACAAGGGACTTTGATGTGTTGGTGTGCTCCTGGAATCCCAGAACTCCGGAGGTTGAGGCTGGAGGATCACAAGTTCAAAACCAGCCTGGGACACACAGTGAGACTCTGTCATGTGCCCACCTCTCCCCACAGCGCAAAAATCCAAAAAAAAAAAAAATGTAAGCCTATAATTCCAGATACTGAGGTAGCTGACGCAAGTTCATAGCCTGTTGGACCACAGAGGGAGTTCAATGCCAATATAAGCAATTTAGGGAGAGACCCTGCCTCAAAGTAAAAAAACAAAGAGGGCCAGTGATGTAGCTCAGTGGTGCAGTGCTTGCCTAGCATACATGAGGCCCTAGGTTCTAATACCCAGTAACACACACACACACACACACACACACACACACACACACACACACACACAGACAAAAATGAATAAATAAATATGTTAACAAATAAACTTTACAAGAGGTGAGAGGAATCCACACTATTTCCACTGACAATGAGGAAATAAAGGCCTCTTTTGTAGGATGTCAGAGGACACAGTTGCAGGTCTGGAATTTGCATTGCAGGTCACCAATTGAGAACTGGAATCATTGTGGTCTGCTTTCTTCCAGCCCTGTATCCTCTGTACTGTGGGGTGTACCTCTCCCTCACAAGTGCCTCAAGTCATCAACACATGGCCCAGATGTGGTTTGCAGAGGTTAGAAGGTGGCAGTGCCAGTGAGTGGTGGTAGGTCACTCTTTAAGGCTCAGTGTGAAACCCAGAGCAAGTGTCTGGTCTCCACCAGCGTCCTCCACCCCTACCCTGTGGTGTGGCTGAGGATTGAGAAAGATCACAAAGCAAGCAGGACGTGTTTGGGACCTCCCTGACTGCATGCTTATCCTCTCAGTAGGTCAGTCTGCCCCTCTGCAGAATGGGTATGCAGTGAGGTCTCCATAGGCACCGCCCCATGCTCACCTGCCCATCTTTTTGGACGAGGAAGAGGAAGAGGAAAAGGTCTTGGTTTGGACTGTGGTGCTGCTGCTGCTGCTGCTGCCGCCGCCGTCTGTGGAAAAGGGAGTGAGGTGAGGACCCGGGCTGGACCTGAGGAAACACGAGGGGAGGCTGCCATAGGAGAGAAGTGCCGCAGTAGAGAGGTGATGGTGAGGGTGTAGTTGAAGACACAGTGTGTAAGGAAGAACTTAAGGAGGTGAGCAGGCAGGCAGGCAGGCAGAGGAGGGAGCAGGTGGCCTTACTCTCCGAGCGCCTCACGAAACTTGACTCCACCGTGGTGGTGCGGGCCGTCTGTGTGCCATCATCTGGAGGGGCAGGAAACAGGACACAGAAGCGTGTGAGAGGTACAGGGAATCACGTTGAGCCCGCCCTGGGCCCCAAGCCCTGCTCGGCCTCTTACTGGAGTGGACGAGCCGCTCAGTTTTGGTAACTGTGCTGACAGCTGAGCCGTCCGCTGCCCGCTGACTGTGCCGTGTGGTGGTCTCCGTAGCCATGTTGCTTCGGCTGTCCCCTGGCCGGGCCCGGGCCTCCCGTAGTCGCTGTTCTCGTTCCTTGTCCCTCTGGTCTGGGCAGGGGATGCCCCATGCATGCCCAGAAGGGCGGCGGCCCAGCGCCACACAGCACACATGCACAGACACAAGGGGGCACACGGGAGGGAGTGGAGGCGGCTCGTTAGAAACACCAATGGCACAGGAAAGCAGTGCCTCTCTGGGGATGGCTGAAAAGGGGGCGGGGGCGGGGGGGGGGGGGACAGCCGTAACTTGGCACCGAGCTGAGTGTGTGTGTTGGGGGTGATGGACTCTGCAGGTGGAAGAGGGAATAGAGAAGAGCTGATGTCACAGGGTATTTGGATCCAAGACAAGTTCCTATGGGAATAAGCAGCTGAGTCAGGAGGGAATAGCTGACATCCAAAGAGAGCTGCGTGGACACAGCAGTTGAGTGGTGGACCTTCAAACTAGCCTCAGGGAGGATGAGGAGAAGCATTCGGATCCAGGGAAAGAACAACTGAGAGAAAAGCTGGTGGAGAGGGTTAACTGGAAGAAAACGTCAGTAGGCCGGAAAGGGGACATCGGGGCACACGGAGCACAGCGGTACAGCACTTGTCGGGGACGCATGAGGCATTTGACTGCCAGCTGGGAGTGGGGTGGGGTGGGGTGGGGGAGTAATTGTTCCCAGAGAACAACTGTTCCAGAAGTAAATCTAGAGTATGAGGGGGACAAGAGCCGACTCCAGAGAACTGCAGAAAGAGGAACCAGCCACACACAGGGGCAGAGGCTAAGGGAGGCAAGCCAGGGGAGAGGAGCAGCTGGGGGATTATCTGGATTGAGGCAAGGCGCACCCGACAGTGGGCAGCAATTAGACGCAAGGGGAGAAGGGCCGAGGGGAGTGACTGGGAATGTACAGCTGGACACAGGGCAAGGAGGCCAGGGAGCAGATGGCTCACGGGCAGATGGCATGAGGAGGGCAGCTACTGAGCTGCAGCGTCCATGGAAGGACTCCCGAACGAGGGAGGGGCGCAACTGAGGGGTGGAGTGGCTAGATCTAAGTGGGCCGCTGGCTCTCTACCTCTCTTTCTTTGTCGGAGCTCACGGAGTGCAGCCCGGATGAGCTTCCGCTCCTCAAAGTTCGTAGTCTGGTCCAGCTGTAGATAAAACAGTTGTATGCGTACCTGGGGCCTGCCAATCCCTACCCTCTGCCAGCCCCCGGCTACCAGAGCTAACGTACCATCTTGTCCAGGACTCCTTCATCTTCAATGGCCATCAGCGCCTCGGCACTCAGGGGGCTCCTCCGCCCCTCTGGGGCTTTGTCCACTCGAGTCTGCTCTGCGCCATTAGCGGCTTCCACTGTCACAGAGGCAGGCTCTGCGGGATCTGGCTCCATCTACAGAGAGTGGAGAGGGCGTAGGGTTTACGCAGGGATGTGGGTGGGAGAGGATTAGATCCTGGGGCTGCGGGCATAGCACTGGAAATAACCACCAGCCTGCTAGGCCTGCTAATGTAGGCTGGCCATGTTGGTTTCAGGCTCACTGTAGTAAAACTGGCAGCTTTGTATAGTTTCCCACATATCGGAATCATACTAACCCAGATTGGTGGCAGTAGTAACAATGGTTTCCATTCAGTAGAAAATACCTGTATAAGCACTGGGGATTTTACTGTCCCTGTTATGACATAGGGGAAACTGAGGCTAGGCCCTCTGTGAGTGTGATACGGCCTGGGGGCACCAGGTCCCAGAGGCTCCTAAGAAGGTGGCTGACTGAGGCTACCCCAAGCCAAGAGCTCTCTGGAGCTCCATACCTTTTCCTTCTTTGCCCACCTTGCTGGGAACCAGTATCTAAGGGGCACTCAGCACTGACCTGTCTCCCCGAGGGGAACTCCCCCCTCGCCCCTTGAAACCAAGGCCCAGCTTAGCTACTATAGCCCTCCCCTCCTAGCAGGGCCTCTGTCTGTCATGATTGTAGGGAGAGCCAAGGTAGCAACTGCTCTAGAGAGGCTTGGCCTGGTTGAAGCTGCAAGACAGCCACCGGGGTAAGAGCCCGGCACCTTCTTGCCCCAATCTTAGAGTACCAGTGTCTAGTCCTCTGTACAGTGAGGTAAACTGAGGCTGAGACAGTGTTGGTACATCTACAGACACTCAGCAGAGCTGGGCTCAAATCAAGTCCCTCCCACAGACTGACTTACGAGACTGCTCCTGCGAGAGGGACCCGCAGAGGAGCTGCGGCGGGTGCTAAAGGCAGGCGGGTGGGCCACAGGGGCCCCAGCATCCTCGGCTGCCTGGAAGAGGGCCTCGGGGTCGGCAGCAGCCAGCAACAGTTCACTGGGCTCTAGCTCAGACTCCAGGTCCGGCACAAGCGGAACACCCAGCCGCAGGCTCAGCACCTCCACCTGCCTGCTCAGTGCGTCTAGCCGCCGGCTCAGGGCGGCCGTCTCTGCTCGGAGCTCTTCAGCTGCCTGGGCCACGGGCTCTATAGTCTCTACAGTGGCTAGGGCTGCATCAGCTGCCTGGGTCACCGCTGACCGGCCTGCTTCAGCCACAGCCTGCAGCTCCTGTAATGCCTGGCTCAACCGTTCCTCAAAGGCCACAGCCATCTCAGGCCCAGGCCCTGGTACTCCCGGCATAGTGCTAGCGGGGATTCTTTGGGGTACAATGGTGGGGACAGGAGCAGGGGCTGCTGTCTACGCTGGCAGCATCAGAGTCTTTGCAGCTGGTCTGAGGGCAAAGGCAAGGGCAGTGAGCCTGCCCCGCCCCTGCTGGCCTCCCAGCCTGCTACCAGCCAGCTGGAGCAACTGCCCAAATAGAAACCTATTCTGGGCTCATCTATGGAGGGGATGGAGGGGGATGGGTAGCCTGCGCAAACAGGCAGACAGGCTGCTGCACGTCTCAAGGATTACCGAGACCAGAGCCCCATGACCCATAGGTAGACAAACGGGAGCAGGAGGCAGGGAGCACAGGGCATGGACTGAGACGCCATGTATGTCAGCTGCGAGACTTTTATTTGCTGGACTCCTGCACGGCTCTGCTCTCATGCCATGCTGTTTCAGAAACCTTTAAACGAGCCAGGGAAATGGAGGCACAAAGAGGTGGGGTTTAAAGCAATCTGCTGGAATGGGGGCTTGGCCCTGAGAGACACGTCCTCCAGCCCAGCCACGGTGCTCAGATCCAACCCTAGCCGCTGTGCAAGTGCAGCATGGACACATCATCTGCTCTCCTCAGATGGGGAGACAGGTGAGTTGTTGGTGCCAGAGCCGCCTTACCCTGACACCTCCCATTCTCCCCAAGAGCCTCGCCTGTAACCATCCCTCACGACACCCATCCCTACCTATTGGGCCCTGCTTTGTGGCAAGAAGGCTGCTGTCGTTCCCATTCTCTTCCTGTTACCCCTCAGAAGACCCAGAGCTAGCTCAGTCTGACCACCTCACCTCAAAGACCCGTTCAGTCTGTCATACAGCATAGAGGGCATTACCTGGGTAGCCCACTAGGAATCTCTTCCTCGGCTGAGCTCCCAGCCAGTTGATCCTGGGCTTGGGAATGAATAATAGAAGGAATACATCGTATTCGGTTCCCGTGGCACCTGCTAGGCTGGTGCCTCACTTGCCTGGTACCCCCCTGCCTGTCTGTCTTCATCAGTGGTTCTGCCCTGCCCCCACGGCGAAGATGCTAATCAACAATCTCCTAATGGACTAGGCGGAGCTTGCATTAGCCTGTGAGCTGATCTACACGTTGGGGCTGATGTCCAGTGTTGAGTGCAAACAGGGCGGTAAGGGGTGCCGTAGGAGGAAGCCCCCACCACCTTCTCTGAGCCTCAGTCTTCATACTTGCTCATTAAGAATGAACTGATCAGTTTAGGTACAAGGATCAGAGGTCAGCAAATGGATCAAGGCATGGCGGCTCACACCTGTAATGCCAGCACTTGGGGTGGGGGTGGAGACAGGAGGATTACTGAGTTCAGGTTCAGCCCTTGGCTATGTCCTGAGATCACTGCCAGCCCAAGGTACAAGAGAGTCCACGTCAAACAAACTAAACAATAAAAGGCTCAGCACATGGCAAGAATGATTTCAGATATGTCCTTGGGTGATACAGTGGTTCCAGCTTAGCCATGCCACCAACTCCCTGTGGACTACTGGCAGCGACGCTCCTTCTCGGGCCTGGGCTGCTCTGCGCGCACAGTGGTGGCGGAGCATGGCGGAGAAAGCCTGCGAGCCCTGCACCCCTCAGCCGTCTCTGCAGGTGGTGGATGGTGAGGCTGGTGGAATGAGGAGAAAGGCTCACCTTGAAGTTGCAGCCTCCTCGGTTACCAGGGGAGGCATGGCTGAAGGTGGTGACGTGAGTGACACTGCCCAGTCGGGTCACAGTGCCAGGGCTGCTGACATGGGTGACGGCGCTCTTGCCCCCACTGCTGGCGCTGAGAAGGGTCGGGGGTGTCCGCAGTCCCAGGGTCAATTCTGGTTGGGGAGAAGGGCCGCTGTTGGAGCCAGGTGGAGTGAGGGCAGTGCCAGTCAAGGTGAGTGACACCCTGGACACCGGCCCTAGCACTGGTCTCACATGCAGAACTGGGAGTGAGGGGTGGCAAGGACTCCGCCCCAGCAGTGAGAAACCTACCTGCTCTCTGGTTGCCTGTGGGCAGCAGCACCCGGCCTGTGGAGGCCTGGCCACGGCCATCCTTGATCTCAATGGTAAACGTCGTCTTCATACTGCCCCCGGATTCCCCAGTGCCAATGCCCACAGGCAGCGGGGGTACTGGGCTCTTCTGAGCAGGGCCTGGGCCCCCCTGCTCTGTTTTCAAGGGACCTGGGAGCCAAGCCCCGCCCCTCAGGGCCCTCCTCTTGAGGGCAGCTCTGAAGCTGGGCCAGGGAATGAGCAAGTTCTCTTTGCTTCTTGTGGGAGGAAGTGTCACTGGGACCTCGAGAGGAGGAGGAGGCAGGGGTGGTGCCGACCAAGGAAGGGCCCAGGAGCCTTGTGGGGGTCAGTGAAGTGAGGGCTGTTCGGGGTGGGCCATCCTGGAGCCTGGCAGCCACAGGAGAATCGGACGTGAACTTGCGGACGCGGTCTCTCACGGAGCCAGCCCGTTGGAACTGGGACGGTCCTGGAAGAGACAAGGAGGCTGTCAGTGGCTGGGGGGGATAGGGACTGCCCAGAACCTGGGGATGGCAAATATGGGCAGTACCTCGATTTGGGGTTGGCTGTTGGGGACTGAGCACAGATAGGGAGCGTTGGCAGGGTTGTGGTTTGGCCAGATCTGGTAGATTGGTGAATAGGTGGCAGCCATACCGGAGGGAAGAGAAAGAAAAGTAAACGGTGGGGTGGCGTCCATGTCACATTTATCTCAACCCCTCTGCAGCCTCCTTCCTCGCCATGGTCAGCTCACTCGCTGCCGAGGCCTGTCTACTCAGCTCTCTTGGAGGCTCCTCCTTTCTCTCCTGCACTGACCCCAGGATGACGTGGACACTCTCAGGAGCCAGGGGTAAGTTTGGGCCAGAGGAAGGTATCCAGATTCTCCTTACTGATGAGACTAGGGGACAGCCCCCCCCACCCCCCAGCCAGTACTGCCCATAGATCCAGCTGGGTGATGGGTGTACTCCCTTATTGGGGAGAAGAATGTGCCTGAGGCCTGTTGCCTTTCAAGGCTGTAAGGAGGCCTCTGGCCATGGGTGGCAGGGGCGGGAATACCTCAGGGGCAGTGGTGGGGAATGTCAGGGATTGCCTGAACCTGAGAAAGCTAGAGCTGCTGAAGCGGCAGAAGCCATCCTACAGGCAGGGAAAGGGGAGCAGGAGCAGGGGCCAGCAGACGCCTGTAGCAACCTGTACAGGGATCCTCACCTGTTCTCTTAGTGCTGGAGGAGCCTCTGGCGGGGCCCAAGGTGTTAGAGGGCTCTGTGGGGCCAGGCAGGGGCTGCAAGGGAGACACCACATAGGAAGGGGCTCTCAGACCAAGGAACTCACCTGCCTGGCATCCCTGCCCCTCACCAAACTCACCTTGCTGATGACCTGCCCCTGAGAGCTGGGGGGTGCTGGTGACATGGGGGGCTCAGGGCTGGGAGTTCTCGAAGGGCGAGGAAGTGACTCAGAGCCGTCCAGAGCCTCAGCAGCAGGGCACTGGGCTCCGGCGGGTTCTAGCAGAGGCTCAGGAGAAGCAGTGGTGGGTGAACTGTCAGGTGAGGCAGGTGGTGAGCTGGGCATGCCCCCAGGCGGGGCCCTCAGCAGGAGAGTCACCGTGGTCACATCCTGGCTGGTGTCCTCAGGGGTTGGGGCTGGGGTTGGGGTTGGCTCTGGCGCTGCTGTCTGCTGTTTCTCTTGCTCTTGCTCTGGTACCTGCAGCGGACCCACCCACAGGATGCAACAACCAAGGTTTCTCTGCCTCCGAGCGCTCCCCCCACCCATGGAGCTGACAGAGCAGGCCATGCAAAGCAGAGAGGCTGGGCACGGCTTCCTGTGGGCGCACCTGCACAAGGAAGGCCAGTCAGTGCCCAAGGTGGTTTTACAACCACCGGATCCTAATTTAATGGTTGGTGCTAACAGGAGGCTGGCTGGGGACTCCGACTCCTAAAGGACCTCTAGAGCAGAGCTCTGGCCTCCGTCTGGCTAGTCAGGGAGAAGTCGAGTTGTGCAGAACTGGGCAGCTAGCGCCCTCTGCTGGCCATTAGTGGCAACCGTATGTCATGACTTCTCTCCCACACTACCTCAAGAATAGAGATGACACAGCGCACCGCTCAGCAGGGGCCTGACGGCAGGCCCTGGTGAGGTAAGGATGCAGGTTGTCTGGAGGGGAAGGGGCAGCATGGGATGTGTTTAAGCAGGGGAGGTACCGGGACTAGACTTGCATTTCCAGGAGAGCCTACCGGCTGCTGAGCACAGGCGGGGTGGGAGGGGTAGGGGTGGGGAGTAGGAGTGGAAGTTGGAGAGGGGCCAATGTATCCATAAGAGCAGCGATAGGGAAGGAACAGTAACTTGGAGCTGTGTAGACAGGCTGGCTTTGAGAGGAAAAACCCGAGTTCAAGGTCTGGAGTGGAAGGCACATGGCTGGAGTTGCCTGAGAGTGTAAGAAATGAACTCCAGGGTTTCCCCAAACACTGGCCAAGGGCCAGCTCCCAGTCAAATGACAGTGTAGCAAAGGAACACAGGCACTGTGCCCTGTTCTGTTGGCAACAAGAGGCACAAGACACTGGCCCGTCCTCCCTCCACACCCACACTCCTTACCTTACCAGGGTCCAATCTGTGAGCTGCCTGCCTCCTGCTACCCTCTCGGGAGCCACTGCTAGGAAGTCTACTGCACAGTCTCCCAGCCAAGGTGGCAGCTGGAAGGGCAGAGGCAAGTGTCAGGAAGTGACTGGCATGCTGTAGGCAGCAGCTTGCAGGGCAAGGGTGGGTCTTGGGCAGGGTACCTACCCTCAATCTCCTGAGCTCGCACACGGCGGATGGCAGCTCGGATCAGCTTGCGTTCCTCGTACTCACCGGCACTCCGAAGCTGTGGGTGACAGGCAGGCCACAGGGGATGGACTGTGGAGTCTACGTCTTCATTTACCCTTCCCCTACCTCTTGCCTCCCCCGGGCCTCACCAGTGTGGTCAACTCCTCCACGTCATTCATGGACTCCAGCTTCCCTGCCAACCGTGCGAGGGCAGCCTGCTGCTCAGCTTCCCGCTGTTGAGAGCTGCAGAGACATCATGAGCCTAACTACCATTGCATGACAGGGGCTGGAGGATGTGAGCCCAAGGAAAGGGTCAGGGTCAGAGGCCTGAACCTTGACAGAGAGACACGGAGCTGTCTGGGCAGAACCTCTGAGCAAACATCGATATCTATACATCTGTGGACACAGGCACGAACGCCACATGCTACCCACACTGTACAGCCACAGTTGGCACTTGGTCCAGACCCACAAATATCCTGTGCACGCCAATGCTCACAGGCTGTGGACACACCTATCTCCACATGAGCAGATCCCTGGCACACTTGCACTTGCAAACCCCGCCCCCTCTGCCACTCACTGTAGCCAGTTCTCCTTGTTGTCCTGCCGCTCGGCACGGAAACGTTTGGATGCCAGAGCCCCCTCTTCCCGTTCCAGCTCCTGCCGCTGCAGCTCCCGGATGGCGGAGCGGATCCGCCGCCGCTCTGCCAAGTCTGCTGTGACCTCCAGCTGCAATGCAGGTGGGAATGAGGGGTAGGGCATTCTGTCAGGGGCAGAGGACTGGCACCAGCTGCCCACAGTTCTGCCTGGGGCACAATGAGAGGCTTGTCTCCAGTCTCTCTACCCTAAGCCTTCCACGTGCCTGCCTCCCACTCAAGATCTTTAGGAGAGACCTAGCTCATGACGCCAAAGATCCCGAGGAACCCACTGTGCACTGTGGTACACAGACCACCTTCTGTGAGTGCAGAGCCAGCAACCACCCACCCAAGCCAAGCGCCAAGCCGTCAGGCACTCCTTTATGTGACTTGACACCTGCTCTCCTGAGTCTTTCGTTAGCCTTTTAGACCCGGGAGCCACAGCAGGAAGAGTGTGGTAACCCTTCTGAGCTACCAACAAGGTCCCTGGAAAGGGAAGGGTGATTCAGGTAGCTGAAGTCCCCTGGTGATCTAGTCCCAGAGTAGCAGGGCCCTGCTGGGAAAGATGTTAGATAGGGAAACTGAGGCAGAGGAAGGTGGTGTAGAGTCCTAGTTCCCTGGTTGGCTAAGGGTTACTTTTCCCTCTTTACTGACTTTGGCCTAGTCCTAGCCACCATGGAAGAAGTGAAGACCCAGAATGGGAAGGGCTGGTCCCCTAGAGAAAAGGACAAGGCAGCTAGCACTAGAGTCTACCTAGAGCCCCCGGAGGTGTCCACAGAGTACGGAAGGAAGCTCTCATCAGCTTCTCAGCTCAGCAGTTCGAGGAAAATTGGGGACCTGATAGAAACAGGTTCAGAAAAGCGCACTTCCTCTATGGTGTGCAGGCAATCCTGGTGCCCTCCCCACACCACCTGGCACAGTGCCCCCTCAAAGGGATCTTGGGGAAGAGGCCTGGCTCAGGGCTGGCTTACAGGGCGGTAGCAGAGCCAAGCCTCCAGTGTAGGTCTGGTAGGCAAAGAGGAACAGGAAAAGTGCCAGGTGATTAGCTCTCCCTTTTCAGTCCTCCTCCTTGGTCTTTCCTTCGCAGTTGGGGAGCTGGGGAGTGCAGGTGGAGAGTGGGCAGAGGTGAACAGGCTTCAGTAGGGAGTGTGAGCTGGTCCAGTTTTGCCACTACCCAGCTTGTCTTAATCTGAAGAGAGCGGGCAAAGCCTTGGGGGGCAGTCCTCCAAGATCCACATTCCTGAGGAGCTAGGGAGAGTCAGTCCCCCCGAAGCTCAGGCCAGAGGCTCTATCAGGTCCCAATCTTGACTCTAAAGTCAGGGCATATTCCTTAACCTCTCTGTCACTACTTTCTAATTTTCCAGGTAGGACAATGGCCTTTGGGACAGAGCAGGAGCTGGGAAGGGAGCAGAGACTCAGAGGTGGTCTCCTCTGCGTGTACAACATGCATATGCAGAACGCATCACCTCTCCTCTCTGTTCTAGTCAGCCAGGAGTAGGAGGTAAAGACAAGACAGAACTATTGGTATATTTATTGAGACCTAAACTGTGTCGGACCCTGCACTAAATCCCCACTTGTCATTTCTGTTTGTTTGTTTGAGATAGGATTTCTCTGTGTAGCCCTGGCTGTTCTGGAACTCACTCTGTAGCCCAGGCTGGCCTGGAACTCAGAGATTCGCCTGCCTGTCTCTGGAGTTTTTTTCCTTTTTTAAAGATTTATTTGTATTTATGTGTATGCGTGTGTCTGTATGAGTGTATCCTCCATGTGTATGGGTGCCTGTGGAGACCAGAAGAGGGCATCAGATTACCCAAAGCTGGAGTTACAAGTGGTTGTGAGCCACCTGATGTGGGTGTGGGGGGAACCAAATTTGGGTCTTCTGGAAGAGCAGAAAACGCTCTTAACTGTTGGGCTCTCCAGCCCCTTTATCTATTCTTGATACATTGTTTCCATCTGATAAGAGGGAAATGAGTGTCTTGTTTATGGTCAAATAACTTGAGACGTTAAACGTCAGTCTCTCTGACTGCCAGGTTTGCCTAAAGCTGAAGATAACAGTAATGCTGGAGTCTCTGTCACGGTGGGAACTTTGATGTTCTATACTGAAGACCCCTTGAGCCTGGTCTAGAAATGTCAAAGCCTTAGGAGACCTTATTACAACCAAGGGAACGATGCTCACTTCCCCGAAATATTTGGAGATTGGTGGCCTTGGGGGACAGCTGGTCCAGAGGGTAAAGGCCTGGAAATACAATAACTAATCCTTTCTATCATGGGTCCCCATTTCCAAACCCTGGACAAAAAGAACAAGATAGGAACTTGGCCATTTCTACAACCCCTGGGTACCTCAGTGTCTCGATCTGGAAACTGGGATCCTCCCTCTGAATCCCGTAAGTGGATGGCGTGGCTGAGAGATGGACCTCACTCTGCTGGCCACTCTCTGGCATGATCTTTCCTTTTGGGACTGCGGGCAAAGCTCTGACCAGTGTCCCTGCTGTGTGTCTTGTGTTCCCCACCCTCTCAAACACCAAAGGTCAGATCACAGTGTTCCTACTGTGTCCAGAGTTCCCCACCCTCTCAGTAACCCCCACTGTGTGTAGAGGGGACTGTGGGAGGGAGGGAAGGAAATACAAAGAGCTATTGTCCACCAGGGGGAAGGGGACTGTTTCCGAAACTGCCTAGTGAAATTCTCCTGGGAGGAAAGAGGGTGCTTCCTCCTCCTGCGGGAGCCTGGAGAGGGGGCGGGACTGGGGCTCTGGCGCTTTCTACTCTTGCTGCTGGGGGCGTCCGGCCGACCTAGCATCTCTGTAACTTTAGTCTCTCCACCTGCCCAAGAAGCGATTCTCCTCCAGATCCTCCCTCAAACCCAGGATCAGAGCTGCCTGCAGTGTTGAGAGCAACGGGGAAACGCCTCGCCAGGGGGCGCTGAAGGGCCGCAAGCTGCGGCCACTAGCGCGGGGCTCGCCCACGCCCCACCCACCCAGTCTCCAGCCGGGCGCTGCTGCTAGGAGCTCGGCAGGAAGCCCCCCGCTACCGCCGGCTTTAACGCCCCATCTGCAAAGGAAGGGAGGTTCACAGCCCCTAAGCTGCTTCCCCAGGTCACCCGGCCGGGAGGTAGAAGGCGTGCAGACACGTGGCAGAGGGCACACGCGGGCGTGCTTGTCCCCGGGTGCCCCTGTCCCACGCAGCCCACCACCCCGACCTCAGGAATGTGCGGGAGCGGGGCCGGAAGCAGCTGCGGCTCCCCGAGTCAGCTGGGCACAGCTTTCCCATATAAGGCCGGGCCCCGCGGGGAGGAGCCGGGCTTGGGACGCCCCCGTTCCTGCCACGAGGCCGGAGGGTGGGACCCTCTCACAGCTCTGGGGCGCAGCAATGGCGGGCGCGGGGAGGTGGAGGCGCAGGGCCGGGGTGGGCCTGGGGCCGCGGGGCCGAGACGGGGTCAGGTCTCACTTGTCCTTTCCTCCCGGGGCTGGGAGGAAGTGCGTCTGTCAACTACTGCTCCCGTTCTTCCCTGTAACTTTTTCCCAGCACCCAAACCTTGCGTGAGTGGGATCTGATGCTGGAGAACCTCTGAGATGAGAGTGCATGGACACCCAGCCTGGCTTTCCACGAGGACTCACTCTGACTTCTTGAGGGACGGTGAAGATGGCTGGTGGGCGTCTTCGGAGACCCAACCCCATCTCCTGGCTGCTACACAGCAAGGAGTGGCTGCCGTGAACGAGGTTAAGAGGCTGGCCCCGGGACACACAGGCCAACTGCCTAGGGGGATGAAGGCAACTAGGCCAAGAGGTCCCAGCCTCTGCCTCTAGGGGCAAAGATGGGTGGTGCTGTGGGACACTGGTAGAGAAGGTCAGTCTCTACTTTCCTGCCCTGAACAGAGATCAGGGGCTGGGTGGTGGCCGCTCTCCCCATGGCCTACTTGCATGGCCTTGCGGATGGACACACATCACTGCCCTGCTGTGTTGTCCTACTGCCTCCCTGTACACGGGGGTAGGAAGAAGGTGGTGAACAAGGATGGAGTGGACTACTCCAGCCTCTATCCTCAAGTTAGGACCATACCTTGTTTCACACTAGCAACCTTCTTTTTTTTTAAACAAGTTAAAAAAAAAAAAAAAACTGAGGCTAACATAAGAAAACAACAGACTAGACATCACAGAACCCATAAGAGCCCACAGTCTATTTCTCTCTCATGGTTCTTCCAGACTCTGGGTATCCCAAGATCCCCTTTGGAGTTTGGACCCTGGTAAAGCTTTTAACCTGGAGCGTTTGGGTATGTGATTTCACCACACAGAGTGGCGGTATCCTGGCTCTCGGAGCACGTGTGAACGTTCTGTAAGATGGTGTACTCAGCAACCTACTGCTGTGGTCTGGTTTATTAATCATTGCTGCTACCATTATCATTGGGCAGGCTTCCAGGAGTGGGCAGTGCCCGGGCTGCCCAGGAGAGGCAGATCCAGCCTTCCCACACCTGTAGCAGCCCATGGGCGAGTCCCCAGAAGTTACTGTTTAAACAGATGACAGTTGGAGGTGGGTAGGGACCAGGTCTCAGCACCGGACACGGACAGGCACATGCCACAAGGGCCTGTGGATCGGCCAAGTGGAACCAACCTGAAGCCGATCCTTTACCCTCCCTTCCAAACCCCTCCCTCTTCCTAAGTAATGAAAAGTACAAAAGTAGCGGCCTTATATCCCAGGGCTGGCTCTTGCCCACCACACGTACAGTAATAGGGCTACTTACCAGTTTTCGGAGGGCTCCCTCATCCAGCCCAGCTAAGGCCTCGTCTGCCATCTTGCTGGCCCCTAGCTCCTTATGTGCGTCAGCTCCTGGTGGCACTCTGGGAATTCTGCAAGAGGCAGACATGAGTTAGATTGCTGGAGCTTGTAGAAATCTCAGTCATTGCTGGAGCTTGTAGAAATCTCAGTCCCTTGGGTTTTATGCCTCGATTTCCCTCTCTAGCCCATAACATTCATTTCTGTCCTATCCTACCCTGCCAGGTGGCTCCTGGCTAGGAACTGTCTTCTGCCCTCCAGTGGTTTGCTGAAAAACTCACTAACCAAGAATAGGTGTTCCTGTTCCAGCCTCACCAGCTTGGCTACCAGTCTGCCCTGTGGTCTAAGTTGGCATCCTGACTAAGCTCTAAACAAGGAGGGCATGGACCTGGATTGAGAAAAGGAATCAGCAAGGCCCACCCAAGCTGTTTACCACCAGGGGGTGCAAGCTGTTCTCTAGCTTCCTGTCACACCCACTCATCTCTAGGGCTGCCCGGCCTACCCCTCTACCTGCCTTCTCTCCACCAACTGGGCATCTGGCTGTGGGCTGAGTCCATGTCCAAGTCTTGCGGCAACTGTCACTCATTCCCATAGGTCTGGGGGCTACTTGTGTCTTATCCGTTGTTGGAACCAGCCTTCTGCGTATATCCATTTCACGCCTTTCCTCCCTGCGACACCAACTGACCTGACCTTCCGGAGCCAGGTGTCCAGCTCTCCCTGTCGGCTCACACACTTAGAATCCACTTACAGTTCACTTCCCCACTGAAGGGGCCTTGGGGAGCTGAGCCACCCGACCTCTGGACTTCAGGCAAAATGAGAGGATGGGAGAGGGCCCAAGATTCATCACAGGGGGTCAGTAAAACTCACAATCAAAGGGCAGGAAGAATCTAATACAAATTGTGGTTATTTCTGCCTTCTGAAGTCCCCTCCCCAAAATGCCAAGACTCCAGGATGTTTGTTTCTTGTCCAACTGCTGCCCATCAAAATGGATCCCTAAACCTGGTGCCAGCCTTTCAACCCAACTCTCTCCTTCCTGGAGCCCCGGAGTCTCTGGAATTCGAGAATCCATGGCCTAGCACACCTGGACACTTAGTTAATGTGATGACTGAAATGGCCTCAGGACCCCCACGTCCATTGATTCATCCCCAAATCATCCGTTCTCTCTACAACAGTCACTTAGTGTGAGTCACCCCATCCGGTGAATGGGTCTGGGGGAGTCCTAATGCACACTAGTTGGAGTTTGAAGAACTCCGTCCGCTCAAGTCACTGCTTGAGCTCGCCAAGGTTTTTTGCCTCCTAATCTAGCTACTCTATCTGGGTAGGGTAACTCCCCCTCCCCAATGTCATTTAATGGACACCGGTCTTAGATATTGTGGACATGCTGGGCTTCCTCATGTTGGGCAAGGGTGTTCCTAGTACCACTCTGCTCAGAAATTCCTGTCACTGCTTGCCACCATTCCCATGGATGGCTTCATGCTACATAGTTTGAGGTCCTGGAGATTGTTAAGACACCGCGGGAGGGGGTCGGGATGTGGGAAAGCTTCCTCAAGGTATCAGTTCCCCACACATTAGTGTCTCTGAGGATCGTGGAGCCTCCCTCTTCAAGGTCCATAGGTGCCTTCCCTAAGGTCTCAGAACCTTAATCGTGTGGCTTAAAGCTCCCGTAATTTGGTTGGGGCTACCGGACCTGGGAGTTCCAGAATCCCTGTCCAGACATCCAGGTTTCACCACCCCACCCCCCGGACACATCTAGACTCCTAGGGTCGCCCCGAGATCCTCACACCCACCTCTCAATCCGACCCGCCCTTTCCGTGCGGTTTCGTGTTAGTTTGCTCGGGACCCGGCGGATGCAGAGGAGACGGGCAGGCGGGCGAGCGGACGGGAGGCACTACAGCCCGGGATCCCAGGCCGGTTCAGCAACGTCCCCTGGACTCTGCGGCAGACGCCTGTCCCGCGGCGCCAGCCAGCTGGCTGGCCCCGCCCCGCCAAGCCGTCCCAGCCAATTCCCTGTTGGGTCCCGCCCCTGCTCCGGTCCTATTGGGGGAATTCAATTTTTGGGCCCCGCCCCCGCTAAACTCCCGCCCCGCACCGTCCAGGGGTGTTGGGTATTGTAGTTTGGGGGGCTGCTGCCGCGGTGTCCTCGTCCTCCTCGGGTGGTCTTCGGCAGGATGAAGGCTTTAAGCCGAAGTCCAGGAGGGTGCCACAAGCCGGGCAAATAGCCTGGGATCGTATAAGCCCTGAAAGGTCCAGACAGCCCCTCCCCGCCTTCCTTTGTTCCTGAGACCACATCCTTTCTCCGGACTCCACCCACTACTGGCTTCAGTATTCAGGCTTGCTCCGCCTACTCTCACAGCGCTTGCGGGACACCTGGTCTTTGCCATCTCAGGGTAAGTACTGGATGACTAGCAGCATCTTGACCCTGTATCGAGTCGCCAAGGACCCTCTGAGATGGAGCAGGATCAATCATACCGGTAGTACGTCTTCCCCTGCCCATACAGCATGCTTCGTAGTCCTAAACATGGACCATGAACTTCACAACCCTCAACAAATGGGGGAAACAGAAGGCCCCAAAGAGCCAATATTCCCAAGATCAAATAAGGAGTCAGCCAGAAGACCCAAGACCTCAGACCCAGTAGAGAAAGCCACCCCGCGCGTCCGGCCCTGGAGGCTGTGGAGCTGCCCTACCGGTCTAGGTGGAGACAAAAGTGGGGTGGAGCCTAAACTGGGGTGGAGCCTGGCTAGATAGAGTCTGGAATCCTGCTTGATAAGTAAAAACTGTAAGTCAAATAAAAACTATAAGAGCACCAATTTATTTATTTTGTGTGTGTCGTGTACCAGATTATAATATCCATAACAACTCAATGAGATTCCAATTGTCCCATTATACAGATGAGGACAAAAGCCTATAGGTAATGGAGCTACAGTTTATACCACCTAGCCTTGATTCTAATCTGTGCTTCTAACGTCTCTAACGTGGGATTGTGGGAACCGAGTGGGTCTTGTTGTCTCAGAGAGCTCCAGGTCAGAGTTCTCCAAGACCACCCTGTACACACCTGGAGAGAGGCCCCGTGCCCATTCTGAGAGTCTTCTCTATGTGTCTGTACATTCGTTTCCTCCCACACTCAAGAGATGGTCCTCTCATCTTATGTATTGGTAAATGAGACCGAGAGAAGACAGTCGCTTGCGGGTCAGGCGGAAGAAGTACCCAGCGTGGAGGCTGGCGTTCCAAGCCCTCTCCTTGGCCTAGATACCAGCTTACACTCCAGAATGAGGATGAAGGCTCTCCAAGGCCACATCAGGCGTACTGAAAACCTTGCATCCCTGGGGACCGACCCTTCCCTCTGGACACGCCTAAATCCCTTCAGGGTCTCAGGATCCGCTTGAGTGGCAGCTGTCTGCTCCAGTGAGCCGTCTGCTCAGCGCTAAAGCCCGACTGCCTGTTTAGAGCTTGTGCTCCTTCACTGTGGTGTAGGCAGGTCAAGCCCTGGCCCGCCTTTGGTCTGACCTACCCCACCTCTTTGTCTTCCTTCTTGCAAGGGATGGTGCCATGCAAAGGGGGGGAGGTGTCTGGTGGTGGTGATGGTGATCTGGGCATCAGAGGGTGACCCAGGGCAGGTGGTGAGGAACTATATAACCACAGGCAGGGAAGAGTAAACGCCCTGTGAGAATGCCCAGCAGGTGCTGTACATCAGATCACCAAGATAACCACTATGTGAGATGGCCTGATTCTACAAGGAGGGAGCTGAAACCCAGGGAGGTATTGGCGCCATCACCCCGGAATTCTGCCCAGTACCAAAGCACCTCTCCTAACCTTGGTGTTTCTAAGATGGAAGAAATCTTGGAGGGTTTCTTAGAAGTGGTGATATGCTAAATATTATTGAAGATGAGTATGAAGAAACTCATCTGATGGAAAAGGAAGTGTATGAGCAAAGGCTGGGAGGCTGGTGAGTGAGAAAAGGAGGTGAAGGGGTAGGTAGGATAGGAAATAGCGGTGGTGATGTTTGTGAAGAGCCCTGAGTGCCAGATGAGAAGGATGAATGAATTTTGAAGCACCTGGGAGGCCTGAGTTTCTATCTGCTCATCTGTAAAAAATGCAGGACTGACTGAGGACTCACTGGCTCCCAGCCCTCCAAAGGGCTATAACAGGAAGGCTCTGGATTCTTCCACATCCAACCCTGCCCTGGCAGAGTTCGGGAGGAGTGGCTGAAACAGCTCACGGGCCAAGGGTAATATTTTGCTCCAAAGCTCAAGTCCAAAAATGATGATTTTTACCATGCTGGCAGCAACGGTTCCCTGACTCACTCTGCCCCCGCCCCCTCGACACCCCACCACCACCACCACCACCACACCTGGGGCCAAGCAAGAGGCAAGGAAAGTTATGTTTTCTGGTCCCAGTTCTGCCTTATTCGGGGCCTGAGGCTTCTCAGAGCCTTGGTTTCCTCCTCTGCACAATGGAGGTGTTTTTCTAAGCATCCCACCAGTCTGGACAACATAAAATCACAAGCCATTCAGGAAGATCTTAACCTTAGGCTATGCCGATACGTGGCCGTCGGGGGCTATAAGGCTAGCTGAGGTCTGATCCTGGGAGTGCGAGCTAGTCTAGGAGGCTGCGGAGCAACAGAAAGAACTGGGGAGTGACAGGCGGGTTGGTGACTGGTGGCGCAGCAGAAGCAGGAGGAGAGAAGGTATCTGGATCCCCAAGGCTGCGGAGAGCAAAGCTTAGATTGGTGTCCAAGAGACTGGAGGAAAGGCAGCTCGCAGACAGCGAGAGGCAGCGGATAAGAACAATGAGAATAAAAGGGAACTGTCAGGCAAACAAGGCTGGACCAAGGTCTGAGAGAGAACTGGTTCTTTGATGGGACCCCGCTGGGCCCTTTCTCTTCATGGGAAGAGCTGGAGGCCCCCAAGGTCACCGCCAGTAGCTTGAGGAGCAGCACTGATGGATGACCTGTTTCTCAAACCGGTTTGGCAAGGTCATCTCATCCATGATGTCATCTAGCCCGTGTGCGTTGTCTCCAGGCAACTGTGCTTAACAAACTCCTGTCTTTGGAGGAGAGGAGGGGCTATGAAACACCTACTGGGCGGAGTGGACATCAGAAGAACAGCCCAGGGACAAAGGGGAGGGTTTCATGTGGGCCAACCTGGACCTCCTATGACTTTAAAGGGGTTCCTGGTGCTGGGAGAAGGAGGGCCTGGTTCACTGGGATACATCTGGTGATTTGGATCCTGGTCCTCAGTACGTGTGTGGCAGTTACGTCACAAGGACCCTTGAAGGTTGAGGCCTGTGAGATGTCACCCTTACGGGGATGAGGTGGTCCCAGTAAGCCTAAGTCCTCTGACACCCACAACTCAAAGTCAGACCCTTGTTCCTAGTCACTAATCAGCTGCCCTTTGGGAGGGTGGTCCATGTGACACTTTGCCAGATTTTTAAAAAGAGAATTCTCTTACTGCTCGTGAATTCAGGAGCTGGGTCTCGCCATCCCAAAATTCAAGATGTGCACTTCATGATACAGGTAGGTAACCTGAGTCCCAGAGAGGGCGAGGAACAGGCTTCAAATCACACAGCAAGTCAAGAGTAGAGCCACTATGGACTCTAGCCTCTTAAACACCTTTCTTTCCCAGGGTCTGATCCACCCAAGTATGAAATAACATCAGTCCTGGCACATATTGAGCACCTACTGTGTACACTTGAGTTGTTTAAGCCTGCACACGCTGTCAAGTAGGTGCCAGGATATGTCCACTTTACAGACTAAAACAACTGGAGTTTAGAGACAAGGAGATCCCCATCCAAGTTGACATTGCATGTTGATGGAGGGCTGGCATTTGAATGCAGATGCCTGGGCCTTTCCCCTTCAGCAGACCCAG
This sequence comes from Peromyscus californicus insignis, assembly GCF_007827085.1. NCBI lineage: Eukaryota > Metazoa > Chordata > Mammalia > Rodentia > Cricetidae > Peromyscus > Peromyscus californicus. The sequence goes on from NW_026294424.1 coordinate 6,638,777, forward strand.
GAACCCTTAATGGATGCATGAAGAGCCATGGATGGGGAGGCAGATGGCTCCGGAGGCAAGCAGTATAGACTCCAAGCTTCTGTGCAGTCTGGTCCTGTGGGGACCTGTAGGAAAGTGCTAAAACTGCAGAGGGGCCTCTGAACCTTCCCAGAGGAGGCGGCCGTGGTGGGAGGGAGTGCTTAGCGCCAACCTCAGAGCCAAGTGTAGACGTGGCTGCAGGACCAGCTGCAGGCAGGGTGGGGCCCAAAGCCACATCCAGCCTCCCAGCCCTGTTCCCAGCCACTCACTTGCCAGCCCAGACCCTGCCTGCTCCTCTTATGCCCCATCTGGATTTGAGATGAGGACTTCGGGCCTAATAATAGCCAAATGGCAGTGTCTGGAGCTGTAGTCAGTGGGGGGGGGGGGGACGCTGGGGGGCCCCATCCTCTCATGCTGGCCTTGAATAGCCTTCAGAACCTTAAAAATATAGAAAGTGCTTATGGAAAAAAAAAATCAAAGCTCAGCCACAGTAACTCACTTATCCCTCACGACCACTCGATGGGATAAAGCTATTCTGAGTCCTTTTGATGGACTAAAGCAACTGAGAGCCACACAGTTAAGCAACTTGCCCCTGATGACGACTAAATTTGGTAGCCAGTGGTTGCTTAGACCCCTAAGTAACTGTGCCGTGTCCCTCTGGGCCCAGGGCTAAGCAGTAGCAAGGGTATTGCCCACAGCCATGCTAAGCAATTTCCAATCAAGTCCCACAGCATTGGAGGTAGGCCCTAAGTTGTTAAGATGAATAATTAATTAATAAGGATGAGAGAGAAGAGTCACTTGCCCAAGGTTATGCAGCTATGGTGGCAGGAGTCGGGGCCCAACCCCAGGAGGCTTCAGGTGTCAGTATCTTAGCTCCTGGAATAAGACAAGCCTGTAGTGAGGGCCTTGCCTCTCGCTGTGTGGCCATGACAAGTAGCTGGAGTCTGCTTCCTACTTTGTGGAAAAGTGTTTGCTGGAATAGTGTTATTTTACCTTCTGTTTTACAGTTCCTGTTCTGGTTCTTCTCATCCATTGAAAGAGCTCCAAAGGCTTGAGGTCATGGCCACTGATCAGGGCCATCCACTCTCCAGCTCGAGGTAAGTCTGGTTCAGGAGCATAAGGCTGCCGGTCCTGTAAGGCAGAAGCGGGGAAAGGGAGGCAGTTACATTTATGTTAATCACTGCCCTCTTGGTCCAGTCTTGCTCACTGTGACATGGGATCTGCAACATTCTCACAGAGCCCTCATTCTGACCTACAAATCTAGGGGCCAGTACTTTGTTTTTTTTATTTTTCCTATTTTTAAAATTTTTGTATGTATTGGTGTGCATGCAGTGCCCCAGGTGGCCAGAAGAGGGCGTCAGACCCCCTGAAACTGGAGTTACAGATGGTTGTGAGCTGTCATGTGGGTGCTGGGAATTGAACCCAGGTCCTCCACAGGAACAAGTGCTCTAAACCACTGAGCTTTTTCTCTAGGCCTAGAGGCCAGTATTTTAAGAAGCGCTGGGATCAAGTCCTTCTCTGTGAGTCAGAAGTCAGCCATCCATATGGCTCATTCGGTGGTGTCTCCCAGCTTTCATAGGCGATTGGCTTCTCTGTGTAGCCCTTCAACTTGTCCATGTGTGCCCAGGATGTCCTGGTGCATTCATGGCACACCAGGTCATGAGCAAGTTCTGAAACAAGTAGATTCAGAACTCAGAACCAAGGCTGGGTGGCAGAACATACTACCACGGGAGACGGGGGCAGAACATATGGCCACGCGAGACACAGCACTTCAAAACAAAACAAAAAGCCACGGGTGAGGGCATTCCAGGTTCAGCCGGTGTGTGTGTAAATGTCCTGATGTAATCCTGGGACACAGGGGCTCTTTTGCAGGATCTTAGTCTTGTAAATAAAGTAATTTAAAATGGATCCAGAAGGAAACTTGATGACAATTTTATTAGTGTTTGAGAAAGAAAGCAACAGGGCAGGCAAGCTGGAGCTCCCCACGGCTGTTGGGGGGGGGGGCGGTGCAGGGGTGGGGGTGGGGGTAGCAAACAAGAAAAAGGGAGCTCCGCCATCCGAGTTGTGTGTCAAAAGCAGCAGCGTGAGCAAAGGAAAGCGCAGGCAAGCCTGAGTGAGAGTGAGCGTAGTGTGTGGAAATGGAAGATGGGGAAGGGGGACCACGCCACAGAGGGGGCTCTGCAGTGAGAGCCTGCCAGCACCTGTATTGAGGGAGAGGCCTTTGCACCAGGCAGAACAGTTAGTCCTCCAGGCCCTTCCTTTCTTCTTGTCACCAGGGCAGGGGTATCAAGAGAGGCTGGTCTTTAGGTCATAAAACAGAATTTTCTCCTTACCAGATCTCCAGCCTTGTCTGGGCAATGGAAGTACCTGCTGTCTGCATCAGACGGGTTTTTCAACCACTGACCAAGCCGTCTGGAAACTGGTTGCTACAGTGTCTCAGAAGAAGCTGACATACTGAGATTCATACTCCGAAACAAGCCCAGGGAAGTGATAGCTGCAGAGGGCCCTTTTCATTCCCTTCCTCCCTGCCTGGCGCCCTCTATCTTTAAGGCAAGACTAGGATTCTGCCTGTGCTGGCTAATTTTTTTTTTTTTTAAATGTCAACTTGACACAAGCTAAAGTCATCAGAGAGGAGGAAGCCGCAGTTGAGGAAATGCCTCCATAAGATCAGGCTGAAGGCAAGCCTGTAGACATTTTCTTAATTAGTGATTGGTGGAGTAGGGCCCAGCCCATTGTGGGTGGCACTATCCCTGGGCTGCTGGTCCTGGGTTCTATAAGAAAGCAGGCTGAGTAAGCCTTGGGAAGCAAGCCAGTGAGCAGCTCTCCTCCATGGCCTCTGCATCAGCTCCTGCCTCCAGGTTCCTGCCCTGTGTGAGTCCCTGTCCTGACTTCCTTCAGTGACGAGCAGTGATGTGGAATGGTTAGCCGAATAAACCCTTTCCTTCCCCACTTACTTTTGGTCATGGTGCTTCATCACAGCAATAGAAACACGAATAAGACAACACCTCTGCTTTCTCTGAGTTCAAAGGGTGAGAGAGAAGTGGTGTGTGGGTAGGAAAGGTGAGGGCAACAAGGATCGAACAGAGGAGCCCCTGCTCTCCTACCAAACACGGTGATCTTAGTTCAGAAAACTGAGAATCTGGGCCAGCAAGATGGCTCAACAGGCCTGCTGCCAAGTCTCCTGGCTTGAGTTCTGATTCTCAGAATCCTTATGGTGGGAGAAGAGAACGTCTTCCACAGATTGTCCTCTGACACCTCCCCACACACGACACATATACACATTAACTGAATAAATGTAATTAAAGAAAGGTAATAAGAATTCTAAGACGGTGGAACAGAGAGCTAACCGGTGTTGGCCTGTGATCTGCACAGCCTTGACCAGTCCTGTCTGGACAGAGGTAAGAAAGGAGAGTTTTTAGGCCGGGCGGTGGTGGTGCATGTCTTTGATCTCAACACTCAGGAGGCAGAGGCAGGCGGATCTCTGTGAGTTCGAGGCTAGCCTGGTCTGCAGAGTGAGTTCCAGGACAGCCAGGGCTACACAGAGAAACCCTGTCTTGAAAAACAAAAAGACAAAAACAAAAAACAAAACAAAACAAAAAAAAGTTTGCCCTGCAGGCTGCTGGGAGCCATGGAAAGTTTTTGAGCTAGGTCTGATTAGATCTGATTTGCATAAGCCCTAATTGTTGGCTCTAAACCACATGGAATGGTTTGTGCCCTCTGCACAGGTGGCCTGCTTCCTTTCCCTTTTTATTTTACTGTTCAAGAGCCATCAGCGACTTCTGCTCTGTAGCAGACTCACCCCAAACTCTGACCAGACAGACCCTCGAGGTTCTTCAAAATCTTCCTTCACTGGATGTAAATTGATGTCAACACAGGCTGCCGGCTGAAGCCCAGAGAGATGAACTAACCGAAGAGCATCTAACCGTCCAGAAATGCACACTGGCTGTGGAATTCCTCTCTCCTGAGGTCGGCCCACTCAGCCCCTGAGGAAGATGCATTTTCACTGTACACAGGGTATCTCCCAACCTAGCTTTGAGTCATACACAATAAGTCAGTGTATGTCTGTGGTGGTATGTTCCTCTAGCACATATCTTCCAGGGTAAAGTGCGTGTCATAATATAGGCTCACTGAGCATCCTCTGGCTTCTCCTCCCTCTAGGCATTCACCAGCCCCACAGCATGCACTGACTCCTCCACAATAAATAAATAACAATGATAATAAAAATCAAGGAATTCACATAGTAACCCTTGGGACCTTGAAATAACATGCCCTAGTTGTTGCCATGGACCAACCAGGGCTCCTGAAGCCAATAAACCACACCTCCTTTGTGGGCACGGAGGCTCCTAATTGTCTGGAACTCCAGTGGCGGGGGATTTGATGCCCTCGTCTGACCTTGGCGGGTACCATTCATTCACGTGGTACACATGCATGCAGGCAAACACACATGAAAATAAATAAAAAAAGCCAGCGGTGGTGGCCCACGCCTTTAATCCCAGCACTTGAGTTCAAGGCCATCCTGGTCTACAGATCGAGATCCAGGACAGGCACCAAAAACTACACAGAGAAACCCTATATTAAAAAAAAAAAAAAAAAAAGAAAGAAAGAAAGAAAGAAAGAGAGAAAGAAAGAGAGAAAAGAAAAAGAAAGTCCTTTCCATAGTGTCTGCCTGAAGCTCCCGAAAATTAGTATAGGCACCCTGTCAACAGTGGTTATTACCAGAGCAGATTTAATTGTTCTTTGCTCCCTCGGACTCTGATCTCCATGAAGCCAATGGTGGAAGGGTGTCCACGAAGCCAGTGGTAAAATGGTCTTTCTCAAAACAGGTCTGGAATAGGGTCTAACATCAAAGAAGTGGAACAGCTCATTTGGGGAGCTTCTCCAAGACACTTCCCTGGAGGCTGCTGCTGCCCATCGGAGAGGTGGGTAGGAGCTTCGACTGGGTCAGCTCACTTGCAATTAGAGAGCAATTTAGTCACTAGTTGATTGATGCAAAGAGGGGTTGGAAAAGAATCAGGAAGCCTCAGAAGTGGGGTATCTTAGTTATTATTCTATTGCTGTGAAGAGACATCATGACCAAGGCAACTCAGAAAAGAAAACACTTAACTGGGGGCTTGCTTACAGTTTCAGAGGTTTAGTTCATTATCATCATGGAAGGAAGCAAGGCAGGCATAGTGCTGGAGAAGTAGCTGAGAGCTACATCCTGATCTGAAGGGGGGGGGACGACACGGGGGGGGGGGGGGGGGGACACGGGACATGACACACGACTGAACCAGGTGTGGGCTTTAGAAACCTCAAAGCCCACCACAGTGACATACTTCCTCCAACAAGGCCACACCCCCTAATCCTTCTCAAACAGTGCCACTCCCTGATGGCTAAGCATTCAAATACATGAGCCTATGGGGGCCATTCTTATTCAAGCCACTATAGGGGGCCTCTCAAAATTTTCAAGGAAAACATTGGGAGAAAGCCATGAGTAATCCCCAGGATAACTTTTGGGAAGCCCTTCTGTGTTACTGAAGGAGGCTTAAATGCCCAGCGGCACCCTAAAAGTGTTTTGGTCCCTTTAAGAAGCAAATGTGCCTAAGAAAGCTGCAGAGGGTGGGTGGAAGGAACTGGGCTGAAGTGGTGGGGGTGGGGATCATCCTGTCCTACTCTGGAGGACACTATACTTTGGGGTGTTAAGGAAGGTTCTGAATTGGAGGCATAGCTCTGTGGCAGAGTGGGTGAAGGGGTTATGTGGGTACCATGGGCAAGACCATAGGTAGAACCTACGTTCCATTCCTGGGCCAACTATAACAAACAAACAAACAAAAACTGCCTTTTGTTTTGTTTTGCCTTTTTTGAGATAGGGTCTCACTGTGTATCTCTGGCTTTCCTGGATTCACTCTGGAGTCCAGGCTGGCCTTGAGCTCACAAAGATCCGCCTGCCTCTCTCTGCCTCTCAAGTGCTGGGATTAAAGGCAGTTGCCACACCAAGCTCACTTTTGTTTATAAGTACCAGAAACTTCCCTGTGTTACCTGGGCAAAAGCGGGTCTTCATTGGAAAGCCACCATCACAAGTGGCACCAAAATTGCAGAAATTCCAGCTGGGCGTGGTGGCACATGATTGCAATCCCAGCACTCAGTGGGTGAAAGCAGCAAGGTCAAGAGTTCATAGGTCATAGGGATTCGACCTGGGCAGGAAGGAACTAGGAGACAGACAGATCCCTGACAGGCAGACAGTGAGGAAAGGGGGCCATAGATAGTTAATAACAATAGGAAGTCCCAGGTTCTTCCTCATCTTCCTGACCTGAGACAATGGCCTGGCAGGATTTTTCTCTGGTCAGCAGGGTGCTGCTTCCGGCTGGCCCTCCCAGGAGGACTAGACAGACTCATGACTGGTGCTGAACATGTCCTGAGGCTGGGAGACTGCCAGCTCCCCTTCTTTAAGCTGAACTATCCAAAATTAGGGGAAGGGGCTCTTTCCCAGGCCACCAAAAACACTTAAAACCCCTAGGTCTCCAGGGAAAACATGGGTTTTGAATTCTGAGTCCCTTCTTTGCTCTACAGGAAGTCTTCGTGTGTGTTGCTCTCTGTGTGTATAGATACACTTCTTAGACGTGAATAAAGCTTGTTACCTGTCGCTGCTCTGCTGTGTCTGAGAATTTTCCTGTCTCTTAGTTTTTGAACTGAAGGAGAAAATAAACCCTATTAAGATTCCTACAAAGTCACAGCTGCAGGAGACCTCTCTCAAAACAAAACAAAACAAAACAACAAAAACACCAACCTAAAACCCAAACAAATATAAATGATATTGGGGTTTTGGAGAGACAGCTCAGTGGTTAGAAGTACTTGCCTGTCTTACAACGGACCTGGGCTGGGTTCTCAGCATCCACATGGCAGCTCCCAACTGCCTGCAACTCCAGCTCCAGGGGATTTGATGCCCTCTTTTGGCCTCTGTGTGTAACTGCATGCATGTGGTACACATATATATTCACACATACACACAAGACAAAATTGAGTAAATAAAATATAGAAAAGGTAATGATTTCAAAATAAAAGAGGGGTCCAGTTAAGAGTCTGCACTGTTCTTCCAGAGGACTCAAGCTTGGTTCCCAGCTGTGAGCTACCTGTAACTCTTGATCCAGGGGGACCTGAGGTCTGACTCCACAGGGACCTGCACTCACCTGTAACTCCTGATCCAGGGGGATCTGAGGTCTGACTCCACAGGGACCTGCACTCACCTGCACACATCCACACACTGACACATAATTAAAAATACAGTAAGTCAGCCAGGCGGTGGTGGCGCACCCCTTTAATCCCAGCACTTGAGGGGCAGAGGCAGGCAGATCTCTTTGAGTTTGAGGCCAGCCTGGTCTACAGAGTGAGTTCCAGGACAGCCAGGGCTACACAGAGAAATCCTGTCTCAAAAACAAATAAACAAAAATTCATGTCTCTAGGAAAAGAGAGAGAAAGTTCTCTCAACATTATTATTGCTTTAGTTCACCCCAAATTTTTTCTGGGGTCTGACCTGGTTGTGTAACTCAGTGAAACCAATCATACTTAGCATGTGTGAGGTTCTGGGCACAATTCCCAACACACACACACACACACACACACACACACACACACACACACATACACACACACACAAGCGTGATGCACACTGCTGACTGAGAAAGAAACTTTTAGGGCTAGTGTGTAGCTCAGCAGTGGGATGCTGTGGAGCATTTTTGAGGCCCTGAGTTTCAGCCCTGGCCCTGCAAACCTCGGGTTCCCTTTCTCTCTGTTTGGCTTGAGTTTCCTGGTTTGCAGTCTTCCTCCATCAGCCTGCTCCTCAGAGCCCCGCACTGTAAGTAGATCCTTGCTGGAGATGCCCACTCTCGGCCTGCTGGACCTGGGTGGGGCAGGTGGCTCGACAGGCCACTGAGACAGCTTACTGAGGACTAAGGCATTAGAAGAGCTGGCAATGCCATGGATGACGGAGGGATGGCAGACTCCAAGGAGAGTTCAGGCCCCAGCACCAGAGACAGACAGTAAGAATCGGCCTATGTAGCAGGGGAGGGAGTCTTATTTATTATACACTTTTTGTGTATGGGAGTGGTCCTCAGGAAGAGCCTGCAGCTGGGCTCTTGGGTTGTTAGGCAGGAAGCAGGGAAGGAATCGCAACACCCCTTTTATGCCAACTCACTTCCCAAGTGATATGTGGTGCATCAGCTCTGGGCTCACGAACAATGACATGGTATTCTAACTTTACATCTTTCTTCTTCTTTTTTGACAGTCTAACTATGCAGTCCTAGTTGTCCTGGAATTCGCTCTGTGGACCAGGCTGGCCTCTAACTCACAGAGATCTGCCTGCCTCTGCCTCCTGAGTGTTGGGATCAAAGATACTCTACCACACCTGGATCTAACATCACCTTCTTACACAGACCTCATACTAGGCCTCCTGAGTCAGGATCCATATAGTGTTTTACTCTTCTTTGCATTTCAGTTAGTAACTACCCAAAAATATTACATGGGAAATACCAGAAACAAACACTTTGTGTTTGTGTATCATTCTGAGCAGCTAATGAGATCTCTGGTCATCCTGTCCTGAGTGTAAATCATCTCTGTTCAGCATGTCCACACTGTGTGAAATACTTTCCCATCGATCATCCCATAACTTATTGTAGCGAGCACATACCCCAGTTACGGGGGAGGAATAATCACTCTTGATTCAGACTTGGTATAACACTCATTTATTCACACAGTAAGATTACAAGCAATATTCATCCTGTCTTCCAAATGGAGCAGGAGTACCTCTCCGGGTGCACAGGTCCAGACTGTCATGTCTGTTCCTCTGGATCTTGGGTCAGCCTTCCTCAGTTCAGCCACGTCTGCACTGGGGACAGGATCTCACGTCTCTGGCAGAGGAGAGTCGTCTCGCGCGAGGGCCTGACGAGCTCTGTTGGTTGGATCTGAGGCTTCATCTTTTATATTCTTTCCTGGCTAGGTTTCTAGTCTTATCCCTACTTCCACACATAGCTTATAGCTTATCACTACTCCATTTGTGGTTTACTTACATCATTCTATTGCTTATCACTCCTGACCAGGGTTGTTCACCCTAGGCCTTACATGTGTTCCTTACACTTATGCTATCAGATCATCTGTCATATTGTCACAGTTCTTTAATTTAAAAAAAGTGTGTGTGTGTGTGTGTGTGTGTGTGAATGATCATGTGTGTGTGTGGAGGCTGGAGGTCAACTTCAGCTGTGGTTCCTCAGGAGCCATTCACCTTATTGTTTTCTGAGGCAGGTCTCTCCCTGGAACCGAGGGCCTGGTGCTTGGGCTAGGCTGTCTGGCCAGTGAGACCCAGGAATCCCTGAGTCTCTGTCTCCCCAGAACTCAGATTAAAAACTCAAGCCACCAGCTATTTATGTGGGTGTGGGGGATTACATTTAGGCCCTCATGCTTTTGAGCCAAGCAATTTACAGACAGTGATCTCCCTAACACTGTTACAGCTCAAGTAACTCTTTTTTATTTTTTCCAGACAGAGTCTCACTATGTAGCCCTGGATTGGCCTGGAACTAATTATATAGACCACGTTGGCCTCAAACTCACAGGGATCTGCTTGCCTCTTCTTCTTGAATGCCGGGATCAAAGGTGTGTGCTACCATGCCTGGCTCTCAAGTAATCTTTCTTGTATTTCTTGATAATAGCCCCAAAACACAACAGCAGCAATGCTGGCAATTTTATTGTAGTCTATTGCCATAATAATAACTTTCTTTCTTTTTTTTTCTTTTCTTTTCTTTTCTTTTGGTTTTTCAAGACAGGATTTCTCTGTGTAGCTTTGCGCCTTTCCTGGAACTCACTTTGTAGACCAGGCTGGCCTCGAACTCACAGAGATCCTCCTGCTTCTGCCTCCCAAGTGCTGGGATTAAAGGCATGTGCCACCACTGCCCAGCCATAATAATAATTTTCATTATTGCAGCCGGAAGTTTTCTTGTGTTCTGAAGCCACTTGATCCCAAATAAACACACAGAGGCTTATTATTAATTACAAACTGTTTGGTCTATGGCTCAGGCTTATTGCTAGCTAGCGCTTACATCTTAAATTAACCCATTTCTACTAATCTATATTTTGCCACGTAGCCGTGGCATTATCAGTCTGCTGGCATCTTGTTTCCTGGGCAGCTGGATAGCGTCTCCCCAACTCTGCCCTCTTCTCCCTGTATCTCTGCCTGGTTCTATTCTGCCTTGCCATAGGCCAAGGAAGCTTCTTTATTAACCAACGGTAGCACCGCATATTCATAGCATACAGAAAGACCATCCATCCCAAACAACACATTATTATTGCTTTTACTCTTTTATTGTATATTATATACTGTAACATACATGAAAAAAATCATAGAAAGTACAGAGCTAGAAACATGGTTTACAGTGATTGTGAAAAGTATTCACCATAGATAAGAAAGGACAATATTAACAAGATTCTTCAAGCATTCATATGCATCTTATAGTTTATAGTTTGGCATTAAGAAAGAGGGGTGATGGGGTGGGATGTTTCTCTAGTTCTCTCTTTTTCTCTCATGAACACACACATACATATGCACAGGAACACAAACACACACACAACACAGACTGTATATAGCCCAAGTTCTCCTCAAATTCACTGTGGAGACTAGGCTGGACTCAAGCTACAAATAGATATTCCTGCTTCTGCTTTCCCAGTGCTGAGATCAAGAGTTCAAGGCTTGCCTTGGGTACAACAGGGAGTTTGAGGCAAAGGCTTTGTAGGCCTTCTGGTAAGGCTGTGGCTTTAGACTGTAACAGTTTTTATGGCCCACCTGGGGAATGCCATCAAAGCAGCCCTAGGCTGTTTTCATCAATTATTGCTAGCCAGGCAGAAACCCAGCCAACAGCTGCCTCTTCCTCCCCTAGGAGATGGGCCTGGGAAACCCAACCCTCTGACTTGCCGAGGGTCTATTGAGCCTGGTTGGAGGGAGAGCTTCCTGTGTGTTATTGAGTGGCCTTGCTGAGTTGTCAGAGACAGGGCCATTGAGCTGATGCTTTCTGAGCTGTGAGTAAACAAGTCTTAGAACTCAGCTCTTTGGCCGCAGGATAGGAATAGCTGACATTTCTTGGCCCTGTAGGAGTTCCAAAGTGTCTTCAGCTTTTATTGTGTTGATCATTATGATCTTGGATAAAAAGTCAAGTAGAAGCAGTGACCGGTGCAGGCACCAGCTTTAAAACTCACCCCCCAGGACTTCAGGCTGAGTTTCATGAGGTCACTACTTGTACCTCCATTATGTTTGTTTTTAAGTTTATTATTATTATTATTATTATTAACTTTATATATATAAAGTTACTTTATTTATTAGACACACACAGAGACACAGACAGAGACAGAGAGAGGCAGAGAAGAGAGACAGTGGCAGCACACAGGTCACGTGTGGAGGTCAGAATACAACTTTCAGGAGTCAGTTCTCTCCTACTGTGGGTTCTGGGGCTCAACGCAGGACATGGGGCTTGCTGAGCAAGAACTTTTACATTTTTAACCATCTCACCTGCCCTTTCTTGGCTTTTAAAAATTGTCTCTCAGGGTGTGGTGGTGCACACTGTAATCCCAGCCCTTGGGAGGTAGCGGCAGGAGGATCAGAATCAGGGAAACCCTCAGCTACATGACCAGCGTGGACCACATGTGATGCTGTTAGAAAAAAAAAAAATCATGTCTCAACAAGTTAAGTGAAGTCAGTTTAGGTGATTGGTTCAGAGTAAGTACTTCCCCTTGTGCTATAATTTTAAGTACACGTATATTATGTCTATATCTCTGTGTGTCCCTCTGAAATGGAGTCTCAGTATATGAAAGGACCAAGCAGATGCCATAACAGGCTGCTCAGTCTTCTCTCAGAGATCAGGCCTCAATTTCAGTTTCCTGAGACTTGAGCAAGCAGTTTCTGGGAGGGCCATGAACAAAAGACTGCTCAAAGTTTAGCCAGATGTTTACTTTCTGGGGCCCCTCACCAACTTAGAGTTATGTGCAGTACGTGCTTGACCAGCCAGCCCCCATGGTGGCTCAAGGACAAAGCCTGGGACTTGTGCTGGACTGCCCCCAAAGTAATAAATTGTAACCACCAACCAGTAAATTCAAAGGTTACATACCCTCACCCAATTAAAAGAGAACAGAGATAAAAATAAACCAATCCGAGTTGCACCCGAGCAAAACTCCCCCAAACCCCCTGAAGGGCTTGTGGATTTTGCCTTTAAAAAGCCAGCCACACAAAGAAAAGGCAAGTTCCTCCTGGCCTCACGACTACGAGTGAGTGCTTTGGATCGAGCTTCCCTGTCCGCGGCTTGTAAACAGAAATAAACCATGCTAATTGCATTCTGAACCTAAGGTCTGTGGTGGTTTGTCTTTGGGGTCCCAATCTGGGCATAACAGTATAGACAAGGCCGGCCTCGAACTCTCGATTTTCTTACCTTTGAAATAAGGCCTCTGTCTACCACCTATGGCTACCGTAACAGCTCTTGTAGTGAGACATACATATGTTGAATACTCTGTGGAGTGGAGCAGCTTCCTTTTCCAGTTCTAAAACACTGTTAGAGGAAGGCAATGTCTACTTCTCTCACCTCCTGCCGCCAGAGGAGGAAAGATCTCTTGTCCGCCACCCACAGGTTCCAGGTGTCACTCAGCACCTCAAGGCACACTGAGTAATTGCTGACAAGGCTCCAGAAGGAACTAGTCTTGACAGGACTCTCCTTGTGTCTCCCAGACTTATGGAATGACATCACAGGTAAGGCTTGGCCAGTAGGAGGAGGAAATTGTGTTGGTGAGGACAGACAGAAGCTTGTGGGCATGAGCAAAGGCAGGATGCAAACGGACCACAGAGAGGTGCAGGCCAGAGCTGAGCAAGGCCAGGGCTGGGGCCACAGAACTAATGTTGGTAACCCCCGTCAGTTTCATAAGCATCAGCAACACTGAGTAGTAAGGTGTTGCATTCATTACAGTTCCCTTGCTGTGGAAAAACACCACAACCAAGGCTATTTATATATAAAACGAGTTTATTTGGGCTTATCCAGAAGATTAGGGTCCATGATGGAGGAATAGGAAGCAGAGGGCTCACATCATGAACCATACAAAGAGAGTGAACTGGGAAGCCAAGAGGCTTCTTCCAGGAAGACCACACCTCCTAGCCCTTCCCAAACAGTGCCACCAACTGGGAACCAAGTGTTCAAATGCCAGAGCCTATGGGGGATGTCTTAGTTAGGGCCACTATTGCTGTGATGAAACACCGTGACCAAAGTGACTTGAGAGGAAAGGGTTTATTTGGCTTATACTTCCACATCACAGTTGATCATAAAGGAAGTCAGGACAGAAACTCAAACAGGGCAGGAACCTGGAGGCCAATGCAGAGGCCATGGGGGAGTGCTGCTTACTGGCTTGCTCAGCCTGCTTTCTTTCTTTCTTTCTTTCTTTCTTTCTTTTTTTTTTTTTTTTTGGTATTTTGAGACAGGGTTTCTCTGTGTAGCTTTGCGCCTTTCCTGGAACTCAGACTGGCCTCCAACTCACAAAGATCCACCTGCCTCTGCCTCCTGAGTGCTGGGATTAAAGGCGTGCACTACCACCGCCTGGCTTTCAGCCTGCTTTCTTATAGAACCTAGAACCACCAGCCCAGGGATAGCACCACCCACAATGGGCTGGTCCCTCCCTCATCAATCACTAATTTAAAAAATGCCTTACAGGCTTGCCTACAGCCTGGTCTGATGGAGGCATTTTCTCAGTTAAGGGCCCCTCCTTTCAGATGGCTCTAGCCTGGGTCAAGTTGACATGAAATTAGCCATCACAGGGGATAGTCTCATTCTAACCACCACAGGTGTACTCGTCCCCACTTGTGGTTAGGGCTCCAAGGCCCACTGAGATCATGGAGCTACACATAATCACGCCATGCATCTTCATTCAATGCTCATTCCACAGGGCCTGCCACACAGTGAACAAGCAGTTGGCGTTTGTGGGATAAAAGAAGAAGGTACGTTGTTTGGCAACACATTTTAAAAACTGTTTGTGATAAGAAACTTGCACCTGTGCCTGGTGTTCAGAATCCCCTCCCCTGCCACCCCAAGACACTAAGTACAAAGCAGTACTGGGCAAGAGAAACCCAGTTGACCCTCCTTTGAACCATGTGATTGATGTTCACCTGACCAGCAATAAATCTGACACAGAGAGTAGCTCTTGATCTAATGCACTAAGAAGGGCATGCCATCGCCTCTTTGATATTCTTCCCAGAAGTGCAAAGCTTTGGTCTAAACACAGGGGAAAACCTCCATCATTTAAATAGAGCAAGAGAGCTAAGGTCTTAAGGGAAAGAGAGGGACCATCTTGGATTGGAGGCAAGGAAGACATCAGTAAGTGCCGTGTGGAATGCTGGATGCAATCTGCATAAAAATGGAAAGAACTCAAAACCAATTGTGGCCCACCATGATGGCTCACGCCTGTGACCCTGGCAGGCTGAGGCAGGAGGATCACCATGAGTTTGAGGCCAGCCTGGGGTATAGAGCAAGACCGTGTCTTAAATGTAAACAAACAGGGCAGGTGAGATAGTTCAGCAGGTAAAGGCTCTTTGGCATCAAACCTGACAACTTGAGTTTGCTCCCTGGAGCTTAGATGGGGGAGGGAGAAAACAGGAGAGCATGGTACCTCGGGAGGCCAGGGTATCTCGGGAGGCCAGCACACGGCACTGGATCCCCCGCAGCTGCAGGTACAGGCTGTTTGAACTACCGGATGGGAGTGCTATGAACTGAACTCTGCTCTTCTGAAAGAGCAGTGGGTGCTCTTAACCACCGAGCTGTCTCTTCAGCCCCATGAACAAGGATTTTACGTAGCATAGACTAGCCCAGAACTAATGATCCTCTTGCCTCTTTCCCCCACTGAGATAGCAATTTCAAGTATGCTTCATCAGGTCCAACCAAAATGAAAATTTTTTTTTGTTTTGTGGGATTTGTTGGTGGTGTTATTTGTTGTTATAGAGAGTCTCATTCTAGAACTCAGATTGGCCTGGGATGGATTATGTAGCCCTGTCTGACTTCAAACTCATGGCAGTCCTCCTGCCTCAACCTCCAGAGTGCTATGATTACAGTTATGAGCTAACTTGTCCACCTTAATATATATATGTGTGTGTGTATATGTATGTATATATATATATATATATATATATATATATATATATAGTCTAAGTTTAAAAAACTATACAGATCTTGATGAAGACAATAATATATAGATCTTCAGTCAACACTTTCCACCTACTGGGGCTGGTCTCTGAACTGACATCTAAGACCATTGATCTCAGCTTCAAGGCCCAGTTCAAATGCTATCACTTCCAAAAAGCTGCCCTGATTTCTGCAGACTTGCGGGCTTCCACCCTGGACACCCACGGCACTACTCCTGCATGTCTATGACAGCATATGTTATCTCCATAGCAGACATCAGAATAATGCTCCCCCAGTTCCCCCCAGCTCCCCTACTTATCTCTGCTTCTTCCTTCTTCTGACCCTTAACCATGAGGAGGTCCTTTTTAAAACATTTTTTATTATATGTGTTTATTTATTTACTCGTGTATGTGGGGGTGGGTGCATACTGTACACGATTTGATGGAGTCAATCCCAGGGATTGAACACATGTCATCAAGCTTGACCCCGGGCACCTTTACTCCATGAGCCCTCTCACAGGCCTGCTGTCTTGTGATAAATAAGCCTCATAGTTGGTTGGTTCAAATGTAGATGTATGACGCAGTTGAGGTCAACCACATACCTTCCAAATTTGTTTTCTCTCTCTTGCCAGAACTGAAAACTCCTTGGTTGATAGGAGCTCTGGTCACTGAAGCCATGGGATACGAAATGTAGAGATGTTGGACACCGGAGCCCCTGATAAAGGAGAAATAAATTCTCTCTGTAGGTAGAGTAATATGACCACTAATGAGAGAGAAATGAGAGAATCTGAGAGACAGTGGAGCGATGCCTGATCCATTTTCCCTGTAGTGCTGAGAGTTGGATTTAGAACCTCACGTTAGGCAAACACAGAACTACTGAATTACACACAGTCTGGCCCTTCCATTTTTCTAAATGCCTCAATATATTTTTTATTAATTATTATCATCATTATTATTATCTTTGAAACGGGGTCTCATGTACCCCTGGCTGGCCTCGAACTTGGTTCCTCCTGCCTGTACCTCCCAAGTGTTGAGATTACAGGAGTGGGCCACCATGCCTGGCTCTTTCGCTTATTCTTGACGTTTTCTGTCCTTGTCATTGGGAGTGAATCCCTGTTAGATATCCCTGTGGCTTCAACATAGTTGTCAGACTCCAATGGACACTCAACTAAAACTTCCTTCCAATAACTCTTTCTTTTTTTTAAGTTAAGGTAGCCAGAAGAATTTTCTGTGGCTCTCAACCCAAAGACAGTGAATAGAATTGCCTGTATCTCTCCCTCATGGGAGGACTGCCATATGCCCATCTTAGAACATGTTCTCCCTGGCCCTGCCTATTGAAAACACTTAGACAAAATGGTGAATTACTTACACAGGTAGTTTTTCTAGTTATATCTGAGATCAATGTCTGCTATTGTGTTTTATGAGTTGGCGGTAATAGTAAAAAGTCATCATATTTTTTTCCCTTTCCTTTGGTGTCTGTCCCATTTGAGGAGGAAGCTTTCTAGGAGGTGATGTCCCAGAGTTGGGAGGTACTGCCAGGTAAAGGCTCCTCTGGGCACAGTGCCTGGTGGGTAGGTGTGGCCACGAGATGAGCAAGATGAGCTAATAGGCTTAGAGTCGTTCTGGCCTTCTGACTGTCATGCGGAGCTGATCTGGTTCAGAAGGGTTCCAGCTTGTTCATTCACCCACATCTTTTATGAGTTTTCAAAGCAGACCTACTTTACTTCTTTGAAAAAGGTCCAAAAGAAAAATGCTCTTCCTGCTTGCTCCCCCCGCCCATCTCCACTTCTTTTCTTTCCCGTTGCTGGGGACAGAAGCTGAAGGCCTGGGCTTGTGAGTCAAGGCAAGCACTCGGCCGAGAGCCGCACGTCCCAGCCCTCTGACCTCTTCCGCAGATTTCAGATTGACGTTCTCCTCTATCTTGGTCATCTGTGTAGGGGTGAGAGGAGCGGTGAAGCCTCCCCTCTCAGGAGTGTCAGAGACCAGTTCCTGCGGTGGGGAAAGAGCACCGGAATGTGAGCCAGACAGCCCTGTGGTCCACCTCTGCTTTCTTCTCTGCTTGACTGTTAAATTCTCAAGCAACTTGATTCGTTTTTCCAAGCCACAGTTTCTCTGTCTGTGAAATAAGGATGACTATCTAGCCTACTTTCCCGTGTGTGTGTGTGTGTGTGTGTGTGTGTGTGTGTGTGTGTGTGTGTGTGTGTATGCACTTGGATGTGTGCTGTTACACTGAACTTTCACACTAGTACCTGGGATCTGAATTCAAGTCTTCATGCTTGTATAGCAAATGCTTTACCCACTGAGCCGCCTCCCAAGCCCCACTTGTTTTATTTACTTATTTTGATACAAATTCTCATGTAGCTAAGTTTGGCCCTGACCCCTTGATCCTCCTGTCTTTACCTCCCGGATCTGGGAGTACAGGCACGAACCACCATCCACTAGAGTTCTTTGTTTGTGAGTCAGGATCTCAGTGTGAAACCCAGGCTGTTGTGGAGCCCCAGATCCTCCTGCCTCAACTTCCTGAGTGCTACAGCCTTGCATGGACACATCCTGCTAGCCTACACTTGGCTCAAGGGTGTCCTGAAAAGCTGTAAAAGGCGTTGGCAACAGTCTGGAAGCAGGAAGTTTGTAGAACAAGAGCCAAGTCTTACTCACAAAGCCTGTCCGGGATGTTTGAAGGGGCAGTATGAGTGTAGGGAGTCTTTTTCTGTCCCACCAGCCAGCTCCCAAATAATGACACGGAGACATTATTAATTATGAAAGCTCGGCCTTAGCTTAGGCTTGTCCCAATAGCTCTTATAACTTAAATTAACCCATTTATTTTTTTATTTAAGTTCGGTCTCGTGGCTTGTTACCTCATCTCTCCATACTGCCCTTGTTGCTTCCTTCTCATCTGGCTGGTGACTCTGCCTCCTTTCCAGAGTTCTCTTTCTGCCCAGAAGTCCCACCTATACCTTCTGCCTAGCTATTGGCTGTTTGGCTTTTTAATTAGACCAGTCACAACAGTACATTTTCACACACTGGACAAATATCCCACAGCAAATGAGAGTGGCAGGTTATGGTGGCACACACTTTTAATCCAAGCTCTTAGGAGGCAGAGGCAGATGGATCTCTGTGAGTTTGAGGCCAGCCTGGGCTACACAGTGAGGCTGTCTAAAGGGGAGGAGGATTGGTGGTAAAAGAAGAAGCAAGCTTTCTTAGTCCTGTCTCTTATCCACATCACTGTTTCTTATCTGAAAATCTACGCTATGGTCTTTGGTAGTCACACAGTGTGGTCTTTGGTGGTCACACAGTGTCTCTTTGATTATTTCACAATGGACACTGAAGGATGTACAAAAATCTCCAGATAGAGTGCCCTCCATAAACAAGGGCTTGGACTTAAAAGCTGCGACATAGATGAGAGGCATGGGTCTCATGGGAACAGTAATAGTGTTTTTTGTTGGGTGGGATGATACATGCCTATAATTCCAGCACTTGAAAAGTGGAGAAATGAGGGTCAGAAGTTCAAGGTCATCTTTGGCTACTTAGTGAATTTGAGGCTAGCCTGGGCTATGTGAGACCATATATAAAACAAAGAAAGCCAGAGAGTAGGACTGGGGATGTGGCCCTTGCCTACCATGCACAAGATCCTGGGTTCGATCTCTAGCACCATAATGTTAGCACTTGGGAGATGGAAGCAGGAAGACTGGAAATTCAAGATCATCCTCAGCTACAAGAGGAGACACGAGATACATGAGACCCTGAACTTAAGGAAAAGAAATGTCCCAGTGTGGTGGCGCACATCTTTAATCTCAGCACTGGGGAGGCAAAGGAAGGTGGATCTCTGTAAGTTTGAGTCTAGCCTGCTCTATATTGTGGGTTCCAGGCCAGCAAGGGAGGGTGAGATCCTGTCTCAATCAATCAATCAATCAATCAATCAATCAATCAATGCATTCCCTTGCTTGGTGAGACTTGTACAAGACAGTGCAGGTAGGCCCTTAGGACCTACAGCGCATGGTAGGTACAGCAAACTGGTGTACACTACAGTCACTAACAGCATGTATTCTTCTTGTGTTGTCTTGTTTTGGAGATGAAGTGGAATTTCTTAAGAAGAGATGCTGAAGCTCAGAGTCATACAATCATCAGCAGTTGGGTAGGATTTGACCCACATCATTTTTTTTTTGGTAGTGTGATAATTCAGGATAATTATCTACACCTTCAGCCCTGAACCCACATCTCCTTGGCACTAGAGCCCAAGGCTAAAGTACTGTGCTGTAGTCTCCTCTCCATGGGGCCTCTCTTTCTGGCCCTAGCTGCCTCCCTGACTCAGCAACTGTGGGTGGCCTTACTCCTGTGCATGGGCAGCAGGGCCTCTCAGTTCCTTGGAAACCAAATATGGCCAGTCCTAGCTCTTCAAGGCCAGATCCCCAGGCTGGGCCTGCTGCTGCCTGTTCACTGGGCTGTGTGCCCCTGATCCCTACTCACCCTCCTGGCTGTGTTCCAGAAGACCCTGAGAGAGACTCCATTTAGACAATCTCTCATCTGGATATTGTTGGACAAGGTGCTAAAATGAACAGAAGGCCAGAGTCTTTCATCCATGCTGCAGTAATTCTCAACTCCAAGCCTTTCTTAGGAAAACTATTTGCCTGGACAGCCTTCCTCTAACCATTTCCTCCTATTCATCCTCCAGTGCCCTGCATGATCCTTCATGACCATGTCACCAGGAGGAAGTCATTCCATCCCTCCTTCCCTCCATCCCTTCATTCCTACACTCATCCACTCCTTTGCCAATCTACTCGATTGATCGATCCCCCATCCATCTACCCACTCAGTGAGCTACTAATGCAAGGACCTTCATATATTCTTCTAGATTAGAAACTTCCGAGGATTGAAGACCAGATGCCAGAGGGTGATTTTTCAACCATTACCCACACATACAACAGCCTTAGTGTGTTACTCACAAATTAACTAAATTATTAACTTTTTTTTGTTTTCTTAAGTTTTTGTTGTGGTGTGTGTGTGTGTGTGTGTGTATGTGTGTACATTCATGTGCTCATGCTATAGCATGAGTGTGAAGGGTAGATGACAACTTGTAGAAGTCACTTCTCTCCTTCCACTGTGTGGATCTTGGGGATTGAACTTAAGTTGTCAGGCTTAGTGGCAATTGCCTTTATCTGCTGAACCATTGTGGCCATCCTATTTTTGGTTTTTGAAACAGTCTCATGTAGCCCAGACTGGCCTTGAAGTTGCTATGTAGTTGGAGGTGGCCTTGAGTTCCTGATTTCTTTCTTTACTTTCTGAGTGCTGGGAACAGTTGTGACCAGGTTCTACCACACCTTCTTCTCATAAACTGTGTATGTTACAACTCAGTCTGCGATGTGGAGATAGTAGGAGGCTGGGCTCTGGGGAGGTGGTTGGATGATGAGGGCTCTACCTGCTGAATGGGATTAGAGCACTCCTAAGATATGCCTCAGGTACAGTTGCCATGCTCTGGAGGGTGAGCTAGGAGGATGGAGAGAGTCAAGTCCCGGTCTCACCCATCACTCTCTAAAAGAAATGTAAAAGAGGCCCGAGGAAGCTTGATCCCACCTTCTCCCATGCAAGGACATATAGAAATCACTGTCTGTGTGGACTGGGCCCAGGTCATACACTAAATCTACTGGCACCTTCATCTCGGACTACTCAGCCTCCAGAATTATGAGTGATACATTTTTATTCCTTCTAAGTCACCTAGTCTGAAGTATTTGGTTACAGTAGAAGGAACAGACCAAAGCAATGTCCCAGGACAGTTCTAAGGGGGCTTTGTCATGATGCCCATTTCACATCCCATTTCACAGCTGCAAAGTGTCACTCTTTGGGGAGAGGGTCAAAGGGACACACAGCCAGAGAACATTGAAAGTAAGTTCTTTTTTTATTGTTGTTTGTTTGCTTGTGACAGAGTATCATGTAGCTGGAGAGTTTCTCTCTGGGTCCTACCAAGCCCCCGCAGTTCCGCAGCCCACTTATAAAATAAACACACAGACGCTTATATTATTTAAACTGTTTGGCCTAATGGCTCAGGCTTTTTGCTATCTAGTTCTTATATCTTAAATTAACCCATATCTATTAGTCTATAAGTTGCCACGTGGCTCGTGGCTTACCGGTACTTTACATCCCGCTTTTCATGGTGGCGGCTGGCAGCATCTCCCTGCCTCAGCCTTCCACTTTCCAGAATTCTCTTCTCTCCTTGTCCCACCTATACTTCCTGCCTGGCTACTGGCCAACCAGCATTTTATTTATCAATCAATCATCCACAGCAGTATCACTATGTAGCCTTGGCTGGGCCTGAACTTACTATGTAGACCAGGTTGGTCTGGAACACATCCACATCCGCCTGCCTCTGCCTCCTGAGTTCTGGGATTAAAGGCATGTGCTACTCCTCCTAGTCTTAAAGCTAAGTTCTTAACTGCTGGGTTGAACTTCTCGAGTACCAGTGGGAGGGGGCATCATGTTGAGGGTCAGGCTACAGGCAAGAGCAGGGACCCACACTCTTTCAGGGTTTGGCTTGCTGGTGGTCCCCTTAACTAACAGCCTTTCCAGCCCCTCCCTCACCTTCCCTTCTCCAGCTACTCTGGGATCCCACTACATCCTTTCTATGCTTCCACCTGGACCAGGTTTTGAGGGTGCCTGTCTTAGTTCAAAGCCTGTAAAGTACTTTCCAAAAGTTCTTAGTGTTCCTGTGGTGGTGGTGGCAGGCCTCGGAATCTTCCCCTAGACCTCACCACAGCCTAAGGTTATATGCCATAGTAGGGGGCAGCCTGCTTGGGCTTGGTATCAGCTACCTGAAGGAACTGAGCAGCATACAGCTCCTCCTGAAGGGGCAGCATGAAGTGCTGAGAGCCTGACAGATCCACTTCTGCAGCCTTTGGTGGGGGTCACGTTGCCCCTCTGTGCCTTGGTTCCTGTGGGAAGTGGGAGGAAATTCTAGTCCCTGTTGGAGGAATTTCAGAGGCTGCTATGAAGCAGAACTTGCGAAATGCTTTACACTGTCCCTGGAACCCAGTGGGTACCCTGACAACGAGCTGTTTATACACCAAGTGCTTAAGTTCTCACCACTTCTGGAGAATTATCCCATGCTGAGCATAGTGCCAGGCAGCGTTTCTCTATCATGCTCATGGCCAAGCATACTCATCTGGACAGCGTTCGGTAACCCAGTGTTCCTGCAGAGACTGAATCTGTGTTCATGGTCTCAGTTTTGGTGCACTTGCTGGGGTCTCTAAGAGATGGTGAGAGACTCATCTGGGGTCCCACAGTCACCAAGGGTAGGTCAGACCACAGTGGCCTCCTGACAACTCCATATGGGTCTTGATAACTCTCCAGGGTTAAGATTAAGGCAGGACCGACCAGATGTGGTGGCACACGCCTTTAATCCCAGCACTCAGGAGGCAGAGGCAGGAGGACATCTGAGTCTGAGGCCAGCCTGGTCTACAGAGTGAGTTCCAGGACAGCCAGGGCCACACATTGAAACCTCGTCTCAAAAAACAAAACAAAACAAAGAAACACACAAAAAGATTAAGGCCGGGCCCGATGAACACATGTACAGTCCTAGAGGGGTCTAAAAGGACTGAATGCAGAGCACTGAGAGAGAGCTTGCCCGGCACGAGCAGGGCCCTGGGTTCAATCCCCGACACCAATAAAAGAAAAACTTGCTGGGTACAGTGGTACATACCAGTCAGCCTGGCATTTGGGAAGTGGAGGCAGAAGAATCAGGAGTTCAAGGTTATCCTGGCTCCATAGCAAATTAGAGGTCAGCCTGAGCTACATGAGCTGCTGTGTCAACAACAACAAATATCTCCCCCATCCCAAAGAAAACAAAACAATCCCCAAACAAACAAAATGGGTCTGGAGGTCCCAGGCAGGTCATCAGACTTACCTGCCGGCCTCCTTCTTGCTTCCCCTGGGGCCATCTTTCCCTACCCCTGGCTTTAATGCATAGGGCCCCCTGGTGTTTTTTTTTTTTAATATCAGCTGAGCCTTCTGCCAAAGAAAACTCATCAGTGCCTGAAAACCAGCTAGCTGGGAGGAGGCTGCCTTGGAATGTCAGAGGAGGGTCACGGAGCTGCTTGTAAGCAGCCAGCAGAGAATTCTGCAGAGAAATTGAACAGCTACCTTTTTTGGGGAAGTCAGAGCTCCATGTGTGGGAAAAGATCCAGGGCAGGCCAATCTACAGGCTCAGGCCTCAGTTTCCCATCATCTTCACCACTTCAGCCTTTACAGGGCATGAAGCTCTTTGGTGGAGCTGGCTGCTGGGAACCCAGAGGAAGAGAGCCCTCCATCTTTGGGGGGGCTGACATGCTGGCAGGAGGCAGCTGCCACTTTTAAAATTTATCCTGTTCCTCCTGAGGCAGGAGCCTGGTGCCTAGCAGCCCTGATCAACATTCTTGAGTCTGGATGGATTTCGAAGTTCAAAAAATTCTTTTGGTTTTAAAAAGTTATGGGTGAGGGTGGGCAGGCGTGGTGGTGCAGGCCTTTAATCCCAGAACTTGGGAATTTAAGTCCAGTTTGGGGTATATAGCAAGAGCCTGTCTCAAACAACAGAACAGCGCCGGCAAGATGACTCTGTGGGTATGTGTTTGTTACCAAGCCTGATGACCTGAGTTCGATCCCCAGGAGCCTCTGACTGACATTCACACTGTAGCCTGTGCACTCAGTTGTGCGTTTACACACACAATTAAATGTAATAGTAATGATAATAAATGAAACACAACAAAAAGTGACCTGGTGGGCTCTGAGAAGCAAACTAGAAGTTGTTGTTATTGTTGTAGTTATTATTATTATTGGTTTATTTGTGAGACTGGATCTCACTATGTTGCCCAGGCTAATTTTAACCACTTGAGTTCTTCCTGCCTCAGCCTCCTGAGTAGCTGGGGCTGCATGTATGCTACCATGCTCTGTGACAGTATTACCGTTAAGTGGCCTAGGCTTTGCTCCAGAGGAGCATTCCTCGAGTGTACATGACAGTCTCTGGTGGCCGGCTTTTTAAGGATCATGGGTGTGTAAAGAAAGGTTAAGGACCTGGTTCCTTCCCCCATTGTGAACATGAGAAGCAGAGGCTTCGTGCAGGGAGTGGGGGTGTCACAGACTCAAGACCCCGGGGTGAGCAGAGGGGGTGGGTGGGTAGGAAAACAGGGCTGGGTGAGTCCTCACTGGAGGCTTGTCACCCACCAAGGTCTGAGTCTGGGAGAAAGGCAGGGCCTGGGGAGAGGAGGTCCCTGGGCCAAACCTCAGTCAGTTTGGCCAGGAAGGAGTTAAGTTGAGTCTGGGCCCTGGCCAGACTTCTGCAGCACAGGCTAGCACAAGGCCCGCCTGTCTGGGGCCTGTTTACCAGCTGTCTTTACATCACTAGCTCCAACGTGCAAAGCAAACACTCACATTGTTGGGTCATGAGAAACACAACTGTGGTGATATCATGCCCAGCCAGGAGCCTCTTACCATCCTCCCTCCTCTTCGAGTTGAAGCTGTTCCATTAGCGCCTTTAACGGGAATTCTATCTTCTTATAAAAACCGATTGGAGAAACTTAGCCAGTGGGGGTGATGGGGACTGGAGTGTGTTCGAGTGCGTGTGTGTTTTAAGGGCTAAAAATAGTCCATCTCGGACTCCTTTTGGGGTATTTGTGAGGATTAATGCACCATTGTTTATATTAAATCTGGGTCACTCTGGACATTTTGTCTGAATTTGGCTTGGAGATGGGACGAGAGGAATCACCCGGGTCTTTTTAGTCCCTGTTTTTTCCTTTTGGGAGGAAAACATGCAGTCCAAGGGAAAGGGCCCTGTCCACCGTTCAGATAAACCTTTGCTTAGCTGGTAGAGGAGTGGGAGGCTCAGAGGATCTCCCGGAGGACACACGAATTCCCATAACTCTCAGAGGCATTTGCATCATGACCCACAGCCCCCACTTCATCTATAGGAGTTATTTTTCAGAGTGTTGAAGAGAGAGGTGCTTCTGCTTACAATTTCTTGGCTGTGCAATTATTATTAATTTCTTTTGTTGTTGTTGTTGTTATTGGAGCTGATGACCGAACCCAGCGCCTTGCGCTTGCTAGGCAAGCACTCTACCACTGAGCTAAATCCCCAACCCCATTAATTTTTTTTTTAAGCAGAGAGATTAAGGAAAAAGCATAGTTTTTGAGGCAGGGTATCATGTTGCTCAGGCTGGCCTTCAATTCCTTATGTTCCTGAGGCTGACCTTACACCTCTCATCTGTCTACATTCTCATCCTTACTCCTCTTGAGTGTGAGGATTCCATTGTGTGACATCATGTCTGCTTTATGCAGACTGGGACACAAACCCAGGGCTTCCTGTATGCCAGCTAAGCACTCTGCCAACACAGCTACATCTCTGACCCTGTTAGTTTATTTATTTATTTATTTATTTTTCATTAGGTATATATTTGCAGTGCCGGGATGGGACCCAGGGACTCCCAGGCGTGCAGTGTACCAGTGAGCTGCAACAGCAGCAATGAATTAAGGTAGACCAGATGGCCGTGATAGCGATGCTGGCAGTGGTGGGTGTTGAATGGATGGTGGCAGCAGAGAAGAGTGAATGGGACCAGAAGAGATCTCAGCCAGGCTGGATATGAGGTCACCTCTTCTTCTCTGACCCTAGACTTGCCTAAGGCTTTGAGCTATCTGTTCCTCTCTTGATCATCCAAGGCCTCCTTCTGTGACCCTTTCCTAAGAAACTTACTCATGGTTTCTTACAATGACCACTGAAGAATAATAGCCCATTTGGGGCTGCTGGATTTAGCTAATAAAAATAAGAATTAAGGGACTGGGGAGATGGCTCAGTGGTGAGGAACAAATACTGCTCTTAAAGAGGGCTGTCGTTTGATTCCTAGCACCCATGGCAGGCAGCTCACAGCTGCCTGTAACTCCAGCTCCAGGAGATCCTATACCTCTAGTCTCTGAGGGCACCTGTGTAGCTGGAGAGCTTTCTTTCCAGCTCCTGCCAATCCCCGCTAGTCCTGGAGCCCACTTATAAAATAAACACACCAACTCTTACATTATTTAAACTGCTCGGCCATTAGCTCAGGCCTACCATTATCTAGCTCTTACTCTTATACTAAGCCCAATTTTGTTAATCTATATGTCGCCACGTGTTCCATGGCTTTACCTGTTGTCTCTCCATGATGCTCCCTGAATGGCAGCTGGTGTCTCCTTCCCTCTGCCTTCCTTTCCTCTTCCTCTCTCCTCTCTGTCAGACCCGTCTATACTTCCTGCCTGGCTACTGGCCAATCAGTGTTTTATTTATACAGAGCAATATCCACAGCACACCTGTACTCATGTGCACATACTCTCACACAGACACGTACATACATGTAATTAAAAATGATAGAAATACACCCTTTTAAAAATGCAGAGTTAAATGTGACATCGTAGATCCTATGTCTCATGGAATATCAGGTGAATACCTGTCTGGCAACCAGTTCTTTTTCCTGTTGCTCACTTTCAGTGTGGGACATTCTCACCCACCTCCCTGTCAGCCTTCCTCCTTCTTTCTGGCTTGCTGCTATGCCCCAGGTGTTGAATCAGAATAGGCTCAAGCTGTCCTGGACAATTTTGTCTCCTTGGTCTTCTCATACTCCTGTCATCAGGGAGGTTCTAGTGGTTTTAAAACAATTCCCTTAGCATCTCTCTTTTCAGACAGTGACAGAGACTCATCCCCTCCTTTGGATGTAGGCTCGACTCAGTGACTCATTCCAAAGAGGGACTTCGGAGGGTGGCTCACAAATGCCATTGTTGCCTCTGCCTCACTCTCTTACTCACTCCAGGGGAAGCATGCAAGCTGGCTGCCAGCTGCCATGTTGTAGGGACACTGAGTGAGGCCCACGTGGGAGGAGTCAGGTCCTCCCATCAACAACTAGCCTTGACTTGCCTGGCATAAGAATGGGCCACTGTGGAAGTGGCTTTGAGTGACTATGTCATGGGCTAACTGTTGTGGAATATTTGTTTACAATGTAAAGATGTGTGTGTCTCTGCCTAAGGTGTCTTCTGATTGGTTTAATGAAGAGCTGAATGGCCAATAGCTAGGCAGGAGAGATAGGCAGGACTTCCGGGCAGAGAGAGAGAGAGAGAGAGAGGAGACTTGAGATGAATCTAAGCTTGCGGGAGACACCAGGAGACACAGAACAAGTCGGGCATGTGGAAATGGAGAAGAGGTTAAAAACTAAGCCAGGTGGCAGAACATAGATTAATAGAAACAGATTAATTTAAGTTATAAGAGCTAGTTGGGGGCAAGCATAAGCTAAAGGCCAAGCTTTCATAATTAATAATAAGTCTCCGTGTCATTATTTGGGAGCTGGTTGACAAGGCAGAGAAAGACTCGCTACAGCCAACATTCTGACTTTACCAAGAGCAGGTGACCTGTCATTTGTTCCCTCCCTCCTTCTCCCCTCTTTCTCTCTCCCTCCCCCTCCTTTCCTCCCCCCTCCTCCTTTTTCTTTTTTGAGATATGGTCATACTATGTAGCCCAGGCTAATCTTAATTTATAATCCTCCTAAATTAACTTTATGAGCTTCCCAAATGCTAGGATAATGGCCATGTGCTGGATGTGGGTACATTAGTCTACTCATTATACTTCTTTTTTTAATTTTAATTTTTTAACAGGGTGTTGCTGTGTTGCCCAGGCTGGTAATAACTTGTTAGTGAACTTAACTACCCTTCCTTCCTTCCCTCTTTCCTCCCTTCCTTTCTTCTCCTTCCTTCCTTCCTTTCTCTCTCTCTCTCTCTCTCTCTCTCTCTCTTCCCTCCCTCCCTTGTAGTCGTAAGTTTCTCCAGTCCCACCTGGCCCCCATGGTCCTGTGTTTCTCTGGTTCCACCTGGCCCCACAGTCCTGCAGCCACCTATAAAATAATCACTCAGTGGCTTAATATTAATTGTAAATTGTATAGCCTGTGGCTCAGGATTCTTACTAGCTAGCTCTTACAACTTAACTCAACCTATGACTATTAAACTGTGTAGTGCCATGTGTTCCGTGGCTTTACCTGTGCCCCATTACATGTTGCTCCTTGGATGGCGGGATGGCGTCTCCTCCCACTCTCTCTCATGGATTTTCCCGCCTGGCTCCATCCTACCCTGCCATAGGCCAATGCATTGGCCAATGCATTGGCCAATGGGAGCAACACACATTTACAGCATACAGAAAGACATCCCACAGCACTCCCTTCCTTCCTTCCTTCCTCTCTCTCTCTCTCTCTCTCTCTCTCTCTCTCTCTCCTTCCTTCCTTCCTTCCTTCCTTCTTTTTTTTTTTTTTGGTTTTTCGAGACAGGGTTTCTCTGTGTAGCTTTGCGCCTGTCCTGGAACTCACTTAGTAGCCCAGGCTGGCCTCGAACTCACAGAGATCCGCCTGGCTCTGCCTCCCGAGTGCTGGGATTAAAGGCGTGCGCCACCACCGCCCGGCCCCTTCCTTCTTTTGAGACAGGGTCTCAATCTGTTCAGAGTTCAATCTCAGATTGTCTTTGAACTCATAGCAATCCTCCTCCTGCCTCAGACTCTCCAGTGTTGGGATTTAGGTATTAGCCACCAGTCTCAAACCCATATACCCTCTGCCTCCTGAACACTGGATTGCAGGCCTTTGATGCCATGCCTACCTACCCCCATCTGTTTTATAGCTTATTACACTCCACCCTCTATCATTCCCAACAATTAGCATCAACCCTTACACCCTCAAAGCCAATGAAATGATCCAGTGTGGCCAGTCCTCAACTGTTTACCCTGCACTGCCTTCTCATGACGCCCTCCCCAGGAGCTGTGGCCTGTGCTTTCTGAGGCTCTCGTGCTTTATGATTGACACTGGTGCTTCCCTCTGGGCCGTTCATGCCATGTCAGGCCTACAGTTCCTACTGGAATTATAAGAGTAAACTTGACTTTGTTTTTCTTTCTTTCTTCCTTTTCTTTTTTCTTTGTTTGTTTGTTTCTTTCTTTCAAGACAGGGTTTCTCTCTGTAGCCCTGGCTATCCTGGAACTCACTCTGTAGACCAGGCTGGCCTCAAACTCGCAGAGATCCGCCTGCCCCTGCCTCCTGAGTGCTGGGATTAAAGGCGTGCACCACCACTGCTGGGCTTAAACTTGACTTTCAATGGCATTTGACCTCTATATTGTCACCTAGGTCACCTTTCTAAGTTAATATCTAGGCGCAAATCAACTCATAGATGGTGTGAACCAGAAATACGCTCCTAATTCACTCCTGGATATCTAACCCGCAGAAGGTGTGAGAAAACTGAAAGTCTCACTCTTGTTTCCAGGGGTCAGCTTTTGTGATGCTAGGCCTTGAACCAGGAGGGGCTGAGTCTAGAGACGGCAGAAAGAGGATGCAGGTACCATGCTAGGCAAATGCCCTACCACTGTGCTACATTCCTAGATCTAGAAAATATATATTAAAAAACTTTTATTCCATGGAAAATTCCACCTACAATTCTTCTTCATGGCTGCAAACATTGGCTTCCAACACACTCAGACTTCTTCGGCTTCTTGAATCCCCTGAAAGTTTTCACAAGTGAAATCGTATGCCAGATGATGTCGAGTGTGGGGATTTGAGGGTACTCCCAAAGCACAATTATTCTATCTGTATATTCCACAGGAGGGAACCTAAGACAGGGCAGCTTAGCGTGGCATTGAACAGGAGTGAGGGTGAGCAGGGCCAGGTACTGGGAACATCAAGCCTTCCTTGTCTCTGGGCAGTGAGAACTGCTTCACAGTTCCCTCATTGCCCGAACATTTCCTTTCATGTGGAGGTGGTTCCTGAGGCTCTCCTGCTGGACGCTCCTCCAGCTCAAGACCTGTCCAGGATTTCCTGTGTGTGGGAGAGACAGGATGAGCAGATAAGTCCTCCACGCCTCTTCCCCAAGTGCATGAAACTTTCTCCCTGGTGAGCTGGCAGCAGCCTTGGCCATGAACTTCCACCACGGACATGTGTTTTATGTATTTCTGTAACAGTCATTGAAAGGGACGGCCGAGGCTAGAGACGCTTGCTTGCTAGTTCAGCGGTCATGAGACTCTCAAGTTTTGTCCCCAGCAGCACACACAGGGCCATGCCTGTAATCTCAACACTTAAGAGGCAGAGACATGAGACTCAGAGTCTGGACCCACAGCACCCACAGAAAACAAGCCATGTAGAGTGGTTGGTGTCTGCCTATAACCCTGGTGCTGGGCAGACAGGGACAGATGCTCGAGTCTTGCTGGTTAGCCAGTCTAGGTTAAGAAAACTGTGTCTCAGCCGGGCGGTGGTGGTGCACGCCTTTAATCCCAGCACTCAGGAGGCAGAGCCAGGCGGATCTCTGTGAGTTCGAGGCCAGCCTGGGCTACCAAGTGAGTTCCAGGAAAGGCGCAAAGCTACACAGAGAAACCCTGTCTCAGAAAAAAAAAAAAAAAAAAAAAAAAGAAAACTGTGTCTCAAAAGATAAAGAGGCTGGAGAGATGGCTCAGTGACTAAGAGCAAGTACTGGTCTGCCAGAGGAAGTTTAGTTTCCAGTACCTATGCCAGGTAGTTTTGACCATATGTGTGGTGGTTTGAAAGAAAATGGTCCCCAAAAGGAAGTGGCACTAGTAGGAGGTGTGGCCTTGTTGGAGTAAGTGTGGTCTTGTTGGAGGAAGTGTGTCACTGTGGAGGTGGGCTTTGAGGTCTCATATATGCTCAAGCCACGCTAGTGAGACAGTCCACTTCCTGTTGCCTGCAAACCAAGATATAGGACACTCGGCTACATCTCCAGCATCATGTCTGCCTGCCCACCACCATGTCACACCATGATAATAATGGACTGAATATCTAAAACTGTAAGCCACCCCAATCAAATGTTTTTCCCTTATAAGAGTTGCTGTGGTCATGGTGTCTCTCTCTCTTTTTTGGTTTTTCGAGACAGGTTTTCTCTATGTAGCTTTGTGCCTTTCCTGGAACTCACTCTGTAGCCCAGGCTGGCCTCGAACTCACAGAGATCCGCCTGCCTCTGCCTCCCGAGTGCTGGGATTAAAGGTGTGTGCCGCCACCACTGCCCGGCCCATGGTGTCTCTTTATAACAATAGAAACCCTAACTAAAACAACAGGAAATTCCAGCTCCTGGGGATCTAATGCTGTCTTCTGGCCTGCATGAGCACCTGCGCTCATGTGCATATACCCACACACAAATACATGCATACACATGTAATTAAATAAAGCCTTAAAAAAACAAACAAAGCAAAGGGCTGGTGAGATGGTTCGGCAGGTTTAGACACTGTCTCCAAGGCTGATGACCCAAGTTTGATTCCCAGAACCCACATGGTGGAAAGAGAACTGTTGCCCACAAACCGTACTCCGGCAAGCCTCCAGGTACTCACTGACCTCCACAAGCATGCAGCAGCATGCATGGGCACACACAAGCACAAAGTCAAGGTCATCTTTGATTACATAGTGAGTTTAAGACTTACCCATGCTACATATCACACTCTCTCAAAATAGAGGGAGATGGTTGAGCTGTACTTGGGGGAGGGGTGCATACCTGTTCACCTAGTACTCAGGAATCTGCATGAGCAAGAGGAGACCCAAGGGCTTCCTTGTAAGGAAGTGGGATCCGTATAAGAAGTTAAATTAAGAGGGCCGTTGCTTCAGGGCCATTGTGCTCACTCCCTCTAGGGAGTTGTCAGAGACATAACCTGATCAAGGAGGCTGGAGCATTTATACAGGTTCTCATCCTGCATCCCAACACCGTCACGTAGGTAGAGGTGATTGTCTGGGAGATAAGGGCCATTTGGCTCCAGGGGCTGACTACTAATTCACTTTACCTTCACAGGAAAAGGAGGATGCAGGCCCAGGAAACTTGTCTCCTATCCCTGGGGAGGGGTTGCAGAGGTCATATGCAGTGCACAGCAAGGTTTTTTTTTTTTTTTTTTTCCTGCCAGAGCTCCATCGCCTTTTCTTCTATCAGGGAAGTCCGAATTGTCTTTATACTTGAAGATCTGTATTCTTCCTTCAAATACATCTAGGTTACACCTCCCAGCCTCCCTTGCAGTTAAGAAGGGCCTCGGGACTGATTCCAGACACCAAAATGAAATGAAAGTTGCAAGGATGTGTGGCGCTTTCAAGCTTGGCTCATTAATGTAGATGACTGCTCTTCCGGTCTGTCTCAACGCATCTTTGACAGAACTTTGGAAGAAGACAGTATCACACAGATTGCTATGCAAACCATCACAGCTTGTTGTGTTAGCTCCAGGAGGGAAGCAGTGATGTAGTATCTCGGGCACTTGGCCTTTGTGACGCAGGTAGGGGAACATTGTGGGCAAATCCGGAGAAGGACTCAAAGCTGCCTAGAGGGAGTCTGTAAAGAAGAGTGTCGTGTCACACATAATCCTGACGTAAAGGTGGTAAGTTTGCCCTGGGGGGTGGGTAGCCAGCAGTAGCATCAATTAAAAAAAACAAACAAACAAAAAACCAGACTGTAACCAGGAGGGGCCCAGATGAGAGACAGCAGAAAGAGTGTGTGTGTGTGTGTGTGTGTGTGTGTGTGTGTGTGTGTGTGTGTGTGTGTGAGATAAATAAATGTGGGGTGCTTGATTGACATGCCTGGAGCCTTCTGTCTTAGAGGTTGGACCTCCAGCACTCAAGTGAAATGGGAAGGGCATTTTTCCCCCAGCCTCACCTCATTCTCAGGTCACATGGCCTGAATTTGGTAAATTTTAAAGCCACGTGGCCTAGGCTTCTGGTGGACTTGTCAGCGCAGGAGGCTCTTCTTGTGGGCTTGCCTAGGGGCCTTGCCTCCGGGGACTGTTGAACCTGCTGGGCCAGCTGCTGGCCTGAGCTGGGGGAGGGGCAGCTCCTCCCTCCCTCCCTCCCCTCCCCCAGTGAAGTGGCCTCCCGGGAAACGGGGCTGACCCAGCTGCATCCGTGGGAAGATCTAGCCCCCACACCTCGCCCTGACCGCCCCAACTGAGGCCACAGGAAATGAGGCTCTAGCAGCCACGAGCTGTGATCCGGAGGACAATGACAAGGGCGGAAGGCTGCTTGTCCCAGCTAACTTGTTCCCTTGGGTGGATTCCAGCTGCTAGAAACACAAAACGGAAGAGTCAGTGGGAAAACATAGCTTTAAAAAAATAAATAAATAAACAAACATTCTTTGGGTGTTAGCCAAATGCTGGGGCTCTGAAGGTTTTGTTTGCGCTCTCTCTCTCTCTCTCTCTCTCTCTCTCTCTCTCTCTCTCTCTCTCTCTCTCTCTCTCTCTCTCTCGTCTAAGGTTTCGGGGGGCCAGTGTCTGGCTCAAGAGGAAGCCCCCATGGTGGCCCCTTTCTTCCTAAGACTGGGCTTCACCTTTCCTGCCCCCTCTTTTAATCCTGTCCCTGGCTCTGGTCACTGTTCTCAGCACCACCGCAGCCACCACTCACCACAGAGAAGCAGCCTTTTTTGAGGAGTCTTGATAGCTAGAGCTCAGGTGGCCTGGAACTCTCTAGGTGGCCTTCAGCTGGGGCTCCTCCTCTTGCTTCTGCCAGAAAGCTGGGCTCACAGAGCGCTGATAAATCCAAATCAAGTCACCACCCTCAGGACTCAGCAAGCAGCTCTATCTTATTTTAGGTCCCAGCTCAGACGCCAGCTCCTGCAAGGGGCTTCCATGACCGCTCCATGTGGAACCAGCCCCTCATAATCTCACTGTCCTTTGGCGCTCATAACCCCTCCGATGCCTGGGATGATCTGGTTTGTTTGCACATGCCTGGCACATAGTAGGTTCTCAGTCAATGTTTGTTGACTGAACTGTTCAATGGTTGCATTCAGACTGAAGTGACTCAGGAGAGCTAGGTGTGGTGGTTTATGTCTGTAATCCCCACAATTTAGAAGGTTGAGGCAGGAGGATTATGAGATTGAGGCTGATCTGAACTACATAATGAGTCTCTGTCTCAAGACAAAAAAAAAGAGCCAGGTAGTGCACACATGTAGTGCTAACTAACACTTGAGAGGTAGAGGCAGGAGGATTCTGAGTTAGAGGCCAGCCTGCACTACTTGGAGAGTTGAAGGCTAGCCTGAGCTTCAGAGTTAGAATCTATCTCAAAAAACAAAGAAACAAACAACCCCCCCCAAACAATGACAAAAGCAAAAAAACCTCAAAACAAACAAGCATCCCCCCTCCCATCACTACCACTACTACCAACGATAAAACCACAACCAAAACCAAAACAGAATTGTCTCAGAAAATCCAGGCTTCACTGTACGTCAATGAACAGGGCTACAGGTCAGCTAGTCAGGATTTCATCCATCCGCTCATCAGTGCTAGTAGATCCCAGAGGGCATGCTGATGCAGTCTGGGTGGGCAGATACCTAGGAGCTTCATGAAGGAGACAGAAGGGTGCATAGCGGTGTGTTAATGTCTTTGAGAATGGAAGAGAACTGTAGACTACAGAATTAGGGTCTGGCCTGGTGGTGGCGGCGGCGGCGGCGGCGGCGGCGGCGGCGGCGGCGGCGCACGCCTTTAATTCCAGCAGAGGCAGAGGCAGGTGGGTCTCTGAATGCAGCCTGATCTACAAAGTTCTAGGACAGCCAGGGCTACACTGAGAAACCCTGTCTCCAAAACCAAAACCAACCAACAAACAACAACAACAAAAGGAATTTCGGGCCTGATCTCAAGTGGAGCAGGGGAGGCCCTCTTTATCTGCTGCTGGACCGGAGGGGCGGATGTATGAAACATCTGCAGGTAAAGAAGTTATTGAAGAGGTTGTGTGGAGGCCTTGAATGCCGTGCTAAGCAGCCTGGGCTTGCTTTCCCAGGCCAGAGTGGTGAGTCTTGATCCTTGGGAGTCTGTTTAGGTACCTGATGCTGTGTACCTCTGACTATCCCTCTGCTCTAGCTCAGCAGACTAGTCCTGGATGCTTCTGGAAACACAGTTACCCGCAGCAGTTCTTGGATTGGAAGAGCCTGATTGTAACTTGAAGATATATATGATGATATATATATATATTTTACCGGGGGTCTGGAGGGAGAAGAGAAGGCACGGGAAGCCAGCTGCTTGGCCTCTCGGTGCTTCTGCCTCCACGCAGCCTCCTGCTGGGCTAGCTCCTCTCCCTGTTTTTCTTTTCCCTTGGTGAAGGAGTTGGGCTGTGGTGGAGCCTTGCCTGCTCGGTTCTCCCTCCCCCCACTCCCCAGCCTCAAAGGTCAGGTACGTCCCAGCCTCCCTCAGCCATGGCCATTTATGGCTCTGTTGTTCCAAAATGTGGCCAAATTTATAAACTCCCCTTTCCTGGAGACACGAAACAATTTGTTCAGAGCACAGTGTGGGGGTGGCGCTGGGAGCCTTGGCTAGGCCTGGACTGCAGCCTTAGGCCTGGGGTCCACTGAGCTCCGGCCCCTCCCTGAGCCTCAGTTTCCCCACTCAAAAGAACAAAAGGACTAGACAAGATCATTCCCTAAGTCGTTCTAATTTTGACACACCCAGCTCACTGTTTAAAATGCCAGTTGCCTAAACCCACTGGTCTAATAAGTGCAGAAGAGGATGGGGGTGGGGGGTGGGGCGGCTCAGTGGTTAACAGTGTATCTGCTCCAGCCTGGCGACCCCGGGACCCATGTGCAGGTGGAAAAAGAACCGGCTCCACAGAGTTGTCTTCTGACGTCCACCAGCTGCTGGACTCCCACACATAGTTGACACTTTGTTCTGGGCTGTAAGAAGTGGAATCTGGGGTCTTTGTATAAGCTGAGCAAGAGCTCTAATTCTGGGCCACACCACCAGAACCTACATGTTTTTGAGACAGGGTCTTTTTCTGTAGCCCAAGACCCCATCTGTAAAAACATAATGATCAGGTGTCAAAACTGTAGGGAGGGACCGTTAGGATAGGCCTTGGCATAGCTGTTCATTATGTATTCAGATTCATGTGAAGCATTTTCATTTATATTTTGGGCTTTTTTTTTCCATTTTCTCTGTTTTTCCATATTAACCTCATCTTTTCATAGAAATTGCTTTGAGGTATAATTTTACATGTTATAAAACACATTAGGAGAGTAGAATTCAATGACTTCTAGCAAGTTAGTTAAGCTGAGTGGCCATTACAGACATCTAAGTGTGTTTTGTTTTGAGACAGGGGCTCACGTGGTACCCCAGGCTGGCCTCAAACCCGTCATCCTTTTGTCTCAGCCGCGTACCGAGATGACAGGAGTGAAGAGCCAGGTAGACAGAACTCTCGTTCCTTCTGCCTCTCCTCCCAAGGGTGAGGGTTGCAGATGGAACCGCCATCCTCAGCCTGAACTTCTTTTACAGAAAAAGAAATGAGCCACTATTACTACGGAACTGAAGCTGCTCTGGAAACCTAGTGCCCTGTGAGACCAGGACTGCGACTGTTGTGTGGGAGACCCACAGGAAACCCAAGGGCAGCCAGTGAATCACGGGGGAGGGCATCGGGGAGCGTCACGGGCTGCTGGTGCCCAGTGCCTGGGCTCCCCAGACAGCAAAGACCTTGGGACTGAAGGAGTCACAGTCACGGCCCAACCCCTGAGGCCCCACCCACAGGGTGTCATGAAGCTCTCCCAGAGACCATGAGAAGTGGGGCCCAGTAGAACATTTGTCTAGCATGTAGAAGGCCCCTAGGTTCCCTCCCCAGCACTGAAGGGGGCTGAGACTGGGAGGCAGAATTACATCTCCTTTCTACACCTGAGAGAATCGAGGCGTAGATAATGAACTCACTTGTCCAGTGTCACAGAGCTAAGAAAAGGCAAAGCCGGGTTTAAGCTGAGCCCCTTCATGATGGTGGTGTGCGGGGGTTCTTGGAGATTGAACCCTACAACTCATATGTTATGCAAAGACTCCACCGCTGAGCTACATTTTACTCTGAACATCCTTCAGCCCTTGGGTTTGGGTGGTAAATGTTCCCCAAAGGCCTGTGTGTGAAGGACTTGGTCCACAGCCTGTGCCATGACTGGGAGGTGGGGGACCTTTAAAAAGGGGGGGCTAGTAGAAGGTCTTTGGGCCACTGAGGAAGTGCCCTTGAAGGGGGTTGTGGGCCCTGGTTCATATTTTTTCTTTTGCTTCCTGGCCATGAGGTTGGTTGATTTTATTGTACCTCTGGCGGCTGCCATGGTGGGCTGTTGAGACCAGTGCAGTGGGCTTGGTTACTGTCTGAGTTTACTTTTTTTGATCTTTTTAAACTTTGTTTTGTTTTTTATTAGTTTGTTTGTTTTTAGATAAGGTTTCTCTGTGTAGACCCAGCTGTCCTGGAACTCACTTTGTAGACCAGGCTGGCCTCAAACTCAGAGATCTGCCTGCCTCTGCCTTATGAGTGCTGGGATTAAAGGTGTGTGCCACCACTACCTGGCCTGAGTTTACTTTTTATCGCTATGAAAAAAAACAAACAAATGCTTGGTGGTGGTGCACGCCTTTAATCCCAGCACTCCGGAGGCAGAGGCAGGCAGATCTCTATGAGTTCGAGGCCAGCCTGGTCTACAGAGCTAATTCCAGGACAGTCAAGGTTACACAGAGGAAACTCTGTCTCTGAAAACAAAAACAAAAACAAACAAAAAACATGGCCAAAAGCAATTCAGGAAGTAAAGGGTTTATTTGCCTTACACATGGTGATCCATCATTGAGCAGGCCACGGCAGGAACTCAGTCAGCAGAGGAACCTGGAGGCAGGAGGTGATGCAGAGGCCATGGAGGAGCGCTGCTTACTGCCTCACTCCTCATGGCTTGCTCAGCCTGTTTTTTATACAACCCAGGACCACCCGCCTAGAGATGGAACCGGCACAGTGAGCTGAGCCTTCCTACATTAACCATCAGACTGCCTGCAGGCCAGTCTGATGGAGGCGTTCTCTGAGCAGAAGTCCCTCTTCCCAGGTGACTCTAGCTGGTTTGTATCAAGTGGATAAAACCTCAGGAGGACAGTTGCTTTTCCTGTTGCAGTAATAAAACACCCTGACAAACGCACCTTAGGGGAGACAGGGGGAGAGGCAGAGGAGGCGAGAGCTTGAAGCAGCTCCTCAGGTAGCATCCGCAGTTCAGAAGCAGAAAGCAGTGAATGGCAGAGCTCAGCTCACTTTCTCCGGTTTACACAGTCCAGGATCTGCTGCCCACAGAGCGGTCCTGCCAGACTCAAGGTAATCCCTCACGGACATTCTCAGAGCCTAGCCTTCATCTAGATAACACCTTACTGGTATGTCCAGAGGCTTGTCATCTAGGTGATTCCAGACCCTTAGCGAGTTGATGACCAAGTACCACAGGGCAACCAAGGAACTAACTTTCTTCTCTCTCCAAGTTCAGTCATCCGAGGCATCTTAATAGTGGTGGAAGCGAACTTATACCTGGTATTCAATAGCGTTGCTTGTAGACAGGGGTTTTGACACTGACCAAGATCAGGACGGGGGTCCCCAGATAAAAACTCAGTAGGCCACTAACAAGTAAGCCTGCAGCTATTTCCAGTCATCGGAGCACTGGGAGGGATGAGAGAACATTCCCTTTTTCTAACCCTTCACTACCCCTATAAGGATGTTCAGAGAGGTGTAGGAACTTGCTTAAGGTCACACAGCCTGTGAGTGGCTGAGATGGGATTCAGGTGTTCTGAGAATCAAATGTAGATCTTCACCTGTGTTCTGTGACTCAACTCAGGTCTCCTGGCGCCTCCGCTAAGGCTCAGACCAGAACCCACAAAGGCCTTGCTTTCCCTCTGCGGCTGGCCATTTTTTCCCCACATTCATAGTGAACCCAGGATGTTTTCTTGGGATTTTGTCTGCTTCAGCTTAAAATCAGACGTGGGGAGGAGGCGTGAGTGGGCCAGCAGCATGCCCTATCTACCCGCTTCCCCCAGTCATGGACTGGGTCCTGTCCTTTTCCTACTTCCCCCAGCTCCCTGGGTGCTGGCCCAATTTAGGGCCATCCTAGACTCTCTGCACTTCTATCACGTGACCCCATGACAGCATCTTTTTAAGCAACACTTTCTAAGCCACACACAGGAGCTTACTTATGTCCTGAGTCACCCAGACTGTTCCTCTGGGTGAATGGGCTTTTCAGTAGGACCGTTAGCTTTTAAAGGGCCCCTCCCTTAGTTTTTTCCAGACACGTACAAAGCCTAGTAGACGGGAAATACGGTTCAGAGAAAAGTTAACTTCTTTTTTTCATGGTATGAAAATTTCCAGGGAAGAAAATATGTCAATCTTGTGATCTAACTGTTTCTCAAAAACAACAGCAACAAATTACCCCCAAGAGGAGCAACAAAGCCTTTCTCTATGGCTGGTTTGACTTGTCCAGGCTGCTCAAGGCCTAGGCTAAGCTGTGGGAGGTCCCGGAAGGCAGTTAACATCACAGGGAGCTCCCCAGTCCTTGCCATCCAGTTCTCTAAGAAGCTGTGAAGAACCCACCTGAAAATCCCTGGGAGAGCTGAGGCCCCTGACTCAGAACCCTGTGTAAGGGTTAACGGCTCTGAAGGGAAAATATATCCTGGTAGTTGGGAGCTAAGGATTATTAGAAAGTAACCACACACATACACAAACCAAACCAAAACAACAACAAAAACACCAAAACCAAAAAAACCTCACACAAGAGATTTAGTGGGAACGACACAAGACGATGGCTGCCTCTGTTCAGGCAAGAAGCAGCAGCGAACTGAGTGGGAGGCAGGCTTTCTATCGGGTCTCTTGGGGGTGGAGCTTTACAGGGTAGAGATTTTCAGGGTGAGGATTGGTGGGATTTCAAGTCCTGGGCTTGGGGCGAGCCCAAGGATTGGTGAGATTTTGAGCTCAGGGATTGGTGGGTTTTCAAAACCTCGACATGTGCTCAGACTTTTTACTCTACACCTTGGGCCTGAGTCCTGGGGAGATCTTTACTTACGCATCACCTCAGGAAAGTTAGCAGGCCTCTCTGAACCTCAGTTTCCCAAGATGGAAGCAGCACAATAATAGTAAATATGGTTGTGCTCTTCATCTATGGGGGACTAGTTCTAGGATCCCCTCAAAGTACATGGATAACAAAGTCCATGGGTGCTGAAGTCCCTTAGATACAGTGATGCAGTATTTGCACACCACCTACACACATTCCCCTGAATATTGGAATGATTTCCGAATAACTTAGAATTCCTAACACAGTGTAGATGATACACAATGGTCGTCAAATGGTATTGTTTAGGAAAATGCCAAGAGCAAAGTTTGTACAGGTTCAGCACAAGGGCTGTGTTTCCCAGTGCATTTCTTTATTTATGTTTGCAGTGCTGAGGACCAAAGCCAGGAATGGAAACCCAGGGCTCCAGGCTTCACTGCTGTGTCACACTCCACTCCCCCAAATACTGCGCCCACAAAAGGTAGAATTTTATGAGGCTAGTGGAATACCTACTGTGTTAACCGAACACCTAAGCTTTTCTGTTTTCTTTTGTTTTTGTGTTAATTTTATATGCACTGGCAATGGTTAATTCTAGCACTAGGAGGCAGAGACAGGTGGATTTCTGTGAGTTTGAGGTCAGCCTGGTCTCATACGTAGTGCATTCTAGGACAGCCAGAGATACATAGTGAGACTCTGTTTCAAAACAACAAGAAAAATGTGTGTGTGTGTGTGTGTGTGTGTGTGTGTGTGTGTGTGTGTGTGTGTGTTCCATGTGAGTGCAGGTACCCTCAGAGGCCAGAAGAGGGCATCAGTTCCACTGGACTGAAGTTACAGGCAGTTGTGAGTCACCTGATATGGGTGCTTCAAACCAAGTTCAGGTTCTCTTATCTGCTGTGCCATCTCTCCAAACTCCTCCAAATACTTTTGTTTTTAGTTTAGTTTTTTTTTTTGTTTTGTTTTGTTTTGTTTTTTGAAGACGGGGTCTCATCATGTAGCCCTGGCTGTCCTGGAATTCACTATGTAGACCAGGTTGGCCTTGCACTCACAGAGACCAGCCTGCCTCTGCCTTTCAGTACTAGGATTAAAGACATGCACCACCACAAAGTGGCTATACCCTACTCCCTCAAATACTTTTGACCTGAGGTTGGTTCAGCCCGTGGATATGGAAGACTTTCTGTAGTTCCTAAATTTCCTTTGAGCTCTGAGATTCTTTGTTGGGAGAAATTCCATCCACAGCAGAGGATTATTTGATTGTCTGTGTTCTGAAGAAAGACTTTGGTTGCTGGAGACAAACTAGTAACAACTGCTGGAAGTACTTTCCAAATAGAGGTGCTGTGTGCTTCCTTCTGGGGATGGGTAGGAAAAAACCAAGAGTTTCAATACTAGCAAGTAGTTTAAAGCTCTCTCCTGCTACTCACTTGTGGGATCAGCCAATAACCCTTATCTCGTGAAGACAGTTACTAACAGGGATGAGGAGTGTGTGTGTGTGTGTGTGTGTGTGTGTGTGTGTGTGTGTGTGTATGTGTGTGTGCTTATGTGTGTGCCTATGTGTGTGTGTGTGTGTGTTGTTGTTCATTTCATCCGGGTTATTACATAAAGAATGTCTAACCATTGGAGAATGAGATTTAAAGAATAATTCAGATGATTTTCCAGAGACATCTTGGAACTACTAGGTTTCTAGAAATAATCTGGAGGCAATCAGCAGTTACAAGCGGACTACAAGGGCCACACCTGATCTTGGATGGCTTTTTCGATTTTCTAGGCTCAAATGATAGTTTTCAAAAAATTTTCCAACTTTTCTCTCTCTCTCTCTCTCTCTCTCTCTCTCTCTCTCTCTCTCTCTCCACATACACACACACACACACACACACACACACACACACACACACACACACACACACCTCATTACTGTTAGTGTTTTTTTGGTGCTGGGCATAGAACTTCATGCATGCTAGGCCAAGGGTTCTACCACTGAATGACACCCTGGGCCTGAGAAGTTTCTGTTTTGTTTTAGAAAAGTTGTGCCTATGTAACCAAGATGAATACCCTCTTGCTCTGCACAGACCATGGGGTTTTCTTTTCTTTTTTTTTTTTAATTTTATTTATTTTTTATTTTATGTGCATTGGTGTTTTGTGTAGCTTGAGTTTTCCTGCCTGGCCCACAGTCAGGACAAATCTCTATCACCTGCCAGTCCCACAGCCGCTCAGACCCGACCAAGTAAACACAGAGACTTATATTGGTTACAAACTGTATGGCCGTGGCAGGCTTCTTGCTAACTGTTCTTATAGCTTAAATTAATCCATTTCTATTAATCTATACCTTGCCACATGGCTCGTGACTTACCGGCACCTTCACATGCTGTTTGTCATCGTGGAGGCTGGCAGTGTCTCTGTGTCTCAGCCTTCCACTTCCCAGCTTTATTCTCCTCCTTGTCCCGCCTATACTTCCTGCCTGGCCACTGACCAATCAGTGATTTATTTATTGACCAATCAGCAACACATTTGACATACAGACCATCCCACAGCAGTTTTGCCTGCATGTATGTCTGTGTGAGGGTGTCAGATCTTGGAGTTACAGACAGTTGTGAGCTGCCATGTGGGTGCTGGGAATTGAACCCGGGTCCTCTGGAAGAACAGCATGTGCTCTTAACCACTGAGCCATCTCTCCAGCCCTGGGATTTTCTTTTTTTTTTTTTTTTTTTTTTTGGTTTTTCGAGACAGGGTTTCTCTGTCTAGCTTTGTGCCTCTCCTGGAACTCACTCTGTAGCCCAGGCTGGCCTCGAACTCACAGAGATCCACCTGGCTCTGCCTCCCGAGTGCTGGGATTAAAGGCGTGTGCCACCACCGGCGGGATTTTCTTATTTTGTTGTTGTTGTTTGTGTTTTGGGGACAGGGTCTCACCATGTACCCTGGCTGGCCAGGAACTCACCATGTAGACCAGGCTCACGGAGACAACAGAGATGGGCCTTTCTCTGCCTCCCAAGTTCTGGGATTAGAAGTGTGTGAGCCACACCAGGCCTGGGGGCGGGGAGATTCCTGAGATGCTGGACTTTCGCCTAAAACCAAGGGGGTTCCAGGCAAACTGGGCTCGATGGCCACCCTATATAAAGCATTTACTATGCTGCCTGATAGTGTCCCAAACATTCTTTAAATACTAACTCTCCCCATTTACATCACAGCCCTGTGAGGTCGGTACTATTATTATCTTCATTTTATAGATCCTTAGGGG
The DNA here is from genome assembly GCF_007827085.1 of Peromyscus californicus insignis. Classification (NCBI taxonomy): domain Eukaryota; kingdom Metazoa; phylum Chordata; class Mammalia; order Rodentia; family Cricetidae; genus Peromyscus; species Peromyscus californicus. The sequence goes on from NW_026294424.1 coordinate 6,681,940, forward strand.
AATCTGGAGCTCACAGGGGTTAAGTGGCTTTCCAGGGCTACACAGCTGACCAGATGCAGAGCTGAGGGAGACGACTGAAGCCTGGCTCTGGCTCTGGCTTGGTAAAAGCCTTATCACGTCATCTTGCTTCTAAGTTTTGTCTTCAGCAAATCACAGAGCCAAAAGACCAAGGCTGACTGGATACCCAGGAGACCCAGCTCTGGATTTCTGTGATATCAAAAGGCCCTGGCTTTTCTGGACACAGGGTGTCCCAATGGTGAAAAGCAGACTATGGAATAGTGCTTTGTTTTGTTTTTTAAATTAAAAACTTTTTTTTATTTTATTTTATTTTTTTTAAGAAAGAGGACTTGTTAGCTCATTTGACAAGGATCTCACTCTATAAAACATAAACTCTAGCCCCACAGTTTATATCTTCTGCATTTAGCTGGAAATTCCTCATGGAGTGCAGAATTCTTGAAACTCCACCAGTAGCCCGAGGCTTCCAGAAAGCTTTCTGACTTTAACATTCAACCCAGCATTTCACTGTTTGTGCCTCAAATGCTTTTGACTCATGCAACTTTCCAGGTGACAGCCTAGGCCAGGGCCAACCTGTCAAGTTGCTGTTGTCATTTAGGGCTGGATCATTCTGTGTCCTGAGGTTTGTGGCATGGTTTGCAGCATTCCTGCCCTTTGCTAGCTAATGCCACTAGTCCCTTTCCCAGTAGTAACAGTTCCAAACATCTCCACACATTATCAGATGTTCCCTGGGAGAGAAAATCAACCCTGGTTAACATCTGCTGACCTAGACTCATAAAAGGTCTCTCATCTCTGACCGTTACCTTCCCAGGGGAGAAGTCAAAAGTCTACAAAATACCACTGAGGTTGTGTTGTATTGACCAACTACTCCTGGGCACGGGCTTTGCCTTGAGATGTGGTTAATATGCCCAGGGAGACTCCATTGGAGAAGACTAATATTCCCTTTGCCAGCAGGAATCAGTTGCAGATAGCTTGGTTGGGGTGGGAGCCCATGTCCAGGTCCCCCATTCACTACCCTCTCTCAGGGCAGGGACCCTGTCCGTCTTGAACCTGTGCAGGCCCTGGATATGCTGCCACTGTCTCTGCGTCAGTCCTGTTGTGTCTGGAAGACACTGTTTCCTTGGGCTTATGCATCACCTCTGGCTCTTAGAATCTTTCTGTCTCCTGTTCCGAATAGATCCCTGAGCCTTGAGGGAAGGGCTTTGTTGCAGACATTCCATTTAGGACTGGGTGTTACAAAGTCTCTCACTCTCTGCACATTGTCCAGCTGGGAGTCTCTGTGTCAATTACCATCTACATCAAGAAGAAGCCTCTCCGGGTTGGGGATTTAGCTCAGTGGTAGAGCCCTTGCCTAGCAAGCGCAAGGCCCTGGGTTCAGTCCTCAGCTCTGAAAAAACAAACAAAACAAAACAAAAAAAACCAAAGAAGAAGCCTCTCTCGTGAAGGCTAAATGAGGCACTGGTCTATGGTATAGCAGTATGTCATGAGGAGTCATTTTATTTCTATGTTCCTTTAGCAGAATAATAGTATTAGCTTTCCACCTGGGCCCATGACCTATTTACTCTCAGGTTCTTAGACACTAGCACTGTAGGTATGGATTCCATCTCATAGAGTGGGGCTTAAGTCCAAGCAAAAAGTAGTTGGTAATTCCTAAAACATTTCTGCCACTACTATACCAGTGTATCTTACAAGCAGGTCGCTGTTGTGGGTCTCAGGGTTTGTAGCTGGGGGATACCGATGATTACTTTTCTCTCCAGTAAGGTGCAAAGTACCCTCCAGCACCATGAGAGCCAGTCAGCAGGGGGTGAAGCCCCTAAATGGGCACCAGCTGGACTTTTCTGTCTGATGACCCACATAAGTGCCGTCTTCTGCCCTTTGGCCTTATCATCAGGTCATGAGAACAATCAATAATCTTGGCAATAGCCGGTGATGTTTGGGGGTTTCCACGGGGCCTCTTTGGCTAAGGATGTAACCCATTCCTGGCTCCGGAGGTTTCACTTGCTAGCTGGGGCATTGTCTGCCTTATTGTTTGGTAATTATTTAGATTCCTTTCATATATGTATCTGTTTTAGGTTGCTTCCACAGCAGCAGGTTTCCATATGATTTTTCAAATGGCCTGTCGTGTTAGCTGTCCCTCCCTGTGTCCCCTTCTTTACCCTTCTCTCCCATTTCCCCTGCCCTACTTAACCCTCCTGTGAGTTTCCCCTTTTGTCGCCCCACAACACTGTATCCTATTTCCCCGTCTTAGGAGAGCCTCTGTTCCCACCCGGTCCCTTATAGGTACCTAACCTCTGTGGTTATTCAGATTGTAGCACACTAATTGAAGGCTTGAAAGGGAACATCCACATATAAGATAAAACATACAATATTTGGTTTTTTTTTTTTTTTTTTTTTTTTTTTGGTTTTTCGAGACAGGGTTTCGCTGTGTAGCTTTGCGCCTTTCCTGGAACTCGCTTTGGAGACCAGGCTGGCCTCAAACTCACAGAGATCCACCTGGCTCTGCCTCCCGAGTGCTGGGATTAAAGGCGTGCGCCACCCACCGCCCGGCGGTTTTTTTTTTTTTTGTGGGGGGTCTTGATTACCTCACTCAGGATGATATTTTTTCTAGCTCCATTCATTTACTTGAAATTTTCATAATTTCATTTTTCAGTTAATAGCTGAATAATATTCAATTATGCAAATGCACATTTTCATTATCTATTCATCTATTGACGGATATCTAGGCTGTTTCCAATTTCTGGCAATTATGAATAAAGCAGCAATGAACACGGATGAGCAAGTGTCTGTCTAGTAGGATGTTGAATCCTTTGTGTTCTCCCTTATTAATTTGAAACAGAGTCTCTCACTAGACCCCAGAGCTTATCTATTAGGCTAGGCTGGCCAATGAGTTTCTGAGATCTGCCTCTGTACACTCACCCATCCCTGTCCCCAGCTGGGGTTACAGGCCTGTCCCTGGCTTTTTATGTGGGTTCTGGTTTTCTGAACTCAGGTTCTTGTGCTTGCCTGGCAGGTACTGTACCAGCCGAACCATCCCCCCAGTCCCCTGATTTTCTTTTTAAATATGAACATCTACCACACACAGAGTCCTGGGTCAGGTCCTGAGGATGTGAAATGAGACAATGAATTCTTTGTGGGTTAATCAAGGAAGCTTCACGATGGAGGTGATGCTGGAGTCCACACTGGAGACAAACAAGAATCCATTATGTGGAGGACAGATTGTGAGGAGACTGTCTCCACCACCCCCATGTGGGCGATTCTGTATAAACCGCCCTGTGTTGACTCCAAGGCTGGGAGTTGGGCTGGAGCCCAGTAACTTTTAACCAACACTGGAATGATTCTGATGCACCAGGAGGAACCCTGGTCTGAGAATGGTGCTCAGCAGCTTTTATGAGACTTCTCTAGTGGGCTGTGGATGTCTCCACAGATCTTAGTCTGATTGGGAAGCACAGAGAGAGAGACACACACGGGGAGAGAGAGAGAGAGACAGAGACAGAGACAGAGAATAAGAATGAATATCTGCACAGATCTTGATTCTGTAGGGAAGTGCTGGGGGGGGGGGGTCCAGTATAAAAGCAGTATGGATCTTGCCTCTATGTGTCTGCCCACACTCCTGTCACACAGGGAAGGACGGACTATATAGAGGGGCCAAGGCCTATCTGGACACTGAATTAGGGACCCTCAGCCCCGTGCGCCTCCCCTTTCCACACCGCCAGACACAGGATGCTTTTCCCCCTGAGAAGATCTCGAACATGCCACCCACAGAGCCAGCACCCACCAGTTTAAAGGCAACTCTAGGGAGGGCAAGAGGGTCCAGCAAGTAAAGGTGCTTGCTGCCAACGCTGAAAACTTAAGTTCAATCCCTGGAACCTAAGTGGAGGGGAGGGGAGATTGCCCTTCGACCCTCACACATGGACTGTGGACTGTGGTGCATGCGAACTCTCTCTCTCTCTCTCTCTGAAATAGAAGAAAATAAATGTTTTAAAAAAAGGAAAGGAAAGGAAAGGAAAAGCAGAAAGAAAACGGGCTGTGTCTGATTTGAGATTTCCAGCAGAGGCATTTGAAGCCAGGCCACTTGCCAAAATGGACTGAGGAGGAGAGTATGCACAGAACACCACACTCAGGCCATGAGCGCACATGTTCTTTAACCTACTTTCCTTCCAGAGTGGAAATGAAGGGGGAAAATTTCCACAAAAAATGTGCAGAGCATAGGAAATATGCTGGCGACCGTTTAGGGGTGTGTAGCCAGGGCCTCGGGCCAGACAAACAGGCACGAGGCAGAAGCCAGAGGCGAGAGGAGCCGACTGCTGGACTTGAGACCAGAAACTGAAGTCTCAGAAATCCACCCGCCCCCACCAGTGGACCCCATCAGACCTGGCTGTACACACAGGTAAGCGTGGACTTGAGTAAACTTACAATCACTGAAGTGTGGAGTTGTACTAGTAACAATTATTTGTGGCACACACCTGTGACCCAGCTGAGGAAGGCTGAAAACAGGAGGGTAGTGAATTTGAGGTCAGCCAGGGCTATACAGAGAGACTTAAAAAAGAAAAAAAAAAGGGGGGGGGGGTCTGCGGAGATAGCTCAGCTGGTAAAGTGTTAGTCACACAAATATGAAGACCCCAGTTGGATCCCAGAACTGGAGTGCCAGTATATGCAATCCCAGAGCTGGGGCGGTAAGGACAAGCAGACCCCTAGGGCTCACCGGCCAGCCAGCCGAGCTGACATGCCACATTCCAGACTACCATGAAGAAACGCCGACTCTTAAACAACAAAAAGGTACCTGAAGAATGACACCAGAGGTTGTTCTCTGGCCTTCACACTGCACCTGCACGTACACAAACACGCACACACACAGAAATACATCCACATAAACTGTGTGAAGGATGGAGCAGGCCACAGCTGAGCGGGCACGCTAAGACAGCAGGTGAGTGGGTGCTGGCACGTGGGTGTGTAAGCAGGCAGAAGATCCAGGTGTAAGAAGGTGAGCAGAGGAGTAAGCAGGGAACCTGGCAGACAGGGGTGTAACGTGGAAGGGGATGCTGCACCAGATGAGATTACTAGTCACGGCGTCTGTAAACAAGCAATCTGATTAGTGCAGTGGTTCTCACCCTTCCTAAGGCTGTGACCCTTTAATACAGTTCCTCATGGTGTGGTGACCCCCAACCATAAAGTTATTTTCATTGCTATGTCATAACTGTAATTTTTTACTGTTATGAATCGTAATGTAAATATCGAATATACAGGATATCTGATATGTGACCCCCCAAAGGGTCGAGACCCATGGGTTGAGAACCTCTGCATTAGTGGGTCAGCATTGGAGGCACAGCAGTGCTTAGCAGCTGCATGTGGCAAAAGGGTAGACATGGGCTGCTTTCAGACTGTAGCCTCACCAAGATTTTCACTTACTATATGGTATAATAATATATATTTTTGAGGCAGGGTTTCTCTGTGTAGCCCTGGCTGTCCTGGAACTCACTCTGTAGACCAGGCTGGTCTCAAACTCACAGAGATTCTCCTGCCTCTGCCTCCCTCATAAATACCTCTTGTATTAGTTTGTTTGGTTGTTTGGTTTGAGACAGGGTTTCAAGAAGTCCAGGCTAGCTTCAAACTTTCTCCTAAGTTGGTAATGACCTTAAGCTGCTGATCCATCTGCTTTTACCTTCCTCGTTCCGGGCTCATAGGCTTGTGCCACCATGATAACATATCAGTGCTGGGCTCAAGCCCACGGCCGTGTGCATTCTAGGCAAGCTCTCTACCAGTTGAGCTACCACCTAGTTCCCTTTCCCTCTGTTTTGACATAGGGTCTCACTGGCTGGCCTGGAACTCACAGAGACTGGCCTGCCTTCGATCCCAAGTCCTGGGATTGAAAGAGGACATCACCATACCCTGCCCTGACACAGATTTCAAAGTATCCAAAATGCTTAAGGAGTAATTATGTATGAATATAAAAATGGTGAAAGATCAGGAAAGAAACACAAATTATTAAAAAGAATAAAGTAGACTATATAGACTTGAGAAGTATGTTAATCAAAAGCCTTGTTCAGGGCTGGAGAGGGGACTCAGCAGTTAAGAGCACTGGCTGCTCTTCTACAGGATCAGGATTCAGTTCGCAGCGCCCACAGGGTGGCTCACAACCCTGTCACTCCAGTACCGGGGACCCGATACCCTCTTCTGGCCATTTTGGGCACTGCATGTAGGAGGGACACAGACATACATGCAGGTAAAAACATCTGTCCATACACATAAAATTAAAAAAAAAAAAGTAAGAAAGAAAAGCCCTTCAGAAATAGAGAGAGGCGGGCAGTGGTGGTGCGTGCCTTTAATCCCAGCACTCGGGAGGCAGAGGCAGGTGCATCTCTGTGAGTTTGAGGCCAACCTGGGCTACAGAGTGAGTTCCAGGAAAGGCACAAAGCTACACAGAGAAACCCTGTCCCGAAAAACCAAAAAAAAAAAAAAAAAGAAAAGAAAAGAAAAGAAAGAAATAAATAGAGAGAGGTTTCAGTTAGCACCAACAACCAAAAGACTCCAATGGGTGTTTGTAGAACATTCCATCCAACAGGAGCAGAATATATATTCTTTTCAAACACCCAATAAATGGCCACCAAGGTCCATAAGCCATGTCCTGAGACAAACTACAACAAAATTTAAAATTTTTTTCTTTGTCACACATTTATTTAAACAATGAAAATTCCCCTAAATTCAACATACACACAGAGCAGTGTAATTCTTTAAAGGTTAATAGTGGTAGAGCACTTGCCTACCATGCACAAAGTCCTATGTCTAATCTCCCAGTAGTATTACTAATAGCCACCCACCCCCAGCGCAATAGGACCAGACACTTGAATCAAAATGCCTGTAACCTCTGTAGACCCAACAGAGGTCAGATGATGAATACGGTCTGTTTGCAGTGGTCAGCTTCGACATGGGCACCTTAAGACTAACAAAGATGTTTCTCAACTCTATTGTGTGCCTGCTTTACTGATTTTTTTGTTCAGTTGGATTTTCAAGACAGGGTTTCCCTGTGTAGCCCTGACTGTCCTGGAACTCACTCTGTAGACCAGGCTAGCCTCAAACTCAGAGCTCTTCCTGCATTTGCCTCCCGAGTGCTGGGATTAAAGGCCTTGCTTTACCGATCTTCAAGCATGGTGTATGGATGTTGCCTACGTAAAGTTTAAGCCCGTCCTTTCCCATTTTGTTTGTAGAGGTCTTTAGCACCTGGCACCATCTGGCAGCTCTTTTCATTCCTGTTGGTGATGTTGTCCAAAATCTGTACTGCCTTCTGGACAGAACTGTGGCCTTCTTGGGTGGATGGGACCGACGGTGGGCAAATTCTCTAGCGCTCAGAGCTGGAGATGAAGGTGGTAGCTGCTGGTGGCTCCTTAAGCCTGCAAAGCTGCAGTGACAATCATGATATATTCCACTCACCCTATAGCACAAAGTGAGGAAGAACACACTGGCCATTTCTTTACCCGGGTTCAAACACCCTCAAGTGTCTCTTCATCCAGATTCTAGAAAGTTCTCCTCTTATTTCTGAATACACATGTCCCAAAGTTCCCATCAATTCCCAGGTCAGCATTTCTCTCTCTGAGGTTGCCTTTGCTGCCTGACCCATCCCTCCCACCCCCAACACGCTGAGACCACAGGTTCTGTGTCCTCTTCAGGATTCACCTATACCAGAAGGAATCTGCTTCCAAGAGTCAGAAGGAATCATTTGGCACACCAGTACCCAGTTAGATAGGACCATAGCCCTAGTGCAGCTTGGGCTCTGACTCATATGGCCTGGTTGCCACAAGGTGGACAGGGAATGATGCTGAAAACCACACTGTCTTGGTGCGTTTCAGTGGCTTCATTGTCCTACTCAGCTCCTCACGGAGCTGTTCTAGCTGCTTGTGGTGAGAAGTACCCTGGGCACCATAAATCTCCCAGGGGGTAGAATACATCTCCAGGCTTAAGCAACTCAGCCCAGCGGTGTGGCAGAGCAGGCGCTCCAGAACAGCCACTGACATGGGATTTCTTAAGTAGCTGAATGTGGTGAGCTGGGAGCAGCTGCTCAGGGCAGGCAGAAAGACACTGAGCTGGGAGTCCACAATCCTACAGTTCTCCAAGTCCAGGGTCTTCAGGGTGGCTGCGACTCTCTCTAGTAGGACTTGAAGGAGCTCAGGATTCATGTTGGTCGGTATGACACCACTTAGGTTCAGATGTTTGAGCTGACGGATGCCTGGACACTGGGTCAGGGACTTCAAGTCTGATTCCGAAAGCTGGCAGTCGGTGATAGAGACCGTCTCCAAGGGGGCCTCCAGGCACCTGAGCACCTGGTCCATTTGACCTTCGAGGAAGGAGACGGAGTCCAGGGAGAGCTCCTGGAGGCACTCCAGGTTGAGAAACTGAGAAGTAAACTGACTGATCAACTTCCTCTTTTCCTCTGGGGAAATGGAGGCAGGCTCACAGATATGAGAGAGAAGGAACTTGGGAAGATTTCTCATTTGGCCCAGGTAAGGAGCAAAGCTGGTCAGGGTGCTTAAACCACACCCAGTGTGGCAGTCTCTTCCTGTTGCCTACAGAACCAGATGTAGAATCTCAGCTACCTTGCCAGCACCAGGTCTGCCTGTGTGCCACCGTGTTTCCTGCCGTGACGATAATGGACTGAACCTCTGAAACTGTAAGCCACCCAATTAAATGTTTTCCTTTGTAAGAGTTGCTGTAGTCATGGCATCTCTTCACAGCAATAAAATTCTAAATAAGGCAGACAGCCTTGACAGTTTGGAATAAACATTTTCCTTTTCACCCACGGAGCATCCATTTCAGTTGCTTTACTGTACCCCTCACATTCACTATGGAGGCCCAGATTACTCAGGGTCAGAGAATCTGAGCTTGCTTTACCCAGCAGGGCTGCATAAGGAGATGATTTGACCACAGACGTGGTTACCAGGTATTTGGAAGGGTCTGCACTTGGCTGTGTGGAGTGCTTTGATCTAGCAAGCCCCCTTGCTAGATGTCCCCCCCCCCCCCACGCCTTGGCATTGTTATAAAAAGTCCTTTTGAATAAATGGAAAAGGCCATTGGGTGTTGACTTGGGTCCTCCCAAAGCTAGCCCGTGTTTGTCTTTCTTCTCGCCATCTAGATCTCTCTACCTAATATTTTCTTATTCCTCTCTCCCACTCATAGGAACCCTTGAAAAGGCGTGAGCTGGCCTCCCACAGACGGCGCCTGAACAGGACTTGGGTGCACGGGAAATAAGGGAGAGTAGGGAGCATTGTGGAAGCAGTTGAGCATGTCTGGTTATGAATTCAAGTTAAGACAGTGGTATTTTATTCTTCTGGAGCAAAAACTGTATATAGATGAAGCAGAATAGTTCAAGTTAGGCTGCAGCAAGTATCTCTGTCTATGTCTATGGCGATGCCAGAGCCATGGGGTGTCTGCAGACAGGGAGTGGAACCAGCCCCAAGAGAGAGGAAAGTTGCATTCAACAAAGCCAGAAGGAGTAGTTGATCTGAAGAACCATCTAAGCATTTTAATATCAGAAGAGACTTTGAATTTTTAAACAGTGTTGAAATTGTGAAAGACTTTAGGGACTTTTAAGCTGGACTAAATAAATATTGCATTATGATATGGCCATGATATGGCCAGGGAATGGAATGTGGTGGTTTGAAGAATGGCTCCCATAGGTTTGGGTATTTGAACATTTGGCTCCCAGCTGGTGGTAGTGTTTGGGGAGCTGTAGCCTTGGTGGAGGAAGAACATCATTTGGGGTGGGCTTTGGGATTGCATAGCCTCTCCCTCCTACCAGTTTGTTCATTTTGGTTGGTGTTTGTGGTAGTATATGGGAGCTTTTGCTCATGGTATTTTATCAAAGCAACAGAAAAGTAACTAATACACTTTGCATTTAGTTTCTGCAGTTCTTTGTAAATTCTGGATATTGGTCCCCTGTCTAGAGTACAGCTGGTAAAGATTTTCTCCTATTTTCTCATATTCTATGGACTGTTTTCTCTGCTAATAGTTTCTTTGGCTGTGCAAAAACTTTATTTTCATGTAGTCCCATCTGTTGACTCCTGAGGCTTGTGATTCTTGTGCTGTGGGAATAAATTAATACAGTCATTATGGAAGTTAGTTTGGAAGGATCTCTCAAAAAATTCAAAAAAGAGAATGACCATATGACCCAGCTCTATCACTACTGGGTATTTACCCATTTGACAGGGTGTGGTGGTTTGAGAGAAAATGGACCCCAAAGGGAGCAGTACTATTAGGAGGTTTGGACTTGTTGGAGTAGGTGTGGTCTTGTTGGAGGAAGTGTGTCACTGTGGAGGTGGGCTTTGAGGTCTCATATATGCTCAAGCCATGCCCAATGAGACACAGTTTACTTCCTGTTGCCTGTGGATCAAAGATGTAGAATTCTCAGCTCCTTCTCCAGCACCATGTCCCACCATGATGATATAGACTGAACCTCTGAACTGTAAACAACCCAATTAAATCCTTTCCTTTATAAGAGTTGCTGTGGTCACAGTGTCTCTTCACAGCAATAGAAACCCTGACTAAGACACAAGGCAAGACAGTGCAGAGGATTCTCCATCTTGTATTCTTTTTTTTTTTTTTTCCAGAGCTGAGGACCGAACCCAGGGCCTTGCGCTTGCTAGGCAAACGCTCTACCACTGAGCTAAATCCCCAAACCCTCCATCTTGTATTCTTACTGAGGTCATTTCAGGTTTAAGTAGAATTTGATCTCCTTAGTAGAAAATCCTATGGAAAATTACCCAACTCTATTCTAGGACCCCAAGGTCAAGATACTTAGCTTCTGCTAAACTGCCTGCTTGTGCAGAATCACCTCCAGCTAACTGCTGTTTTAGCTTTTGTTAAATTGCTTGCTTACATGAGCCCTCCCACCCTCACCCCAGCAGCTGAGTTCTGCCTTCATAAACCCTGTGCTCTGGACATGTGGTGCTACACTTAGGTCCAAATATCTGAGTGTAGTCCAAGCTGGTTGGAGTAAAGACTTTTAATAGGTTATAAACTGTGTCTGAGTGGTCATCTCAGGTGGGCTTCCCATAACATTTGGAGGCCCTAAGTGAGAACCCCAGAGACTGGACCCAGACACTTAGAGGCCTTGGGTCCCACAAAATTGGAGAAAAGTGCATCAGCTGGACAGAACTCTTAGGGAGGGCACATCCTGAGTTGTTCCAGGGCCCCAAGAAAATCATCTAAGACTTATCTCTGCTGAGCATTCCAGAGGCACCACAATGCTGCCACCCAAAAGAAAAAAAAAGGCAAACTGAAAGTCATCTGGTTTGAACACCTCCTAAGGTAAGTTTGATGTGTAAGAGGCACCATGCGGTTAAGAAACAAGAGGGCCGATTGGCTGTGAGTATAGATCCTGTATTGGGGATCCCTGTAATACACCAGTGGACTCGCCTGGTCTGTTCAGGTGTGGGAATGTGTGGTGGGCACCCCTGTTTGTCTTTACTATGTGTCTCTCTGTGTGACTGTGTCTCCCTGTGGGTCTGTGTGTTTCTGTCAGTTCTGTTGGTTGGGGAAACAGATCTAAAATGGAAGGGGGAGTGAGCCACCCCGAGACCACAACTGTGGCCCCCACTTCCTCTTCCAGGTGGCCATGATTTCCCAAAGCTCATAGGCCATGCTGGGCTGCCCAACCAATGGCTTTCTCTGGTGTGGTACTCCCATCCCACCTGCTTAAGACCTGTGCCCTCTTGTTGGGGACCTGAGTCCTTTTGCCTTGGCCAGGCTGCCTAGAGAAGCCCCAAATTTCCATCTATTCTCTCAACTCTGCCCTAGGAAATTGATGTTCCCACCCCTTCCTGCTCCGGGAGCACTTGCTTCTGGCTTGTTTAATCTCTTGACTCCCACTCGAGGTCCCAATCCTGGTCCTGGTCCTGGTCCTGTTCTCTGTGTGGAGGTGTGGAGGGCCTCAGAGTGTGTGCAGGGAGCAGAAATAGATCCCCAAGCCATGAGCTCTCTGCTTCCTGCCTGGCCTGCCTTTTGGAAAATTTTCTATGCACATCAGCTGATTTGGGGTGATTGCCAGCAGCTCCTGGCCACCCTGTTTATAGCCAAGGAGCAAGATGGAATCCCTCTGGAAAGTAGAAAGTTGGCTCGTGGGCTGGGGATACTCCCTGATGCAGAGGCCCGTATAGAGTGGACCTTCCTGTCCACCCAACCCAGTTGGGATCCTAATACCAAAAAGGTAAGAGGTCGCTGGACATTTTTGGTTCACCAAACATTATTGGGAGGATAAGACAGGTCATGCACGGACCCGGTGAATTGCTGGCTGGGTTTTTGGAGACAGACCAGGTATTGACCACCCCCCCCCAGTCTCAGAGGCCCCGACAGCCACTCATATTGCCTTTGTCATGCAGTTGACCCCAGGCATAAGTTGAAATCTCCAGAAATTAGAGGGATGTAAAGAGATGAATAGGTCTCAACTTTTGAAAACTGCTCAGAAAGTTTATAACTGAGATCCAGTTGAAGACAGACAGGGAAGGAAATTCTCCCACGCTGTGATCTCTGCCCTTGGGGAAACAGACAAGAGAGGAAATGAGGGAAAGAGACCAGGAGAGGGGGTTCAGGGACTCACCAGCATCGTTTGGTGGGGCCCTGAGTGCTGTGTTAAAAGTAGACAAAAATGGGGCTGGAGAGATGGCTCAGCGGTTAAGAGCACTGGCTGTTCTTCCAGAGGTCCTGAGTTCAATTCCCAGCAACCACATGGTGGCTCACAACCATCTGTAATGAGATCTGGTGCCCTCTTCTGGCCTGCAGGCGTACACGCAGGCAGAACATTGTATACATAATTAATAAATAAATCTTAAAAAAAAAAAGTAGACAAAAATAACCACAAAGCACCCTGCTTCAGGGTATAGATAGCCTCCTCATAGCTTCTCCCACTGAGGAGGAATGTGGACAGGCAATAGAAGGCCTTTTAGAATGCTTCCAATCCCTGGAGTACAGAGTCTCAGCCAAGAAGTCTCTCCACTGTGTGGCCCTCAGATCACACACCTTGGCTACAACCTGGAGGAAGGAAAGCCAGTCCTGTCCCACAACCATATTTCCGTCATCCTGCAAATCCTCCAGGTGTTGGTATTACCATTGCTGAGACAAAACACCATGACCAAAGCAGCTTGGGGAGGAAAGGGTTTATTTGATGTACACGTCCACATCATTAAGGAAGTCAGAACAGGAACTCAAGCAGGGCAGGAACCTGGAGGCAGGAGCTGGGACAGAGGCCACGGAGGAGTGCTGCTTACTGGCTTGCTCCCCAGGATTTGAACCAGGACCACCAGCCCAGGGATGGCACCACCACAGTGGGCTGGGCCTTCCTCATAGGTTCCAGGACAGCCAAGGCTGTCACACAGAAAAACCCTGTCTCAAAAAACACCACAAAAAAAAAAAAGGAAAAGAAAAGAAAAGAAAAATACCCTACAGACTTGCTGCAGCCTAGTCTTATGGAGGCAACTGAGGTTCCCTCCTCTCAGATGACTTCAGTTTCTCCAAGATCTCACATTAAAAACAGAAATAACTTTTAAAAGGCCCACAGTCTTTACAAATTCAAACATATTAAAAATTCAGTCTCAGCACCTTTAATCCCAGCACTCAGGAGGCAGAGGCAGATGTCTGTGAAGCCACTCTGGTCTACAGATCCAGTTCCAGGACAGCCAGGGCTACACAGAGAAACACTACCTCAAAAGACAAAACAAAACAAACAAACAAACAAACAAATCAGTGTCTTTAAAATATTCAATCTTTTTAAAAAAAAATCTGGGGTTGGGGATTTAGCTCAGTGGTAGAGCGCTTGCCTAGCAAACACAAGGCCCTGGGTTCGGTCCTCAGCTCTGAGAAATAAATAAATAAATAAAATTAAAAAAAAAAAATCCAAATCTCTTTTAAAAGTTCAAAGCTGGGTGGGTTGAGGGGGAAGGCAGGGGGGTAGGAGGAGGGGAGGGGGAATCTGTGGTTGGTATATAAAATGAATAGAAAATTTCTTTTTCTTTCTTTCTTTTTTCTTTTTCTTTTTTTTTTTTTTGTTTTTTGTTTTTTGAGACAGGGTTTCTCTGTGTAGCTTTGCGCCTTTCCTGGAACTCACTCTGTAGCCCAGGCTGTCCTCGAACTCACAGAGATCTGCCTGCTTCTGCCTCCCAAGTGCTGAGAATAAAGGCGTGCGCCACTACCGCCTGTCACAGAAAATTTCTTAATTAAAAAAAAAAGTTCAAAGCCTTTCAGCTATGGGCCTCTGTTAAAAAAAAAAAATCAAAATTAAATTAAATACTTTCTCCAACAGGGAAGAACCAGGGCACTGTCACAATTGGAACCAACCAAAACCAAACTCAACAGTGTAAATAATTCAATGTCCAACGTCTGGGATTCACTCACGATCTTCTGGGCGCCTCCAAGGGGCCTGGGTCACTTCTCCAGCCCCGCCCTCTGCAGCACACACAGCTCGTCTTCTAGTCTCCGGATGGCTTTACTCCACTGCTGCTGCTGTTCTTTTATTTATTTATTTATTTATTTATTTATTTATTTATTTATTTATTTATTTTTTTTTAAGTTTTTTTTTAAGTTTTTTTTTTTTTTTTTAAGATTTACTTATTTATTATGTATACAGCATGTATGACCAGAAGAGGGCACCAGACCTTATTACAGATGGTTGTGAGCCACCATGTGGTTGCTGGGAATTGAACTCAGGACCTCTGGAAGAGCAGTCAGTGCTCTTAACCTCTGAGCCATCCCTCCAGCCCAACTGCTGCTTATCTTGGTGGTCATCCTATGATACTGGCATCTCACCAAGAGCCTCTCCTGGGCTCCTTTCAGGGACGCCAGCCCTGCTACCCAGTGCCAAGCCTCAGCTACTCTCCATGACCCCTTCATGCCTTCAATACCAGTACCACCTGGGTGACTCTTACACTACCAAGTTCAGCTGCCCACAGGAGGTACAACCATGGCTGCTTCTGGAACACAGCTTCTAAGTACTGGTCCTGGGGAAACCCTTTCCAGAAGACTTCATCTCAGTGATGCTGGTCTCTTCTAATCACCAGGAATTTCTTAGCTCTAGACGGCCAGCATCAACTGTCCCAGTAATGCAAAGGTTTCACTTCAGTGGCGCTGGCCTCTTGGTAATCACGGCTGACCAGAAGGACAGCTCTCTTCAGCCCCAGCTGACTGGAACAACCAACTCTTAATTGGAAATAGCAAATGGCCCTGGAAGAGTCTTCAAACTTCCGTCTGAAACTTTACAAGCCAGGTCTCCATCTTCTGCACTGCTCTCAACATTTGTATCTTTCAAGCTCCCCACAGAACAGCTCACTGAGCTCTCAACACTCAGTGGCTTTACTAGCCCTATGTTCCAAAGTTCTTCCACAAGCCTTCCCCAAACACGGTCAGGTCTGTCACAGCAATACCCCACTTGTCTTTGTTAGGGTTACATTTGATGTGCTGAATCACCATGACCAAAGGAACCTGAGGAGGAACGGGTTTATTCAGCTTATGTTTCCACATCACGGTTCATCATCAAAGGAAGTACCAGTGAAGGAACCTTCTGGAGGCAGGAGCTGATGCAGAGGCTATGGAGGGGAGCTGCTTCCCATGGCTTGCTCAGCCTGCCCTTTTTTTTTTTTTTTTTTTTTTTTTTTTTGGTTTTGTTTTTTTTCAAGACAGGGTTTCTCTATGTTGTTTTGGTGCCTGTCCTGGATCTCGCTCTGTAGACCAGGCTGGCCTGGAACTCAGAGAGATCTGCCTGCCTCTGCCTCCTGAGTGCTGGGATTAAAGGTATGCACCACCACCACCACCTGGCACAGCCTGCTTTCTTATAAAACCAGGGCCACCAGCCCAGGGATGGTACCACCACAATGGGCTGGGCCCTTGCTCATCAATCACTAATTAAGAAAATGCCTTACAGGCTTGCTTACAGCCTGATCTTATGGAGGCATTTTCTTAATTGAGGCTCCCTTCTCTGAGATGACTTTAGCGTGTGTCAAGTTCACATAAAACTATCCAGCACATCCTGCTTCCTCATCAAAAAACAAAAACAAAAACAAAGTACAGGAATTCCTGGAGGCAGTTGGATACTGCTGGCTAAGGATAATGGGATTTGCTCTGATAGCCAAATCTGCCTGTGCTAGCACTGGGAGTATGCAGCCTTTGGAATGGACAGAGACTGAGTGGAGGGCCTTCAAAGCCTTGAAAAAGGCCCTGGTATCTGTCCCAGTCCTGGCTCTCCCAGACATTACTATGTCATTCCACTTGTATGTGGATGAGGCCAGAGGCATTACCTAAGGGGTCCTCATGCAAACTCTGGGACCCTGGAAAAGACAGGTGGCATATCTGTTCAAGAGATGTGACATGGTCATTACCAGATGATTGGCACGTATAAGGGCCATAGCTTCCATTCCCCTCCTGGTAAAAGAAGCTGACAAGCCGGGCGGTGGTGGCGCACGCCTTTAATCCCAGCACTTGGGAGGCAGAGCCAGGCGGATCTCTGTGAGTTCGAGGCCAGCCTGGTCTCCAAAGCGAGTTCCAGGAAAGGCGCAAAGCTACACAGAGAAACCCTGTCTCGAAAAAAGAAAAAAAAAAAAAAAAAAAAAAAAAGAAGCTGACAAATCAACTTTAGGACATGAACTGTTCTTGACAGTCTCACTCCATCTTTGGGGTGGACCTCTGCTCTCTTATGTCCCTTCCAGCAGTGGAACGATATACATCTAGGGGAGGGAGAGGAGTCAGTAAACCAGGCTGTGGAGAAGACTGGCCTTCAGGGATTACAATTTCATGCATGCTCTGTAGCTAGAGTTTTCTCTCCGGGTCCTGCCAATCCCCAGCAGTCCGACAGCCCACTTATAAAATAAACACACAGATGCTTATATTATTTAAACTGTTTGGCCTAATGGCTCAGGCTTCTAGCTATCTAGTTCTTATATCTTAAATTAACCCATTTCTATAAATCTATACCTTGCCATGTGACTCGTGGCTTACCGGCATCTTCACATGCTGCTTGTCATGGCGGCGGCTGGCAGTGTCTCCCTCCTCAGGCTTCCGCTTCCCAGAATTCTCTCAATTCTCCTCTCTGTTAGTCCCGCCTATACTTCCTGCCTGACCACTGGCGAATCAGTGTTTTATTTATTGACCAATCAGAGCAATTTGACATACAGACCATCCCACAGCAATGCTCTGCTATGGACAAGGTACCTGCATCATGTCCTCAGATTACCTGACCTGCACTAAAAGCTTGACTAAGTGTGCCTCCTCTGGCTTACTGTAAAGTCATACTCCCACTCTATGTATACTGCTCTGTGTTAACACCAGGTATGTGCCTATAATGGAAAATAGGGGAGTGCTCATACTGGCCTTGACTCAAGGTCAAAGGGGCTCCGATTCTAGTCCTGATCCTAGTAGGGACAGGAGTAGCTGGTGCAACTGCCATAGACCTTCAGCCTTGATGGTTAGGAACCGAAACTTTAGGGAACTCAATTCCCAGATAGACAGACCAAGACCATTTGGAGAATTTTATTTCTGGGCTGGAAAGCCAAGTTGACTTCCTCACAGAGATAGTCCTGCAGAACTGAAGGAGGCCAGGACTCCTTTTTATTAAATAGGGAGGACTTTGCATGGCCTTAGGAGAAACTTGCCAATCAATCAGTGGTCGTTAGGGGAAATCTCAAAGAAAGGGAAGAAAGGAGACATAGACCAGTCTCTGATTACCTGGTCCTCACGGATGCCCCTTACTGTCAGTGTTAGCCCGACAGCTGATTCTTAGTCTCATCAGGCTAATGGTGGAACCCTGCATCCTCAACTGCATGGCCAACTACATCAAACAGAATAACCTCAGTTAAGCTGCTGGTCCTTAGGACCAACTATGCTCCGTAGAACAGGACAAGTGAACAATTTGACTCATGTTCATAAAACCAGTGGGGAATGTGATGGGAAAAAAACAGTGCAGAGTTCCTCCATCTTGTATTCTTGCTAAGGCTATTTCAAGTTTAACTAGAATTTGATCTCCTTGATGGAGAATCCCATGGAAAATTACTCAACCCTATTCCAGGAACCCGAGGCCAAGGCATCCCAGCTTCTGTTAAACTGAAGCCCCTCCAGCTAACCACTTACTTTAGTCTCTGTTAAATTGCCCCTACCTTTATCCTGTAGCTGCTGAGAGAGAGATGCCAGGACATGGTTTCTGCCTTCAAAAATCCTGTGCTCTGGATACTCAGTACTACACTTAGGTCTGAATACCCAAGTGTAGTCCCAGACAGCTGGAATAAAAGACTTTCAATAGACTATAAAACTGTGTCTGAGTGGTCATGTCTGGTGGGCTCCCTGTAACACCCAAATGTTGTGGGATATTTGTACACTGTGCAAAGGTGTAATACTGTGATTGGTGTAAAAAAAAAAAAAGCTGAACGGCCAATAACTAGGCAGAAGGTATAGGCAGGATTTCCAGGGAGAGAAAAGAAGAGCAGGAAGAATCTAGGCACATGGGAGTTGCCAGGAAACACAGAGAGGAAACAGCGGGTGCAAGATAGAAGAGAGGTAATGTCATGTGATAGAATGTAGATTAATGTAAATGGGTTAATTTAAGTTATAAGAGCAGAAGAAGTCTAAGCTATAAGCTGAGCTTTCATAATTAATAAGAAGTCTCCGTGTCATTATTTGGGAGTTGGCTGGTGGGACAGAAAAAGACTCGTTACATCGAGTGTCCAATGTATGGCATACAAATCCACATAGGTCCCGAGAAAGCTGAAACAAACAAAAGGTTCTGAGTAGGCTCAGTGCTTGCACAGACAGAGGTGTGGCTCTTTTAAGAGGCCCTGCTACTGAGCACTTGAATGGAGTTTATGATCAATGGGCAGCATGCTACTCAGTGGTGGGAGACTAGGTAGAAATGCCTATTGGAGCTGAGGCAGAAAGTTCGGCTCCACTCTCTGACCTGAAGCAGGTGTAACCAGCCACTAGGCCATGTACTAAGCAGAGTCACACAGCAGAGGGCCTAGCCACCCCTTAACAGTTTAAGGTTTGGCTCCTATGGTCAGAGGAGACTGCAGACATGGAAAAAAAAAAAAAGAAAGCCGGGTCCAGGCTGACAAAACCTCTGAACAGGCTACAATGTGTTTAAAAATGTACTTTGATGCTAAATAAAGAAAAAGAAAATGGGTACAGACAGTCATAGAAAAATAAATAGTTTTAGATAGTCATAGAAAAATAAATAGTTTAAAAATAATAAAGTCTTTAAAGAAAAAGTAGCAGGGTGGTGGTGGTGCACGCCTTTAATCCCAGCACTCAGGAAGCAGAGGCAGGCGGATCTCTGTGAGTTTGTAGCCAGTGATCTACAAAGTAAGTTCTAGGACAGGCAGGACAGTTATACAGAGAAATCCTGTCTTGAAAAATTAAAAAAAAAAAAAAGAGGGGCTGGAGAGATGGCTCAGTAGTTAAGAGTGCTGACTGCTCCTCCAGAGGTCCCGGGTTCAATTCCCAGCACCCACATGGCAGCTCATAACTGTCTGTAATTCCAGTTCGAGGGGGCTTGACATCCATGGAAAAAAACAATGCACATAAAATAAAAAATAAAAAAGAAAGAATAAAATAATATAAAAAGAATAAGCTGCACAGTATGGGAAATACACAGGGTGTCTGGGTTCTGTATGGTGCTTTGCTGACTTTGAATTTTTTAGTGCTAATGTACAAAAAAAATACTTGCTGAGAGACATTGGATTATGGAAACTGCTAAATTAAACCAACACACACACACACACACACACACACACACACACACACACACACATGTGTGCATATAAATGTGTGTGTGTGTGTGTTGGTTTTCTGAGACAAGGTTTCTCTATATAACAGTCCTGGCTGTCCTGAAATCCTCTCTGTAGACCAGGCTGGTGTCGAATTCACAGAGATCTGCCTGCCTCTACCTCTCAAGTGCTGGGATTAAAGGTGTGCCCCACCACCACCCAGCATTCAACCTATATATTTTAAGAATTTCTTCACTTCAGAATGGAAGTAAAAAAATATGTTGCATTGGGGAAGAGGTTATGCTTTTCTTTCCAGGAAAAAAAAGTTATGGTTCTCTTTAAAATTAATGAAGATCAGATTTGATTGGGGGAGACATCCTGAAAATCTTGACTACAGACATGAAGAAAGAAACCAAGAAAGACTATAGGACAGGTTACATATATGCTGATCCCTTGACATGGGAACAGCTCTGAGACTGGATAAAACATGATAAATCTTGTTGGCTACAGAATCCTCATGACTTATTATTACATGCTATCCTTTCATATGACATGGATGGAGATTTGATTATAAAGTTGACAGATGCCTTTTACCTGCCCAAACACAACAAAAATTCATCATTAGTTGACCTGTGCACACCACACATTTCATACTTGTGTTAATGTAGATATGTATGTTACCTTTAAAGTCTTATATTTTCAGAAAAAAAGAACCAGACACAAATGAACATAAGCAACCCAGGTGATCCAGACTCCCAGAATGCCTCTGTTGCAGTTTCCTCAAAATTCTGCTTCCAGAACAATTTCAAAGCTTCCAGCTTAGATGGTCCAGCTTCATAGACTATCCAGGCAAGACTTCAGATAAACTCCACACTTTCCCATCATACAGAGACTAAACAAAAAAGTAATACAACTAGCTCTCCTAGAACTTGACCATTATCCCAATTTTCTCAGGGTTCCCTAAAGATGCTCCTGTCCCCAGACAACAGGAAGCAGTCTAGAAAACACTATGTCCATATTCCCAAGAGTTGAGGTCAGTGGTTTTTGGCCATTTGGTGAATTATGGATGCTTATCCTCATTTAGGGGGTTGTTTACAAGTTGTTGTTGGTCATGGTCAGGAAGAAAGCTGAACAAAGGAGATTAGATTCAGGGATCTCATTCTGCAAAGAAAAGGGGGATATAGTGTTGCTAGAGTTTTCCTGCCTGGCCCACAGTCAGGACAAATCTCTCTCTTCTAGCTGGAGTTTTCCTGCCTGGCCCACAGTCAGGACAAATCTCTCTCACCCGCCAGTCCCAAGCCGCTCAAACCCGATCAAATAAACACAGAGACTTATATTGGTTTCAAACTGTATGGCCGTGGCAGGCTTCTTGCTAACTGTTCTTACAGCTTAAATTAATCCATTTCTATTAATCTATACCTTGCCACGTGGCTTGTGGCTTACCGGTACTTTACATCTTCCTTGTCCTCATGGCGGCTGGCAGTGTCTCTCTCCTCTTGTTTTTTGTTCTCTCCATTTTCCTCTCTGTTAGTCCCGCCTATACTTCCTGGCTGGCCACTGCCAATCAGTGATTTATTCATTGACCAATCAGCAACACATTTGACATACAGACCATCCCACAGCACCTCCCCTTTTCTTTTCTTAAAAAGGAAGGTTTTAACCTTTACACATCTCCAAAGTCAGCTTGGTATATTTGGGAATTTGGGCGTAGCTTCTCTTACTACTTCCTGCTGGAGGGGGGCGCTGTATCTTCTGGGGATACAAAGAAAATTTTAGAATTATGGAATAGTCCATGAGGGGGTATTGTCTGAGCCAGTTGCCTTCAAATCATTCTGGATGTTGGATCATCTGGGCCATGGTGTCATCGGAGACCTTTCAGGGGGTCTTGGCTGGTCAAACCTGATGTGTCTTAATCTGGAACAAATCCATAGCCTCTGGCTTTCTGTGGGAACAAAAGCAGAGTCTCCTTTCCAAAGCAACATATCCTTACATCCAAATTTTGAAGTCAAGGTACCTTTAAAATATACATTTTGGCATAACTCAACAGCTTTTACAATCAAATGTTTTTCTGCAGTTAAAAATCCCAAAAACAACACAATCCAGATTCTCTGTGTAATATTCATCTTCACGTGGCTTATTTTTTATATTAATTTTACTGTCTCTTTAAAGACTTTATTTTTTAAAACTATGTATTTGTTTCTATAACTGTATATATCACCTTTTTTGTCTCTTTCAAGCCTACGTATATTTTACACACATTCTAAACTATTACATCTGAATCTGTCTTATTGTGAATCTCTTCCCAAGCAATATAGGAATGATAGGATAAAAAGGTAGATTATTGAATCTACTTTAAACTAAAAAGCAACTATTAATCTAAAATATTTTACATTGGCATGCATTTTTGCATATTGATACAAATTTAAGATTATTTTTGTCATAACATACTGTATATGTTTCTACTCGTAAGATATTTTTATATATTGATACAAATTTAAGGTTATTTTTGTTATGCTGTATATATGTTTCTACTCTTGTTTAAGGTATTGTACCCATACAGCTCATTAAAAAATGTAATGTAAAGTTCTCGTCTTTAAAGCTATTATTATAAACCATTCAGGATAATTAAGAAATGCAGGGTAGTAGTTAGTCAACTATAACAATGAAACTTGTAGTCATGTTAGGTATGTTTTCATGGTCATACAGAAATATATTTTAGATAGATAGATGGTCTTTAAACACTTCAAAGACCTACAGAATATGGCATTTTAAATGTTTTAATGACATAGGCTTTTCATGACAGTAAGACACGTCTGCTCCTGGTAGCACCAATTTACTGACCGCAGGTTAATTTTATCTAATCAAACAAATATCACACATCTTTGCATTGTTAACAAAAGCAGTAGGAAAAAATACAACACACCTTAAAATAGTATTCTACAACAGCCCCACCTATCCTTTCTCTGCCTAGCTATTGGCCATTTAGCACTTAATTAGACCAATCAGGTGCCTTCGGCAGGCAAGGTGAAACAAATGCAACACCTCTTTACATAACTAAACAAATACAGTATAAACAAAAGTAACACACCTTTACACAGTTAAAACAAATGCAACACATCTTTGCATAGTTAAAATAATATTCTACAACAGAAAGCCCTTGTGTTCTTGGGACTTAAGTCAATCATGCACTTTATACTGAGCCCCACACCAGCTGCTGTCCCCCTCCTCTTTGGTGCTACTAGGGATAAAATGCAGGACTTGTGCATGCAAGGCAAGTATTCCACCATTGTGTGTGTGTGTGTGCGCGTGTGCGTGTGCGTGTGCGTGTGTGTGTGTGTGTGGTGTATGAGGTGTGTGAGGTGTATGAGGTGTGTGAGATGTATGCCATGGCGCAAGTATGGAGATCAGAAGACAACTCCATGAAGTCAGTTCTCGCCTTCCGTCTTTATGTAGGCTCCAGGGTTTGAACCCAGGTTCTCAGGTTTGCATAGTAAGTGCTTTACCCACTCGGCCACCTCTCCAGCTTTTGGGTCACCAGTTTGTTTTTTAACAAAGGAGCAAAATCAAGCCCGCAGTGGAGAGATTTTTTTTTTTTCAAGAAATGTTGCCAAACAAAACAAAAAGGAAGAAAGAGCCAGACCCTAAACTTAAGAGCTCATAAAATTATCTTTAAAAGGATCATGGGCTTTTATGTGCAGAGCAAAACCATGAAACCTCTGGGGAAATGCGGGAGGACTTCTTGGGAAGAGGACTTGGTGATGAGTGACTAGGTGTGACACCAAGAGTGTGTGTGGCCCATACAAGGAGACACCGATAGGTTGAATCACTAGAATTAAAGAAAAAAAAATTCTGTGTGTATGACTGATGAGGGATGAAAAGGAAAAATTATGGACTCAAGGAAATGATTTGTAAGTCACATATCTGACAGAGGTGTGGTTTCTATAGTATATAGTTTTCAGGGGTTGGGATGTGGCTCAGGGGTAAGAGCGCATCTCTGCCAGATGAGGGCCTGCATTAGTCTCCAGCACACAGGTGTGACTATCTGGGCCTAGCTTTGCACCTGCCTGTACCCCAGCACTGGTGGGCAGACACAGGCTGTTTCTTGGAGTTCCTTGCTGCTGACGGCTTAGTGGAAAAGGCTTTAGGTCAAGTGAGAAACCCTATCTCAAGGGACTAAGGGTGTGTGATAAACCAGGCTTTCTCCTCTGACCTCCACATTCATGCACCAGGGCAGCCCCCTCCAAGACAAGTAAAAAAAAATGAAAACCCTGAATTTTCAGAACTGTCCATTTAAAGGGCTGGAGAGATGGCTCAGCAGTTAAGAGCACAAATTGCTTTTCCAGAGGACTTTTCCATAGTTCAGTTCTCAGCACCACATCACCTGTAACTCCAGCTCCAGGGGACCTGATGTCCTCTGCTGGCCTCTCTGAGCACCTGCATTCATGCACACACACCTCCATTCCCTGCACACAAATACACATAATAAAAAAACAGCAAGCAAGCAAACAAACAAAAACCAACTGAGTATTTTTTTTTTTTTTTTTGGTTTTTCGAGACAGGGTTTCTCTGTGTAGCTTTGCGCCTTTCCTGGATCTCGCGCTGTAGACCAGGCTGGCCTCGAACTCACAGAGATCCGCCTGCCTCTGCCTCCCGAGTGCTGGGATTAAAGGCGTGCGCCACCACCGCCCGGCCCAACCGAGTATTTAAAACCAAACAATATAAGAGATAACAGGCAAAAGACGTTTGCAAGTATTTTACCCAAAGGGTGCACACAGAGGCAAGCAGGTATTGAGAGGGTGTTCAAGGTCACCACCACTAGAGAAAATCAAATGAGGACTACAATTTTAATACTGTGTGTGGATGAGAATGGCTAATACAGTAGTGATAACACTAAATGGTGTTGAGGATGTAGAGAAAAGGACTCCAGTATTGCTAGCGAGAATGTAAAAGGGTCCAGCCCTTCTGCAAAAACAGTTTCTTTTAAAGCTAAAAATAGAGTTAGCTCTATGACCCAGAAATTGTAATCATAGGCATATAGCTTAGAAAAATTAAAATTTCTTTTCTTACAGAAATATATCAGCAGAAATTCGTAGCATCTTTATGTGTAACAGACCCAAACTGGAAACCCCTCCAATGTACACTGTACACCATGAAGTAGTACTCATATAGCCCCCCAAAACCCCAAACAACAAAAACCCCAGTCCTTGTAGATGGACGAATCTCTCCTGCTTGCTAGTTCCTGAATAACCAGTCAGAGGCTTAATATTAATTACAAGCTGTTTGGTCTCCGGCCCAGGCTTATTACTAACTAGCTCACTCATATTAAATTAACCCATTTCTATTAATCTATGTATTGCCACATGTTTTATGGCTTTACCTGTGTTCTATTACATCTTGTTCCCCTTGGCAGCTCACGGCGTCTCCCCTGACTCTGCCTCTCTTCTTCCTGTATTTTTGCTTGGATTTCCCACCTGGCTATAACCTATCTTGCCATAGGCCAAGGCAGCTTCCTTATTAACCAATGGTAGCAACACATATTCACAGCATGCAGAAAGACTATCCCACAGCAAACCCTAGTCAGTGATTTGGATGAGCCTTAGAAAAGGTATGCTGAGTGAAAAAAAAAAAAAAAAAGGTCAACTTCAAAAGTATGCATGTCTATTTATGTGACTTTTGTAATTACAGAGGTGGAAGGAAAATTATTGGTTGCCAGAGCTTAGGGATGGAGGTAGGGTAGGTGTGGCTACAAAGAGTAACACAGGAGTGCTTTGTGGTCTATAGTTAAGTATACTGACTGAAGTTACATGAAGCTACACGTGTCATAAAATTGCATAGAGCCATATGAGTGAGCACACGCACAGTTGCGTACAAGTGAACGTGAAAATAGAGAAATTTGAATCATTCCTCCCCTCACTTTTTTTTTTTTTGAGACAGGATCTCGCTGTGTAGCCTTGGCTGGCCTCGAACTCACAGAGTCTGCATCCTGAGTGCAGGGGCTAAAGTTGTGCGCTACCGCACCCGGCTCAACATTTTCTTTTAAAAGAGATTTATTTAGAATGTGGAGAAATGGCTCAGTGGTTAAGAGCACTCACTGCTCCTCTAGAGGACAAAGTTTGGCTCAGCATCACCTGTAACTCTAGCTCGGGGGGATCTGACACTTTCTTCTGGCCTCCAAGACCACCTGTACACATGTGGCACACACATATGTACACATACATAAAAATACGTTTTAGCACTCGGGAGGCAGAGGCAGGTGGATTTCTGTGAGTCTGAGGCCAGCCTGGTCTATAGAGATAGTTCCAGGACAGCCAGGGCTACACAAAGAAACCCTGTCTGAAAAAAAAAAAACCCAAAATCTTTTTTTAAGGTTTATTTGTTTGTTTACGTGTGTGTGTGTGTGTGTGTGTGTGTGTGTGTGTGTGTGTGTGTGTGTGTGTGTGTACACAGATGTCTGTGAATGCAGGAGTTGTGGGTACCTGTGTAGGTCAGAAGAGGGTGCTGCATGCCCTTCATCACTCTCTCCCTAGTCCTTTGAAGCAAGATGTCTCCCCGAACCTGGGTGTTCTTTCACTGTGATAAAACTCCGTGGCCCAAAGCAACTTACAGAAGGAGTTTATTTTGGCTTATGGTTCTAGGGAGATAATCCATCGTGGTGGGGAAGTGTGACATCAAGTGGCAGGCACGGTGACAGATGCAGGAACCTGAGAGAGTTCATCTTAATTAGAGCCATGAAGCAGAGAGTGAACCCAAAGTGAGGTGAGGCTTTTAACTCAAAAAGCCCACCCCAATGATATGCTTATTCCAGCAAGGCTACACCTCCCCCAAACCTCTCCAAACAGTGCCACCAACTGGGGACCAAGTGTTCAAATGCCTGAGCCCATGGGGGACATTTCTCATTCAAACCACCACACTGGCATATTCCTGTTGTCTGGGCTAGGCGGGAAGCTAGCAAGCCCTTGTGATCCACCTGTCCCCTCCTCCCTTGGAACTAGAATTACAGATGTGCACTGGTTGCCTGGTGTGGTGGTTTGAAAGAAAACGGCTCCCATAGGTTCACAGGGGGTGGCACTGTGAGGAGGTGTGTCCTTGTTGGTGTAGTTGTGGCTTTGTTGGAGGAAGTGTGTTACTAGGGGCGGGTTTGACGTTTCTGATGCTCAAACCAGGCCCAGTGTCGCTCTCTCTTCCTGTCGCCTGCTGATTCGGATGTAGAACTCTCAGCTCCTCTCCAGCACCATGTCTGCCTGCATGCTGCCATGCTTCCTGTCTTGGTGACAATAGACTAAACCTCTGAACTCTAAGCCAGCCTCAATTAAATGTTTTCCTTTATAAGAGTTGCTATGGTCATAGTGTCTCTTCACAGCAATAGAAACCCTCACTAAGATACCTGGCTTCTTCCATGGGTGCTGAGATACTGAGCTCTGAGCCTCTCCATTGCACAAAAGGGCTCTTAACCGCTGATCTGTCTCTCCAGGCCTGGAATCAGCCATGGATTGCAGTGATGTCAGTTGTCTGGTTTTGTTATTGCAGTTCCATTTTGCAGGGTGCTAACATTGGGGGAAGCTCTTCAAGAACAAATGGGAACGTCTATGCATCTCTTTTTACCTTCCCACAAGTCTTTAATTATTTAAAAACAATTTTTAAAAAAGCATGAGTTCATTTAAAGAACTATTATGTGAACAGTAACAGACCGAGATGAACGAACATTGTGAGGGTTGTAATGCAAACAGCTGTCACTGAATGGAGAGAAAGGGTACAGGGCCTGGGATTCTGACTTAAACCCTGCTTCCGTTAGTTATACGCTGTGTGGCTTTAGACAATTTCTTGCCTCAGTTTCTTCATCTTTGGGCAGGTGCATTATGAAGCAGACTTATAGACTGAAGGAGCATGGACTTTCCTTTGGGTGGAACTGTTTGCTTCATTTACGGTTGAGACAAGGCCCTAAATTTGCTGGGTGGTCCTGGTGAGGCAACTGGCTGGTAGTCACCTGAAGTGGGACAGAGATGCAAGGTCATCCAGGATTCCAGAGTTGGGCACAGATGTAGTCAGGAGGGCAAGTCTGAGCTAACTGAGAATGTGTGTGCCCAAGTAGGCCTGGACAGATAGTGCAAAAGGCTGGGGATACAACTGAGTGGGAGAGAATTTACCTCACACATTTGATTCTCAAGAACACACACAGACTGCACACACACACACACACACACACACACACACATACACACACACACATAATTGCCTCTGACATAGCTTATCACCAAGGTGCCTCCATTCTTGTGTTTTAGGGAACAGGTAGTCCTACAAGCTGGCCTGGCTTTCTCCTTCACATTTTTTTTTAAATTGTATTTTTTATGTGTATGTGTGTTTTGCTTGCACGTGTGTCTGTGCACTATATGTGTGCAGTGTCCAAAGAGGCCAGAAGAGGGCATTAGATACCCCTGGAACTGGAGTTACATATAGCTGTGAGCTACCATGAGAGTGCTGGGACTCGAACTCTGGTCCTCTAGAAGAGCAGCCAGTGCTCTTAACCCCTAAGCCATCTCTATAGCCCCCTCCTTCATATATTTAAGGAGCCATGAGAGGAAGGAAAGGGCAGTTGGGGTGGCAGCCTGGCCAGCAGCCATGTCTTGCTCCCTAGAGAACGGCTCAGAATCCAGAGACATTTGCAGACCCCCTGCTCTGGACATACAGGCCTTGGCATCCCTTCAGAGCCTTTGTGACTGCTCAGTGTTAAGTCAGGCTCCAGGGTGCTAGAGCCAAGCTTCTCACCAAAAGCAATCACCAGGAGGAGCTTGCAGATTACAAGACGATAGCACCGGCATTCTGGGGCCAAGGCAGAGTGCCATTATCCTTCCTTCTGCATAACTATAAGGACAGCAAATACCTGTGGGAGTCGGGATCCTAAGAACAAGAGGTGCCCACTTAGCATCTAAAAGCAAAATAGAGCTCAGAGAGGCAAGTACACCGGAGGCAGAGACAGGTGGATGTCTGAGTTCAAGGCCAGCCTGGTCTACATAGTGAATTCCAGGCTAACCAAGGCTACATAATGAGACCCTGTTTTAAAACAAACAAACAAACAAACAAACAAATAACTCAATACTGTTAAGAAATTGAAATAATAACCCACAGAGAGAAAATATTATATAAACATATAATTTATATATAATGTATATATACATTTTTTTTCCTCAAGACAGGGTTTCTCTGTGTAGTGTTGGTGCCTGTCCTGGGTCTCACTCTGTAGACCAGGCTGGCCTCAAACTCACAGAGATCTGCCTGGCTCTGCCTCCCGGATGCTGGGATTAAAGGCGTGCACCACCACCGCCCAGCGTATATATACATTTTATAAAGGCACTCAATAATAAAAAGATTAAGCAATGGGCAAATGGAATGTTAGCTGTGGCTTTGATTAGGGAGGCTCAGTCCATTTTGTGCCTCTATAATAAAATACTCAGAAGCGGTATGGACTGGAATTTATTGCTCACAATTCTGGGAGTTCCAAGGTCAAGATGAAAGCATCTTGTGAAGGCTTTTCTGCTGTTTCCAAAATGACAGAAGGGCAAAGATGGGGAAGGGACAGAGAGAAGAAAAGAGGGTGGGACAGAGGGAGAGAACAGGAGGAAGAGAGGTAAGGAGGGGGGAAGAAAAGAGGGAGAGATGTAACAAGTCTTTTTCTGCCCTGCCAGCCAGCTCCCAAATAATGACACAGAGACTTCTTATTAATTATGAAAGATCAGCCTATAGCTTAGGCTTGTTCCTAACTAGCTCTTACATCTTAATTTAACCCATTTATATTAATCTATGTTCTGCCACGTGGCTTGTGGCTATTACCTCCTCTACATCCTGCTTGCTCTGTTTCTCCTGGTGTCTCTGCCTTTCTTCTTCCCAGAGTCCTCTCTGTTCTTGGAAGTCTTGCCTATACCTCCTGCCTAGCTATTGGCCATTTAGCACTTTATTAATCAATCACAGCAATATATCTTCACACAGTCTACTAATATCCCACAACATTTCCCCCCTTTTGTCTAAATAAAAAGGAAAGGTTTTAACTCTACAGTAAAACTATATACAATAAGAACCATTTCAAGGGTTGGGGATTTAGCTCAGTGGTAGAGCGCTTGCCTAGCAAGTGCAAGGCCCTGGGTTCGGTCCTCAGCTCTGGGAAAAAAAAAGAACTATTTTCAGGTAAGAATTATATACAATGTCCAATCTATCTGTATTTGGCAAATTCAGAGAAAATATTCCATTATCTAGCCTATCTTGATGAGTCAAAAGTTTCCTACCTAATTTACTTTCTATCCTAACTTATATCACCAACCCAAAACTATCTTTTTAGACCTCAAAACATTTTCTTAAATAAACAACTAAAGTTTTTATGTCTATCAACCTTACATACTTTACACCTCTTTTGTGAGTTTCTTTTCTGAATTTGGTAACAAGGAAAACTGTAACTATAACTATCTAGTCTTTAACCCCATCCAAGACCCAAGAAGGATATAATATTACCTGATTAAATAGGAAGTGCAGAGTAAACAACTTCCAAAACTAACAGCAGAGATCTTTAGCTACCTGGACAATCACCTCAAGGTTCCTCTGTAATGTTGGGGCATCCATCTTTGGCCTGCTGGCCTAGAATAATCTGACAGATGTTTCTGTGAAGCAGGAATTTTGAAAGACTTTCTTACTTTGTCTTGGCAAAGTTCAGCAGTCACTTTCTTTTGTGTCCGCTTTGTCCAGTTTGGACAGCATACTGTCAGCAGTTGAAAGGGCAGTTTCTTGCCCAAGTGGCTTGCAGAATGGGAAGAATGTAGATGAGGTAAATGAGCCTCAGGGCAGCACATAGATGAATAGAGATGGGTTACTTTTAGTTATAAAAGTTAGCTAAAAATTAGCCTAAGCTATCACTTGAGTGTTTATAATTAATAATAAGTCTCCGTTTGGTTATATGGGAGCTGGTGATCCTGACAAAAAACTCTGCCTACATACATACTCCCCACAACAACAACCAGAAGATTGAACAACCAACCAAATAACAAAAACATGAATCTAGAATCAAGTAGATCTCTATTCAAGTTTTATGTTGCAAGTTAAATACTGTATGAGTTTGGGTAAAATATTCAAACTCTGGGCTTTGGTTTTCTTTATATCCATGAAATGGATCATAAGCACTCTACTCACAGGAAGACTAAGCAGAGAGTAGATTCCTTCTCCAGAGCCCACATCCTGTGAATTCCCAAATTACCACATAGAGGCTTATATTAATTATAAATGCTGGGCCGGGGCTGGAGAGATGACTCAGAGGTTAAGATCTAGATCTAGATGTATCTAGATCTAGGAATGAGTAGAGTAGACTACAAATTCTCTCTCTCTCTCTCTCTCTCTCTCTCTCTCTCTCTTTCTCTCTCTCTCTCTCTCTCTCTGTGTGTGTGTGTGTGTGTGTGTGTGTGTGTGTGTGTGTGTGTCTGTGTGTGTGTGTGTGTGTGTGTGTGTGTGTGTGTGTGTGTGTCTGTGTTTCCAGTACTGCAGTTTGAACCAAGGGTTTTGCACAAGCCAGGTAAGTGATCTGCTCACAAGCAACATCCTCAGCTATTACCATGATTTTGACTATTGACATTGATTGGCCTTGAACACCTGGCCATGCCAGTCATATTTGTGGCCACTTGGATAAAACACCTGAGCAAAACAATCAATAAGTGGAGGCAGATTTGCTCTGGTTCGTGGCTTTGAAGGTCCACAGTCTGGTCCAAAGACTCTTGGCCAGAATCAAGGCAGAACATCATGGCAGTGGGAAAATGTGGGAATCTACTCACTTCATGACTGACAGGAAGTAAAGAGAGGTCCCTGAGATAAGATATAGTCCCCATGGACACACACACAGTGATTATTTCCTCAGCTAGTTTTGCCTCCTAAAGTTTCCAGAACATCTCAAAGTAATACCATCCATTGTGAACTGAGCCCTTAGCACATGCTCCTTTTGAGGCAACAGTTCATATCCCAGCTGTAAGGTTGACGTAGAGTTTATCAGGGTCTCTGTGGTAAACTTCCTCATTTCCTTTCATTTTCCCTATTGCACACTTTGGAAGGAAGCCACCATGCACCATCTACACTACTGAACCAGGCATTATGCTCCCTTCTCAGAGAGAAGATCACTGTATTTTCATAACCCTTTTAGACTTCTTTTGGTGATTGATCCTTCCCTGGGACAACTGTGACAAACTGGAAAGAGACTTGAAACATCAGAATTCATCCTATGACAGCTTTGGAAGCTCTGCAGTTGAGCAGGAATCCTCCATCACTCTTTCCAGCCAGCTGTCATGGCCCTAGTTGTCCCCTGGCTTGTGACAGTGTAACTCCATCTTCATATGGCTGTTGGCTTTATTTTATGTCCTCCTGTAAATGGATGTTGCCTGTCCTGACTGCCTATCCCCAAATACCCAGCAGCTGCTTCCCAAATTACCACATAGAGGCTTATATTAATTATAAATGCTGGGCCGGGGCTGGAGAGATGACTCAGAGGTTAAGAGCACTGGCTGCTCTTCCAGAGGTCCTGAGTTCAATTCCTAGCAACCACATGGTGGCTCACAACCATCTGTAATGAAATCTGGTACCCTCTTCTGGCCTGCAGGCAGACATGCTGTATACATAATAAATAAATAAATCTTTAAAAAAAAAGGAATAAATACTGAGCCGATAGCTCAGGCTTATTACTAACTAGCTCTTACACTTAAATTAACCCATAACTCTTATCTGTGTTTAGCCACATGGTCTGATGCCTTTTCTCAGTACAACATTCTCATCTTGCTTCTCTGCATAAAACTATATACAAAAAAACCAGTTATTAAAAATTACAGTAACAATCCGGGCTGGAGAGATGGCTCAGCGGTTAAGAGCACTGATTGCTCTTCCAGGGGTCCTGAGTTCAATTCCCAGCAACCACATGGTGGCTCACAACCATCTGTAATGAGATCTGATGCCCTCTTCCGGCCTGCAGGCACACATGCTGTATACATAATAAATAAATAAATCTTTAAAAAAAAATTACAGTAACAATCCATTTGTACTTGGGAAAATACTTAATTACCTATCTTATCTTGGTGAGTCTAAGGTTTTATGTCTAATTTACTTTTTATTATAACTAAGGAAAACTATAACTATCTAGTCTTCAAATCCATCAAAGACCCCAGAAGGATGAAATGTTTCCTAATTACAGGGACACCAGGCTGCCTGGACAGTCACCCAAAGTTCCTCTGAAATGTTGAGGCATCCAGCTCTGGCCTACAGGTCTAGCATATTCGATAGACTTTCTTGTGAAACAGGGAATTTTGAAGGATTGCCCTACCTTATCTTGGCAAAGTTTAGCAGTAGCCTTTCTTATGTCCTGCTGGTCCAGTTCGGACAGTATAATGCCAGCAACTGAAGAAAGGGCAGTTTATTTGCCCACATGGCTAGCTTTTGTCATAAAGAAAACAAACTCCATATGAAGTTTCTTTGATGCCCATCATCCTCTTTGAAGTAATTGGTACTGCCAGGAACAAAGAGATCTCACTGTTAAGAAAAGTCTGAGTTCTTTTTTTTTTTTTTTTGGTTTTTCTCTGTGTAGCTTTGCGCCTTTCCTGGATCTCACTCTGTAGACCAGGCTGGCCTCGAACTCACAGAGATCCGCCTGCCTCTGCCTCCCAAGTGCTGG
The DNA here is from genome assembly GCF_007827085.1 of Peromyscus californicus insignis. NCBI lineage: Eukaryota > Metazoa > Chordata > Mammalia > Rodentia > Cricetidae > Peromyscus > Peromyscus californicus. The sequence goes on from NW_026294424.1 coordinate 6,715,354, forward strand.
GATTAAAGGTGTGCACCACCACAGCCCAGCGAAAAAAGTCTAAGTTCTTAAAACATTTTAAATGCCATATTCTGTAGATCTTTGAAGTGTTTGAAGATTGCTTATCTGTCTGAAATATATTTCTGTATGACCTTGAAAATATACCTAACATGACTATAAGTTTGGTATTATAGATGACATTAATCTGTATTTCTTAATTATATATTACATTTTAAATGAGTTGCATAAACATAATACCCTAAACAAGAGTAGAATATACATACAGTATAACAAAATTAACTTTAAACTTGTATAAATAAACCAAAATCCATACCAATGTAAAATATGTAAGATTAATAGTTGTTTTTTGGATTAAAGGGGATTCAATAATCTACCCTTTTATCCTATCATTTCTATATCCCCCTTTTTCTTCTCAGAACAAGATCTCTGAATCTAATCTCCTTTGTTTAGCTTTTTTTCCTGACCATTATCCATAATAACTTGTAACCAAACCCTCTAAACAATGACAAACATTCATAATTTATTTTTGGGAATGTGGGCATAGTTCTCTAGACTACTTTCTATTGATTGGGGGTGCCAGTAATCTTGGGGGGACCCTGAGAAAATTTAGGATTATGGTAGAGTCCTGACTGGAGTATTCTGTGAGAATGGATCATCTCAGCCAGCAGCCTTGAAGCTGTTCTGGATGAAGAACTCAGAAGAAACTGCAATAGAGGTGCTCTGAAATGTTGGATCATCTGGGCTAACCATTCCCATTTGAGATTTTTCAGGGGGTCTTCCTTGATCAAACCTGATTTTTCTTAACCCAGAATGAATCTACAGCCTCTCATTTCCTATGGAAATAAAAGCAGAACTTCTTTCCCAAAGTAACATATCATTTAACTTAAATTTTGAAGTCAAGATATTTTTAAGATATATAGGTTGGTTTAATCTAGCAGCTTTCACAATCAAATATCTTTCAGCAGTTATTGTTTGTTCATTAGCAGTCAAAAATTTAAATACGCCGGGCGGTGGTGGCACACGCCTTTAATTCCAGCACTTGGGAGGCAGAGGCAGGCGGATCTCTGTGAGTTTGAGGCCAGCCTGGGCTACCAAGTGAGTTCCAGGAAAGGCACAAAGCTACACAGAGAAACCCTGTCTTGAAAAACAAAAAAAAAAAAAAAAAATTTTAAATACAACACAATAACATACAGTATTCAGACTCTGTGTATTTTCCATCTTTAAGTGGCTTATTATATTTTTATTACTCTATTCCTTTTTTAAGGATTTTATTTTAAAACTATATTGTTTAATCTAAGACTGTATATATTCCTTTTTATTTTTCTTTCCAAGCCTATGCATATTTTTTAAACACACTGTGACCCGTTTAGAGGCTCTTTTTGTCTGAATCTGTCCTTACTGTGCATTTGTAACCTTTTCTGTCTGCATGAGCAAAAGAACTGCTGTGTAACTTAGATCATGGCATGCTGGTGCTGGCTCCTCCCTCTTGATTCCCTGAGAGTCTAGTCTTATGGCAGAGGTACATTTACCACCAGCTTTGGGAGCCATGTTTAGCGCCCCAACTTTAGAATCACTTTTTTTTTTTTTTTGCTTTTTTCGAGACAGGGTTTCTCTGTGTAGCTTTGCACCTTTCCTGGAATTCGCTTTGGAGACCAGGCTGGCCTCGAACTCACAGAGATCCACCTGCCTCTGCCTCCCGAGTGCTGGGATTAAAGGCATGCGCCGCCACCACCAACCGGCTAGAATCACTTTTTAAGCTTTTGTCAGGTTTTATGTGGAAATTCCAGTCCCACATTGAAACTCTGTATGTAGATGGATGTTTCCTATCCTGACCACCTATTCCCAAATACCCGGCAGCCGCTTTCCAAATTACCACACAGAGGCTTATATTAATTATAAAGCTTGGCTAATAGCTCAGGCTTATTATTAACTAGCTCTTATACTTCAATTAACCCATAATTCTTATCTATGTTTAGCCATGTGGCTTGGTACCTTTTCACAGTACGGCATTCTCATCTTGCTTCTCTGCATTTGCTGGCGACTCTCTGACTCCACCCTTCCCCTTCCAGAATTCTCCTAGTCTGGATCTCGTGCTCAATCTCTTCCTACCCAGCTATTGGCTAATCAGCTTTTTTTTTAGCAAATGAGAGTAATACGTATTCGTAGGGTGGAAAAGGGTTGTTTCCCAGCATCCTCCTCTCTCTACAATAACACCAATCATAAATGGCCCATTCTAAGTCCAGTTTGGTATCTTAAGACTCTTACTAACCACACTTCCAAAGACTGGGTGGGTATGAATTTAGGATAGAGGATTCAGCCCTCTCTATTCTACCTGAGTGATTTGTCTGTTCTCTATTCGTTTATAATCATTACTCACGAATATATTTTATCTTAGGCTTTGGCTTATAGTCAACACTTCTTTAGGTTCTGGGAATTAGATGGAGCCTCTTTTTTTTTTTTTTTTTTTTTTTGCTTTTTGAGACAGGGTTTCTCTGTGTAGTTTTGGTGCCTGTCCTGGATCTCACTCTGTAGACCTGTAGACCAGGCTGACCTTGAATTCACAGAGATTCACCTAGCTCTGTCTCCTGAGTGATGGGGTTAAAGGTGTGCGCCACCACCGCCCAGCTAGATGGAGCTTCTAATATGCTGAATAAGTGCTCTACCACTGAGCTATATACCTCTGGCACTACTTGATTACTTTTTGTTGTTCAAATTCTTTCTGTTTTTAAATATCGGGAATCTTTTCTGCTGGATCTTGTGACATACTTTCATATTTTTTTAAAATTTATTTATTTTATGTGCATTGGTGTGAAGGTGTCAGATTCCCCTGGAACGGGAGTTACAGACAGTTGCGAGCTGCCATGTGGGTGCTGGGAATTGAACCCAGGTCCTCTGAAAGAGCAGCCAGTGCTCTTAACCACTGAGCCATCTCTCCAGCCCCATACTTTCATAAATTTTTAAATTCTTTTATTTTATTCTTTATTGTCAGATAGAGTCTTGCTATGTAGCTCAGACTAGCTGCAGAAGTTGTTATATAACCTAGGAGCCTTTGGACTTAGCCTCCAAAGTGCTGGATTGTAGGTATGTATGTCACTGTCTTAGGGTTTCTATTGCTGTGAAGAGAAACCATGACCATGGAAACTCTTATTGTTTAATTTTTTATTTTTTGGTTTTTTGAGACAGGGTTTCTCTGTGCAGCTTTGCACCTTTCCTGGATCTTGCTCTGTAGACCAGGCTGGCCTCGAACTCACAAAGATCCTCCTGGCTCTGCCTCCCGAGTGCTGGGATTAAAGGCGTGTGCCACCACCGCCCGCCTGACCATGGAAACTCTTATAAGAAAACCACTTAATTGGAGCTTTGCTTACTGTTCAGAGGTTTAGTCCATTATCATCATGACAGGAAGCTTGGCAGCATGGGGGCAGACATGGTGCTGGAGAGGTAGCTGAGAGTTCTACACCCGGATCAACAGGAAGCAGGAAGAGACTGTGGCTACAGTGGGTCCTAGCTTAAGTATCTGAAACCTCAAAGCTCTCTGCGCCTAGTGACATACCTCTTCCAACAACACCACACCTAGTAATGTCATTCACTCCCTGTGAGCCCATGGGGGCCATTTTCTTTCAAATGACCAAGCCACCATGACCAGCTCATGAGTTTTAAAAAAGTTTTTAAAGATTTATTTCTTTAACTTTATTTATAAGTGTTTTGCTTACATGTATATCTGTGTGCCATGTATGTGCCTAGTGCTCTTAGAGGTCAGAAGAGGACATTAGATCCTCTTGAAGTGAAATTACAGGCAGTTACATACTGCCCTGTGGATATTGAGAATTGAACCTGGGTCTTCTATAAGAACAGTGAATGTTCTTAACCACTGAGCCAACACTCCAAGTTCTGTTTTTCTTTTTTCTTTCCACTAAGAACTGTCATGGCTACTGGGATGATTTTTTTTTAAAGCCCTCTCAGTTTACAAATGAAAATTACACATTTCCCTAGCCCCTACACATATGTATCTGAAAACATTTCTCCGTGTAACCATTTATACCTGCATTAGCTAGAAATGCGCTAGCCCTGGTCCATACTGATTCATCAACTCCAGTCCATTCCACGGCTCATCTCAACCTTGTCACCTTGGCAACTGTGAACTCCCACAGTGAGAAAGCTCACTCCCACACATGCCACACAAGTATTCTACTCCATTATACATACATAGCTGTGTCTGTACCCACATAGCAAACAATTCCGTCACTTCCAGTGGGCTGTGTATTTCATCTAGCCTCCCCAGTGTCTACTCATTCAAAAATAATTTTTCCTTTGGTCAGCACCCTGCCCTCACCCCAGTCCCCTTCAGTGAAGTGGTTGTACACATTCATAAAAATTCTCTTGTTGCTACTTGAGTCCCTTCATAGGATCCCCCAACTTCTAGATGATTCTTGAAATTTTTGTATGTGATTAAGGTTGACTCCTGGTATAGCTTTATGAGTTCCAACAAGTGCAATAATAAAAGTTATTCACCATCACAGTATCACACAGAATACTTTTGCTGCTTTACAAATCTCCTGTGTTTCATCCCTCCTCTTGAATCCCTGGCATCTATTAGCTATTCTACTGTCTCTAGAGTAGAGAGTAGAATTTGTGTTTATTTATTTATTTTGCATTGGCTTCTTACTTAGCAACAAGACTTTCAGCTTCTTCCTTTTCTTATTATGGACTAATTTTTTATATTGCTAAATGATAGTCTACTGTTTGGTTCTGCCCTCTTTGTTCTCTTATTCAGACTCAGCTAGGTTACTTCTGAGCTTTGACAATGATAGATGAAGCCGCTATGAGCACTGGCCTACAGGTTTTGGTGTGAGGTGTGTGGCCAGGCCTGGGGGCTTGGTCTTATGCACTGATGGTCTGCTTGTTCATCCGTGTGTAAGAAGCATCTCTCACAGGCTTCTAGGCTTTTTGTTTGTCTTTGATGGTCTGAGGCTCAGGCTACATTGTGAGACTCTGCCTCTCTGAGCTCCTCCTGCTTCAATCTCAAAAGCGCTGGGATTTCAGGTGTGCCGCCATGCCGTGCTTTCAATTTTACAATGAGGTTCACGGAGAGGCTGTCCTCTGGCTCAGAGATGCGGTGACAGTTTTTTGCCAGTTTGACACAAACTAGAGTCATCTGGGAAGAGAGACCCTCAATCAAGAAAATGCCTCCACCAGACGGCCTGTGGGCAAGCCTGTGGGGCAATTTCTTGATTAAGGATTGATGTGGGAGGGCACACCCTACTGTAGGTGGTGCCACCCAAGTGCTCTTGGGCTGTGTAAGAAAACAGGTGACAAGCCATGGAAAGCAAGTCAGTAAGCAGCATTCTCCCCCGGCCTCTGCTTCAGTTTCTGCCTCAGGTTCCTGCCCTGACTTCCCTTCATGGTGAACTATAAGTGGCAGGAGGAAATGAATCCTTGCCCCCTGAAATTGATTTTAGTCATGGTGTCCATCACAGCAACAGAAATCAAACAACAACCGATGCCTTCCTCAGTTTCCCACCCATGCCTTTGATGCCCAACACACCAACAACTTTCCTTGTTCAAGCCTTCCTTAGAGCACCGCATTGGCATCTCACCTGATGTCCCATGGTCTTAGTCACTGTTCTGTTGCTGTGAAGAGTCACCATGTCCAGGGTAACTCCTTTTGTTGTGTTTGTTTGTTTGTTTTTTGTTTTTCGAGACAGGGTTTCTCTGTGTAACTTTGCACCTTTCCTGGAACTCACTATGTAGCCCAGGCTGGCCTCGAACTCATGGAGATCCGCCTGGCTCTGTCTCCCGAGTGCTGGGATTAAAGGCGTGCACCACCACCGCCCGGCTCCAGGGTAACTCTTAAAAGAAAACATTTTATTGGGGCTTTCTTACAGTTTCAGAGGTTCAGTCCATTATCATCATGGTGGGGAGCATGGCACCATGCAGGCAGACATGGTGCTGAAGAAGTAATTGAGAGCTACATCCTGATCAGCAAGTGGGATGACAGACACTGGGCCTGGCATGGACTTTTGAAGCCTCAAAGCCCACCCCTACTGACACACTTCCTCCAGCAAGGCCACACCTCCTAATTCTTTTCAAGTGCCATTCCCTAATGATTAAGCATTCAAATATATGAGCCTGTGGAGACCATTGTTAGTCAGACCACCACACTCCCCGATTATTATTCCTTTTCTTCCAACTCTGAGCTCATTCTCTCCTCAGACCTAGATTCCTTTTTTATATGCAGATGTATCCTGAGTGTAGGTTTGTGCACTTGAGTGTAGTGCCTACACATACCAGAAGAGGGCATCAGATTCCCTAGCATTACCTCAACAGTTCATGCTTTTAACCATGGAGCTAGCTCCCCAACCCCAGCACTACATCCTTTATTTACTTGTTTGCCGAGGGCCACGATGCCATGTCCATCCTTCTACATCAAGTCAGTCACATGGTCTGGATTCACCTACATTCTCCACCTTTTCTACCCATTACCACAGATGCTCCTTAGGAAAAGTCTCCAGTCTTGCTCTTTGAGGTTGGTGCTTCAGACATATCAGGTGGTCTCATGTTTCTGGATCTTCGTAGAAGCCGTTTCTCTGCCCCTCCTCTCATTAACTACCTAGTAAATTAAGATCTATCACCTGGAAGTTCAAAGCCATCTGTAGAGTTTTGCTCACTTTGGTCTACACTCTTGCTACTCAAAGTGTGGCCCGCCATCTCGAAGCTGATAGGAATGCAGACTCTCCAGCTCCACGTCAGACTCATCACATCAGTATCTGCATTTTATTAATTAACCCTTAATTAGAACAGGGTCTCATGTAGTCCAGGCTGAACTTGAACTCACTGTGTAGCTGAGCCTGACTTTGAACCCTTGATCCTCCTGCCTGTACCTCCTGGGTGCTGGGATTATGGGGTGTGTCGCTGGGCTCCAGACCTTCATTTTAAAAGCTCCCCCAGGGGATTCCTGTGCAGTTCACCTTTGGGACGTCTTTTAACTATAATGTGAGCAGAGCTGCTTTGTGCTTCACGTCAGTGTGCTCTAGCCTGTCCCTGAGGTCAGGATCCAGGTGCATGCAAAAGGCAGAACAGAGTTCAGGTGTTTGTTCCACCCCAGCGTCCGTCCGTCCGTCCCTCAGTCCTGGGGCTAAGGGCAAGCAAGGACAAGGAGAAAAGTCACAGAAGGAAAACCCTCCTCTCTTTTCCTTTACCCCTCCCCCTCAGTCATGGTTTTCTTCAGTTTAGTATCTGCTTTCTTTCATTCCTTTCGTGGTTTTGTTTGTTTGTTTTCCTTTTTTTTGGTTTTTAGAGACAGGGTTTCTCTGTGTAGCCCTGGCTGTCCTGGAACTCACTGTAGACCAGGCTGGCTTTGGACCAGAGTCCCACCCCACTACTGCCCAGCTTGAGACAGGGTTTCATTATGTGGAACAGGTTGGCCTTGAACTCACAGAAAGTCACCTGTTTCTGCCTCTCAAATTCTAGGATTAAAGGTGTGTGCCACCATACCTGGTGTTTTTTTTTTTTTTTTTTAAAGACAAAGTCTCTTGTTAGTCCAGGCTGGCCTTGAACTCTCTATCCTCTTGCCTCAGCTTTCTGAGTGCTCAAATTACAGGCATGTATCACTGCGTCTGGCTCAGGGAGTTTCTTTACAAATCTTAACTTTTATTTCATTCTTTTTTTTTTTAACTGTTCTTTTTTTCTTTTTCTTTTTTTTTTTGAGTTAATGAAGTCATCACTTTTTATGATCAGTTACATGCTTTCACAGAAAGGTGTGGCGAATAGGCTAGGGTTGTGAAAAAAAAAAAAGACGTTTCTACACACTGCTGTATTTATGCGCGGCTGAGGGGATCCCACTTCAGGCCCAGCAGCTGCACTTGTCCGAAGCCTCTTTGCAGATGCCTCCCTGGGGGCACTTCGCACAGCCCACCGGGCAACAGGAGGAGCAGCTTTTCTTGCAGGAAGTACATTTGCACTCTTTGCATTTGCAAGACCCTGAGCAGGAGCAGGATCCACCTGGAGCAGTTAGGGTCCATGGCGAGTGGAGGCGGCGGCTGAAGACCGTTGACAAGCCCGAATTGAAGTGCTAGGAGGAGGTGTGATCCTTTATTTTGTTTTAAAAACATTTTCCAAAATTTATTTTTATTTATTTTAGTGTGTGTGTGTGTGTGTGTGTGTGTGTGTGTGTGTGGTGGTGGTGGTGGTGGGGGGGGACACGAGGATGCCACAGTGGGTGTGTGGAGGTCTGAGGACAACTTGTGGGAGGTGGTTCTCTCCTTCCACCATGTGAGTCTCTGTGACCAAACTCCAAACTCTGATCAAACACCAAGGCTGTTGATCGGGGGCAAGTGTCTTTACCTGATGAGATACCTCACCATCCAAGATACTGTTATGTAGTGCATATCTATCTTTCACTCTTAGGATAAATTGTGATAAGAATGAGAAACAATTTTTTTTCTTTCTTTCTTTTTTTTTTTTTTAGTTTTTCAAGACAGGGTTGTTCCATGTAGCTAGCCCTGGCTGTCCTGGAACTCACTCTGTAGACCAGGCTGGCCTCAAACGTAAAGATCCACCCGCCTCAATCTCAATTAAAGGTGTGCGCCGCCTCCGCTGCTGCCACCACCACCCATGAGAAAAAAAATAAAGTGCATGTACAAAAATGTCTATAATTAGCTGGGTGTGGTGGCACATGCCTTAATTCCAGTACTTGGGAGGCAGAGGCAAGTGGATCTCTGTGAGTTCAAGGCTAACCTGGTCTCCCGAGTGAGTTCCAGGGCAGCCAGGGCTACACAGAAACCCTGTCTCAAAAAAACAAAAGCAAATACAAAAAACAAAACAAAAACCTCAACTAACCAAATAAACAAACACCAAAAAACAAATAACAAAACAGGGCAAAACCCCCAAAATGTTTATAATTATAAAAAATTGGTGGAAAATCCCTGTAAATTTGCAGCTTTCTGGAGCTATTAAAATAGGTTTGTGCCAGCGGGGCTGGAGAGATGATTTCCTGTTAGGAGAGTGTACTGCTCCCGTAGAGGACGGAGTTCAGTTCCCAGCACCCATGTCAGGTGGCTCACAACCATCTCCAGGGGAGCTGGTGCCTCTGGCCTCCCCAGCTGGACTCTGAGGCTGAGGACTGTTGCAGCTTAGAGACCACCTTGGTTCCAGGCTAGTCTGGGGCACACAATAAGATCCTGCTTCCAACAAAACAACCCCCCCAATAAAACCACAAAGGATAGCAATAGGAATATAGACATACTTTTTTTAATTGAAAAAATTATAAATTATGCCATAAATTTAGAAAATCAAATCGTATGGAATGGTATGCAGGCAACTATTAAACTACTGACTGTTCCTCAGTGCTATTGACAGAGGTCTCTATTTTAGAACTTCTACCATTGGACAGTAAAGTAGTGGCTTACGTAGCTGTAAGGTTGTGGCTCCTAAAGTTAGTTCATAACAAAAACTTTTATTTTTTGTCCAAATTACCTTTTTATTGGTAATTAGCCTTTTTAATTTTTTTTTTTTTAATTAAAGTCCCTTATTGGACCTGTTTCCATGAGTGGCCAATACAAAGGGGAAAGTGAGGGGATGGCAAAGGGAGGGTCATTTCCACAACATGCCCTTTACACACAGAACGCGCACACACACACACACACACACACACACACACAGCCACAATTTTAGCTAGTAGTTGTCAGCATGGAACAGGAGGGACAGAGAGAGAGTAGAGGTATCATTAAAAAAAGAACACAGCCGGGCGGTAGTGGCGCACGACTTTAATCCCAGCACTCGGGAGGCAGAGCCAGGCGGATCTCTGTGAGTTCGAGGCCAGCCTGGGCTACCAAGTGAGTTCCAGGAAAAGGCGCAAAGCTACACAGAGAAACCCTGTCTCGAAAAAACCAAAAAAAAAAAAAAAAAAAAGAACACAAGCAGGTATGGTGTTACATGCCTTTAATCTCAGCACTCCAGAAGCAAAAGTAGGTGCTACATAGTAAGACCCTGTCTTAAAGAACCAAAACACAGTGCCTAAGGTGTGACATCTCGAATAGCCTTAGTGTAGGGGGGAGGGGTTTGGATCTGCCTCAACTAAATGTACCAGGCTCTGCTGACTCCCCGTGCGAGACCTTGACTCAGAGGAGGTGGGAATGGTGGGTGTGTTGCGGGGGAAGGCTGGGGGGCAGGAAGAGGGAGGGGGGAATCTGTGGTTGTTATGTAAAATGAATAGAAAATTACTTAATAATAAAAAAAAGGAAAAAAAAGAACCAAAACAAAGCAAAAAACAAAACAAAACCAAAAACCAAAAAACAAAACCATACATTCCCAAACCCAAACCAGGCATGTTGTGTGACACTGTTCCTGAGGAACCGTAAATAAACATCTATTCACCCCAGATAGAGAACTGATGACAGATCCAAGTATGGGTGCCACCAAAGTCCAACTTAGTGAACCGATGAGTCTTACTGGGGTAACATGACAGGAATATGGGTGAGGGGTTACTTGCAAGAGCAAAAATAACTCAGCTGCATCACCAAAGCTCACTCCCAGATGGGTGGCAGTTCATAAAAGTTAGAAGCCTGGACTGAGAGGACTGAGCAGACACCGTAACAGGCTGCTTAGTCTTCTCTCAAAGATCAGGCCTCAATTTCAGTTTCCTGAGACTGATTATTCAGTTTCTTTTTTTTGGTTTTTTCAAGACAGGGTTTCTCTGTGTAGTTTTGGTGCCTTTCCTGGAACTCGCTTTGGAGACCAGGCTGGCCTCGAACTCACAAAGATCCGCCTGCCTCTGCCTCCTGAGTGCTGGGATTAAAGGTGTGTGCCACCACCACCCAGCTGAATAATCAGTTTCTAAAAGAGTCACCAACAAAGGACAATCAATCTCCAACGCCTCTGTCAACAGGGACAAGGGAGATAGGACGCACCATGCCTGGACCACTGAGCCAGCACCTACAGTCAGTACATGCTAAGCCAGCCAGCCTCCACAGCAGCTCAAGGACAAAGCTTGGGACTTGCCTGGGCCTGCCCAGATGTGGGAACTGTAGCCCTGACAAAACCCCAACTAACCCTAGCCAATTAGATGTTACTAACATGATGCCACTCGCATAAGTCAATCATATTTAAGAGGAGCTAACTTCCTTGAACACTCCCCTTAACTAGGGTTAAAAGGAGCCCTCACTTCCCTCTTGAGGTCTTCACCATCTTGCCTTTGTGTGGGATGGCAGGCCCCAGCATGCTGGAATAATAAAGGTTCTTGTTGCCAGGTGGTGGTGGTGGCGGCGGCGGTCTCCAAAGCGAGTTCCAGTAAAGGCGCAAAGCTACACAGAGAAACCCTGTCTCGAAAAAAAACCAAAAAAAAAAAAAAAAAAAAAACAAAATAAATAAATAAATAAATAAATAAAGGTTCTTGTTGATTGCATACATGTATGGTGGTCTTTTTTGGGACTTCTCCAGGACCCTACCAGGAGCACACTCTGAAGCCTGCAGGCAGTTCCACAGGTTGGAGAGTGTCCTTTGTGGGTGGTCCAGCTGGTCTGAGTCTCCTTCAGGCAGCTCCACTGGTCTGTTTCTTCTATGCCATTCAGCTGGTCTCTGCTTCTTTCAGGCTCTTTGGCTGGCCTCTACTTTTTCCAGGCAGCTCAGACTGTCTAAGACTGACTCTTAGCAGTCCTCATTGCTTATATAGACATGGGAAGAGAGGGAGAGAGAGGGAGAGAGAGAGAGAGAGAGAGAGGGAGAGAGAGAGAGAGAGAGAGAGAGAGAGAGAGAGAGAGAGAGAGAGAGAGAGGAGATATGTGGGGAGTGGAGGGGCTGTCTTTGTTAGGGTTTTTAATACTGTGATGAACCACCATGACTAAAACCAAGTTAGGGAGGAGAAGATTTGTTTGTCTTACTCTTCTTCCACATCACTGTTCATCAAAGGAAGTCAGAACAGAAGCTCAAGCAGGGCAGGAACCTGGAGCAGGAGCTATTGAGACCATGGAGGAGTGCTGCTTACTGGCTTGCTCAATTTGTTGTTTTTTTTTTTAATAGAACACAGAACCACCAGCCCAGGGATGGCACCACCCACAATGGGCTGGGCTCGCTCCCACATTGATCACTAATTAAGAAAATATGGTTCCCTACAGCTCAGCCTTATGGAGGCATTTTCTCAGTTGAGCTTCCCTCCTCTCAGATGACTTTAGCTTGTATCAAGTTGACATAAAACTATCCAGGACAATTGACCCCTTGTCAACTTGACACACAAACACATCACCACTAAGTTACAACCTTTCCTTTTGTATTCATTCATCCCCAAGATCTCACATAAAAACATAAATAACCTTAAAAGTCCCACAGTCTTTACAAATTCAAACCCATTAAAAGTTTAGTCCCTTTAAAATATACAGTCTCTTTATGAATCCCAAATCTCTTTTAAAGGTTTGAAATCTCTCAACTGTGGGCTCCTGTAAAAGTCAAAATTAACTGAAATGCTTTCTTACTTGAAGAGGGAAGAACCAGGACACAGTCACAATCAGATCAAAGCAAAACCAAATTCCCAACAGTGTAAATAACACAGTGTCCAATGTCTAGGATTCACTCACGATCTTCTTGACTTTTTCAAAGGGCTTGGGTCACCCACTCTCTGCAGCACATGGCCTGTCTTCTAGCCTTTGGCTGGCTCCACTCCACAGCTGCTGCTGTTCTTGTTGCCCATTCCATGGTAGTGGCATCTCCAAAATAGTTGGGGTCCTTTGTTGCAACTGTACTGCACTTTCACCAATAGCCTCTCCTGGGCTTCCTCTTTAGCATCTCCAACCGTGCCATACAGTGCTAAGCCTCAGGTGCTTTCAATGACCTCTTCATGCCTTCAAAACCAGTGCTACCTGGGTGACTGTTATACTCCCAACTTCAACTGCCGGCAGGAGATCCAGCCTTGGCCATTTGTAGACCACAGCTCCTGTGTGCTGATCCTGAGGAAGCCCTTTCCAGAAGACTTCACCTCAGTGGGGCTGCTCTCTTCTCAATCATCACTAATTTCTCAGCCCCAGCTGACCATCATCAACTGCCCCAGCAAAGCAAAGGCTTTACTTCAGTAGTTCTTGTATCTTGTTAATCACAGCTGATTCTTCAGCCGCAGCTAACCAGAACCACAGAATCTTAGTTCAAAGTAACAAATGGCCTTGATAAGAGTCTTTAAACTTCCCTCTGAAACTTCACAAGCCAGACCTCCATTTTCTGCACTGCCCTCAGCATTCTTATCTTTCAAGCTCCCACAGAACAGCTCACTGAGCTCACAGCATTCAATGGATTTTCTAGTTTGGAGTTCCAAAGTCCTTCTACAATCCTTCCCAAAACACAGGGTCAGGTATCTCACAGCAACACCTTACTTCTGGTACCTACTTGCCACAGTCAGGGTTACTATTGCTGTGGTGAAACATCATGACCAAAAGCATGTTGGGGAGGAGAGGGTTTTTAATTTGGCTTATGATTCTACATCACAGTTGATCACCAATGGATGTCAGGACAGTAACTCAAGCAGAACAGGAACCTGGAGGCAGGAGCTGATGCAGAGGCCATGGAGGGGTGCTGCTGACTGGCTTGTTCTTCATGGATGCTTAACTTGTTTTCTTACAGAACCTAGGACCAGGGATGGCACCACCCACAATGGGCTGGGCTCTCTCCCACATTGATCACTAAGAAAATGCCCTACAGGCTTGCATATAGCCTGATTTTATGGAGCCATTTTCTTAACTTAGGTTCCCTTCTCTCAGATGACTTTAGCTTGTGTCAAGTTGACATAAAACTATCCAGCACAGAGGCGTGGTTAGGCTGGCCAGTTTCAGGAACTTCCTGAAGGCATTGAATTACTTACTTCTCAAGATGAATGGGCGTCCTTACCAGATCAAATGTTTCACCTCCCCTTAGAGCATCCCATCATTCCACCTCTCCATAAACATCAGAAACATTCAGTGTCTTAATGAGCTTCACCCTTAGACGGAAGGTTTTAATCTTTAAGGAAACTGCAGCACAACACTCTACCCCTTCCTCTGCCTCTTACGTTCTTTCCACCCACTCTTCCACAATAGCGCCTTGGAAGGGGTGACATCGAAGTATGACTATGGACTTTAGTGGGGCATCAAAAACCTTTGTGTCCTCGGGAGGCAGAGCCAGGCGGATCTCTGTGAGTTCGAGGCCAGCCTGGTCTCCAAAGCGAGTTCCAGGAAAGGCGCAAAGCTACACAGAGAAACCCTGTCTCGAAAAACCAAAAAAAAAAAAAAAAAAAAAAAAAAAAACCAAAAAAAAAAAAAAACCTTTGTGTCTTTTTATCTCTCTGTTTCCAGAGTTCAGCCAGTGACGAGTCTTAGTTGTATTTCTTTTGCTATAAAACACTACTGAGGAAAAGGCAGAAAATGAGAAACAAACAAACAAACAAAAACCATCCAAATGGACACTGACAGGAGTAAGCCCTGTGGTCATAAATACCAGTGTTTGAGACACATATTACTCAGCACATCATTTACCAAAGTAATAGCTCTCTCCCCTCCCCCCCACTAGGGCTCGTGGCTTCCTTCGTCACAGGTTTTGTTTAAGTTCTCAGTTTCTACTGTGACCTCTGTGGAGTGAGACTTCAGTATAACTGGGAAGCTGGCTTTGTCCATAACCACTTGTGCCACTACAGCATTAGCTGACAGGTTAGGTTGGGGAAGATGCTAAGGAGGTTCCCATCTCTGAGGACCACCTCCTTTCTCCCCAAGGCCCCAGGGATTAATCATCTCTCTCTTTCTCTCTTGTACTTTTTTGTTTGTTTGTTTTGTTTTGTTTTGGAGACAGGGCTTCTCTGTGTAACAATCATGGCTGTCCTGGAGCTCGTTACGTAGACTAGGCTGGCCTCGAACTCTGCCTGCCTCAGACTCCCAAGTGCTGGGATTAAAGGTGTGTGCCATCACCACCCGGCTCTCCCTGCTGGTTTTTAACCTTTGTGTTGAACTGTTAGTGAGTCCTTACCTTCTAAAGTATCACCAGCACTGCATCTGATCTTCTTTCAACTTTCCCCCAGGGACTCCGGCTTAATGTAAATCTACCCATATTTGTTTTCACGTAACTCAGACAGGACCCAGTTTACCTTTCGGTCTAGGACATTTTTTCTTCATAAAAAATCTCTCTTGCTTTACGAAGATTATGTCCCACCGTGACAGGACACACCAAAGTCACTAAGTCCCAGTCCTGAGGTTAGAGAATGCTCTTTGATATTTATTTTTATTTTATATACATTGGTATTTTGCCTGCATGTATGTCTGTGTGAGGATGTCAGATCTTGGAGTTAAGACAGTTGTAAGGGGCTATCTGGGTGCTGGGAATTGAACCCAGGTCTTCCAGAAGAGCAGCCAGTGATCTTAACTGCTGAGCCATCTCTCCAGCCCCCCTCTTTTCCTCAACTCTTGAAAGAGCAGGGTTTCATCTGACCCAGTGAACTGGGCATCAAACATTGATCTTAAATCTCTTTAACATTTTGGGTTTTTTTGTTTTTTTGTTTTTCGAGACAGGGTTTCTCTGTGTAGCTTTGCGCCTTTCCTGGAACTCTCTTGGTAGCCCAGGCTGGCCTCGAACTCACAGAGATCCACCTGGCTCTGCCTCCCGAGTGCTGGGATTAAAGGCGTGCGCCACCACCGCCCGGCCCTCTTTAACATTTTGACTATTCCTTTTATCTTATTTTTATTTACTATCCAGCTCTTCCCATGGGTTCCCATGTTTTAGATCCTAGGAAGCTCCTCAGCAGAATCTACTCTTGTTTCCCTGTATTCTACCAACTATAAAAACCAGCAAGCCATCGCCTTCATCTCATGCTCTCTTTCACAGGCAAATTCCCACTCAACAGCCATCTCACCCTAAACCATATTCTTATTATGCATAACAGTGGCTATGGAAACTATGGCAACTTGCTAATACTCTCCTTTTTTCTCCGTGTTACTCTCACAGGCCACAGAATCTGTCCTAACCTCCAGCCTTTTTAAAACAAAGATTTATGTGTTTTATGTTGATGAGTGCTCCATCTGCATGTATTCCTGCATGACAGTAGAGGGCCCCAAAGCTTATTGTAGATGGTTGTGAGCCACCACGTGGTTGCTGGGAATTGAACTCAGGACCTCTGGAAGAGCAGCCAGTGCTCTTAACCTCTGAGCCATCTCTCCAGCTCCCAGCCTCCAGTCATTTAAAGAGTGTTGTCACTAGACACACCCTGGACCACAATCATCAAGTGGGCATGTCCCCCTACACCACAGAGGAAGACAGCCACACTGGAATCTCCCCTGCTCCTCCCCCACCCCCTGGGTAAAGCATTCAGCCTTCATTGCATGTTTTAGCACTCTCTGTAAGGGTGGGGGGGGGCACACAGATGCTGATGTAGCGAGAAGGCAGACTGCCCATCCCATAGCACATAGGAAAGGTAGCCATTTCATGATTCTTCCTGTGCATGCTTCACCCTTAGTTGCATGCCTTGGGTACTGTACCTGTAAAGGCCTAGACTTGACTTTACAGGCTCCATCTTAGGGAAAGGGCCACCATCTCAGACCACCTGCTGTACTCAGTTCCAGGAAGGACCTCAGGAATGTGCCATGACAACTCGAATGGATACAGAGCGGTATCCTGCAGACATCCTGTCTGCGGTTTCTGGCCCTTGAAGATATCTAGACAATCCTGCTGAGCAGTCCAGATAATCCTGTTCAGCGGGTTGTGGTTCCCCGCCAAAAGTCTAACCTAATGGTTTCAAATGTGGTTTTGTACCCAAAGTCTAGACCAATAGTTAAAAAAAAATCACCTTGCCCTGTATCTCTTCTACCCAATCCCAAGTTGCCAATTCCCAGCTTGTGGTTTTTCCCTATAAAAGCTCTCTACACCCGGGCTTGTGGCCGATGCCACTTTTCTTCCCATCTGCCATGCCGTGGCTCAGGTTGACCCTGAATAAAAGGACCTCTATGTGCTTGCATCGGAAAACAGCTCCTTCGTGGTCTCTGGGGGTTTTAAGAAACGGGCCGGGCGGTGGTGGCGCACGCCTTTAATCCCAGCACTCGGGAGGCAGAGCCAGGCGGATCTCTGTGAGTTCGAGGCCAGCCTGGGCTACCAAGTGAGTTCCAGGAAAGGCGCAAAGCTACACAGAGAAACTCTGTCTCGAAAAACCAAAAAAATAAAAAAATAAAAAAATAATAAAAGAAACGGGTACAACATACCCATAACCAGGACCATGAAATTACACATCTCCACTCATCTTTGGTTCTGTTGGTCTCTGTTTGGGAGCCAATTATGTGTGACACTGTTCCTGGGGAACCATAAACAAACATCTGTTCACCCCAGATACAGAACTGATGACAGACCCAAGTATGGGTACCACTGAAGTCCAACTTGGTGAATCAGTGAGTTTTATTGGGATTACTTACGGGACTATGAATGAGTGGTTATTTACATGAGCAGAAATGACTCAAAGACAGTTACATCACTAAAGCCCACCCACAGATGGGTGACAGCTCATAAAGGCTGGAAGCCCGGAGCACAATGTACAGCCTGTACACAGCTCCACAGGTTGGAGAGTAACCAAAGAGCAGGTAGTTCAGTTGGTCTGAGCCTCTTCCAGGCAGCTCAGGTGGTCTTCGTTTCTTCTAGGCTACTCTTTTCTTTTTCCAGGCCACTCAGCTTGGTGAGGGAGGGACCTGGTGAATCTGGTCAGTTTTAGGGACTTTCTGAAGCTGTTTTAAGTTGTTTGTTTCCGGAGCTTAAGGAGCTTTCCTGCAAGATGGAATGTTTCATCTCCCTTTAGACATCCTGCTGTTTGACCTCCCTGGTAAATATCCTGTGTCTTGATGGGCATCCTCCTTAAATGTAAATATCCTGTGTCTTGATGGGCATTGTCCTTGGATGTAAGAAGAACCAGCTCAACAGGGGTCTGGGGACGCTTGTTCTGCTTTAACCCAAGAGGAATCAGAAGATAAAAAGCAGCTTGGGAAGTCCTAACTGGGCACGGATGGAGGGATGGGGACAGTCCATGAAGCGGAGGGATGGTTGGCAACTGGAATGAAGGGATTGCCTTCCCCTTGCTGAGATCCCTTCAGCCCCTCTGGTCTGACAAGAAAGGGGCAGCCTGCAATACCTAAGCATAGGTCTGGGGCTTCCAGATGCTCCAGGCAGGGAGCTGGAGATGGCTCACAAAGCCTTGCCCTCTGTGGCCCTGACCCTGTTGCCACCTAGTTTTTCTGTCCGTGTCAGCGGTAATTCACACTTCATCCTGTCAGCTGCTTCTTTCTTGTATAAATTAGAGGGACCAGCCTTAATATTATACATCCCAGGGGCTCAGGAGAGAGAACTACTAACGGCGAGGACTATTTTCAGGAAATAGAATCTCAGCACACCGAGCTCTATAGTCCACTTGCTTTAATTCCTCTGGCATAACATCCTTTACACCCAGCTTCAGTTCTGTTCTCATGTCTAGCTCCTTTCTTGTCTGATTTCTCTCTATATTTATCAACTGCTTCCTCTAAGTTCTAAATTCTCTTGTCTTAACTCTGCCTCATCTAGGTCCTTTTCATCTTGTTCTTACCCAGCTAGTACTTCCCCATCTGACTCTTCCTCATCTTCCATCTTGTTCCTCTAGTACTCTCTTCTAGCCCTTCAATCTAGTTCTTCCCCATCTCAGTTTGTTCCTCTCAAGTTCTTACCCATCTAGTTCTTCCATTCTCTTTTCTCTTCTCCGTCTCCCCGTGCCCTGGAAGTCCTGGTATATAAAGCCAGGCTTCCAGGGTCAAACGGAGGGGTGATAAGAATCACATTGAGAGGCACTAACTGTTAATTATCATTTGCAACCCCAAAGGGAAGTGACCAATGGGGAAATGAGTTAACTAAAGGCTAAATTCGGGTAATATCTAAGAAGAGGGATCTTATGTGCTCAACTATAATCTTAAACATGATTGGTAGAAAATGTTAAGAATCTATAAGTTGCTAGGTCAATGGGAGAAAATAAAACTGTCTTCTTTTTTCCTGTGGCTCCTATCTGTCCAAGCTATCTGCCGTTTTTCTGCAGGGTGGGGGAAAGTGTGCTCAGTTGCTAGGCAACCTGTGTACAGCTAGATGCCTCTGGTGATAGTTAAAGGGAGATCTGGAACTGGAGGTAAGGTTTGGGAAAGGAGGAAGTAAGGCTTAATTGGCACATCCGCCAGGCCTTCTCAAACAGGTAGCCTGGATGGTTAAGTCTGTTCTTAGAGAATACAGAGGTATCTCTGATAAAGTACTCTCCTCCATCTGGGGATGGACCTGGCCGGATGCTGCTAATCATGATAATTACAGGGAGGCTTGAACTGGGGTTCTGGCTGAGTATAGCTGTCAGCGCAGAAGGTTATCTAAATATTCCTAGAAGTGGTTAGGTAAGGAGCTGGAGGTCTATAAAGTTAGTAAGGCTGTAAGAAAGGAGGGTCCGAGCTGAATTGTGTAAAGCTATTATTTAACATCCATCTGACCTAGGTGGTGTCTCCTTGTGGAATTTACCTTCAATCAGGAGACTTGCATGTGGACTGTTATTACTGCTAGTCCTTGAAAGTGGCCAAGGGAGCTATCTGATTCCAGAGAAAGCCTTTCCTGAGGCTGTTCTCCAAATACCTGGAATGTGTATGTCCAGAGAGTGATCAGTCCACACTGTTAGCCCTTCTTGGGGAAAAGTCAATTGGGAAAACTATGAAGGCACACATGACTTTCATAACAGAATATAGCTGATATATAAGAAGCCAAGTAACACCAAAAACTCCTTGGGATTTGGCTTCCTCTGGAGGAATTCCCTGATCCCTCCAGGTAGTGACTTTGCCATAACCAGCTGAGTTCTTATAATATATTCCTGCGGCCCGCAGCACTTCTTGAATAAGAATGGCCCCCATAGACTCCTATTTGAATGCTTAGGGAGTGGCAGTAGGAGGTGTGTCCTTGTTAGAGTAGGTGTGTCCTTGAGGGTGGGCTTTGGGGTTTCAAATACCCTAGCCAGGCCCAGTGGCTCTCTGTCTTCCTGCTGCGTGCTGATCCAGATGTAGAACTCTTAGCTACTCTCCAACTCCACATCTGCCTGCATGCTACCATGCTTCCTGCCTTGACAACAATGGACTAAACTTCTGAATTGTAAGCCAGCTCAAATTAAATGTTTTCCTTTAAATGTGGCTGGGGGCCTGGTGTGTCTCTTCACAGCACTAAAACCCTAATTAAGACGGCACTCCTGGAGCTGCGTAGATTGGCCTGCTCTTAACATGTGCACTCTTGGGGCCCAGGAGAGGAACACCTGACCTCCTTCTCGCTCTCCTTGGTCTTGCAGGTTGCATCATGGAGAGAACAGTGGCAGCCCAGACCTGGCAGTATTTTGACAAAAGTGATTTAGGAGTCTATAGTGTGGCCTATGTCACCTTCCAGGATCTCCGTGCCATCCCCCAAGGGGGTGTTCTTCCTGTCTTCACTCAAGCAGAAGAGCACTGATCCTTCTGTATTTTCATACTTCCCTGGGCACTGATGCTTTGTGCATCATCAAACACCTTGGTGACACCATCAGAGACCACCACACTTGTTTCTGGTGTGAACTGAAAGGGAGATCAGGAGGGTCACAGAACTGAGCCTCTGCACTCACTGCTGGGATCGGACTGAACCTCTCAGAATGACTTTTAAGGTACATTGCATTGTATGACGTTCTATATCATATACATGATAGCTTATATATCTCTCTTAAATATATGCACCTTCTTTAGCAAGCTAAATCAATTTTCCTATGTCAGAAAACAAGTTTTTCCCCCCAGCTAAGCATTAATTTTCATTCAGGAATTAAATTGTAATATATATATACACAATTACAAATATGTCTATATCTCACCTATGACTTAAAACAATTCCCAGCCTTTTAAATGAATTTGAGAAATTTAAACTTTTTTTCTTATTAAAATGAGAAAATATTTTCCTGAAAACTTTATTACATTAAATAAAACTTTATTATATTAAATAAAAATATTTACCCAGAAAATCTTTCCTTAATTTTTTTCAAGTTCCTTCAGTTAAGTCTGGCATATTCTTTTCAACAGCTACATTGAATTATAGCTTAGTGGTAGGGCACTTGCCTAGTATTCATGAGACCCTGGGTTCAATTCCCAGTACTCGGGCATGAAAGGAAGGAAGTAAATCAAAGTGACATATGCCTGTAATGCCAGCACTTGAGGCTGAAGCAGAATGTGGTAGTTTGAATGTAACTGGCCCCTATGAGCTCACAGGGAATGGCACTATTAGTAGGTGTGGCTTCGTTGGAGGAAGTGTGTCACTGTGGGGGCGAGCTTTGAGGTTTCCTATGTTCAGGATGCTACCCAGTGTCTCACTTGACTTCCTGTTGCCTGCAAGATGTAGGACTCTCAGCTACTCCTCCAGCATCGTATATGCCTGCACGCTGACATGTTACTCGCCATGATGATAATGGACTAAACCTCTGAAACTGTAAGCCACCACCACAATGAAATGTTTTCCTTTATAGGAGTTGCCATGAGTCGGGCAGTGGTGGCACACGCCTTTAATCCCAGCACTCGGGAGGCAGAGCCAGGCGGATCTCTGTGAGTTCGAGGCCAGCCTGGGCTACAGAGTGAGATCCAGGAGAGGCACCGAAACTACACAGAGAAACTCGGTCTCGGGAAAAACAAAAAACAAAAATAAAAAGAGTTGCCATGGTCATGGTGTCCCTTCACAGTAACAGAAACCCTAAGACACAGTAAGATTAGGCTCAGGAGTCAGGAAGCCAGCAAATGGCTACAGAATGCATT
The DNA here is from genome assembly GCF_007827085.1 of Peromyscus californicus insignis. NCBI lineage: Eukaryota > Metazoa > Chordata > Mammalia > Rodentia > Cricetidae > Peromyscus > Peromyscus californicus. Next base: position 6,737,124 of record NW_026294424.1, read on the forward strand.
TGAGGTTAGTGTAGCCTACATGAGATACTGCCTCAAATAAATGAATGAATAAACAAATAAAAAGGAGGTAGGAAGAACTATATCTTGATGAATGAAACGTTGCATGTAGTTTCTTTTCCTCCACTTGGAGCTGGAACTAAAGAAAAGAAACGGTGGCTAGGCCCGTGCCTGCCTGCAGTCCCGCACTCAGGAGATGGAGGTAGGAGGATGAGGGGTTCAAAATCAGCCTTGGTTACACAGCAAGTTTGGGGCCTGCCTAGGCTACTTGAAATCCTGTCTTAAAACCCAACCAAGCAGCCGGGCGGTGGTGGCGCACGCCTTTAATCCCAGCACTCGGGAGGCAGAGCCAGGCGGATCTCTGTGAGTTCGAGGCCAGCCTGGGCTACCAAGTGAGTTCCAGGAAAGGCGCAAAGCTACACAGAGAAACCCTGTCTCGAAAAAAAAAAACCAAAAAAAAAAAAAAAAAAAAAACCCAACCAAGCGAAGCGAAGCACCTAAAAGTATTTGACGAGGAAAACTCTGTAGACGAGGAAGAAAAGCAGTCACTTATTTCCGGTGTCCTGCCCCAGGTACAGTACAGTATGTTGGTAAACTGACATGTGCTGTTGGAGCTCGAGAACCTGGCTCTGGAAGCAGCCCTCCATTTCAGACCTAAGCATGTTGGTCTTAAAGTGCCCTTTAGGGAACAGAGAGGACGGAACAGGCTGAGAGTAAAAGCATTGCACCCCGAGAACAGTCGAAAGTTAGCATCTCCAACAGCCACGGTATAAAACTGCCACAGACAGGCTGGGAGGTCGGCCATGCAGGGAAAGCTCATCTGGGGACTCTAGCTCATCGCCTCAGATTCCCCAGTTGGTTTCTGCTTGTAAATTCCAGCTTTGATGACGTAATCTTTCTGCAGTGGTTTCTTTCATTTGGAAGCCTCACCCTAGGGGACGCTGCTCTGCCTGGAACCTCCACTGACTGCCTTAAACGGCTTTCCTAGTCTACCTCCAGGATGCTAGTAAGCCTCAATTAGAGGATGATTTGCTCTATCATCTATCCCACCTATCACTTGCTGCTTATTCTTTTAGTTTAGCTTGTCATATACTTAATAAGCTCACGAATTTACCCCCAAAGTGTGGCTATTATAAATCACTCTCTGGCCGGGCGGTGCTGGTGCATGCCTTTAATCCCAGCACTCAGGAGGCAGAGGTAGGCAAATCTCTGTGAGTTTGAGGCCAACCTGCTCTAAAGAGTGAATTCCAGGACAGCTAGGGTTACAAAGAGAAACCTTGTCTTGAAAAACAAAAACAAAACAAAAAAAAATCACTCTCTGGATCAAATAGAACAGCCCCAATTTTTCAAAATTTAAAAAGAAATTGTGAATTAGTAGAAATATTACTTTTTTTGTAATTAGTATATAATTAAATTTTCATTTAATAAAATTTTATCACCTGCCAAATGAAAGTCAGAAGACATAAAAACCAGACAACACAGCCGGGCAGAGCCAGGCGGATCTCTGTGAGTTCGAGGCCAGCCTGGGCTACCAAGTGAGTTCCAGTAAAGGCGCAAAGCTACACAGAGAAACCCTGTCTTGAAAAACCAAAAAAAAAAAAAAAAAAAAACTAAAAAAAAAATTAAAAAAAACCAGACAGCACACACACTCATACACACAGTTATACATATTCACATACTCATATACACTCACACACTCAAACACATACTCACACACACTCACATACTCATACACATACTCACACACTCATACCCACACACTCACACACACTCATTCAAATAGTCATATACATACACACTCACACACACTCATGCACACACAACTCATACTCACACACTCATACACACATAGTTGTGCATACATACTCATATAAACACATTCATACAGTCACATATACACTCGTGCACACTCATACACACACTCACACACACTCATACACCCACACACACTCATGTACACACACGTTCACACAGATACATTTTATCACTGAAAAGAGTTTGAGGGCTGGTGATGGGCTCAGAGGCGGAATGCTTGCCCTGCATGTGTGAGGCCCTGGTTTCAATCTCCCCTTCACAAAACCAAAAAATGAAATAAACCAAACCAAGCCCCAAAGGCCAACACCTGGTTCCACTTTCTCCAGGGGAAAGTGATAGAAAAAGGCGGTTCGCCAATACAAACGTCCCACAAACCGGCAGATTGCTTATAGGAGAGAAAAAGATCCTAAGAAAACAAACCTATTTTTTGTATAAATTTAGTGAAATTAATCACAAATTTAGAATAATAATGGTCTTCCTTTTAAAATTTTTTTGGTGCACTAGGGACAGGGCACCATCTCATATTTGTTCAAACATCAAGAAAACCCCTGAAAGCTTTGAGCCAGGGACACTCCATCACTTCTGCTGGTGACCCGAGGCCTGGCGGGTTCTTTAGAACTCATCGTGGACTCACTGGAGTCAGGCTCCTGGCGTGAGAGACAGAATCAGAAACTATGCTTGGAACTCCCCCAGGCACCACAATCAGGCCGTGCCTTGCTTGGTATATTCTTTGCTGCTTCCATCAGCCTTTATCTACTGACTTTAACTCTTGTCCGGACACAGCTCTTGCCAAGAAGATAGCGCCGTCAGCTTTGTTGAAATAGCTGTGTGGTTATCTTTGCTTCTTCGCCCCAGCTGTCTCGCTCAAATCATGTGCGCGTGCACTTGGCCTTGAATTTCTATCAAAATTTTCTCCCCCAGAGTTTCCAACTTTGCTCTTTTCTGGTAGTAAAAGTTCCATTTTTATGTACATTTAAAGAATTGCTGGATGTCAACGGAATTTGATTAATCCTATTTACTTCCTTGCAGTTTTTGTCCTAGACCCTTCTAATTTCCAGTTGCAGTCTGGATAGATTTTGTCCTGCGTCTGTCTGCTGTACCACTGTCAGTATCTTTGTTAACAAAGGGTCTTACTATCTTGGCCAGGTCAGCCGTGAGCTCCCAAACCTCTCACCTCTCCGCTCCCAGATTCCCGAGGTTATGGGCAGACACTACTGTGCCATCTATCCTCACCCTCCCCTGATACAGTTTTGATGCTTCGTATTCCCCACATCTTTTTCCTGGCTGCTTTTATCAGTTTGTTGGGGTACACACACCTCCCGCTTTTGTTAGAGAAGATGCAGAGAGACTGTTCTAGGGACCCTGTTTACCTCCAAATGTCTTCTTTTGCCCCATAGTTGCTTGGCAGTGTGTCTGGAGATGGAATTTTAGTTCAAACTCATTTTGTCTGTACAAAAGTTCATGTGACTGGTCAAAACTACACTTGTCTAAACGATGAGGGAAATGCATGGATTTGCTCTCATGGGCAGAAGGGCAGGGAGGGGACAAAAGACGTATGGGGAATTGTATAGTTTTGAAGGAGCAGAGGACTGGAGGGATAGCTAATGTTCCACAAGAAGTAGATTATGTTGTTTTAGAAAAAAAAAAGTTCCCAAATTCTCTAAAACTACTCTTCACATTAGAGCTTAATTCCTCATTCTCTTGAACACGGGGCAGACTTAATGACCTATTTTTTTAAATAATTTATTTAACTTTATTTTATGTGCATTGGTGTGAGGGTGTCAGATTCCCTGCAACTGAGTTACAGACAGGTGTGAATTGCCATGTGGGTGCTGGGAATTGAACCCAGATCCTCTGGGAGGACAGCCAATGCTCTTAACCACCAAGCCATCTCTCCAGCCCCTTAGTGACCTATTTCTAATGAACAGAAGAAAGCAGAAGTAATACTGTGTGACTTTGGGGACTAGGTCATACAAAGGTACCATGATTTCCCTCTTGGTTGCCTTTAACAAGTATACCTGCTAGTTTTATGTCAACTTGACAGAAACTAGAGTCATCTGAGACGGGGAGGGGGGGGGACCTCAATTAAGAAAACGCTTCCAGAAGATCTGGCTGCAGGCATTATTCGTAATAGCCAGAACCTGGAAACAACCTAGATGCCCATTAACTGAAGAATGGATTAAGAAAATGTGGTACATATATACAATGGAGTACTACTCAGCAGAGAAAAACAGTGACAGCATGAAATTTGCAGGCAAATGGATGGAACTAGAAAATATCATCCTGAGTGAGGTAACCCAGACCCAGAAAGACAAACATGGTATGTACTCACTCATAAGTTGATACTAGATATAAAGCAAAGAACAATCAGACTGCAACCCACAGAACCAGGGAGGCTACATAGCAGGGGGGACCCTAGGATGACTGTGGCTTATAAAAAGTTTTGGTTTCTCCAAAGTGAGTTCCAGGAAAGGCGCAAAGCTACACAGAGAAACCCCGTCTCGAAAAACCAAAAAAAAAAAAAAAAAAAAAAAAAAAACTTAAAAAAAAAAAAAAGTTTTGGTTTTACTCAATCACTGGGCAAACTGAAAAAATGTTTCAGTGAAACATTTCACTATTAGGATAAGAATTTGTTGGGGCTGGAGAGGTGGTTCAGCGGTTAAGAGCACTGGCTGCTTTTCCAGAGGACCCAGGTTCAATTCCCAGCACCCACAAGGTAGCTCGCAACCACAGTAATGAGATCTGATGCCCTCTTCTGGCCTGTTGGTATACATGTAGGCAGAACAGTGTATACATAATAAATAAATAAATGTAAAAAAAAAAGAAAAGAATTTGTATTGTATCAAGCTGATGATAGAAAAAAAAAAAAGATCCGGCTGCAGGCAAGCCTGTAAGGCATTTTCTTAGTGATTGATGGGGTAGGGTCCAGCCCATTGTGGGTGGGGCCATCCCTGGGCTGGTGGTCCTAGGTTCTATAAGAAAGCAGCCTGAGCAAGCCATGCGAAGCAAACCAGTAAGCAGCACCCCTTCATGGCCTCTGCATCAGCTCCCACCTCCAGGTTCTTGCCCTGTTTGAGTTCCTGTCCGGACTTCCTTTGATGATGAACTGTGATGTGGAAACATAAGCTGAATAAACCCTTTCCTCTCCAAGTTGCTTTGGTCATGGTATTTCATCACAGCAATAGAAACCCTAACTAAGACAAGTTGGTACCAGGAGAGGGGTATTGCTGTGATAGACCTGACCTTGTGTTTTGGGGAGGATTTTGGAAGGTCTCTGGAACTTTGGGCTAGAAAAGCCATTGAGTGTTGAGCTCTCAGTGGGCTGTTCTGTAGGAGTTTGAAGGATGCCACTGTTGAGGGCAATGCAAATGATGTAGGCCTGGCTTATGAAGTTTCAGAAGGAAACTTAAAATAGGGACCATTTTATTCTGAATTAAGATTCTGTGGTTCTGGTCAGCTGAGGCTGAAGAATCAGCTGTGATTAACAAGAGACCAACACCACTAAAGTGAAACCTTTGCTTTGCTGGGTTACTTGATGCTGATCATAGTTATCAGTTTCTGTCTAGAGATACTAGCCAAGTGGGAATTCCAAAGACTTGTGGGGCAGGTGGACAGGGGGTAGGTCAGAGTATGATATAATTAGGGTATTAAGACAGAGCTAGCCGGGCGGTGGTGGCACACGCCTTTAATCCCAGCACTCGGGAGGCAGAGCCAGGCGGATCTCTGTGAGTTCGAGGCCAGCCTGGGCTACCAAGTGAGTTCCAGGACAGGCGCAAAGCTACACAGAGAAACCCTGTCTCGAAAAACCAAAAAAAAAAAAAAAAAAAAAAAAAAAAGACAGAGCTAAAGACAATTTCACAAAGCTCCGGACAGACACTGTGAAGCTGAGAAATTAGCAGTGATTAAGAAGACTAGTATTGTTGAGGTGAAATCTTTTGGGAAGTGTTTCCTGAGAGCACAGAGAAGTTGTATTTCAGAGGAAGCCAAGGCTGTACCTCATGCTGGCAGCTGAACTTGGTCAGGGTAAGAGTCACCCAGATGGTAATGGTTTTGAAGGCATTAAGGGTTCATGGAGAGCAACTGATGCTTGGCACTGTGAGAGGCCAGGAGATGCCATTGGTGAAGGTGCAGCCTCAGTGGCAGTTGAGGGCCCAGAATTGAAGGGGACAGGAAGAGAAGTTGAAGCGTGGCACCATGAAGAGAGTCCAGGAGAGGCTATTGGTGAAAGTGCAGCCCAGTTGCAGCAGAAGCCCCCAGGATTTTGGAGATGCCAGTGCCATGGGATGACCACCAAGAACAGCAGCAGCAGTGGAGAGGAATCTACCCAGCTTAGAAGATGAGGTGTATGTGCTGCACAGGGCAGTGCCAGAGAAGTGATGCTTTGGAGGAGCCCAGAAGATTGTGCGTGAGCCCCTGGTACTGGACATTGAGTTCTTCACACTGTTGAACTTTGGCTTTGCTGTGTTCAGATTGTGACTATATGTTGGTTCTCTCCTCTTGAAGTAAGGAAGCATTGAAGTTAATTTTGATTTTTTACAGGAGCCCACAGAAGAGAGCTTTGAACTTTTAAAAGAGATTTTGGATTTTTTAGCGCTTGGATATTTTTAAAAGACTAAACTCTTTATTTGTTTGTTTGTTTTTTGAGACAGAATTTCTGGCTGTCCTAGAACTCACTCTGTAGACCAGGCTGGCCTGGAACTCACAGGATCCTCCTAAGTGCTGGGATTAAAGGCATGTAACACTACAGCCAGGCTTGTAGGACATTTTCTTAATTAGTTATTGAGAGGGGAGGGTTCAGCTATTTTGGGTGGTGCCATCCTGGGCTGGGGGTCCTGCATTCTGTAAGAAAGCAGACTGAGCAAGCCATGGGGAACAAGCCAGTAAGCAGCACCCTTCCATGACCTCTGTATCAGCTCCTGCCCCCAGATACCTGCCTTGCTTGAGTTCTTGTCCTAATTTTCTTTGGTGATGAACTGTGTTGTAGAAGCATAAGCTGAATAAACCCTTTCCATACCAATTTGCTTTGGTCATGGTGTTTCATCACAGCAGTACTAACCCGAAGACAAGAAGTCTGATGGTTTCTATTTTCTCTTTCTGGGGACGATTGCTTTGAGGGACAGTGTCATATAGAAGTCTGACTTTTTATTTTCAACTTAAAAACAAAATAATTGTGTGTGCACAAGCATGGGTATGGGCCCTGGAGTGCAGTTGCTGTGGGGGCCAGAAGAGGGCGTTGGATCTTCTAGAGCTGGAGCTAGAGTTGGCTATGAGCTGTACAGTGTGGGTGCTGGGAACCAAGCTCAGGTCCTCTGTAAGAGCAACACAGACTCAAACACTGAGCCGTCTCTCTAGCCCCAAAGTCTGACTTTTTCAAGGCTACCGTGTTCCTAGGAAGCCCAAGCCAGCCATGTGGAGAGACACAATCAGACAAGCTCAACCTGCATCTGGAACCAACAGTATCCAACTATCCAACCATTCAGAGACAAGGTGCCAGACAAAGCAGTGAGGGAATTATCTTGGCCATTCTGGCCCAGGATTCCTATTGACAAGATGTATGGCTCCAGTGGCAGCCCCAAAATCACTCTAGTTGATGTCTTATTTGTCTAAGCACGGGGCTGAGTAATCCACACTGTGCTCTAACCAATGTCTGACTCACGGAATCATAAGTATATGCTATAGTTTATATCTTGACTGTCATCCAAAGGCTTGTGTCAAAGGCTTAGTACCTAACAAGGCAACACTGGGAGTGGTGAAAATCCTTAAGAGATGGGGTCTAGTGAGAGATCTCAGGTCAACTGGGGGATATGTCCTAGAAGTGGACAATGGGACTCTAGTCCCTCTGCTATTTCTGATTCACTTCTATGAGGTGAACAGTCCTCTACTGCCCGCTGCTCTTGCCATGGTGCACTATGCCACCACAGACCCAAGCAACAGAACCATTCAGCCATGGACTGAAAGCTTCAGAATGGTGAGCCAAACAGAACCTTTCCTGTGTTTAAAGGTGATTTATCGTGGGTATCTGTTACAGTAACGCTTCCACGGTACATTAAATGGTTGTTACTTTATGCTAAGTTTTTGGAGTAGCTTTTTTTTTTTTTTTTTTTTTTTTTTTGGTTTTTTCGAGACAGGGTTTCTCTGTGTAGCTTTGTGCCTTTCCTGGAACTCGCTTTGGAGACCAGGCTGGCCTCGAACTCACAGAGATCCGCCTGGCTCTGCCTCCCGAGTGCTGGGATTAAAGGTGTGTGCCACCACCGCCCGGCTGGAGTAGCTTTTTATGGAGCAGTCAACAATTGCAACATACACACAGTTAATAAGTGTTTAACTCAAACATCTTTAAAAAATTTTTATTTTAAATTTGTTATTTATTAGCATGTGCCTGCATATGCACACATGCATGCATATATACTGCAGTGTTGTATATGGAGCTCAGAGGACAATTTTTGGGAATTGGTTCTCTCCTTTTACCATAGGTACTGGGGATTGAACTTGGGTGTAAAAACCCTTTTACCTTCTGAGCCATCTCTCCAGCCCTCAAACATCTTTTAAACGTCTTTGCTAGACATTTTTCATTGCAAAAATAACATCTGTATATTGTGTCTCATTCAGCATAGATGTATTGTTTGACTGTTTGGACTGCCTGAGACAAGATTATTTCTGTGTTGCCCTGGATGTTCTGGAATTCGCTCTGTACCCTTAAACTCAGAGATCTGCCTGCCTCCTGAGTCCTGGAGTTAGAGGTGTATGTCATCACCACCCAGAATCCTTTTTCTCTTCCCCTCCCCTCGACCCACCCCCACCCCCCGTGGGTCTGTCTCTCTCATCCCACCCCATAGCCCACAGTAGCCTTGAACCCATGACAAACCTCCTGCCTCAGCCTCAGAGTGCTAGAATCATAGGTGGGAGCCAGCATGCCCTGCTTATCTTTTGCTGTAGCTCCCTTAAATAGCATAACTGTTCATAGGCTTAGTGAAAAATGTATTGAATAAATTATTCCTGCTTCCTTTCTTCCCTCTCTTCCCTGATTATCTATTCATATTTCAACCCTAAAAGTGCTGGTGTGATGCTATACATCAGCAAACTCCTACTTCTCTGAAGGTCAGGGAGAACAGGGCCTCGTGGATGGAGGGCTGGGCAGGTCTCAGGCAAAAGGGCACTGGCTTCCTCTGACCTCAAGTCCCTCGACTGATGTAAGGCTGTGGTTTTATAAAAAACCAAACTCTGAGAATAACTCCAAGGTTAAGAGCTTCAGGGCACTGTGTGGGCTTTGGGAAAATAGCAGGTAAGTTGCAATATTAGGAAGAATTTGGGGAGGGAGAAATCTCTGGGTGCCAACATGTTATCTAGCCTTGGGCATGTCCTCCCTTCTCTGCTCAGAGTCCTTATGAATCTCTTCAGCCGAAGCCTGAAGTGGGAAAACCTGAGGTCATCAAAAATGAGGTCTGGCAATGCCTGAAAATGTCAGAAGTGAATGCACCCCCTTCCCCAACGCTTTAAATTCTTTAGAAAATGTGGGCTGACATTATGGAAAGAGCAAGTTACAAAACAGTCTGTACAGAGTGTTCCCAGTGTGTAACCTTATCCTGCCTCTCTGCATGGAACCATGTTGGGGAAGGCTGTTTGCCAATACGTTATCTGTGGTTATCTGAGGGGGCAGGAAGAAATTATTCCCAGTAATTTTAATTTTCTTTCTGGTGTGTTTCCAAATTTTCTACAATGAACATCTATTACTTTTTATGAGCAAGAAATGAAGAAACCCTTTTTAAAAGCAGGCAGTTTGACACATGCCCCTTGTCACGCTTGGTAAGCATGTAAGTTATTTCTAGATAGTTTAAAAATGAGAACTCATCCATGCAGTTCTGTAAATGGAGGCTGTGGGGTTGTAGAACAAATCATAACTTATTAGCTTAAATCAGCGCACATTATCTCATAGGCTTAGCTGCATCTTCTGACCAGAATCATACAGGGGATATCAAGGTGTTGGCCAGAATCTATTCACTTCTGGAGTTCTAATAGTGTTTTGGTTTCTGTGGTGTTTTGAATAAGAATGGCCCCCATAGCCTCATATATTTGAATATATGTCATCAGAAGTGAGTGGCACTACTTGAGAAGGATTAGGCGGTATGGCCTTGTTGGAGTATGCATGTCACTGGGGGCAGGCTTTGAGGTTTCAAAAGCCTAAGCCAGGCCCAGTGTTTCTTTCTTCCTGCAGCCTGCAGATCAAGATGTAGAACTCTCAGCTGCTACTCCAGCACTGTATCTGCCTTTGTGCCGCCATGCCCCCTGCCATGATGATAATGGAGTAAACCTCTGAAACTATAAGTAAGTCCCCACTAAATGCTTTCTTTTATAAGAGTTGCTGTGGTCATGGTGCTTTCACAGTAATAGAACAGTGACTAAAACAGAAGTTGGTACCAGCAATGGGGTATTGCTGTGATAGTAGTAACCATACTACTTGTGGCAGAATGTGGACTTTGAGACTTTGGGTTAAGAGAGCAGTTGAATATTTTAAGTGGGGTTTAATGGACCATACTAAGAGTGTTGAAGACAGTTCTGGGAGCAATAGTATGATGGCCCAGCTCAAGACGTTAGTAAGTGTTCTAGGAACCATTCTTGTGATATTTTAGCAAAGAATGTGGCCTGCCTTTTGCCACTGTCTAAAAAAAATCTGCCTGAGGCTAAATTGAAGAGTTTTGGATTAACGGCATTGGCAGAGGAGATTTCAAAACAGCCTAGTATTGACAATGTCATGTGGTTATTAGTGGTCACTGTTATGCAGATCTATAATGAAAAGGAGCAAGCTGAGCCAAGGAAAAATATAAAATGTTCAGTTTGAGGAGAAAAGGAGCAGTAGGAAGTGTAAAGGAGCTAAATACCATGCTCAAGGAGATAAAAAGATTAAAGGAAAGCCTGATGCTAAATGGAATAAAGGGAGTGGGTGATCTCAGGGCAGACCCCACCCAGCTAAGCTTCCAATTTATGAAAAGGAATGAAAGAAAAGCTTAAGCAGTGAGGGAAACCATCAAAGACAGAAAGCTGATGAAAATGTATTTGAACGAGGGGGCCAAGTTCCAGTCTCAGCAAGCAGCAGAACTTCGTTGCTTCGACCACATGGTTCTGGCTTTAGAATCAAGTATCCGAGAAAGGAGTTGTGGAATCTTTCTCTGTGGCTAAGGAAAGCCACTGAGGCCAGATGTGTGTCAGGGGTGTCCCTACATGGATGCCTAGAGAGGCCATTGTGTGAAGCTGTGAAGGTGAAGCTTGGATTTCAGTAGAGACCCCAAGATGTTGCAGGTACCTAAGCCATGGGAAACCTGCTAAGAAGAGCTATAGACAAGTTGTGGAACCAGCCAAAGAGAGAGAAATGTGTTGTAGTCAATAGAGCTGAAAGGAGTTGGAGATCTGAAGAGTGCTTTGACATCAGACATGGAGATTCAAAATTTGAGTTTGCCCAGCTGGTTTTCAATCTTGTGTCTGTCTAGTATTTCCTCACTGTGCTCACTTTTCTCCCCTTTGGAATGGTAATGTATACCCTGTGCTATTATGATCAATCCATGTGAGTCTATTGGGTAACAGAATTTATTAAGATATAAATTGAGGAAATACATTCATGAGTACAGAACGGAGTAGACAGGGGAAGTCATCCTCTGATCTGACTGGGAGCAAATCCACCTCACAGGCAGGAGCAGGGAGAAGGGTCATGTGACCCTTCTCCAACTCCTTATAAGAGGTCACAAAGGCAGGAGCATCACCTCCTTTGGGCTATATAGCCCAAGGTCATGGGTGGAGCAAATACCACTACACTGTGCCATTGTATGTTGAAGTATGTGATCTGTTTATTTTGATTTTTCAGGGGGTTACAATTAAGAGAGTGCCTTGATGCTCAGAAGAGAATTTGAACTTTGGACTTTTAAGAAGTCTTGAGACTGTGAAAGCCTATGGGGACTTTTGAAGTTAGACTAAATATATTTTGCATTGTAATATGGTTTATAATATGTAATATGGTAGAATGTGGTGGTTTGAGTAAGAATGGCCCCCATATGGGGGCTGGAGAGATGGCTCAGCAGTTATGAACACCGACTGCTCTTCCAGAGGACCTGGGCTCAATTCCCAGCACCCACATGGCAGCTTACAACTGTCTGTAACTCCAGCTCCAGGGGACTCAACACCCATGGCAAAACACTAATGCACATAAAATAAATAAATAAATAAATAAAAATAATGGCCTCCATAGGCTCATATATTTGAATGCTTAGTCATTAGGGAGTGACACTACTTGAGAGAGATTAGGAAGCATGACCATGTTGGAGTACATGTAACAGTGTGGATTAGGTGTGGCCTTGTAGGAGGAAGTGAGTCACTGGGAGTAGGCTTTGAGCTTTCAGATGCTCAAGCCAGGCCCAGTGTCGCTCTCTTCCTGTTGCCTGCAGATCTGGATGTAGAACTCTCAGTTCCTTTCCAGCACCATGTCTGCCTGTGTTCGGCCATGCTTGTTGCCATGACGATAATGTACTAAAAACCTCTGAAACTGTAAGCCTGCTCCCATTAAATGCTTTCCTTTATAAGAGTTGTCATGGTCATGGTGTCTCTCTTCACAGCAATAGAACACTGACTAATAAAGTTTTCATTCATCTCCCCCAAACTTCACACATTGGAAATTTAATCTACTAAATCACAGGTTATTTAGAGATCATGCCTTTATAATGTAATTAAAATTATATGAGGTGGGGACCCTATGATGTATTGGTGATTTTATGAGATGAGACAGTATGCTATCCATGTAATACCCTTTGCCATATTATGATGTGTCAACAAAGCTTTCCCTGGATGTCAAGTAGGTGCTGGCACCCTGCTCTTGGACTCCACAGCCTTCAGAACTGAAAGAAATCTATTTTTTTCTTATAGATTACCTAGTCTCAGGTATTTTGTTATAGCATTAAGAAACAGACTAAGACAAATGGGGAAGAATTGACTTCCATGTTCAGTCATGCTGTTGACAGAATCCAGTCCCCTGTGGCTATAGGAGAGAGCTCCAGTTTCTTGATGTCCTTTGGAAGGTACTGTAGGCTTGTTGAGGCCACCTATTTCTTTTCCAGCATGGCCCCTTTCTTCAATAAACCATCAAAGAAAACTTCTACAGCAAGCATGCTAGTAAGATATACTATAGAATAGAATGTGGTAACATATTGTTTATATAATATCATAATAATGCTTTATATAATCTGACATACTCATAGGGTGACATCTGATCACCTTTGCCAGACACTATTGGTTCAAACTAGTGGTGGCAAGTACCACTGTTGTTTTATCTCTGGCACAGCAGCTGCACCTGAATCTATTGCTGTTTTAGCCAGCAATTGTAGCGCCAAAGTCACTGGCCCATTTCTTTGGTAGTGGCTCAGCAGGACTTTTATGTCCTGCCAGATCTACCTCATGCCCTTGCCGCCAAATGTAGTTTTAGCTAAATCTTTATCATTCTGTTTATCAATAAGACTCAGGAGTCAGAGGTTGGGGTGAAAACCTGCTAGCTCAGAGAAGTTGAGGAGGAACTAGCTGACCTTCCTTCTTTACCTGTGTCTCAAAGAGAGCGTCCTTCCATTCTACCAAACCAAAAAAGACTGCCACACTCAAAGTCCCTCCCTACTACTTCTGTGCATCTCTCACTTATAGACACTCTCTGACTCTATGATTACTTCCTGTCAACTAGATGCTAGCTCCACTTCCTGACTCAAGGTTGATTTTATTTAACACAAACATAAACTCAGGGTTCACAGTGTTATCATATATCCTGAAACATACCACTTCAACAGAACAAGGATATTGTAAACTGAATGGTTCCCAACATTCATGTTGAAGGTCTAATCGGGAATGACTGTATTTGAAGATAGTGCTTCAAGGAAGTAATAAAGGTTAACCGAGGAAGTAAGGGTGAGATCCTGATCCAATAAGATTAGTGTCATTTTAAAGAAAAGATGCCAAACAAGTTTTTCTTCATTTACATATACCAAGGAAAGTCACACCAGGACATCATTGAGATGGCACTCATCCACAAGCCAGGAAGAATATTTCACCAGAAACCAAAGTGGCTTGGTCATCATCATCACAGGATTCCAGGCTTTGGAAATGTGAGAAATGAATTTCTGTTTATTCCACCCAGGGTGAATAATCTGTGCCATGACAAGTATGAACAACAGAAGACACAGATCACTGGAGAGGAGACCGAGCCTTTCTGCAACACTCAGTATTATGAGGTTGTTGGAATTCCATACAGAAATTCTAGAAGCTTCTATGTAACATGTAGAATATTTAAAGTATACAGATGCTCTGCATCGTTCTGTCGGCTAGTGTGGGCCTAGGAAATGTTAAATGTATTCTCCTAAAATGATTCCAATAATGGTGTCTGACAACCAATGAGTGAGGAGTATCTGGTTAGACCAGGCACATCTGAATCCTAACTTGGCCACTTCCTAGCTAGAGGACTTTAGGTCGGTATCCCCTTTTTCTAGCAAGAATTTATCTAATATGACAGAAAGTTATTAAAAGAAAATATAAGCCAGGCATGGTGGTGCATGCTTCTAATTCCAGCACTCAGGAAGCAGAAGAAAGTAGATCTCTTTGAGTTCAAGGCCAGTCTGGTCTACATAGCTAGCTCCAGACCAGCCTTGACTACACAGTGAGATCATGTCTCAAAAAAAAAAAAAAATTAAACACCCTCTGGCATTGGCAGCTTCTGTTTCCAGTCCCAGCAGTAGGAGGTCAATATTGCTGCCTCCCATCCAGCCCAAGTCCTTAAGTGTTTAGTGTCTCAGGGCTGTGGAAAAGCTTTAAATAAGAAGGGGACAGAGACTGGGAGATATTAAATATGAAAAGATCTGGATCATGATTGTCTTTATGGCTAGAGAAGATGAGGGTCCAGGTATAGATCTCAGGTCAGTTGTAAGACTGAGGGAAGGGGCCAGTGAACTTTGACACCAAAATGAAAAAGCAGTCATGGTGTCCAGGAACATGCAGAGCAGCCTCCATGTGGCGGCCCTCATGGCAAGGCAGTTGTCTAGAATCACAGTCATGGCTTGGAGTTGGATGAGTGAAGGATGGTGTGTGAACAAGTTGACTCTGACCTATAAATATAAATATGAGGGTATGAGAAACTTCCAATGACAAGGAAAAAAAAACCCATCCCAGAGACACACAGAATGAGATGCATGAAAACTGCAGAGCAGAGAGCCTACATTGACGTTTCACAAATGGAAGCTGCTCATATTATCAGAATCTCCTACTCTGAGGGGCTAAAATGCCTTGCTCTTATTCATCCACCTTGATGGGTCCATCAACTGAAAGAGATCAATGGCTCGTTGGGAAAAGTTTGGTAGGATCCTAAGTAGACAAAACATAAGCAAGTCAAATGACTCCTTTTCTTTCTTTTCCCCAGCAATACATTATTTTCATTTCCTTTTTTTTTTTTTTTTTTGGTTTTTCGAGACAGGGTTTCTCTGTGTAGCTTTGCGCCTTTCCTGGAACTCGCTTTGGAGACCAGGCTGGCCTCGAACTCACAGAGATCCACCTGGCTCTGCCTCCCGAGTGCTGGGATTAAAGGCGTGCGCCACCACCGCCTGGCTCATTTCCTTTTTTATTTTTGAGATTATAATTACATAATTTATCCTTTCCATTTCCTCCCTCCAAACCCTCCCAATATACTCCTCCTTGCGTTTTCAAATTCATGTCCTTTTTTCATTAATAATTATTATATACATATGTGTATATACTTATATGCCTAAATACAGTCTGCTCATTATGTATAATGGTACCTGTATGTATGTTTTCAGGGATAAGCGTTTGGAACTGGATAACCAATTGTGTGCTCTTCCTCAGGAAGAGCATGTCTCCTACTGTCAGCATTCCTAAGTTGCTGAGTTCTTTGTATAGGGTTAGGCTTCATGGGCTTCCTCCATTCACTTTGGCATGTCTACTGGAATCACTGTTGTTCAGCTCATGGGTAGGCTGTCATATTGGTGAGACTTTATGGGTGTTTTGTTGTTGTTGTTTTGTTTGTTTGTTTTGGTTTTTCGAGACAGGGTTTCTCTGTGTAGCTTTGGAGCCTGTCCTGGAACTCACTCTGTAGCCCAGGCTGGCCTCGAACTCACAGAGATCCACCTGCCTCTGCCTCCCGAGTGCTGGGATTAAAGGCGTGTGCCACCACTGCCTGGCGACTTTATGGGTGTAGCTTCTGACATTACTAAGAGACACAGTCTCACAGAAAACCTCCTGATCCTCTGGCTTTTACAGTCTTTCTGCCACCTCTTCCACAATGTTCCCTAAGTCTTGGGTGAGGGAGTGGTTTGTGGAAGTATCCATTGAGACTTGGGGACTCATTTTCTTCCTCTAGAGTATTCGGTATAATTTGAGGTTAGCACACAGCCCTTTGCCTAGCCTCAATAAATGAGACTCATCACTAGATATTGTAGTTATGACACCAAATGCTGGCCACAAACAAAAGACTGGATCTTATAAGTGTGTTTTAAGTTGCTAACCTTCAAGGGGTGTCAGAGCAAAATATGCAACTAGGTTCATTCCTGGGCATGGGACCTGTACAGCTGCACAGGACCATATACACAGAGGGCCTTATGTTTACAAACTACTTGCATTTGGCTTAATTAGTAATTTTTGAAGAAGGAACTCAAGTTTTCAGTGGGCTTCTAAGTTTATGGATATGTCCACTATAGCTTATTTATTTTATATTTTTTGTTTTTTGAGACAGGGTTTCTCTGTCCAGGAACTCACTCTGTAGACCAGGCTGGCCTTGAACTCATAGAGATCTGCCTGCCTCTGCCTCTCGAGTGCTGGGACTAAAGGCATGTGCCACCACCACCCGGCGAATATAGCTTATTTTGATTTCAATTCTTAGTAGCAATCTGCATGTGAATCCTTCAAATTCCTACAACCCTTTGTCTTTTATTAATGTGTGTGTGTGTGTGTGTGTGTGTGTGTGTGTGTGTGTGTGTGTGTGTGTGTGTGCATTTGTACAGTTGTTTGAATGCCAAGACATATGTATGGAAGTCAGAGGACAGCTTTTGGGAGTCAGGTCTCTCCTCCCATCTTGTTGAGGCAAGGTCTCTCTTGTTATTATTGTGTTTCATATTCCAGGCTAGTAGCAAGAGTTTCCAAGAGATTCCCTGTTTCTGCCTCCCATCCTGCAATTGAAGTGCCAGGATTGCAGATCTATACCACTGCATTCAGATTTTTTGTATGGTTCCAGGAATCAATCTCAGGCCTCAAGTTTGTGAAACAGGCGCTTTTATCTGCTGAGCCTATCTTTTGGTCTCGATGGATCTTGAATGCTTTTCCTTCATATGAAAATTCACTGAGCATGGGTGTGAAACACTGGGCACTGCAGGATTTGAGAACAGAGCCAATACAGGAATATTCCCTCTGTGTAGAACTAGTACATAGACATATAGAAATGGTTTCTTGTCCCATGTAGGAGGCACATGGATGCTTAGCTTCAGTTTTCTAAGTGGAAGAAATGTAAGGGAATGAGAGGGGTAAGCATTGTGGTTTGGACAGAAATATGCCCCAAAGCTCATGTTGAAAGCTTGATCCCTGGCTAGTGATATTATTGAGAGATGATTGGATCATGAAGATTACAACACCATTGATGAGTTTATACTAAATGGGCTAATAGGAGATGGGGCTGAGCAGAAAGACACTGGGGGTGTCTTTTTGCTTCAGGCTCAGTGGGGCGGGGTCAAGGGACCACAGACTAAAACAAACATTTCTTCCTTTAGATTGTTTTTCTCCTATTTTGTCACAGGGACAGAAAGCTAACACAGAAGCACAGGTGGGTGGATTCTGCCTCATCCCCTGTCTTCTCTTTCTTGAAGTACAGGTTGTGTCAGACACAGGTTCTCACATATGCTAAGCCTTACACATGCTAGGCAAGGGTTCTCCTGAGCTGTATCCTTACCCTTTTAAAACTTTTATTTTGTGACAGGGTCTTCCTAAGTTGCCTGCCCATGCTGGCCTTGAACTCATGATCGTCCAGCCTCAGCTTCCATAGTCACTGGGATTACAGGCCTGCTCCATTAGACTCTGCCTCTGAAAGTGAAGCGAGAGTATTCAGTTATCATGGAATAGGTGCACATAGGTGAGATGAGGCACCGGGAGGCTGCTGGACAGAATACTATTTGACTGGGGCTTGCCTTAAACGATGGAACTGGGAAAAGTCTCTAGTTTCCAGACAGTGATATAAACACAGCCTGAGTCCTTGTTCCCTTTTCGGACACCCCAGGCATGAGGAAAGAGCAGCACATTTGGCAAGGAGCTAAGAACAACTTGGTATCAATTTACTTTTCAGCAGAAGCCAAATGGCCCGCTCTTACAGACGAGGTTTTGGGAGGCTTTTCCACATTTTGTATCACCGTAACTTTCCTTCAGTTAGATGCGCTGCAGAATCCCAAAGGGGCTGGGGGTGGGGGTGGGAGTGAGCACTCTGAGCCAGGACAAACAGAGGTCATGTGACTTGACCCATTTTCTCTGGAGTGTGTGCATAGTCTCTTCCTCTCACTACAGGCTGCCTTCTTCAAAACCCCAAGCTGATCCTACGGCTGTCTTAGATTAGTGGTGTGTGACATGTGCATGCAAATATGAGCATGTTTATACAGTACACCTTAAATGATCACATTGGAAAATGAATACTGTAGAGTCTACACAGAACATGCTGAAGTATAATTATGCTAGTCACAAAGCAATCTGATTTTAAATGCTAATTCAGTGTACCTCAGATGTGGTTCTAAAGACCGTCATCATCTTTTGAGCATGTCAGCGAGTACTTGGGACTGAAGTCAATTTCTGTGGCTTCAGCATGGAGCACATGAGCCTATGGGTCCCTATGCCCTCGATGTTCAACACTTGATGAGATCAGTGGTTTGCCATCATCCCATTTCCTGGGTCAATGACTGGATCTAATTATCTAATTATTAATTAATCTACTGCAGTGGTTCTCAACTTGTGGATTGTGACCCCTTCAAAAAAAACGCTATCTTCAGACACATTTACAATTCATAACAGTAGCAAAATTACAGTTATGAAGTAGCAACAAAAATTTTATGGCTGGGGGGGTCACCACAACATGAAAAGCTGTATTAAAAGGACATAGCAGCCGGGCGGTGGTGGCGCACGCCTTTAATCCCAGCACTCGGGAGGCAGAGTCAGGCGGATCTCTGTGAGTTCGAGGCCAGCCTGGGCTACCAAGTGAGTTCCAGGAAAGGCGCAAAGCTACACAGAGAAACCCTGTCTCGAAAAACCAAAAAAAAAAAAAAAGGACATAGCATTAGGAAGGCTGAGACCTACTGATCTATGTCTAGAATTTGAGGCTTGATGGATCAGGATGACAACTAGGGGGCTATTCTAATAGTTTAGAATTATAACTAAGAATATTCTTGTTGCTGTAAAAGTTCAGGACTTTGTTTTCAAGAAAAGGTTTCTCTGTGTAGCTCTGGCTGTCCTGGAACTTGCTCTGTAAACCAGGCTGGCCTTGAACTCAGAGATCTGTCTGTCTCTGCCTCCTGAGTGCTGGGATTAAAAACGTGTACCACTGCACCCTGCCAGGACTTCTTCTTCTTCTTTTCTTTCTTTCTTTTTTAGACAGGTTCTTAATATGTTGCTTAGGCTGGCTTTTTTGTTCGTTTGTTTTGGTTTTGGTTTTTTGAGACAGGGTTTCTCTGTGTTGCTTTGTGCCTTTCCTGGAACTTACTCTGTAGCCCAGGCTGGCCTTGAATTCACAGAGATCTGCCTGGCTCTGCCTCCTGAGTGCTGGGATTAAAGGCGTGCGCCACCACTGTCCAGCCTTAGGCTGGCTTTTTTTTTTTTTTTTTTTTTTTTTTTGGTTTTTCGAGACAGGGTTTCTCTGTGTAGCTTTGTGCCTTTCCTGGAACTCACTTGGTAGCCCAGGCTGGCCTCGAACTCACAGAGATCCCCCTGGCTCTGCCTCCCGAGTGCTGGGATTAAAGGCGTGCGCCACCACTGCCCGGCTTAGGCTGGCTTTTAACTCACAATCCTCTTTTACCTTTTTAAAACAAGATTTATGTCTATGACTGTTTTGCCTACATGTGTGTGTGTGCACATGTGTGTGCCTGGTGCCATGGAGTTCAAAAGAGGGTCTACATGGGTGCTGGGAACCAAACCCCAGCAAGACCAACCAGTGCTCTTAATTTTTTTTTGTTTTTTGTTTTTTGTTTTTCGAGACAGGGTTTCTCTGTGTAGCTTTGCGCCTTTCCTGGAACTCACTTGGTAGCCCAGGCTGGCCTTGAACTCACAGAGATCCGCCTGGCTCTGCCTCCAGAGTGCTGAGATTAAAGGCGTGCGCCACCACCACCTGGCTTCAGTGCTCTTAATTTTTGAGCCTTATCTCCCTCACCATCCTCTTGCCTCAGTTTCCCAAGTAGCTGGGATCGCGGGTGTGTGCCAATGCAGCAGGTTCTACCTGTGGCTTTTTTGTTTGATGCAGTCAGAGAAATGGGGAGCCATTGTTTGTGTGGCGTGTGCCAGGCTGTTCTGATACAGAAGAGCCTTGAGCCTCCTTAATCAAGGCCTCTTACCCCATTTGCTAAAAGGCCAACAGGCACCAGCTTTCCTGAGGGTAGTAGGGAGTTGATTTTTCTTTTAAAAGATACTGAATGTGAAAGTGTGTGCATGTCAGAGGTCTTAATGGTTGATCAAGGCTGAGGTTAAAAAGAGAGCAAGGAGGGACTAGAGAGATGGCTCAGTGTTTAAGAGTGCTTGCTGCTCTTGCAGAGGACCTAGGTTCAGTTCCAGTGCCCACAAGATTCACATGTCATTCCAGTTCCAGAAAACTTGTTGCCCTTTTCTGGCCTCTGCAACAACAGGTATGAATGTGGCACACATACATATATGCAGGTGAAACACACACACACACACACACACACACACACACACACACACACACACACACTATTAAACAGAACACAAGGAAATGGCTACTGGCTATACTGAGTCTTATAGAGTGTCACCTTCAAGACATTACCAACAGTTGCCATTTGCTGAGTGCTTACTATGCATCAGCCACGGTATGTGTGTTCACTCTTCTACTTTCTACCTGGCAGTGTTTGAGGGAGGGATTGCTACCTTTTTGTTTTTTTTAAATGACTTGGAGAGACTCTGAAAGGCCGAGTTGCTTGCCAGCCTCCTCGGCTCTGCTAGTGCAGAAAATTCCTTAGCTAAATTTACTAGAACGAATGGGCTCCATGTTTCTGCCTCTTATGAACATGTTTTATATAATTTCTCACACCTATCACTATATGTCAGGTGCCAGTAAGTTGAAACAGAGGGTGACTGAGTCAGGACTGAGTCAGTGCTAGGCAAGCACTCTACTTCTGAGTTAAATCCCCAACCCCTGGTTTAGATCTTACATTCACCCCTTATCCATTTATCCTGACCAAGATTCCCAAGTGCTTGGTTAGTCCGAGCTCTATTCTTATTTCTGGGGCCAGCGACAGACAGCATATGTTCAGATGGTGGAGAATTGGAAATAACGGAAGCAACTGATGCGTCTTCATTAAAAGAAGGAAGGGAAGATGGTGGGCAGATGGAAGCAGCAGATATCCATTGCAGGGATCTCTTGGAATAGAAGAGGGCCATCTAGACAATAAACAAAGGGGCCAATTTGTGAATTTTCAATGGGAGATAAATGCTTGATTCATGACTCAGCTGGTCATCTACTTAGGGTGCAGCCCTGTCTTGCCTGTGAGTCCAGCTAAGGGCAGGCTGACTCTGTAAGTACAAAATTAGAAGAAATGGAATGAGATGTTCCTAAGAAATATTTGCATCAAACTATTTGTGGGCAGATTAAGGTTCACTCTGAGGGAGAGAAAAATCTCAAATATGATGTGAAAAGGACTGACATTTATTCTAGAAATGAAGCCCGAAGGTAAACAATTCAGCCCTGTTGCTCTACCAGCATTCACACGAGGTCTTTCTCGCTCATAGTCCAGCAGCAGCATGGCTCAAGACTCAGGCATTGGCTCTATCTTCTAACTAGCAAGTGGAAGAAGAGGGAATGGACACGCTTTTAAGGACAAGTTGCAAAAGTTGCTCATCTCTGGCTACAAAAACCTAGTAATTAACCTAGTAATGGTTAATTTTGTGTCATCTGTACTGGGTTAGGGAGCACAAAGAAACCAAGCAAAGCAATATGTTTTAGTGTCAAGATTTGTGTGTAAGGACCAAGTAGAGGAAAGTCTACTTCCAATGTGGGTGGAGTCCAGATAGCACAAACTCGGAAGTTGTCAGACCTTTGTATCTGGACTGAACTGTTCTCCCAGCACCCCAGCTTGTGGCTGGCCTATTGTGACATTCATCAGCCTCCACAGTGGAATCAATTTCCCTAATAAGTGCCCATCATATATCTACACCAGGATCTTATACATACATACATCCTGTTGGGTTTACCTTTTTGGAGAACCTGAATTTACTGAGGTTATACTTGCCAAACAGGGTGAGAAATGTGTTTAATTGATGAACAGATGCAGTGGTTCTCAACCTTCCTAATGCTGTGACCCTTTAATACAGTTCCTCATGTTGTGGTGACCCCGAACCATGAAATTATTTCATTGCTAGTTCATGACTGTAATTTTGCTTCTGTTATGAACTGTAAATGTCTGATATGCAGACTATCTGATAGGAGACCCCTCTGGGGGTCATGACCAGCCGAGAACCAGTCTTCTGTCAGAATGTGGCACTCTAAAAGTTAGCCCTTTTTTTGTTGTGGGAAGAGGCCTATCCAAAGGTTGAGCATCTTCAAAAGGCAGCTGTGAAAGACTTCATCTTTCTCCTGTTCCTTCTTCTTTTAGAGCTGGGGATCCAGTCCAAGCCTTTACTATGAGGCAGGTGCTCTACCACTAACCCCAGCTTGTTGCTTTTTTTTTTTTCCCTCTTAAAAACTCCTAAACTAGCCATGTACCAGGCTTGTTTCAAACACATGGCTGTCTTCCTGCCTCTGCCTCCTCAGTGCTGTGCCCATTTGATTGGTACATTCTGATTTGAAATAGTCCAGGTTCAATGTAACAATTCTTTTTTTTTTTTAAAGAATTTTTTTTTTAAAGATTTATTTATTATGTATACAATGTTCTGCCTGCATATATGTCTACAGGCCAGAAGAGGGCACCAGATCTCATTACAGATAGTTGTGAGCCACCATGTGGTTGCTGGGAATTGACCTCAGGACCTCTGGAAGAACAGTCAGTGCTCTTAACCTCTGAGCCATCTCTCCAGCCCCAATGTAACAATTCTTAAACTTATATTTAAAGTATTTCATTTAGAACCAGAATTTTCTTGGCTATAAAGGGCATCTGCTTTGCATAACCACAAAGCCATTCTAACAAATGTTTTAGATACCGAGTTTCACCAAACTCAATTTTCAGTAACTGTTTCATTCAAGTGTTTTCTAATTTTAATTGATATCAAATCACCTTCTAGAAAGACTGCGACAATGTACATTCCCACCATAATGTAAAAAAGTTCTCATTGATCCTAATTTTTGCTACCACTATAGACAACTGATATTTTAGATTTTGTATGTATGTACATGGTATTTGAGGTCAGAATAAGACATCAGATCCACTGGAGTCAGGGATGGTTGTAAATTGTCATGGAGGTGCTGGGAACTGAACCTGGGTCCTTTATAAGACCAGTAATCGCTCTTAGCCTCTACGACGTCTCTCTAGCCTCCTTTTCTTTCATTTTTGTTTACACATTATATTTTTTCTTGTGTTCATAAAAGTGGGCTGTTACGACTTTCTTCTGTACTTTTTTTTTTTTTTTTTTGCTTAAAAAAATACATTATGAACACCCCACAGTTGAGTAGGAGATCTGACTTCCATGTTTAACTTTTCTTTTTTTGAACTTTCCAGACAGGGTTTCTCCATGTAGTCCTGGCTGCCCTGGAACTCACTCTTTAGAACAGGCTAGCCTCAGACTCACAGAGATCCTCCTGCCTCTGCCTCCCAAGTGTTGGGATTAAAGGTGTGTGCCACCACTGCCCAGCGTTAGTAAACTTCTTATACCAATATTTTCGTCTTATTATTTTTAGCTTTTTGAGTCAGTCTTCAAAGAAGACTGGCTAAAAAAACATACATTTAAAAACTTTAATTTTGTCAAGTTACCTTTTCAAAAGACTGGTACAATCTACACTCCCACCAAGAATGTTAAAAAATAATTGTGTCCTAATTTTTGTTAGCACTGTAGGTGACTGCTGTTTTAAAATTTTGCCGTCTGATTGATTTGAACAGTCCTTTTTGTGGCTGGTTTATGTTTCACTGACTGCTTTGGATACTTTCCTGCTTACAGAGATGCAGAAGAGCACGCTGGCTAGAGCAGACTGAATTAGGCCCCTTGAGGGAGTCATAGCTCTCTTACTCACTGTGTGACATGGGCAAATTACTTTATTCCTTTAAGGCTGTCTCTTTTGCAGGAGTATTTCCTCTCTCTAAAGCAGACTGAAGGCCTGAAACAATACCTAACATAAAACAGCACTAAAGGACTAACAATTACGTGCATGTGCCACATTTTGATCAACAATGAACCACAGTGGTGCCTTAACAGATTCTGCCTAGTGGCACTAGGTGTTTTGGTTTGTGTTAAGTATACTCTGACATTCACATAACAAAACTGCCTAACAACACATTTCTCAGGATATGCCTGTAGTCACGATACATACACAACAGTTAGTGTCACATACAGGAATCCTATGTATCAGGGATAGTAATCCTGTGTGTGTTACTCATGTTGGAGATCCTTCCTTAGTCTAACATATCTTTTATAGATTTGTTTTATATAGAGAAATACATCTATTGTTCTCTTTATGGCTTCTAGGGTCCTTGTTTTATGGAAATCTATTACTTTCCCTTTCGGCTAATCATGTTACTTTTAGAAGATTTTAGTAATACTATAAATTTATCTCACTCTTTAACTTAGCAATTCGAGAACTCATCTTCAAGTGCTAGTTTGGACTCAAGTACTAAGGACCAGTGTCCTGACAAAAGGTAAGTCTCTGGACTGACACTGTTTTTTTCAACTTAAGTTAACCAATGAACAAGTTAACTATCTATGCCTAATCATTTTGGTCTTGGATCCCCAACATTTGCTCTTATTACACATGATTCCAAATATCAAGGGAAGATACTGTTACTAGTCTCCCTCCTGGGAAACAGGGGCCGGGGTGGAGCTTGCCTTCCAGGACTTCTTGGTGGGTTACCACTACCTCTAATTCAGTTTGAATGGAACAATCAATCGTTTTCATGAGGGTCTGAAGTTTACTGTCTTATTCTCTGGTTCCTTCATTTGGCTACCACTAATAAAACTCATTCTGAAATTACGTTTATTTCTATGTATGCCAAATGTAGATGGTCGGAGGATAATTTGCTGGAGTTGGTTCTCTCCTATGTTGGTGCTGGGGACCCAAAACAGGTTGTCAGCCTTGACAGCAAGTACATTTATCTGCTGAGCCATCTTGCCAATCCGGGAATTTCATTTTTTATTTCCTTACAAAAGGTAAACTTGTAAAGAGGATGTAGGAGTCTGCAATTAAAGGAAAATTTGAGTAACAGACCTGGAAAACTGGTATGAGGGTTCTTTATGGGATTTTGTATCATTGCCTATATTGTTTCTTTGGGATGTTTTCACCAGAATGACTAAATTCCTGCCAATTTGTCTTTGTTGTTTCTCTTTAAAACCCAAAGTCCTGGTGGGAGAGCAATTTTAATAGGATATACTTAGACTGCTCAAACTTTGGCCAGGAGTACGAGGTCAGTGTCTTGCCATGTACTATTCCACTAAAACAACACAGAAAGGGAAGGAGTAGCTTTTCAAAGAGTTGAGCTGTCAGTGAAAGAAGTGATTTGAGGCAGGCCAAAGCAATGGATGTCCATTATACTAATAGTTAGCAAAGAAGAGAATCTTCAGTGGACCAGTAGCCAGGATGCAAAGGTCACACTATCATCAGTGCTTCATCAAGGTACACTGTAGTAGATTCAGCAATCTGACTTTTATTGCAGTGACACAGGATTTCAAAAAGTGACTCATTTTCTTCTCTTTGCCTAATGTAAGCAATGCAATCAGGATTTAGTAGTTTAGTCATCACTTTTAAATTTGGAAAAATCTTTCATGTAAAGTGAAGCTATCAAGCTACTGGTAATTTTGATGACTCAAGATGTTTTAAAGGATGCTTTAAAAACTAAGGAACAATTAACAAACTCAAAGCTTCCTAAAGTATAGCAGTCTGCCAGCTTGCATAATGCAAGAATTTAAGTGCTAGATTCGATATACAGGGGGTATTTTTAATCATTTGACATATAGGCTCAGGGTTAAGTAATTTGCCAAGGTCAAACAGCAGGGATTTACTTTGTGTGTGTTTTGAGACAGGGTCTCTCTGTGTAGCTTTGCGCCTTTCCTGGATCTCACTCTGTAGACCAGGCTTGCCTCTAACTCAGAGATCTGCCTGGCTCTGCCTCCCGAGTGCTGGGATTAAAGGCGTGTGCCACCACCGCCCGGCTGGCATTTACTTTTAAAATTCTTTTTTATTTTTTTTTCTGAGACAGGGTTTCCCTGTGTAGCTTTGTGCCTTTCCTGGAACTCACTTGGTAGCCCAGGCTGGCCTCGAACTCACAGAGATCCTCCTGGCTCTGCCTCCCAAGTGCGGGAATTAAAGGCGTGCGCCACCACCGCCTGTTTAAAAGTAATGTGGTAGTGTAAAATAGTAAAGTTGAATCTCATGTAATCAACACTGCTCAAAGAAAGTCAGTATTAAGACTTTTCTATGCATTTACAAAGATAAGCATACACTTTGAAATGAGTTCACACCATACATTTCTAACAATAACTTGTTTCAACTTATGGCCACTTTTCGATGTCTACTCACAATAAATGTACCTTATTTATGTTAACAACTATATAGACTTTTATGGCTGAATCAGATTATTCCAACCAATCTTTGAAGTTCCTACCAGTAATTTTTATGTTTCTGTAGTATATTATTCTCAGTTTGTTTTTCTTTAAGAAAATAATTTTGTTGTGGCCTTAACCTCTAGCTTAATAAATAACCTGAACATGTCAAGTTTCTTTCATTACTGGTAAATACTGTTATTAGTCAGGACTCAAATTTCAAGTAACAGAAACCAAACTCAAAGTAACTTCAACAAAAAAGGGTATTTATTGGTTCACATAACTGCAAAGTCCAGGGGATATATCACTAGCTTCAGGCACGGTTGGATCCAGGGGCATAAACGTCATCAGAACTCAAGTCTTTCCCTCTTTTGGCTGTTTCCCTCTGAACTGGCTTCATTTTCTGCCTGGCTCATTCAACATAGTAGGCCCTGTTGGTTTTGAGTTTTTCTTCTACAAAGCTAAAGCATCTAAGTAAAGAGAACATTTCCACAACTGAGTAAAACGCCTAGGGTTGATTATCATTGGACAAACTTGAATCATGCATCCATTCCTGAACCAATCACTAGAGTCAAGATGGACTTTGCTGATTGATGAGGTTGGAATAACTTGTCCAGCACAAGATTCAACAACTGTCTACACCACGTGGACTGAAAATTGGAAGAGATGGTTCCAAAAAACATCAGAAGTTGTTATAGTTAGATGGAATGGACACTGGGCAAATAAAAAAACGACATCCAGGAAAGGACCAGGTACAGTGAGCTTAATCTTTGCCTATAAAGTTGACTTATAGTAGCTGGCATTTCTTCCTTGGTAATCGAATTCTAAAAATCACCAGGAGTGATGTCTATCCTGTCACCAGGAAGCCTACAATTCGCTCGAATGAACAGTAATTTTCATTAGCATCATACTCAAGGATTCACCATAGGGTTTCCATTCAAGTCAGATTTATCAGTGCCCCACTACATTGGTGATGTGAAGCAGGAAAACCATTCTACTTGGCAAACAGATCTGTGAGGCTATTTGAGTTAGTTGCAAATTAAGTTCAGTGGTAAAGTTCTGGTGTTGCTCTATGTCTCGTTAAGGTGAACTTAGTTCTGGATGGGTGAGGTACAGGTTCCTTCTGTTCAAAATTCCTTGATGGAACTGGGCACAAGAGAGGCTGAAACTGACTGTAGTCTTCTCAAGGCCAGTTAGTCTGATTGCAGTAGCATGTCAAAACAGGCAGGTTAAGGAGCTGAAGACAAGTAAAGACAAGAATAACTTCAGCAGGGCCAGCCATACCAACAGTTAAGCTATAATCTGAAGGAACAGGCAGTTTAACAACGAAGCTCTGTAAATTAGTTTTTGTCCTGGGTACTCCATAGGGTTTACTCCAGACATAATTTTTTGGATCTTAAAGGGCCAGTTGGGTATAGCAGCTTTCATTTTCCTGCTCATCTGTGCAAGAACTGTCAGCTTAGAAGGCTATATCCTCAATGCAGACTCGAGGTTCTAGTTAGAAGTCTATGCTACATCTGGGAGCAACAGGACCGTAGAGCCAGGTTTGTCGTAGTTGGCTCTACTTTCTTTGGTAATCAAGTCTTCACCTTCTGTAATACAGCCCATCTCCAAGAATCATCTTAAAGGCAAGTCAAGGCCTCAGACTGGTTGGGTGGCACTGTTTTAAGATTTAGATGAGCTCCGAGGCATGAAGACAGTAGACAAGGCCCAAGATTAAGGCTTTTGCCTTAAGTTTTAGTTTTTTCTACTTATCCAATCACTGATTAGATTCTTGATTCTTCATTTTAACTGAGTATGGCAGGATTAGAGGATATGACTGGCAGTGTAGACTTTTCATTTTTTTCTTCTGCAAATACATTTAAAAGAAAAAGAACTAATAATGTAGAGGTAATAGAAAAGTGAATCTGTAATTTCTTCTTTACAAGTAATAGTTGCATATACAAGCAGAAGTCATCCAGATTTTGATTTGCTGACTGTGAGCAGTTTAGAATAAACAGATCTAAGTCTGATTTGCTGATTTGTGTAAGAATCACATAACCATGGTTAAGGGATAGAAACAAGGATATAAAGGAGGCAGTTCCAATGTTTACTCAATGCACTCAAGAGTAGCTCTGGTAGTTGGCCCATAAATTGACTATGAAGTTGAGGAATGAGATTTTCTCAGGTCACAAATTAAAGTCTTGTTATAGGAATTTTATCCTTTCTACAGAGAAACAATCTTAATGTCTTAAGAATACTTCATAGTAAGGAATAAAGTCAGCCACTCTGAACTAGTGTAAAGTGATAGTATGATATAGATGAAATTCCATTATAATATCCACAAGGACAGAAACTCAAGAATACTGAAAAAATCCTTAGCTGCCATTTATAGATTTTTTTTTTCCAAGTTAGTCTACTTTTCCAGCAAATAGGTTGACAATATGCTACTTGAAATGCCTAGCAAGTTATCATGGCCTAGAGTCAAAGAATCTGTGTCCAACTATGCCTATCACATACAGCTGATGGTACCAGGCATGGAGTATAATCATTAAGGAATATCTCACTGGGTAGAGGAAAATTTTCCAGCTATATTTTAAGTCACATATATGATAAAGGACGTTCAGAGTATGTCTTCAGGATCATCTGTTCCATGTAGAGGTGAGTAGTTAAATTAATTTTGAATAGGCAGAAATACACGTTGGAGGAATTTGTTTTTTTAAGCCCTGTAAACAGTAGCTATTAAATAACAGAAAACCATGGAGCAGTTTAATTACTAGTAGTTGAGTCACATGACTTGAAATTTGAGACAGTGAATGATAACCAGGTTGCAAGGCCCTTTAGGAAAAACTGTATTTGGATTTTGCTTCACAGTCAATGGTTATCCTTTGTACATGGAATACCATAGTTAATGAGGAGAGATCAAATGAACAACTTGGTCTAAGATGGCCTCAATGAGGCATCAGCTTCAAAACCAGCTTTCAGGCAAATTCGTATATCCAAGTTCCAAGACTTCCAAGTCACGTACGTCCAGTACCACTAGTTACAGGTTTGTGAAAGTTAATGCGGTTCTTCGGTGTAGGATACACATGAATTGCTCTCTGGCTATATCCAACTCCAGGAAGTCCACCTTGGATGGAATGCTATTAATAAAATTTCACTTGACAACGCTGTATGATCGTTCTCTGGACAAAGGCATATCCATCTCCAAACATGCTCAGCATCAACTGAATATGAACTATATAGAGTTGAAAGTACCTAAAAGGTCAGAATGTCATTCAGGTCAAACATGTTGTCTTGGGTAGTGGTTTCAAGCAGTATTTTCTGAAGAATTTTACTTAAGGAGGTCCCTTTAGGTGTCACCATGGTGGTAAAGGAGGACAGACAGTTGTGGCAGGCTGCAGACCCCTACTCCTGCTTCATAACTTCATCCAGAGCGGCTTCACTTTACTCTGGACTTCCATGTAGCTTTCCTTCAAAGGACTTCATGAGCACAAAGCCTTTGGAAAATCAGTGATAAGGATAAGCTGTTCACAAAATGCTGAAATACAAAAAAAAGGTCATGGGAACCAGAATATGGGTAAGCAAACTCAATGCTAAGACTACAAATAGACCTAATTACCTAATGTGGACCATGTTATTGACTGATGGAATTAAAGCTTGAGTTTACTGTAAATTTTGATTACTTGAAAGTTGAGCTTTTGGTGACTAAAATGACTAAAAAGGTTGATCATGCTCTAGTGGGTGGCCCCATGAGTACCTGGACAACACAAACTGGGGGTGGGTGGGTGGAGGGGAGGACACTATATAAAATTCCCTAAGAATTGATAAAAATAATTGATTAAAAAATGGGGTTGGGGATTTAGCTCAATGGTAGAGCGCTTGCCTAGCAAGCTCAAGGCCCTGGGTTCGGTCCTCAGCTCCAGAAAAAAACAAAAAACAAAAAACAAAAAAAAAAAAAAAATGACTACGGGGGAACAAGACTATTGGTTTTAGGTTGTAATAGCACTGGGAATTTGCAAATATTACTTTTGAGAAGTCCAAGGTTGGATGACTTCACTTAAGCAGTAAGATCTGACTGGGCCACAACTCTAATTCTATCTCTTCCTTTTCCCTCCTTACTTGAGAAGCAATTCCTTTAAAAGTTACATGACTCTATTGTGAAGTTATTGCTAACTCAACTGACACCAAAGTCAATTCCCCCTCCATTCTCCCATATTTTAGAGGTCCCCTTGACAAAAAAGTAATAACCCAAACGTGTAACACTCAGATGTAACATAATAATTCAAGTAGTTAATGACAAAACATGAAAGGGCAGTTTCAAACAGTGAACTTATTACTGGGTCTCCAGGCCAATCTGCCAATAATTAAGCATTGGTAACACAGTTCTAACGGTTTCCCATTCTGTTAAAAAGAATATTGGAAAAAAACAAAAACCCCTGCAGCAATCTGAACAATGTGTTAAACAGCTATATGAAGCTTTACTGCAGGTCTCAAAACCCTAATACGCTACACTACACTGTGTGGGGACACATATTACATATTTTACCACCTCATTGAACAACAAAAACTATAAATTATATACATATATAAAAGCAAATGGCCCATTCTACCTATTAATTTGGGGACAGACCATAGGTAAGCTTTCTGTGTCCAGGAACATTAATAAAACTTAAAGCAATAACAAAAATAAGTGCAGATCTGTAGTTCATTGGTCTATACCTGGGAAGACCATAAAAATGAATAAGGAAATCTAAAAATGTTTGTTTCATATTGCATAATAGCCTTGTTTTCTAACAATTTTTTTTTTTTAAAAAGCCAAATCACCAACCACCATGGAGACTGCTTGTTCTTATACCTCAGGGACATCATTAAGGATTCTGGTCTAAATATAGTTATCATGATTAAACTTCAAACATCATGCTAATAAGGGCACCATATAAAGTGGAAACTTGTACATTTTCAGTCTCCAGGCATTTTAATACTGTGAATAAAGTGAAGGCTAAGATAATGCCAAGGTTAATACTGGACCAGGAGTCAGAAGGACACTTACTGTGTCACATTGGAAATTGCTTAAATTCTTAAAATTCTGTTTCCTCATTTCAAAAAGGGGTGTGACTGTATTGATAACTGACATAAATGTATATGAAAGTGCTCTGAACCTGTAAAGTGCTATATAAACAAAGGAGATTACCATATAAGTTCTATCTTGATGTATCAAGGTCTTTTCTGGAATCTGGGTTGAAGCCTTGTGAGATGGTTAGGTAAAGGGATTCCTTAGTAGAATTTCTTAAATCGGTGAAAAATTTTGGTTCCTGAGTAACCCAAAGATGATACTATGAGGAATTCAATATGCCTTGGTTTTGATCCCAGTGGGTCAGAATATCTGCTTTCTCATTTCAGTAGACAGCTACAGATTTGAAGTATGGAAAAAAACAAGAGTCCAGTGACCTTGACAGGATCCTAGGCAGTTCGTTCAAATGTCAGTCATTTGAGATTGTGGAGTAGGTTCCAATGCTGTTCTCAGAGATGATGCCATTTTCAGACAGTGTTGACAATTTAAAAACAAAACAAAACACAAAATCCCCCGGTCCAAGTTTACTATGTGTCTCTGAAGACTTTTAACTGCAGAAATGAACTGTACATTTATGGAATAAACTTGGCCTTTGTTGTGATAAAATAGCTTCAGTTATTTGGCTTGAAGACTCTTGACTGCACTATAAAGGGCTGTGCTGAATCTGGGCAGAGTAGAACAGGAGTGGAGGTAAAGGTCACATCATGATGGTTGAATGCTTCTTGGGTCACAGTGGTCCACTGGAATGGTGTCTTCTTCAGTAGTAAGGTGGTAGGAATCACTGTGGACAAAAATCCAGGTACCAGGTCTGCAGGCTGATGGACTAGCAGAAGGTCATCAGAGGTTCCAGGTGAACACTCAGCAATCAGGAGGCACAGGACTAGAAGGGGCAGGGAAAAATAGTTAAGGTAACAAGCGCATGGAATTATAAACACAGGAGTCTAACACTGGGGTGGGAGCTGCTGTCAGCATATCAACTGTCTGATGGGTATCCACAAGCCTGGCTTACATGATGATAGAAATATTAATTGCTAGAGGCAAAGTCAGCAAAAAAAAAAGGTTGGATGAACAAATGCTGATAGTTCTCTGGCAAAGGTATTTTTCTGACTGTCTCAGGGATCAACAAAAAGGGAATGCCTTAAAACTCCTACTTTGGGGCAGTAATTTAATTGTTTTCAGGCTCCTGGGCATTAGGTGATAGGACATAAAAGTGGTTTCACAACTGGTACAAAAAGAAGTGAGATTTTAGGTAACACACCAATTTTATCCTTACTTTCTCAGTACTGTCCCAATGCCACCTTATACCCCTGTCCTTTAAAACTGTCCTAACCTTCACTTTAACAAGCTCTATCTCGACCAAGGCCTTGGTCGGTCAACATGCTTTTTTTTTTTTTTTTTTTTAAAGATTTATTTATTTATTATGTATACAGTATTCTGCCTGCATGTATCCCTGCAGGCCCAAAGAGGGAACCAGATCTCATTACAGATGGTTTTCAGCCACCATGTGGTTGCTGGGAATTGAACTCAGGACCTTTGGAAGAACAGCCAGTGCTCTTAACCTCTGAGCCATCTCTCTAGCCCCCAACATGCTTATCTTTAACACTCCCATTCGACTCTCAATTCCTTTGTCTATGGTTCCCTAGTTTTCTTTTGAATCTAGAATTAAGAAATAAAACATGAAAGAACGTGGTTTTTATCTAACGAATTCTTTTTATCAAGAATAATGTTAGTTATGTTCCCTGCTTTAAAAAAGGCTTCATTAGACGTGGTGGCATGTTTGGGCAAAGGGACATAAAACCAAGGTTTTTACTTTCAGCATCTGCTATATGGAAAAAGAACAAATGCATACAAGTCACTTTTACCAGATTTTGCACATAAAAGATTAAAGTTATGCTAGAGATGTTTTTTCTAATGTTAAGAGGGTCACAGGAAGAGAGCATTTTAGTTGCAAATGAGGAAATGGCAGAGCTGTGCCAAGTGATGAACCACAGAAGTGCATTTCCAGAGTAAAGGGAGTAAGAAGAAAGTGCAGAAATCGAAAGTAAGGGCGTTTGGAAAATGGTAAGTACCGTAGTTCACTTTGGATGCAGTGGTGTCAGTTTGCACTGAGGGTCTGGACAGAAACCGGGGTCTTCAAATTCCCAGTAACAGTGCTGGTGGCAGTGCTTGGTGACTTGTTGCCTCTTTATTCACAGCAAGATCCACAGTTCCAAACTTGAAAAACACGAACCATCGACCTCCAGAGTTCCTGCCACATCTTGACAAGCTCTTCAGGGTCACAGGTGATTGAAAATCTGGAAACCTGGAGTCCACAGTGGCAGCTACACTGAAAAGTGTATCCACTCCAACTACTGCAAACACTTCATGAACCTCCAATCCTGGACATCTGTGTTTTGTCACGGAATTTCAAGCTTTTAAGTTCCAGTTGATTTTTCTTTTTTCTTTTCTCCTTTCTCCAGAGGAAAGCCTTTTAACACCACAGTCTTAAAGAGTCTTTTGAGGTACATCCAGATTTAATTACAAAAGAACTAAGACCAACACATTTTTCTCCAAAACAGTCATTTCTCTTGAAGGGAAATCATTTGTCTCTGGCCCTTTGGTAAAGGGAATAGTCAACTTACTTTTTTAGACATTTGAATAAAATATCAGAATTGGTAACCTCTAATCATACAAAATACACTTAAATATGTTTGTGTTCACTTGCTTCGAGAGCTGTACCACTTGATAAGCACCACTCCACAAAACGAAAATGTTTGAAATGCAACTGTTCAAACATCTTTATAGTGTTTGCTGGATAATGGCCTGGAATTTAAGAAAAGCAGCTGACAATTAACAGAGAAATAAAAAAAAACAAAACAAAACACGGCATTTTGGCCATTTCAGTCTCACACTTGCAAGCAATTAGAATACAAGGCTGGCCAGGAAAAAGTTAAGCTTCAGATTACTTCCAAATATACTGATTTTGTGGTTCAGCCAGAGTCCAACAAAACTTTTCAGAGACTGTTAACCTTCAATTAATAATAAGAACCAAACCAAACAAACCAAACCAAAAAATAACCCCAAACATCTTCAGGAATCCAATGCCTGGTTCAGTCTTTTCCAGGGAGCCCGCTTGCTAAAAATCCACCTGCACCATTAGCTGGGTTTGGCAGCACCATTTAAAAATAAGCCTGTTCACTATCAACCACGCAAACCAGGGATACAAAATAGGAGCAAACGATGGATGTCTATTATGGTCGTAGAAAATGGTCAATGAAAGAAAAGTAGTCAGGCACCAGTACAAGCAGCAGAAAAACAATTGCTGGGCCAAAGATTACATTTCTTGATACTACAGAACACATTCACTCCTAATTGTAGCTGCTTTATATTGGGTGCCATTGTACCATATGTATCAGCCACCCTTCAGGCACCCTACGGTGAGAGGAAAGGGCTTAGAATAGAAGCCAAGCAGTGAAATGATGTTACCCGAAATAGCCATTATGCATTAAGAAGCAGCTCACATATACCAGGGACTAAAACGGGGGCTTCAAATTGGTTGTGAAGGGTCCCAAATGACATGGAGGCCTCAGTTTCCCCTTGGTGGCATGAATTGTTCTAAACTCTGCTGGGTCCTAGCCCCCTTTGAAAACTTGCTATCGATGGATGCGCTCATTCCCCTAGAATGCACTCTCCCACATGTTTCTGCACACAAATTCAAGGAGCCTGCCGATCTCCAACTCCAATAAAAGGTTCCCGGACCTAATTTCAGGGAATGAGCAATTGCTAAGTCTTCTTGCAACTCAAAGAAAAAATACAAACAATAATCATCCTTTATGTAAACTGACGCTTGTGTGAAGCGCTTTCAATCCCATACACACACTGATAGGCAGAGGAGGAAACTGAGGCGCGGACAAATTACAGAGTGACTTGCCTAAGGTCACTCGGCCAGCGGGTGGCTAGGCCCGGAAGCAAACCCAGATCTTCCGACTCCGGAGCTCGAATCCCCACCCCGGAGCTGCCGCCAGAGCTCCCGGCCCCCCACTAAGGTGGCATAAGCAGGAAAAGGCAAAGGAGAAAGCCCACCACCAACCATCCTCCAGCTCCCTCCTGTCCCTCCAACTGGGTCCTAGCAGGCCCGGAAGGGTGGCGCCAGGCCTCCAGGCCGGCCCCGGCCACCCCAGCCACCCCCGCCGCCTCCCCGGGAGCGGGGCGGAGCAGCTGCCCCCCGCCGCCAACCACCCGGACGACTCCTCGTCGAATCGCAAACGCATAGGCCGCCGCCCGAGTTCTGCGTACGAGAAGAAAGACGCGGCGCGAGCGCCAGCGGCCACCGGGCGCGCGCCGCGGCGGCCGGGCCTGCGCCCCAAGAGCTGGATGCCAGAGCAGGAGGAAGAGCCGCCAACCGATCGCTCGATCGACCGCACGCCCGCTCCTTCGCCCTACCAGACCGGGGAGGGGGGGAGGGCGCGCCAGGGCTCCTTCGAGTTAGGGGCCTGACTCCCCGGCGACAAGACAAGATGGCTCCTCCGCTCTGCGCTGCAGCTACCGTCCCGGCTGCGTCGCTCGGCCCGCCCCCGGTACTGTTTCTTTAAATGGCGGAGAGGGTCAGGAAAGCAGGAAGAGCGGCGCGCGCCCTCACGTGATGGGGGCGGGCCGGCCCCGGCCAGATCCGGTCACGTGGGCCGGCGCGGCCCGCCAATCCGGAGGCGGGGTCTCAGGGCGGGGGCGGGAAGACTGGCGGCTCCGTGATTGGTCGAAGGCGCGGCGGAGGCCTTGGAGGCACAGGCCGTCGGGAGAGAGCGAGGTGGCTCGCGCTGCGTGCGCTGACGGAGACAAAGCGGTGTCGGAGGTAGCGGTGCGGGCGGCGGCGGCGGCGGCGACGGCGGCCACAGCGGCGGCCGCGGCGGCGGCGGCGGCAGCAGAGAAGCCCTGAACGCTGAATGTCGTGACGCTGGTCTTGTCGTCATCTGTGCAGGCACGGCGTGTCGCGCGCGGGCGGCGGCGGCGGCGGCGGCGGCGGCGGCAGCAGCGGCAGCACATGGTTCCAAGAGCGCGCTGCGGTGGTTGAGTTCCAATTCCGCGGGGAGGGACAAAGGCATCTGCGAGCTGCAGGCAACGCCCGAACGGATCTGGGGGTGCGCTCGCCACTGCCCCCTGTTCTCCTCCCTGGATCTTGGGACTAACTCCTTTCTGTCAGGAGCGAGGAGGTGGCCACAGGACCCAGGCCCGGGAAGGCCTGAGGGCCCGAGGCTGTCTTCTGAGGGGAGTGGGGGAAGGGCGCGCCTGAGGTGATTCGGGGAGGGTGGCCTGTGAGGTGTTTTCTGTGGGCCACTGTGAGTAGTTTCACCCATCACCTGTGGTGATTGGGGCATACCAGCCAGCTGTGTTGGGACGGGGCCTGGGGAAAGAAATCGGCAGTCAGCACCAAGGACCTTTCAGTTGGGAAGCGGTGAAGCGGGAAATAGCATCCACTCCACCGCACTGGCCAGTAGAACACTTGTTGGAGGAGCCTGGTGTCGTCGGTGGTGGCGAAGTCTCCGGTGGTAATGACGTAGGTGGACCGTCAACTTTCTGACAGAAGTCGGTCAATTTCCTGATTCTTTTCAGGAAACAGAAAAGGACTAGAAGAACATGAAGATGAAGCAGTAATAAACCGCCAACTTTGAAGACCATTCTGAAGCATTCGTTTTTTGACACAACGCAATTGCATGGAGGAAGCTTGACCCTCACCACTCTTAAGGACTGTAGGTTTAGGATGTAGTTCTTTCCAAAATAGTACATCATAGTCGTCACATACTTAAATCACTTGCAGTTTCAAATGTCTGACTATATTTTGGATAGATACTAGGGAAATTTTGTTTTATGTGTCACTAAGAAGCCCACATTTACCCCTTACTGGACAGAACCCTAGGAAAATCTATTCAGTCATATGTACTTCCCCTGTTAACGGGTAAAGACTGGAGACTCATTGCAGTCATGGCCTTCACCAATTACAGCAGTCTCAACCGAGCTCAACTAACCTTTGAATATCTGCACACAAATTCGTAAGTATCCTGTAGGTGCCACTGAGGTAACCAGTAACTCCTCCTTGATGTTAATATGGAAATACTTCAGAAAATTTTGCTATTTTATTCCTTGGCATGTGTCATTGGCGTGAGATATATCACTGGATGTCTTGAGCGCTATTGAAGAACTGAGATCAGTGAAATATATGTTGCTAATCTAGAAGAAAATGATTTTCACTTACTGGATCACAATTTTCTAAATGCAAACTATATGGAGTCAGTGTATTGAGTTGTTTCATCCAAGTGTTTAATAGGAATCCAACAAAGGATCACCAGAATGTGGACCATCCAGTATCAACTGTTGCACATCTTTAATGACAGCCTAGACAA
Organism: Peromyscus californicus insignis; assembly: GCF_007827085.1. Taxonomy (NCBI): domain Eukaryota; kingdom Metazoa; phylum Chordata; class Mammalia; order Rodentia; family Cricetidae; genus Peromyscus; species Peromyscus californicus. The sequence goes on from NW_026294424.1 coordinate 6,775,311, forward strand.
TTGGGTTTATAACAAGTGTTTCTAACAACAACAACAACAACAACAAGATGATGATGATGATGATGATGACATGTGAATGACCAACTTGGAAGAAGAAAGCTGTTATTTTTTCAGCAAACAATTGGCTTTATTTTTTTTGGCAAATTAGTAGTATATCTGATATCGTTTGTATATGCTAAGCAGGAGTGGAGATTTCTTTAAAGCCCTTGATTTAGGTAGTCTTCCCTCAAAATATGTGAAATCACAGAAGCATGCTGTGTTCATGGTTCTTGAGAAAGTGAAGAGATTAACATCATTACAATTCAGTATGGAATATTTTAGGGTTTATTATCTATTTTGAAGACAGAGTCTTTACATAGCCCTGGCTGTCCTGAAACTGACTATATAGATGAGGTTGGCCTGGAACTCAGAGATCTACCTGCCTCTGCCCCTCAAGTGCTGGGATTAAAGGTGTGCTCTACCACACCCAGCTAGTGTCAGTTCTTAAAACACCTTCATTAAGTTACCTTTTGGGGCTAAAAACTAGTCAAAAACATTCACCTGTTACTTTTGAGCTCAAGGTAAGTATTCTTAGAGTACTGGATGAGGAGTTAATGGAGACCTAAATGAATAAATGGTCCAGTTAGTGGAAGAACCCTCTGCAGATTAGAGAGCATAGACTTCAGTTATCCCATAATAGTGCAGTTATTTTTTTAGCCTTTTGTGATTCCATAATACTTTAAAAAAATGTTTTCTGAGCCATGTAGTGGTTGTGCATGCCTTTAGTCCCAGCTCTTGGGAGGCAGAGACAGGCAGATCTCTGTGAGTTTCAGGCTAGCCAGGGCTACACAGAGAAAATTGTCTCAAAACAAACAAAACAAAACCAAAAAATTCCCAAACCCTCAACCAAACAAACAAAAAAACTTGAAAAGGAAGTAGTTTTTTTTTTCTGAGCAGTGATTTGTCTAATTCTAAGAGGTTTTTTTTTTTTTTTTTTTTTTTTTTGGTTTTTCGAGACAGGGTTTCTCTGTGTAGCTTTGCGCCTTTCCTGGAACTCACTCGGTAGCCCAGGCTGGCCTCGAACTCACAGAGATCCGCCTGGCTCTGCCTCCCAAGTGCTGGGATTAAAGGCGTGCGCCACCACCGCCCGGCTTCTAAGAGGTTTTATTTTGCATTATTTAGGAAGTGCTTTTTGTTTGTTTTTTATTGAAGTAGATCAGTTTAGAGATGGTACCATAGAGATTACCTTGGACACAGATTGTGAAACTGGAACCTAGGTCACTAGTCAAAAATGCTAGCACAACCTTTGGCTACACTTTCAGTGTTCTTTATGTTTGAGCTACATATTAAGAACAAGCAGGTGAAGGGCATGACTGACTGAGTACTGTAAATGTCAGTACGTGTGTCAGATTTGAATTTTGGACTGATGGGCAAATTTGGAATTACAAATTTTCAGAAACTTGGAAGACCTTTGAAGACTGGCCTTCAAATTCTGTCTTTTTTGTTCCAGCATCACCACACTATGCAATAACAGTAGTACCAGCAATTCATTGCTTAAAATATAGGTTGACAGTTACTCTTGTTTTACATTTGAGAAAACTGAGGCCCTAGGAAATTAAATTGTTTAAATGCTTTCAGAAAGGCTGCAGAGACAGATTAAAGGTACCCAGATTTGACTACAGTGCTTAGTATTTTTAACCATTATGCAATTCTAACTCTTACCTTGAAGGTTTTGTTTTCTTGTCTGTAAAGCAGAGGACCTAACTTCCCGATTTATGTCTTCCATTTTTTTTTTTTTTTTTTTTTTTTTTTTGGTTTTTCGAGACAGGGTTTCTCTGTGTAGCTTTGCGCCTTTCCTGGATCTCGATCTCTAGACCAGGTTGGCCTCGAACTCACAAAGATCCGCCTGCCTCTGCCTCCCGAGTGTTGGGATTAAAGGCGTGCGACGCCGCCACCCGCCCGGCTTATGTCTTCCATTTTGGTTTATTTTATTAAGCTTCTGAGGATTATGGATTATTTCTCCTTTTGTTATTATATGCTTTATTAACAGCATGTAGACAATGCCAAAGCAAAGAAGTAAACTGAGTTACTTGACTAAGGCTGATGTTGGAGAATTTTCTGTGACTTTTACCGTGTTGAATTGGAATTTTGTGCTTGTTTGAACATAGGATTGGCATATCATTAGGAAACTGGAATTTCTTATTTGGATCACAAATTTGATCTTTGAAATGATTCTACTTTGTGTCTAGTCTTACCAGAAGAAAATATTAACTGCATAATACCACGAACAATGAGGATGTTGTTTTTTTACTTAGGCTTTTATTGTGTAGCCCAGGGTGGCCTTGATCCTCATGCCTAAACATCTTGAGTGCTGGGATTTCTGGTGTGAGCCACCACACTGGGCCCTCAACTTAAGTTTTTTGTTTGTAACTAATTTTAAGAGGTTTTGTTTTGTTTTGGTCATTATGACTTGATTGGAAGTTCATTCTAAGAAAAAACTAAAAAATTTTTACATGTAATAGTAGAATATTGAGTGGTTCAATAAATAACTTCAGAGAAGGAAAGATTGATTGGTCTTATGGTACCTTCTTTGTTCTTTTAAATTTTAAAAATGCCAGATTTCAGATGTTACACCAACAATATTAACCATATTTTGAATTGTGAAATAAACATTTTATTTATTTTCCTTAGTATGTAGACTTGCAAGCAGAGCCCAGGCTAGAGGGGTAGAAATTTTTGTGGTTTTGTGAAAAGCCTGTACTTAGAAATTCACAAACCCTAAATTTGAATGCTTCTTTTCTGTGCCTGTGCACAGGGCAGCTTTTTCAAGCCTCAGTTTCTTCATTTGTATGATGGAGCTAATATGATAGTGTTTGAGGATTATACCAAATAACAGTCAAGTGTCTACTATTTTCTTTATACTGTTTGATCTAGACTAAAACCTAATGCAGCCTGCTCATCGGTGGTAGACACTAGACACATATTTTAGAAATATTTTTATGTGTATGAGTGTATGTATGCATATGTACCATGTGCATGCCTGATACCCACTGAGGTCAGAAGAGGACATCAGATTCCCTGAAACTGGAGTTAGGGATGGTTGTGAGCTACCGTGTAGGAACTGGGACCTGAACCTGAGTCCTCTGCAAAAGCAACATGTGCTCTAAACCACTGAGCCATCTCCAGTCTCTAAGCAGATACATTCAGAAGTGTATGTTGGAGAGAATAAACAGGTCTTAATTTTTGTGAAAATTAGATCCTATGATACTTAGTAATGATGGTTATTCTTGGTTATAGCTGCATCAAGGCTGGGAGCAGGCTTGCAAATTCTCATGATAGCCTGAAAAAAAAAAATCTAGTCTCTTTTAATAGTATATGTTGCTTTTTATGGGATTATACAGGTTAGGGTTTTCACATTAAAGGAGTTTTTAGCTCTTTGGTGATTGGTTTTGTGGCTGCTATTTTTGTTATAGTGGTGGTTCCTTTGGCATAAGATCTTTTTTTAATTATGAAGTGTATCTTAAGTCATTTGATTTGTTATACTTTTATGTAATCAGGTGATGCTTAAGTATAAGGTGACTTTTTGTCTATTACTCTCAGAACATTCCGTGACTTACCTTTGGCATATGATATTTCTGGGTGTTTTTTTTTTTTCATATGTGAAAGGAATATACAGGGACCTATCAAGTCAGAGACTTGTGTTTCATATGATTTACAAGCCTGCTGAAATGTAGGGTGACCATGTATTTGTGTGTGTATATTCATGTAGGTATGTATGTATGCTTGTATGTGCACACACTATTTGAATATAAAATGACTCCACAATTTCTTAGCTTTCTTGAGCTCACAGAGATCCCTGCCTGCCTCTGCCTCCCCAGTGCTAGGATTAAAGGCATGTACCTCTAGCTTTATTTTCTACTAATAATGGCAATTAACTATTGCCAACATACTCAAAAACTCAGCAAAGCTTTCATTGCTCTGAGCTTGTGGACAATTTTTTGGTTTAAATTCAAGTTGGCTAAATAGAGAAACCATTTTCTTTACATAACGAGCAAATTTACATGTGATTTTGTTGCTGGAAATGCTGAGCTTAAAACTTCTAGGTCACATGTGGTAAAATCACAATTGAAAGCATCAGAGTTTATAAAAGCCTTTGTGTTTTACTGATTAGTTGACTTCGAATGATGTGCAAATGATATTTAGGTCTGTGAAGAAGGTTTTTGTTTTTTTTAAATTTGAGACAGGGTCTCTCTATGTAGGCCTGGCTGTCCTGGAACTCACTATATAGACCAGGCTGCTTCAAACTCACAGAGATCCACCTGCCTCTGCCTCCCAAGTGCTGGGATTAAAGGCGTGCGCCACCACCGCCTGGCTGTGCTTCCCCTTTTAATAGCCCCTTAATAGATTCTAAGTGTCTCATTTTTTTATATGAAACAATTGGAAGTGCATAGTGCTTTTGATAATTTTTTTGTTCTTGTGGCAAAGAGTGTTATTGTCCCCATAATTGTTATTTATAGTTTTCATAACTGAAGGCCAGAAACCTTTTCTTGTCTTTGAGCCCAGGCTAACCTTAAACTTGCTAAGTAGCCAAGGATAACCTTGAACTTCTGATCCTCTTGCCTTCACCTGAGTTCTGGGACTATAGGCTTATACCACCATACCTAGTTTTATGTCATACATGTTAGTCAGCCTTACCAACTGAGTTACATCCCCAGCCTAGAAACATTTTTTTTTAAGCCAGAAGAATTTGAGCTCTGTTTTATAAGTGAATTGATACACCATTCTGATACAAGTTATACTTATGTTCTTAATATAGTATGCTTTTATTACCATAAACTGGGAGCTGATTTTTTTTCTTCGATTCATTAACTTATTTTAAAAACATGTTCATGGCTGGGTGGCTGTGGCGCATACCTTTAATCTCAGCACTCAGGAGGCAGAGCCAGGTGGATCTCTGTGATTTACAGAGCGAGATCCAGGACAGGCATCAAAAACTACACAGAGAAACCTTGTCTTGAAAAACCAAAAAAAAAAAAAAAATTATATTCATAAGCCCCGCAGTGGTGGTGGTGCATGTCTTTAATCCCAGCACTTGGGGGGCAGAGGCAGGTAGATCTCTGAGTTCAAGGCCAGTCTAGACAGCCAGGACAGCCAGGGCTACACAGAGAAACCCTGTCTTGAAAAGTCAAAGGAAGAGCTGGGCGGTGGTGGTGCAGGCCTTTAATCCCAGCACTCGGGAGGCAGAGCCAGGCGGATCTCTGTGAGTTCGAGACCAGCCTGGTCTACAGAGAGAGATCCAGGAAAGGCGCAAAGCTACACAGAGAAACCCTGTCAAAAAGACTATCAAAAATTTCCACTTTTCCAATTTTGTCTGTATTTCAAGTCATGGTGAGGTATTGGGGTAGTTTTCAACTAGCAGTAATTGCACCTCAGATAAACCTGATTGATTATGATACTACTCAAAGCTAGATTCCCCTCTTAATAATTTTGTCTTGAAGACGATCTAGTTATATAGCCTAGACTTGCCTAAGACTTGTTATTGTCCTCCCTTGGCCTTATGGAATTACAGTTGTGTGCCATCATGCCTAGCTATAGATTGACTTTTTTGTCTTCTTATGTACTAGGGATCTAACCTAGGCCTTGTGCATGCTAGGCAAGTGCTCAGACACCGAGCTACAGCTTCTGTCTCTAGATTGACTGTTCTGTTTGTTTTTTGTTTTTTGAGACAGGGTTTCTCTGTGTTACAGCTCTGGCTGTCTTGAAACTCACTTTGTAGACCAGGCTGGCCTCAAACTCAGAGATCTGCCTGCCTCTGCCTCCCAAGTGCTAGGATTAAAGGCGTGTACCACCACTGCCTAGATTGGGACTTTTAATTTACATTGTCTTTAACAATTCACCTTAATTTTCCAACCTGTCTCTCTGTCTACGTCTCTGTCTGTGTCTGTCTGTCTCCTGTGAGAATTAAATCTAAGGCCTGTGTATGCTAGACAAACACTGTGCCACAGACCTATGTCCTCAGCCCTCTCCCTATACCAGTGGTTCTCAACCTTCCTAATGCTGCAACTCTTTAATACAGTTCCTCATGTTGTGGAACTGTAAAATTATTTTTGTTGCTACTTCATAACTGCTACTGTTATGAATCATAATGTAAATATTTTTGGAGATAGAGGCTTACCAAAGGAGTCGTAACCCTCAGGTTGAGAACTACTTCCCTATACAAAAATGGAGTGGAATACACAGGGCATTCTTTATCCAACTGATAGTTTGGCAAATTTAAGGTAATAGTTTTGAAATTTACTTAAAATTTTTTTCACAGTATCTTGCTACATAGTCCAGGCAGGCCTTGAGTTCATCTTACTACCTCTTAAATGATGTCATTATAGGCTCCTGGAATTACAGGCATTGCTACAATAACTGTGAACACTTAAATATTTATAATAAAGAGATGACTTTTTAAGGCAAGGTTTCTTTTAGAAGTTTGAGTCTTCCATGTCAAGTTCTTAACATTTGGATTTTAGCCAGAAGAATTTGAGCTCTATTCCGTAAGTGAATTGCTGATTTAAAAAAAAAAATGTTTACATCTTGCTGCAGCATATTTCTTGGTCCTACTGTCTTTGGATTAGCAACAGATATATTCACTGATCTCATGGGAAAAAATTTCTTCCTAAAATTCTAGGAAAAGATAGTTTTACGTATTAAAAGTTTATAGTTAAAAAAAAATTGAACAGTAACTTTGAGGACAATTGGTTTTCTTGGAGAATTCAGTTAGGAGTTTTTATAAACAAATGGTTTACACTTTGTTTAAAACAATATGATAAGGGGTCGGAGATCTTAAATGCTAGGTATTGGTGTTATATTTCAATCTAAATGTTTAGGAAATGTCATTTTGATTATTGACTAAAACTGATAAAGCAAGAATAATTTATGAAAATTGAGTATAGTTTATGTCTGTAACTTAGTATTTCCTTTAAAAGTCAAGCTGATTTTCTGGATGGTTCTATGTGGACCTATCCTACTTTATATTTAATGAAGACTGTTAAAGGAAATTGTATAAATTAAGAAAGTATAAATTGAGCATACTTTTAGCATCTTGAGATATAAAAACCTCTGTGTGATCTGTACCAGTGAAAAGCTCAGGCTTTTGTGCACCTTATAAACAAAATTACTTATTTTCAAAAAGGGAGATATTATAGATAATTTTAACTTTCTTAGATGTTGGCTAAAACCAGGTCTTTGTCTATTATTAAATCGAATTCTCTTGGAAGGATAAAAATTGGTATGGTCTTCTGGGTTTCCAGAGAAAATTAACTTTTTAAGTAGGAGCTTCAGTGGTTATCTCCTGGAAGCTACTGAAAGTTTCGGTTTTGTGAACATACCTGTCATTATTGAGAATGCAAGACATTTACTTGTTAAAATGTATGTTTACAATTCCTCTTGTATAGAAACTGACAGCTGGTTAAATTAATGAAAAGATAAAATATAGGCATTTCTTTTCTAGGCAGACTTATCACTACTTTTAATATTACATGTAGAAATTTAAAGATTCTTTAAGGTGAGTTTTTCAATTAAAAATAGGAAGAAAAAATGTTTCTGAGTAAATGGCAGGACTTGAGTTGAGGGGAATTAGCTCTAGAAAGACTTGTGTTATGGAGAAGTTTACATTTAGTAGTTAATCAGTAATGTATATGAGGATTTTAGATGTTTTCTAAGCCTTTTAAATATTTATAACCTTAAGACTCATAGTTCAGTTCATACTTCTTTTGTTGACTCTTAAAATTTATTATTTCAGAACCACTCATGAATTCTTGTTTGGTGCTCTTGCTGAACTGGTTGATAATGCAAGGTACGTAGTCTTCCAGCCTATAATTGCTTGGAGTGGGAACTTTATGGATCATCATGACCTGATGATCTGGAGAGAAAGATGTTTTTGTTGTATTTGTTGCAACTCCTAAGAGACTTGTTAGCAAGAAGTATTTTTATTATCACAGTAATTGGCACTTTGCTTGATTACCTTAAATTCTTTCATTGCTCTTTGTATTCCAGCCTAAAAATAGGAAACTTACCACTTCCACACCACCTTCCCTTGTGTATCAGAGTGTGATAATTGTGAAAAGTAGGGAATTAAGATAGGAACTTAAGAGTCAAACTAATGGGGTACATAGCTTATAATATTAATTGGTGCTGCCAAGGCACTGTACCACTGAATATCTTTAAAACTAGGTCAGACTTTTGCACCTTCTCCCAAATACATGTTTTATTGCAAGTGAATACTCTTTAATCAGTATCTTCCAGTGTGGGTTTTTGTTTGTTATTTTTTTAAAATATATTTTAAACTATCTTTCAAGATTATTTGTTTATTTTATTAGTCTCCCATGAGAGTGTTGGATCCCCTGGAACCAGAGAGTTACAGTTGTGAGCTGCTGTGTGGGTGCTGGGAATTGAACCCAGATCCTCTGGAAGAGCAGCCAGTGCTCTTACCCGCTGAGCCATCTCTCCAGGCCCTTGTTTGTTATTTTGAGACAGAACCTCACTATATAACTCTGACTGGCCTGGTACTCACTGTGTAGACCAGGCTGATGTTAAATTTACAGAGCTCTGCTGACCTCTGCCTCTCATGTGCTGTGTGCTGTGTGCCGTGTGCCACTATGCTTGGTCTAGTGTCTTCCATTGTTAGCAGCAATGTTTAGAAGGAATCATGTTTCAACACTCTCATGTTGTGTTCTTAGCATTGGAAGATACATATTCCTGTGTAAGATCAAGTAAAAGTTTGGGTTTGTTCACAAAGATTCTGTTTATACTTACATTAAGGATTATCTTGGTTTTATTGAATGTAAACTCTAAAATTCAGATATTTATTGACTAGTGTTGATAACTAATGGAGGAAGAAGAGGGTGAGTTGGTAGTACAATTTGAAACTTCCGCAGTTAATTTACTTATAATTTCTAATGTCTGTACAGCTGACTTATACTGTTAGTACTTTTTATTTATGTTTTTGAGACAGACCTTACTGTACAGCCCAAGATTCTCCTGCCTCAGTCTCTTGAGTGTTGGCAATACAGATGTGTGATATCATACTTGACTTTTATTGTTGCTTTTGTTAATATATGCTTGTTACCTGCTCATTGAAATGTACTAGATAACACATTTTTTAACTACAAAATTCCCATTTTGTTTTAATCTCGATCAGTTTATAATTTTCCCATTCAAATAAAAAAATGTAAGTTAATGAAAAAAAATTTTTTTGTTTTTTTTTGTTTTTTTTCAAGACAGGGTTTCTCTGTGTAGCTTTGCGCCATTCTTGGAACTCATTCTGTGCCCAGGCTGGCCTCGAACTCACAGAGATCCGCCTGCCTCTGCTTCCCAAGTGCTGGGATTAAAGGCTTGCGCCACCACTGCCCAGCATAAAATTATTTTTAAAATCACTGCTTATTAATTTAGTGCCACCACAGTGTGCTACAATGGCACATAATTTTTTTGAGATAGAGTCTCATGTAGCCTAGACTGGTTTCAAACTTCTTGGGTAGTTAAGGTTGACCTTAAACTCCTGATTCTTTTTCATAGCTTGAACAATTCAAAATAATATTCATTGCACTTAAAATACTATGCATTTTGCTGATTAATACTTCATATTCTAATTTGTATCTCAGATTTTTTTCCCTTTAATTTTGCAGAGATGCTGATGCCACCAGAATAGACATTTATGCTGGTAAGCCAGACTTTAGACCTTCTATTGCTTAAGAAGTGAGGGGGAAATAACTGGTTTCTAGAGCCTGGAGATGGCAGAATTTCTTCATGTTATTGGTAGAAATGGGGCAGCTCTGATCACATATGTCTTAGAACTCAGGAGCTTTAAGAGGGTGGTAAATGACCCAGTATTAGTCATCTTTCTGGAAGGCAAGATCTTCTTGGAATTAGTCCTTCACTACTCCTGGTAGCAGAGGTTCTACCCTGGAAAGTTGTTGATATCAGTTGTAGAAAATAGCTGGTAATTTAAAGAGATGCTGAGACCATGTGTTAGTCAGGGTTGTCTAGAATAACAGAACTTTTGGAATGAATCTCTCAGTTTATTAGAGTGACTTACAGGCTTAGTCCAGCTAATCCAACAATGTTAGCTGTGAATGGAATGTCCAAGAATCCAGTAGTTGCTCAGTCCACAAGGCTGAACATCTCATCTAGTCTTCAGTACATGCTGGAATCCCAAAGAGGTAGGCTCCAATGCCAGTTAAGGAATGAGTGTGCTAGCAAGGCGGGGGCAAGTCAGACAAAGAGCAAAAGCTTCCATCTTCCATGTTCTTATATAGGCTTCCAGTAGAAAGTGTGGCGCAGATTATGGGTGTATCTTCCTGCCTTGAGATCCAGATCAAGGCATGTGTCTTCTTCCTTAAAGGTCCAGACAAGAAGTGAATCCACCCACTTCAAACCATGCAGAAAATCTCTTCATAGGTGTACCCTCCATTTCTGGATTCTGGTTACTTCCAGATGTAGTCAAGTTGACAACCAAGAATAGCCATCACAGTCCACCCTTTGTCAACTTGACACACATCATATCTCTTTATGTTGTCATTAGTCTAAATGAGAACAATAACCAGGTCATAATAATGCCTAAATATAATATAATCCCACATATAATTAGAAACACATATATTTAATCAGATCATAATTATGCCTACCATAATATAACTATCCCTTGTATAACTGGAAACACATTATAAATTTAGAATAGGTGGCAATGTCCCTTGGGGGACATTCTTTTAGTATCTCAAACTTAAATATGATAACCATTGGTATTCTCTTAATTGATGTTACATCACATAATAAGGAAATTGAAAGAAAATGCAGATATCTATACAAACACATTTTTTTTTTTTTTTCTTTTTGGTTTTTCAAGACAGGGTTTCTCTGTGTAGCTTTGCGCCTTTCCTGGAACTCACTCACTCTGTAGCCTAGGCTGGCCTTGAACTCACAGAGATCCGCCTGCCTCTGCCTCCCAAGTGCTGGGATTAAAGGTGTGCACCACCACCGCCTGCACAAACACATTCTTAACAAAATACAATACTCATGTCAACTATAATCCTTGTTTCTGTTACTGGTCACATGGCCTTAGCTGGTATTTATAACTCCCCTCCTCTACTACCCATCCTGTATTTCCTTTATCCTTGGCAAGCACCTCAGCAGGTCTTGGTTCTTTTCCTGGAGGAGGAAACACAGGAAAGGCAAATCCATAACAAGAAGTACCTGCTCCAGTAAGGACAAAGTGTTGTTCTTTCTATGGAGGAAATTGTCCAGTATAGTCAACCTGCCATCAGGTTACTGTCTGGTCACCCTGGGGAATGGTTCCATATCTGGGGCTCAGTGTTTGTCTCTGCTGCTGGCAGATCTGGCACTCAGCAGTAGCTATAGCCAAGTCACTTGGTGAGTTGCAATCCATGTTGAGCCCATACATAACCCCCATCTCTGCCACCATGGCCACTTTATTATTTCCCCATTGGTCAATGGCAGAAATGGCTGGGGAAGGAGGCTGACCATCCACAGGATGGGCCATCCTATCTATTTGATTATTGAGCTTCTCAGCAGGTCATTTTTGATGAGTATGTATGTAGGATGCAAGTATCTTCACATTCTTCCCATTTGGAGACATCTATCCACATAATTCTTCCCCAGATGTCTTTCTCACCAATTTTCCAATCATGTTCTTTCCAAGTCCCTAACCATCTAGGCAGTCTATTGGCTTCAAGCCCATGCATCAGTGAACAATTGTACATCTGGCCATTTCTCCTTCAGAGAAAGTCACTGCTTGTTTAGCAGACAATGAAGGGTTAATTTCCTCAGTCAAAAGGCAATATTTCAAGGGGTGACATTGAGGGTACTACTTCCTCAGGTGAGAAAAACCCATGAGAACCTGAGAATTCAAAGTTCTCAGCTTCAATAGGTTCCTCCCACACATTCCTACACCAAGTTACAGGATCCCATTCTTTACCAACTAATGCCTTTACTTTAACTGGATACCATCTGAGGCTGGGACTTGAAATTTCTCTGTAATTCAGCCAGCCTTATATGAGGGCTTCAGTTTGATTTTTCTGCAACTTGAGCTCTGTGGCTGCTGGAGAGAAGATTTTCTTCTAGGACACATTTAGAAACTTTTAGACTGTTTGTGGGAGTCTGGAGCCAGTTAGTTTTATCACTAAGTTCTTCGTTGTCCTTTCCCATATTTTGAGATGCTAGAAGTTGGTTGGTTTTTTATCACAGAGTTCATCCCTATCCTTTGTCAACTTATCTAGAGATAAATTGAGCAACCAACCAGCATGATCATTTTCCTTATTTCACGTACAGGGTCACCAAATCTGTTCCCACTCACAGTTGCTCAATTAGGATAATCCAGTGTATTTATCTCACTATATGGTTCACACCATGGGCTTTCGGTATTCTCTGAACTTCCAGGAGAGGGAATAACTGGAGAAGCTTCAGTAACTGTAGGTGTTGGCAAATTGAAAAGCCTGTTACAGATGAATGCTTAAAAGATTCATCTTACACTCCTGCTGTTCTAGAGTCAATTTTGGTACTAAAATTTGTATTAGTCAGAGTTCTCTAGAGTAACAGAACTTACAGAATGAATCTCTATACATAGAAAGGGAATTTATTAGAATGACTTACAGGCTTCAGTCCAGTTAATCCAACAATGGCTGACTATGAATGGAATGTCCAAGAATCCAGTAATTGTTCAGTCCACAAGGCTGGATGTCTCAGCTGGTCTTCTGTATATGCTGGAATCCCGAAGAGGTAGGCTCTAATGGTAGTGAAGGAATGGATGTGCTAGCAAGGCGGGGACAAGCAAGCAAAGAGCAAAAGCTTCAATCTTCCATGTCCTTAGGCTTCCAGTAGAAGGTGTGGCCCAGATTTTAAAGGTGTGTCTTCCTGCCTCAAGACCCAGATCAAGGCATTTGTCTTCTTTCCTCAAAGTCCCAGATAAGAAGTGAGTCCACCCACTTCAAACCAAGCAGAAAATCCCTCACAGGTCTGCCCTCTATTTCTGGATTCCAATTAATTCCTGATGTAGTCGAGTTGACAACCAAGAATAGCTATCACAGAACATTTCTTTGAAATGTTAGCCTTAAGACTGACTGCTGTGGCAGCCTGGCAGCCTCTACATTTTGCTTAGTTGGCTCTACTGTTAATATTGTAAGATCATCTTTGTCCTAGAGTTGTGGTAACAATGAAAGAGTTTTTAGTTATTGTCATTGACTTTGGTTTACTTTTGAAATGGTTTGTTTTCTGCCTGTTCAATATTTATAGCAACACCTTTTTTGGTCATTTTTATACTAAAAACTTTAACAATGGAATAGAAGACCATTCTTAAACCCAGTTTGGCTAATGTGATATATTTTATTGATATTCTTTTCTGAAATCTGAAAGATTTTTGGTCATATTTTGAGCACCATGCCTAGCTTTTAAAAGTCTTTGTTTATGTGGAATATACAGTTACTAGATAATCCTCTTCATGGAATCATTTGATAAATGGGAATAAACACAGAACATTTAGTGTTACAGTATTTGGAAGACTCCCTAGATAAGACAAAGTATGTAGAGTAAATTATTTTGGAGAAAAGAAAAGAAAGTATTCATAACATCTACAAACAGCTATCCTGCCAAAATTCTGAAAGTCTTCAATTGAAAAGGCTACCAAAGTGGTAGAAATACTTTGAATTTGTTGTTGTTGTTGTTGTTTTGGGGGATTTTAAACAGGGTCACATTATGTAACTTTGTAGTCTTAGAGGAAAGTAACAGAAAAAAGTAGTATTGTAAGAGACTTCAAGGTGATGGTTACTAAATCTCCTAGATGGTGCCACCTTTCCATGCCATAGCTGAGTGTGCATGCAGGAGTGCTGACAGTTACCTTTCAAAGAAACCATGATTATTCAAACCATTGCCTAGAGGATAAAGAAAAATGAGCCTCCTTCAAGGGATGTTGAAGGAGCACATCCTCATAGTTGAGTCTTTGTAAGAAGTTACAAAGAGAAGGGTACAGGAGGAGAGAAGGGAGGGGAAAGCATGATTAGTATGTAAAATAAAAAAAAAAAAAATTAATAAAATTAGAAAAAAGAAGTTATAAAGAAAAGATTATCTTTGTTCCCTTCTGCCACCTTCATTGGGTAAATTTTAGCAAGGAAATTTAGGAAAGTTCGATTACAAATAGAGTGCTCAGTGTGCTTTTTATTTGCTTTGGGAAAAGTCTAGAGGGTGAGAGAGGCGTTTGCTCTAGGAACCTAATATCTAATTGAGAAAATGGCACACTACAAATGGTTACAAAATCCAGTGAGAAGCTGGACATTGTAGTACATGCTGTTAATCCTAACACTCGGGAGGTAGAGACAGGAGGATCAGTTCAATTATCTCGGCTGTTTGAGTTCAAGGCCAACCTGGGCTCTATAGTTTTACATATTGTAAACTGAACGAAGAAACTTTTAAAAAATTATTTCTCCCTCTGTCTCTGTCGTCCCCCGTCCTCCCCCCCTCCCGCGTGCTCATGCATATGCCACATGTGGGGGTACACATGGAGGCAAGAAGAGAGCATTAGATCCTCTAGAGTTGAAGTTACAGATGGTTGTGTGCCACCCACTATGGTTCCTGGGTTTTGCAAGAACATTATATGCTCTTAACCACTGAATCATCTCTCTAGCCCCATTAAAAAAGAAACAACAACAACAAAATGCTTTGAGGTAAATCCTTGAACTAGGAGAACTTGAACCCACTGTTGAAGTCATAACTGTGCTGAAATAGCCTGACAACATTACCCTAACACAAAGGGTATTAGAAAAGTGACTTCTTGAGTATTATTCAAGGAATTCCAGTGGTCTTTGGGGACTTCTCAAACGCATTTGGCTCAAAACAGATTTTAGTTCCCAAATCAGTCTTCACATAATTTTATGCCGTAGTATACAGCAAATGTCTCTGGGCAGGTTCTAGGACACTGCTGCCATCATGCAATGTACCTCACCCAGTTTGAGTTTCCATGGGACTGTTTCTTATAGACAGAAACTTGGAAAGCTTTTAATACTTTAAAAACAATAACAACAGAAAACCCTTGTTCCTGCTTGCCACATTTCTCTTGGATTACCTAGATTTTGATAAGAGGTACTGCCTTAGGGAGAAATGTTTTCATCTACTAGGATTTTCCAGGAAGAGCCTCACTCTATAACTTTGAAGAGGTATTTGTAATGAGAGTTCAGCCTCCTGAACATTGAGAGATGCTTAAAAATCTCTGTGGTTTATGGTCCATCTCAAATAGTATTTTAATTTATATTAGTTTGTCTATTTAGCAGAGGGCAGTCATGACTCACTTAGTTTTGCCCTGAAGGAAAACAAAAAGCATTTAAAACAGATTTGTTAGGATAGATAATTGTACAAAGTGAACTGAAGTTTGGACTCTCCTTTGGAGACTAGGCTCCAAAGTAGCCTTGGACTTGACCCTAGACTATTTTACACAGACTTCCTCCTTTTTAATAGACATGTTACTTTTATTCTTGTGCTGAGCAGTGGACCATGAACAGTGTCTATACTGAGAAGTTTGATGTTAGTGGTTCTTTACATGTTTTGTTTATGTCCCTGATTCATTTTCTGCTTTCCCATTGTTTATGTAGTCTTTATTGAATTAAAAGGCACCTTGAAAATTCGCATAGCCTTTTTCCTCATTTGAGACTGTTTTCTCTATTGTTACTACCTGCTAAGAATTGCCATATGGTGCTGCATAAGACAGCTACTAAGATAATTCATCTACCTGCTGGAATGGCAGTCACAGTCTGTGTCATGTCCCCTTCCTGTTGGCTAGGAAGCCTTTACCAGAGCTGCACTGGATCTTACTGCTGGAGGACTGTAATTCTAACCAGGCAGGTCTATCCCAGAACTAAGAACCTCTTGCTGCATCTTGTGTCATTTTGATTCTTTTCAAGGGCCCATATCTAGGAGGGGATATAAGAGTGATTACAGATAGCTCACAATCTGCAGTTAGTCTAGAAGTGATCATATATAAACATAGTAATTTTTTCAGGTGGCAGCTGCCACGATTGTGCTTATACTACATCTGACATCATTATTTGAATGTTACCTCAGCCTTAAATCACAAAGGAAGGTACCCTGTTGAGTTTGAACAGTTGATAAAGTACTTAATAGACTACTTAAATGACTTGGGATCCATGGTGTTTGGTAAATGTTCGGCCCTATGTAAATCATGTAGATATATAAAAAGATAAATAGGAAGATATGATATATAAGAAAGCTAAGATATGCATATTCAACGGTCTTAAATGTTAAGTACTAGTCTCTTCGAATAGATTCTCTGAAGCCTTGTGAATTAGAAAGCACTAGAGAAGCTTCACATCCTCAAGGGCCCTGAAGTTTGACTCACCCTAGCATAATACTCTTAGAAGAAACTAGATTTGACCTAACCTTTTGTACCAGGCTTCACTTTGGTTCACCTTCTGTACTCAGATTGTCACCCTGTAAGTGCTAACAGCCCAGTAATGGCAACTGCTTCTGTTACAGAGAGGCGGGAAGATCTTCGAGGAGGATTTATGCTTTGCTTTTTAGATGATGGAGCAGGAATGGATCCGAGTAAGTTGTTATGATGACTGTTTCTTTTGCGGAGCATAACAATTTACTATTAAAGTTGCTTTTCTGTGACCTCACTGTTGTGGCTAGAAGATCCACCTGGGGAATGAGAAACCTGTTGCAACATCTCAGGCTTAATTACACTGTGTGTTTGCTGGATCTTGTCCTAACATAGGAAATGTTTGGACAACACGAATGTCAACCTGAAATCAGTTAGATTACCTGTCTCTTGACAATGTATTTATCAGCTTGCACAACATCCTGGAGCCCTAACTACTGAGGCTTCTTCCCTTGAGACTGTTTACCACGTTCTAGTAACAACACAGAGAGCACTGTGATGGTATTGATGGACTAGGCAAGGATCTTATGTCTCATGACTGAATTTCCTTGGAGAGAAGTTTTGCTGGCACAGAGCCATGAAAGAAATGCTAACTTTTTACTTTCTCTTGTCTACCACTTGAGGTGATGCTGCCAGTGTGATCCAGTTTGGAAAGTCAGCCAAACGAACTCCTGAGTCCACCCAAATTGGGCAGTATGGCAATGGATTAAAATCGTACGTATGTTGGAAGCCTGTCATAGGGCTAATGTGCTCTTGCTGTCTATCCCTTTTTCTCTCCCAGACTATAATTTTGGAGTGGTAGGAGAGTCAGAAAGGATTGATGATTGGAGGTAGTTTACCAGCTGTCTAGCAGAATTTTCTCAGTAGATTGAGTAGTATGAATCTAAAACATTGTTCTCTAGAACTCTCTCTCCTCTTATTGAGTAATATTTTTATCCTGTGTTTGAGAATGTGCGTGGTTCTCTTCTGGGGCCAGGGCATATCTGAGATGGCAAGGGAGTCAGTTCACAATGTATCAGTATGCTTGTGCCAGACACTGCGGATCCAGAGTGAACAAAAGAAACACATTTCTCCTAGAGTACCCTATGTGGGCATCCTGTAAGGCCATATAGCAGGAGACCCATCTTCTACCTTTCATCTGTTGGGACTGATCCCTCAGGCCTTGGTTCCCACTTGTTTAGTGCTTAGAATGTGTTGCTCTGGTTTTGAGTGAAGCCCTGAGAAAAAGGTTTCTATTTCTGAAATGCTCACTTCCAGCTGTACATACCTTTGGATGGAATAAGATTTAGTGGAATTGGAGTTTGTGCAAATGAAATTATGAGTCATGTTCCAGTCTTGCTGTGGAAACGTGTTGTTTTATTTGAGAAAGGGTGGTGGTTTGATCTGTTAACAGCCTTGATTGGCCTTCATGTGCATTGTGCTTTGGGTGTGGAGAAGGGAGTGCTTCCAAAGAAACCAGGGGCCTGGTTCCTGGGCTTTCTTTGATTTTTTTTCTCAGGGAAGGAACTGAATGTTAATAATAAGCATTTCCCATGTGCCAGGAGGTACTGTGCTAAAAACTTTGTATGGATGATATAATTTAAACCATACTTTAGTGGGTTTTGTTAACATTGCCTAATGAAGAAATTGAGATGTATAGGAGTGAAGTGACTTGCCTGAGAGTATAAAGTGTTTATGTGAAGAGTTAATATGTGAACCAGGTCTTTCTGATTAGAAAGACTGTCCATTTCACTTTGGTCAGAGGTTCAGATCTCAATCCAGCCAGTTAGTCACTAAAGTTGTAGCTTCTTGAAAATTGATCATACTTACCAAATAGTTAGGATCACGTATTGTTATTGCTTTGAGAGTCTCTAGTCTATGATCACAGTGGGAGCCTTCCCCAGAGGGTTCTGAAAAGGTAATTTAAGAGCTGTAAATGAGGTCTCCAATAGTCAACTTCTGTCTAGTCCTACCAGTTCTGCAAACGCAGCTTCACCTCTGATGGTTTCCTAACTGAGAAAATGAGGTTCTAACTTCTGATACTCTCCTCAGGAGCCAGTAAAATATGACTGAGAAAGTACTTAGAAGACTGAGAAGAAATGTGTACAGAGTTAGAATGCGGTTTATCAACATGTTTAGGAGGCTTTTATGAAGGTCCCATTGAACTGGAGCCATCTAGTGTTCAAAGTTCAGAAGTTATACGAGGTGATTTGTGGTGAGAATAGGGTTTAGCAAAGAAGGTGGTGTTTTGGGGTTTCTGATGATCAGACCCTATAGTCAGGACCAAAAACAGAAGCGAAAAAAATAGGGTTAAGAAAGTCTTGCCAAATTTGAGTAAGGGCAATGCTGTCCACAAGCTGCAGGAAAACTAGTCATGAGATTTAAGGGAAAGGAGAATTGATAGCACTCAGGGTATCTATCTATCAGTATCTTGGGAGTTTTCATGAGTGCTTGGGAAATGGGACATGAGGTTCATTTGTGTGTCTGGCATGCCAGTCTGGACTGTAGATAGAAATTAATGAGGCTTCCTACCATTGTCTTCTCCTGGGAGATTGTAAGGACTAATGAGATAATAGCCATACAGCCCAGGAGCTGCTTAGAACAAAGGAGCTAAACAGCTCAGTGTTGAGTGGACAGTTCTGCTGCTGCTGTATACTGCTGCCCTGCCCTGTGCTGCCTGAAAAGCCTGTCTCTACCTGTTCCATGAGGATTAACATGGCCAAACAGAAAGGAAACCGTTGATTCCACTATGAGTTTTGTTCTCCATTGATTCTGGGGATTGAACCGAGGCCCTTGCACATGTTAGGCAAGTGCTCTACCACTCTGCTGTGTGCCTTGTAGAAGACGAACTCCAGGCTGCATCAGAGTGAGCTCAAAGTAGCCAAAGCACTTCTGAGACTGAGAATGGCTGGAGTTACTGGATATGGATGGAGGCCTCCTTGAACTATTTCCAAAGATCAAATTTTGATCTGGACCTGATGGCATGATTTAAAAAAAAGTTAGCCTTTGTGTTTTGATAAATGTTGCATTCATGCTGGTTTTTCAAAGACTTGTGAGACTCATCTTTTTACTGTTCTCTTGACAGTGTTCCCCTTGATGAGTGGACAGGAGGGGATTCTGTGTTAGTGAAAGGAGGAAAGGATAGGAACAGGGTGTTGCCCAAAAAGATGACGTGTTCAGGGTGTCCACTGCTGGAGTTGAACTTGATGGTGTCACAGAGGACCCCGTGAGCCTGGAGCTCAAGCAGGTTCACTTGCTAGTGTTGTGGCAGTAGAGAGAAAGGGAAACTCACATGGGGCTTGTGGTCTGAGTGGATATATTCTAGAAGGAAAGTGAGAAACCCTTGGATGGAAGAGAAGTTTGCTCAAGGAGGTTAAAGGTTATAGTCTAAGGAACAGAGACCCTTAGGAAGGCACATCAAGGAGTGCTAGCTGAGTGGGAGGGGACACGGGCTGTGGGACTCACCTGGGACTGGGGCCATTGGTTGTCTTGAGGAGATCCTTCTGGTCATGCTCACTTATGCCCAGAAGATGTTCTCCCTTTTCAGATGAGCTTTGAGTCCTTGGGAGAGTGATCTCTTTTCTGTTTCCCTTTCAGGGGCTCAATGCGCATCGGGAAGGATTTTATCCTCTTCACTAAGAAGGAAGACACCATGACCTGCCTCTTCCTGTCTCGTACCTTTCATGAGGAAGAAGGCATTGATGAAGTAGGTTTCATCCTTGTGGCCTAACACTTAGTGGGTTTATCTGTGGTTCTGAGCTCCTTGGAGTTATAGAATTGGAGCACTTGTCTGCTCTTATGGGATGAGATGAGTGGATGCATTGTTTGGAGGGTGGTAAGGCTGATAATACCTTATGTGAGAAGAAGTGAAATCTCAAGATACTTCAGACAACAGCTGTTCTGTTTTAGAGAATGAGACTGTGAAGTGACAAGCAGTGAGAGTTGGATTTGAAGCTTTTCCTTATCTGCAGGATACCCCATTTCTGTGGAGGGTGTCTCCGTGTTACCAGGTCGGGCATTTTGGGCCTGATATCAGTGTCTTTCCCTCTGATGATTATTTTGTGGAGTGTGTTGTGAACACATTTTCTTTTTGAGGAAATGTATTGCTCTACCTTATATCAGAAACCATGAATCAGATCCCTAACCAGGCAGGTGGTGAAAGCAGGTAAGTATCAGTATGAGCCTCATTGTTAATAGGGCCTTCCACCTGGTCTCACTAGCAGCTGCTTCCTTGCCCCAGTGATTATTGCTGTCCTGAAAGACAGCCTAGGTAATAAATCTTACTTTTAGAATATATTGGGGCTGGCAAGATGGTTCAGCAGTTAAGAGCACTGGCTGCTCTTCCAGAGGACCAGGGTTCAATTCCCAGCACCCACTCCAGTTCAACAGGATCTGATACCCTCTTCTGGCCTCTGCGGGTACCAGGCACACATGTAGTGCACAGACATACATGCAAGCAAAACATCCATATATATTTAAAAAAAAATTTTTTTGTAATCATTTGTGCAGGCAGTTACCTAATTACAAATGCCTAGCTGATTCTCTTTGTGATTTGATGGCTCAAATACTGAAGAACAACAACTTTTCTTTTTTGAGACAGAGTCTGTGTAGTTCTAATTGGCTGGAACCTGTTATGTAGATCAGGCTGGCCTCAAACTCACAAAGATCCACCTGCCTCTGCCTCCTGATTGTAGGGATTAAAGGCATTTATCACTGTGCTTGTCAAAGAGCTATTTCTTGGTAGGGGAGTAGGGACGGGGTGGCCAACTTCTTTTCAGGTATGAGTAATGGAGCTTAGAGCTTGAGAGGTATCTGGGATGTATAGAAAGAAATTAATTCATAGCTGTCACTCAAGTAGATGGCCCAATTGAAAATTTCAGTCTGTTCCTCTCTATTGGTTAGCAGTGATTGAATTTGTACCGGTCCTTTTGAGTTCTGAGCATAAATTTGTGGTAAACTAATTGATGTTAAACCGGGTACCTTTTCCTACCATTTTTATTTATCCAGTCAGTTGATTTGTTCACCTGCTAGATGTGGTTTGTTACCCTATTCAGCATATTTGGAAAAAAATACACTGAGGCTATAAAGAGCCAACTTCTAGAAGATAGGACAGGAAGACAACCTGGGCTGAGTTATTCAGAAATATTGTCTGGTAATGGAGTCTTGGAGTCAGATGAAGACATTCTTCTTAAGCTCTTGAGGTTGGTGCTGGGGAGAGAGGTGGTCTTTGGAGAACAGGGCATGGCCAGGTTAGGCTAATGCTCAGGACTTGTTTGAGTGAATGGGATTTTTTTTTTTTTTTGGTTTTTCGAGACAGGGTTTCTCTGTGTAGCTTTGCGCCTTTCCTGGATCTCGCGCTGTAGCCCAGGCTGGCCTCGAACTCACAGAGATCCGCCTGGCTCTGCCTCTCGAGTGCTGGGATTAAAGGCGTGCGCCACCACCGCCCGGCTGAGTGAATGGGATTTTAATCAAGCAGTTCCTACTATCAGAATCTCTGTAGAAAAGTCTATGTGGTTATTTTACAGTGTTCATAATAGAGTGGACCAGCTGAGAGGTCCAGACTATGGTTAGCAAGCTGGGGATGAAAGAAACAGTTTTTAGAGTGTGAGACTCACTGGTACAGTATTTGATGACTATTGGAGGGGGAAAGGAAAGGGTTAAAGAGACTTGCAGGTTCAGTTGTGGCAGTTGGAGATAATGGGCCATTACCTGGGGAATGAATGGAAGAGAGGGAATATGGAGGGAGGACAATGTAAGTTAGTTGGGGCATGCAAAGTAAAGTCTGTCTGGAGTTTGGGGACAATATCTAGGCCTTTTTCTTTCTTTTTTTCTTCTTCTTTTTTTTCTTTTCTCTTTTCCTTCCTTCCTTCCTTCCTTCCTTCCTTCCTTCCTTCCTTCCTTCCTTCCTTTCTTCTTTCCTTCCCTTTCCTTTCCTTTTCTTTTCTTTTTGCTGCATCCCCAGTCCTAGGCTCTGGGATTGTTGGTAACAGGTAAGATCACTTAAGAAAGAAAGTGTAGGCCGGGCGGTGGTGGCGCACGCCTTTAATCCCAGCACTCGGGAGGCAGAGCCAGGCGGATCTCTGTGAGTTCGAGGCCAGCCTGGACTACCAAGTGAGTTCCAGGAAAGGCGCAAAGCTACACAGAGAAACCCTGTCTCGAAAAACCAAAAAAAAAAAAAAAAAGAAAGAAAGTGTAGCAAGAAAAGGATTTGAGACCTAAACAGGCCAACATTAAAAGGTGTGTATGTGAGGAGAAAGTCTCGGAAGAAAATGGAAGATTGGTGACATAAAAGCTGAAGGAGAAATGCCAAGTAAGAGCAGTAGTGAAAGTTAGTGCCTACAATTTAATGTGGTGCTGTCCTCACCTGGGACTGCTTAAAAATACCTCACCTGGTATAGATACAAGTTCACAGAATGCAAATGGAACTTGATTCCCTTGGTAGAAAAGCTAGATGAAATTTTTTCCTTACTTGGTGCTAGAAGGTCACTGTTTTGGATTGTACTCTACTGCAGACTCTGCCAAGATTTCAAAATAAGATCATTTTCAGCCCAGAAGGAATCTGTCCAAACCAGTCCCTGTGGCTGAATGACTTCTTAGAAAACCAGCAGTGTTAAAGCTCCTAACAAGTTATCACCCAGACACGCGCTAAGACACTGGATTTCTTTGTCTTACGTGTGGGCCATTGGCTTGAACCCATGAGGTGCTTCATTTGGTTTGTTGTGCAGAGAGAGTTCCTTCAGCCAACCCCCTGCTGGGCTCTGCAAGGGCTTTGGCTTTGAGCAAGGGATGAGGAGATGCTGAAGCCACTAGATTTTTAAAGAAAAGGGATTTTTTTTAATTAGACATAAAATCAAATTCCATATATGTTGAGGAATTATTACAATAAAGCACACACCCATGTAACCATAATTATAAACCAAAGTTAGAAGTCCCCTATTAATATCTGACCTAGTAGTCCTCAGTGTGCCCCTGGGGGAAATCACCTTCTGGTAATTTTTTAGGATGATCATTTCCCTTTTGGGAGGTGGGAGGCATTGTTTGTCACTAGTGTATATGTATTTATACATGTGCACATGGACTGACAACATAGAAGTTCACTGTATCTCTTTCAGATATTACTGTGTTTGTGAGATCCATCCATGTTGATGTTTGTAGCTGTGCCTTTGTTCATTTTTATTACCATAGCATATTTCAGTTGAGTCACTCTGTAGTGAATATTTGGGTTATTCCTATATGTGTATACTGGTAAATATGTGCAGAAGTTCCTGTAGGAGTGTTTACCCAGAAATAGAATTACTGAGTTGTAGGTTGTATTGTGTACGTCTAGAGTCACTAGATAATTGCAAATATGTTTTCCCTTAGTGGTAAAAGTAGAATTCTTACCAGATTAATGAAATGGCCAAAGACATTCCAGAGAGACACAGAGAGCTCTGAGGCACAGACTAGCATAGGGATAGGAGTTTGAGGAAGGACCAGAAGCTGAAGACCTGATGCCAGACTCCACAGCTGAAGAGACAAGAAAGCTGCATGTTTGGAGGAAGGTGGCTCTGGAGCCCCGATCACAGTGTCCATCTGTCCTCACTCAAAACAAAGGTGATAGTCCCATTGCCTACCTGGAATGCTCGAACACGGGAACCTGTCACAGACAATGTGGAGAAGTTTGCCATTGAGACAGAGCTCGTCTATAAGTACTCTCCCTTCCACAATGAGGAGCAAGTGATGACCCAGTTCATGAAGATTCCCGGGAATAGTGGTGAGTAGGCTTCGGATATGTAGCCCAGAGAATCTGGGAGCCCTAGAGCCTCTGGTAGTGTAGGAGTGAACCTGGGTTGGCTGGCAGAGAGAAAGGATTTCTGTTCCCTAGGAACACTGGTGATCATCTTTAATCTCAAGCTCATGGACAATGGAGAGCCGGAACTAGACATAATCTCAAATCCAAAAGATATCCAGATGGCAGAGACCTCCCCAGAGGGCACGTGAGTATGGCTGGCAGGGTGGCAGGCCCTGGAACTGGTCTTTACTCCCTTAGGAGATGACTTCAGGGAAAAATGGAAGAGTCCCTTTCCTGGCTTTCTCTTGGTGGTAGTATTGATAGAGCTGAGAGCTCCTACCTGCTTAATAGCAGGACGGTGGCTCCTCAGCAAAACTAAAGTAAAGATTAATGATTCCCTGTTCCAACTCTTTCATTTGACAGAAGAAACTGAGGCCTGGGTCTAGTGGTGGTAAAATTGCACTGGGTTCCCTCTAAGGGCCAGGTGAAGTGTCTGTGGGGCACCTGTGCTAGGGACATGACAGGGCAGTATATAGTACCTATGATAAAGGGCCATTCTGGTCAAAGTGTGAAGAGAAACCAGGATGTGAAATGAAAGGTGAGGAACTGCAGAGAGGAAGTCAGTCCATAGCTTTGGGCTTACTGTAGTGTGGAGGCAGTACTCCTCAGTTCCTGCTATCTTCAGGAAGCCAGAACGACGCTCCTTCCGAGCCTATGCTGCTGTGCTCTATATTGATCCGCGGATGAGGATCTTCATTCATGGGCACAAGGTGCAGACCAAGAGACTCTCCTGCTGCTTGTATAAACCCAGGTAAGAGCCTAGCTACCATGATCTGGGCTGGGAAATGGGGTGATCTTAGGATGGTGTACTGTGAAGACTCTTAACACTGCTGAGTATACCTGTTTACCAGAGAGTCTTTTCCCTGGTAAGGATGGAAGTGACAGACAGGCTGCTGGGTTGCTTGGCCAGGCCAGTTGAGGGAAGTGCCTTCTGAGATGTGGAGAGTAGCACAGAGGGCCTATAGACCCTTTACAGGAGAGGGAAAGCCATGGCTTATTATTGGGTTTTGTTCCTGATATGCAATTAGTGATCCCTACTAAACACCAAAGACACATCAAGAGACCAGGGACAAATTGAGTAAGGAATTGAATCATTTTGTTAAAATGAGCATGGATTTGTTTCATCACAAGAAGCCAGGGTAGTACCACATGGGAGGAGGCAGGGTACTGCTTGAGCTGCTCAAGTTGGCTGCCTGGCCCACTGCTGCTTGGCCCTCAGGTTGCTTTTTCTGCTCTTCAGAATGTACAAGTATACATCAAGCCGTTTCAAGACTCGAGCAGAACAGGAAGTGAAGAAGGCAGAGCATGTAGCACGGATTGGTAATGCTACTCCCTGTGTTAGAAGGAGGGATGGAGTTTGGGGCACTGCTTGTATCCAAAGCCTAGGACAGAGCTGTTCTACTGGAGCCAGTTCCTCTCCAACTCTCCCCATATCTAATCCTATCAGCATTGTCTCTCTAGACTTAACTCTCTCCTCCCACTATTTATAGAACTTTATGCAGGGCTGAAGTGGCATAAAACAAATCTATAGATTCTTATTTAAGTCAGATATCAAGCCAGATATAGATTCAAAACCAGTTGAAATAATCTCATCCTGCATATAGCTTTAAGTTGGACAGAAATCTCTAGGTTTCTCCCTAGAAATGATCACAGTTTTCTCAGCTGTTTGGTGGGGGTGATTGTCTGAAGCATTCTTCAGGCTCCAGTTCATGCTGAAGGTTGAATTCCCATTGGATAATTTTTTTTTTAACTATTGTAATTTATTTGTGAAGCTTAAGAATATGGGGTATAAATAATGCTTACTTGGGTTTATGATTTTGAGATAGACTTACTTATCCCATGTTGGCCTCAAACTCAGTGATCCTCCTGCCTTAGCCTGCAGAGTACTAGAATTATATATAAGTATGTACCATCTTGTCCATGACAGTTTTGAATGTCAGTTGTCTTTTTTTTTTGTTTTCCCTGAAGCAGTTCTGTAGTTCAGGCCCACAGGCTGCCCCATGTGACCATTGCTCCTCTAGGTGGCCTTTTCCTTGTTAGCATACACTTCTTATACAGCAGGAACTGCTCTGTAGATCAATGAAGGATGATAGAGTTCTGTACTTTTTATTTCTTCTGGGTTTAGCTGAAGAGAAGGCCCGGGAGGCAGAGAGCAAAGCTCGGACATTAGAAGTACGAATGGGTGGAGACCTGACACGGGACTCTAGGGTAAGTCCTCAGACTCAGGCTCTCTCTCCTGGCATATGTGGCATTGGGATCCAGTATCCTGACCTTAGTAAAATGAAATGCAGCTTTTAAGTTTGTCCCCAGTCAGGTCACTTTTCTGTAGAAAGAAATAATCTTCAGATGTGTTTTAGCATCAGTGCTATCTGTGTACAAATCTCCTATTACTTAGTGTAGCCTGGAGCACCTCCTCCCCTCTCCTGATGGGCGTGTATTTGCAGGTGATGTTGCGGCAGGTCCAGAATACAGCCATCACCCTGCGTAGAGAAGCTGATGTCAAGAAAAGAATCAAGGATGCCAAGCAGCGGTGAGTACTTGCACAGCCCTTTGGTCTTTTTTTTTTTTTTTTTTTGGTTTTTCGAGACAGGGTTTCTCTGTGTAGCTTTGCGCCTTTTTCCTGGAACTCACTTGGTAGCCCAGGCTGGCCTCGAACTCACAGAGATCCGCCTGGCTCTGCCTCCCGAGTGCTGGGATTAAAGGCGTGCGCCACCACCGCCCGGCTACCCTTTGGTCTTTTAAAATGATGTGACATTTGCACCAACAGGTTGCCATTTGGTACCAAGTTTACTCTGAGAAAACCATCACTGCTGCGATAGCCAGTGCTGGTCAGATACTTCTGACCCTGCAGAAGGCAGGCAGAACTGACACTTAACTCTCACAGCTGTCCATTTCTTATTCTTTTCTGTTAAAGTTGTACAAAATGCCTATTGTGTAAAACTTGAAAAATATAAAACATTAAAATAAAAAACATGAAACTCCCTTATTCTTCTGAAAATATGTGTTCTTATTTTTTGTTGTTGTTGTTGTTGTTGTTTTGTTTTGTTTTTTCGAGACAGGGTTTCTCCGTGTAGTTTTGGTACCTATCCTGGATCTCGCTCTGTAGACCAGGCTGGCCTCGAACTCACAGAGATCTGCCTGGCTCTGCCTCCCTAGCGCTGGGATTAAAGGCATGCGCCACCACCACCTGGCTATGTTCTTATTTTTTATAGTTCATAATTCATTCTCTCTGCTGGTTATAAATGTAGAATGATTCAGCTATAGATTGAGTTTTGTGCCTTTTCATTTAGAATATGTTGTTTTGGGTCTACATCATCAGGTCTCTGACCTTAGCGCTCTCTCTGTAGAGCATCTCAAGCTCTAGGGCATGAATTCCCAGCTAGACTCCAGGTTGCTTCCTTGCCACAGGCATTAAGTTTCAGGTCACTTCACTCTAACTTGTCCCAAGATTTTCTGGTCGTGTCCTATGAGTGTCTTCTCTCACGTATTCTTGTTAATTTTTTGCCTTTAAAACTATTACTGTTAAATAAACCAGGTGTATTGATGAACATCTTTAATCCCAGTGCTTAGGAGGCAGAGACAGATGGTGCTCTCTCTGAGTTCGAGGCCAGCCTGGTCTGCAGAGTGAGTTTCAAGACTCTCTTGAAAAACAAAGTAAACTGAACTATTGCTGTTACATAATTGGAATTTTGAGGAAGATATGATTATAATGTTATATTTATTCCACTATTTAATTCTCTCTGCAGAGGAGATTTGTAGCAGTATCACAGTAACACATACATATTTAAATCCATTCCTGTTTTGCTACATTTAAAAAAAAGACAAAACCCAGAATTCAATGTTTATACAGACAGCCACTGAACAGTACAGAACCTTATCAAGTCTAACATCACACATTGAATGGAGATGGCAAATTTTAACATGTCTCAAAAAGCTTTACACACTTTTATCACCATATTGTTTTTGTGTTAATGAGTTAATAGGCTTGATCTTTTTCTCTTTTTCTTTTTTTCCTTTTCTCCTCTATTAGAGCACTCAAAGAACCCAAGGAACTGAATTTTGTTTTTGGGGTCAATATTGAACACCGGGACCTAGATGGCATGTTTATCTACAATTGTAGCCGCCTGATCAAGATGTATGAGAAAGTGGGCCCACAGCTTGAAGGGGGCATGTGAGTACTGCTCTAGGAGAGTTTTCCAGCCCAGGATGAATGGCAGAAGAGTTTTGGTGACAGCTGTGACCTCTTTGTCCTTGCAGGGCATGTGGTGGGGTTGTTGGGGTTGTTGATGTGCCCTACTTGGTTCTGGAGCCTACACATAACAAGCAAGACTTCGCTGATGCTAAGGAGTACCGACATCTACTTCGAGCAATGGGGGAGCACTTGGCGCAGTATTGGAAGGACATCGCCATTGGTAATGGGGCTGGCCACCAGGTCTCAGCCTCTCTTTTACCTTGAGCCTTAAGATGCTTTAATGGTGTGTGAGTGTGAATTTATTAGTTAGGAAGACAGTGCGGTGAGGTTTGCTTCTAATTGTAATGTATGGGCATTTACCTTCTAGCCCAGCGTGGAATCATCAAGTTTTGGGATGAGTTTGGCTACCTTTCTGCCAACTGGAACCAACCTCCGTCCAGTGAGCTGCGTTTCAAACGCCGGAGGGCTATGGAAATCCCAACCACTATCCAGTGTGGTGAGTTGAGTGGTGGGAACTCTTCTCCAGACTCCTGTCATGATACTCTTCTCTTTAGCCTCATGCTGGCCTTCTTCTCTTTAGCCTCATGCTGGCCTTCTGACTTGACTAATATTCATAAACTTGAGTTCCACCAGGAACAGGATCTGTTTGGCAGTTGCTCTGTGAGCACAGTCTTGAGGCTGCACTAGTTCTTCTAGTTTCTCTTCATGAGGTGGACAGTCATCCTACCTTGGGGGCATTTCATACCACAGATGGGCCAGGCTCAGTAGGTTTGATACCATGTTGTATCTAGTATGAATAAATGACTGAGCCTGGAGGAAGGAAGGGCTGGTGGCCTTAAGATTCCATGGTATTTTTAGTCCTTGCTGCAATCTCTGTCCATAAGGTAAATGAATTGGTTTTGTAGTAATAGATAAAGAATGTTGAAAGTCCAGGACATCTTTGGTGGGGGCCTAGCTGTGAGGAATCTGGATTCCAGTAATTGTTGATAGGTGTGGCTGACCTGTAGGGAGGGGTGTTTTTTCTTTTGCAGATTTGTGTCTGAAATGGAGAACCCTCCCCTTCCAGCTGAGTTCAGTAGAAAAAGATTATCCTGATACTTGGGTTTGCTCCATGAACCCTGATCCTGAGCAGGACCGGTGAGCCTTTCTTTAACAAGGATTGTGATTACTCTTCTCTCCCTGTTGTAGTTTTCTTTCTGTTGCTGTGGTAGACATCAGGACCAGAAGTAATTTGGCTTATACTTCCAAGTACAGTCCATCATTTTTAGAAGTCAGGCAGGAATTCAAGCAGGAACTTGAAGTAGAACCAAGAAGAAACACTGTGTACTGACTCAGTGACTCAGGCTCATGCTTAGCCAGCTTTCTTACACAGCCTGAGGCCTTGGGATATTACCCATCCATAGTGGGCTGGGGCCCCCTTCATCAATTAACAAGGTAGTCCCTGACAAACATGGCATGCCCACAGGCCAGTCTGATCTAGGCAATTATTCAATCCAGGCTTTCTTCTCAGATGACCCTAGGCTGTGTCAAGTTGACAGTTAAAGCTAACCAACATTCACCAAGCCTCCCACTGTTCCCTCCACTCTTGGGGTATCTCTTGAGGTCGGTGTTTTCATAGCATCACATCTCTGGCTGCTGCACATGGTATGTACCCAAGAAGGAAGAGTAAATGTGTCCTGTAACACATACCATTCTTATGCATTGGAAGCTCAGTGGTAGTTGCAAGACAGCAAGTCTCTGTCCTATTGGAACCTTGTTTTGCCACCAGTTTTTTCTCTTTGCAGCTGTGAAGCTTCTGAACAGAAGCAGAAGGTTCCCTTGGGGACATTAAAAAAGGACCTAAAGACACAGGAAGAAAAGCAAAAGCAGCTGACAGAGAAAATTCGCCAGCAGCAGGAAAAGCTAGAAGCTCTTCAGGTATGCGGTCATGGGCAAGTGGGCAAAACCAGCCCATGTCAGCAGTCTGTCCAGTACTAAGGCCTTCAGTGGCTTTCTTGTCCCTTCCACTCACCATGTGTTCCCACCAAGGTTTTCCAAGCCTGAGTTCCAAATACTTTTCCGGTTGATTATTTGGACAACAAACTATTTTGTTTCTTTATCCAAATCAGTCCAATGTATTTAGAAGAAATCACCATTAACTCAATAGTTCTATAACTTTTTTCCCTCTTCCTCCTATCAGAAATTAAACTAGGGCTTTGTATGTGTTAGGCAAGCTAAACTACTGAGCTATATCTCTAACCCTTTTCTTGCTTTTTATTTTATTTTTTTAAGTCTCACTGAGTTCAGCTTAAGTTCAGGCTGGTCTTGGACTTAAGATTCTTTGGAGTTGCTCTTTCCAATTTTGCATGAATGCCTACACATAAAAATTTTTAGTAGTCACAGGGAACCATCCCGTGTATATTTAATATATGCATATATTATTTTTAGTGCATAATCATTTCTTGATAATTTGTGAAATTGGAAAAGAGTTTACAAAATGTTAAGGCTTTTAAAAAAATTTTTCTCGCCGGGCGGTGGTGGCGCACGCCTTTAATCCCAGCACTCGGGAGGCAGAGGCAGGCGGATCTCTGTGAGTTCGAGGCCAGCCTGGTCTACAGAGCGAGATCCAGGAAAGGCGCAAAGCTACACAGAGAAACCCTGTCTCGAAAAAACAAAAAAAAAAAAAAAAAAAATTTTTTCTCAAGTAACCTTAGAGAAGATGTATTGTTTTTCATTTTATTGATTTATTTCTTCTCTCATATATTACATCCCAACTGCAGTTTCCCCACCTTCCTTCCTCCCAGTTACCCCCCCCCCAATTTTTACCAGTATGTAGAAAAGTATTATCTTTATATTGCAAATTTGATAAACAAAGATTAATTTTTAAGGTTGATCAAATTTTTATGTGTACTTAATGTTTCCAATATGTCATTTCATTTTTTAAAAAAATTATTTATTTTTATTATTTTAAAATTGTGTCTGTGCATAAGTATATGCATGGAATGTGTGCAGGTGCCTATGGATTCAGAAGGGAGCATCAGATCCTTGTTGTGGGTGATGGGACCTGAACTCTGGTGCCCTACAAGACCAATCTGCACTTTTAACCAATGAGCCATCTCTATAGCCCCCAACTTCATATTGGTTGCAAAACTAATTTCCTTTCTTCTTGTGTCTGTTCAGTACACTATACTCACTAACTGGAAATGTCTTAAGCATGTTGAATCCCACCTACTTCTCTGGCCTCATGCCAACTTTCCCTCACCAGTCTTTCCCACCTTTTTGGTTTCTTTTTTAGAAGTTATAAAGACTTCCCCAGTTTCTCAGTTGCTGAATCCGTTACATACCCTTTATATACATAAATATATATGTGTATGTATATGTATATATGTACATAGTGTATACATATATACATGCATACACACACTTAGTGCCTTTCAGGTGATAATAGAAAGCTTTCAGAAATAGAACTGATTACTGCCCCAGGCACATAGTGAGGGTCCAGAAAGATTGCAAACAAATTTGTCATTGCATTTGTTTTGCAGAAAACTACACCCATCCGCTCACAAGCTGACCTGAAGAAATTGCCCTTAGAAGTGACTACCAGACCTTCCACTGAAGTAAAGCCCAGGGGCATAAGGGAGGTGGGCTCTTCTGGTGTCTTAAGCTAGGATCAGTGTTCCTACTGTCTGTGGGCTTTTTTTTAGGAACCTGTGCGGAGACCTCAGCGTCCTCGGTCACCCCCTTTACCTGCAGTGATCAAGAATGCTCCTAGCAGACCCCCTTCTATTCATACTCCCAGACCAACTAGCCAACTCCGAAAGGCTTCGGTTACCAGCAGTCCCCCAAAGCCGCCTACTACAGCAGCCCGAGGAGAAACTAGTACTTCCAGGCTCCTCCAGCCAGCTGAGGCACCCCGAAAGCCTACAAACCCTCCCATCAAGACTGTACCCCGACTCACCCTTCCTGTGCAGCCCCCATCACCATCTCTACTCCCTAACTCTAAGAACCTTCGGGATGTCCCCGCTCAAAAAGCCATCAAGACTCCAGTGGTCAAGAAGCCGGAGCCACCTGTTAAACATTCTGTGGTGAGACGTTTTGCCTGAAAGAAAGTTATAGTAGAGAAATCCAGAATCACTGAATCTTAAAACTCTTCTGATGCCTTTGAAGAGGAGGAGCCTACATAACAAGAGACTTGCTCAGAACTTAGACAGTGAGTTTTTTACCCAGCAGACCCAACCTTGGTCTGCTGCAAACTTGAGTCACCTCCACTAGCTTCTTACAGTGTAGGTATAGTTTGTTAACTTGGTGACAGGTGGTTTTGGTAGATTGTGGCAGTGGTCACTGTGTGTCAAGGAGGTCTCTGAGAGGCTTCTCTTGTGGCTGCTACTGTCAAAAGTCCACATAGTGTAAGGGCCAGAAGGTTGCTTATGTGTGTATTGAGTAATTCCAAGTAGGAATTGGCATAAACTCCTTCGAATAGTTTCTTTAGGCTACACAAAATCTTCCTACATTTTAGAGGCTAAACAGGGAGGGTCCCTTCACACTCCTACTCTTCTGCTGTAGGCAACCTCAGGTCGGAAGCGGAGTCTTGTAGTCTCTGATGAGGAAGAGGCTGAAGAAGAAGCTGAGAAGAGGAAAGAGAGATGCAAGCGGGGCAAGTTTGCTGTGAAGGAGGAGAAAAAGGAGGCAAATGAGGTGGGTGGTCACATGAGCTTCACAGGGATTGTCTCCCTGGGCCTGTGCCGGTCCCCATGGTCTTCATGACTTGAGACTTTGTGCCTAGTTGACCTCTCAAGGACTCTTGTTACCCAGATGATTAGAAACATGGGGCCAGGTAGATCTTGAGACTTGTTCTAATTACAGGTCAATATATACTGGTGTACACCTAGGGGCCTAGAATCACTTGAATGTGTCCCTTGCCTGCTCTTCTGTTCATAAAGATGGCAAAAGGGTAGATACCTGGGACAGCATAAGAAGACGTGTTAACAGCCGATGACCATGGGTGGCCAAAAAACTACTTTTTAGAGGCCATTGAAGAAGCTTCTAATAGACTGTTCTCCTTGCAGCTTTCAGACAGTGCTGGGGAAGATGACCCAGCTGAACTCAAGAAGGCTCAGAAAGGCAAGTTTGGGGAGGTCCCTGTCAGCCTGTGGTGGAAATGGAAATAGAGCCTTCACTGTCAGCAGCCTCCTCCTTAAGCTAGCAGCTTTCTGGGCTTGGTCTCTATCTACAGTTGGTCCAGCTATCCCTTCATGATGTTTTGTTTCATTTGTGATGCTTGAGATTTTTGAGCAGACATTCATTAGATAGTCCAGTTTGGCCTTGAACTTGTAATCCTCTGGCTCAGTCTCCCAGTGCTGGGATTAAAGGCATATGCCATCATGCTTGGCTTGTGGTTTTTGTTTGTTTTGTTTTGACACTAATTTTTTGGTGTTTGCCCTCGGCAAGTCACTCATCTGTGTCGTGGTTCTATGACAGATGGAAGAATCTGCATTGCTAAATCAGGATGCATACCTAGGGACCCACCTGGGGACTACCTTTTACAATACAGCACTGGCTGAGTTGGGAGCTCTGATGTAGTTCTGATTCTCACTTGTGTTTGAATTCTCAGATAAAGGACTGCATGTAGAGGTACGTGTGAACCGAGAATGGTATACAGGTCGTGTCACAGCTGTAGAGATGGGCAAGAATGTGGTTCGGTGGAAAGTGAAGTTTGATTACGTGCCCACAGACACAACACCAAGAGACCGCTGGTAATGCCCTCTTCTGGGAGATCAGAATAGCAGAAGTCAGCTAGAGTAAAGGGAGGAGGTACCCTCATGTCCTTCCTAGCAGCCTATTAGGAGCTTAGGACAGACATGGTAAGTTCTGTGTCCCCCACAGGGTAGAGAAAGGCAGTGAAGATGTACGACTGATGAAGCCACCTTCTCCAGAGCATCAGAGTCCTGACACGCAGCAAGAAGGTGGTGAGGAGGAGGAGACTGTGGTGGCCCAGCAGGCTGTGGCCTTGCCAGAGCCCTCTACCTCTGACGGTTTCAACATTGAGCCAGACACTACTGCCTCAAGTACCAACCATGAGACTATTGACCTCCTGGTCCAGATTCTTCGGTTTGTGTTTCTTAAGCCTTTTCCTTAGGGCTGACAATAGTTCTTCACTTTTACCATGCTGTTCTGAGTTCTCATCCCTCCTTTTTTTCCTACTTAGGAATTGCTTGCGGTATTTCTTGCCTCCAAGTTTCCCCATCTCCAAGAAGGAGCTAAGTGCTATGAATTCAGAAGAACTAATATCTTTTCCTCTGGTGAGTCTGGCCTGCCTTGGTTTTTACACCCAGTTGCCCCCTCATGCTTGTTATTACTGTATCATCATCTTCCCTTCTTACTGAGAGGAGATTGGAGCAGAAAGCCCTGGAGCACCAAAAGAAGTGAGCTTCACCCTTGAGGCTCCTGGACAGATTTAGGACAAACATATCTCTTTTCTTTTTCTCAAACCTGTCCTAGGTAACATTAATGAGATTAGACTCAATATACCTAGAACTTGAGACTTGAGAGAGGAAGAGGAAAGCTGGTAGTGTCTGGAGATGAGCATGAGGACTCATGTAGCCCAGTGGACTCTGCTGGCTTTCTGCTTCCGCCATCTTAAGATTTGCTAGAGGTGGAGTTACTGCTACTAGGTAGCTGGCCATAAGCCTGAGAGAAATGAATGATGTGGCAGTGGCCAGAGAGCCTTGGCAGCTTGGTAGAGAGGGAAAGTACCAAAAATCCCTAACCAAATAAAAAACAACTAGGGCTTCAATAAATGCCTGCTTCAGTAAGAGCAGGGGACTGTCTGAAAGGGGAGCAGGAGGCTTTTGTGAGCAGCAACAGGCTGAAAGGGTTGGGGATATGGTACATCTTTGGATATCAGTCTTAGCCTCATTTTTATGTAGAAAATTATTGGAGCTGAAGGAATTGACCTGAACCATGCCCAGGGCCAGTTAGCAAATAATAATGGATTTGTAGGCTATATGGTGTTTGATAACTACTCACCTCTGCAATTATAGCCTGGAAGTATCTAGAGGCAGTCCATCAGGGAATATGGCTTTATTTACAGAAACATACAAGTTGATTTGTCTGCTGCCCTGGCCTTTATAGGGGCATCTTTAGTAGCATGAGTCCTGTGACATTATTGTCTCGAAGTAAGCCCAGCCCAGGCTTTGGCTTTTGCCCTTGTTTAGACTGGGCTCTCCAGAGGTCCTAGGAGAACAAACATCTTCGACTTGTTACTTTTGGCATCAACTTGTGAAATTCAAAGCAAAAGCCAGGGTAAAGCAGGACCTTAGCAGTAGGCACTGCCGCTCAGCCCAGAACAGAATCAGTATGACTGTCTGATTCTAAAAATATTATCTAGCTTGTTTTTGTAAAAGTAGTTACCAGTACTAGTGCACAGCTTTGATATTCTGGTTGTAGTTTCTAAAACCAAACTTACAATTTTGTTCATTTTTGTCCTTATCACTGTGTAAATGGTGTTCTCGAGTAATTTCACAATTAAAAGTTTAATATAATTGCCTTCAAGATATTTGCATTTGACTTAATTTATTTTTTGCGGCCAAGATATTTTTTATGTAGAATGTGAAGTTTCTCTTGCTATCACGATGTGAGATCATAGTGTAGATTGTAAGGCAAAACAGCAGTCAGAAGCCCCTCAATGTAGCAGCTCATGCAACCTTCACAGAAACAAATTAGTGCTAAAGTTGTTCAGATTGCCCTGGACAGCCAGGACCTGTGGTGGTGGTTTTGCCCATGAAAATGACTTCCTCTTTCTCAGTGGCTGTTTCTGAGCAGATCATACTGGGATATGACTTAAAATTGTTTTTAACTACTATAGCCACTTCATAATAAAAGGCTCTGTTGCTGTACAACTATTTACTATACAAATCTGGGGATAATTGCTGTTGGTGGGTGCTTGATAGATCTTTGATCCTAACACTGTGTTGGATATAGAAGTCCTATTCTGGAGTTAGAAAGGTGTGATTGAGTTAGGAGAATGATCCCACAGTCTTTTTTTGCTATGTAGAAAGGTAAGACAGCCTTCCAGTTTACTAAGCACTTGGCTGAGTGCATTGTGTCCTCATTCTTGTGGTATCCCCAACGGACTGCCTCTAAGACCTCTTTGCCCTGGTTCTAGAAGACTGCTTTCCCCTAGTACTGAAATAAAACCAAGTGTACTTGTGAACTCATGGCCCCTACCATGTTTCCTTCCACAGAAAGAATACTTCAAGCAGTATGAGGTGGGGCTCCAGAATCTGTGCCATTCCTACCAAAGCCGTGCTGACTCGCGGGCAAAAGCCTCAGAGGAGAGCTTGCGCACCTCCGAGAAAAAGCTTCGTGAGACAGAGGAGAAGTTACAAAAGTTGAGGACCAACATTGTAGCACTCCTGCAAAAAGTACAGGAGGTAAGCCAAGCCGCTCTTGTAGAAGCTAGACCAGCTGGGAGTGGGGCTGGACTTCTCACAGGACTCCAGCCACTCACAGGAGTCTTTGTTTCCAACACTGGCTGCTCAGAGTCCTGACAAGAGCACTTGAAGTAATAGAGCTGACTGGGCCGCATGCCAGCCAGACCCCACAGACCAGACAGTTTGCTTTGAGAACGCTTTAAGGCATAAGCAAAATTCTTACTTACCTAAATGGTTTCCCAGGTGGGGTTGAGTAGTGGAGAAGTGAGACGTTGTCCCTTGGGGGTCTGGTGTGACCTTCTTCTACACAGTAGAGACTGGGAGCCTGATCTCTGAGGGAAGGCTTGTGGAGAAGCTAGAGCTACAAATGGGGTGGTACTGTGAAGTAACAAATGAGAGACCGAATCCTTGGGGAAGTCACTTGTCTAGGTTGCTCAGAGTGGACTCTGAAGAGATACTTGCACTGAGACTAGGATCTGACTCAGCTGTAGTAGGGTAGGTAGATGGTAGGAGAGGCAGGACCTCCAAGTATGCGGTTTGAACACAAGAGCAGAAAGTCACTGGAGGGTTGCAGCATAGTCCAATTTTCAATATCAGACACTCCAGTTAGTTGGAGGGATGCAGGTTAGAACCAGAGAACCTGATAAGAAAGTTCTCATACTTTCCTGGGCATGCACAATGACTGATGACAAAGGATAACTGAGATTTAGAAGCAGGGCAGGAGGGAGAGACAGACAGCTGGGCAAGAGATAACAGGATGGAGTTTGGGCCCAGTCCCACCCCCCAACCTGTTTTCCTGCCCCAGCTGACCCCCACCCCACTTTGTTCCAGGACATAGACATCAACACAGATGACGAGCTGGATGCCTACATTGAGGACCTCATCACCAAAGGGGACTGAGGAGCTGGGAGGCAGATGATTCCTCTGCATACCTGCCCCTCAGCAGAGCAGCTTCTGGGGAGGGGGATTTCATTAGTGAGTTGGTGGACTTAATCTTGGTTTGACTCATATGGGACATTTGTGCTTTGGGAAGGAGATTCCTTGAATCTTCTTCCCTAAGTTTACATAAATATTTATTTTTTAAAAGAAAAGATGTTAATGCCTGCTGTGAGACCATTCTTCTTTTGTGTGACTCTTGAGGAAAGGGCAGAGTCTGAGCCATTGAGCTCCTGGCACCTCAAGATAGGACAAAGCAAGCATCAGCCTGAAAAGTTGGAGAGACTGTGGGGGCAGGGTGATTTTTTTTTTTTCTCCTAGAGGATCAACAGTGGAATATAAAAAATATATGTCCCCAGGGACTCAGATCTACAAGACCCACAAGGGGTGATCAAAGCAGGCCCAGTATCAGAAGGACTCTCCCTGTAACAGATCTCCTGGTGTCCAGTCAGGGCTATGAAGGTCTGTAGGCTACCTGAGCAGCTGTCAGAGTCATCCTGGCTGTGGCAGTATCCAGACAGCTTGGAGATAATTCTTGATGCTCAAATTTCCCTGCACCACCTACTTTGTTGCTGAAGGAGCCATTTCCCAAGTCAACCACACTGTCCAAGCTCAAGCGTGGACAGCCCTGACTGGTCAGATTGCTGGGCTGGATAGCACTCTGAATGTTGAACTCCAAAGATTCTCAGGGTGTGCAGGTGTGGAAGAGCTCTCTGGAGGAGGAGGCTTCCTCAGTGGTGCTAGTTCCTGGAGAGCCTTTGCTGCTGCTGCTTTTCTACTATGTTCTCCGTGGGCTTCCAGAGAGCCCAGCACCTCCCGTACTCTGGAACAGTGAGGAGGAGGAGGAGGAGGGACCATGTTCTTCAGACAGTTACTCAGAGCCAGAAAGGCAAGAGCTTCATCTGATGGCCATTGGGAGAATTCTGGTTCCAGTCCCACCAACTCTTCACTCCTGTTGAAGACCACTGAAGACAGAACTGTGACTTTGTACTCTCGATCTGAACCATCCTGGAATTTGTTTCCTCTATCACCCGAGTCCCATGGTGTTTGCAGAATTTGGGGAAGTGGTGGTGAGGGAACTGTGCACATGTGGCTAGAAGTGCCTGCTTGGGTTCTAGGCTACCCCAGACTATCCTGTCAGGCAATCCCTGATGCAGGGTTGTTTGTGGGGGAGTATCATTCAGAAGTAGTCCTCTTTCTTCTCTGTTTGCGGGGGAGTATCATTCAGAAGTAGTCCTCTGAAACGTTCTCCAATAGATGGGGTTCCTGAGTTGGTGCACATAGCCCACCAGTCCAACTTTCTGTTGACCCTATCCAGGCAGTGTGTGATCCATTTTTGTCTGTAAACCCACTGTTTAAAAGAAAATTGGTCCTGCATTTTTATTGGCAGGAAATACTTTTTTTTTTTTAACCTACACATGTAATCAAAATGTGTTACCATAAATTTCTACTGGTGAGATTCCTGAGTTGAGTGCATTCTTATGTGAAATACAAGACCTTTCTCTTCATTCTGCTGCTTCTCCACTGTCTTTGTTTTTAGCTTCACTTCCTTAATACTTCATTTCTTAGATGGTTTAGCTTGAACTTTCTGGATGTACTAATCCAACCTCAGCTCTTCTGAATGCTGCCTGTTCCTCAGGCAGAGGTCCTACTGTTGTGATGGCAAGATAAAATAGAGGGTCTTCCTGGGAATGTCATGAAATAGCTGACCTTGGAACTGGTTGATAAGGCGTCCACGGGCTCTAAAGGAGAATGGTGGGGTTGAAGATGCTCAATGACAAGTGGACATATAAGAATCCGAATACTACAAAAGGCTGAACGTGAAAAGCAAGGCTTTCTTTTGCCTGGTCTCCCAGTTCTCTCTGGAGATCAGAGGATTCATCTTGGACACATGGCAACACATCTGCCCTCTTGGATTTCCTTAGGTTTTTCACCAAGTAATACATCATACATTGTTTCAGAATGAGGCTAGTATGAGTCTGCTTTGTTCGAGCCATCATAGGACATCTCATTGTCTTGAATGTGTTGTCATGTAACAAACTTAAACACTGTGTTCCTAACATCTGTGAAGAAAGCTGT
This sequence comes from Peromyscus californicus insignis, assembly GCF_007827085.1. Lineage (NCBI taxonomy): Eukaryota > Metazoa > Chordata > Mammalia > Rodentia > Cricetidae > Peromyscus > Peromyscus californicus. The sequence goes on from NW_026294424.1 coordinate 6,815,159, forward strand.
GGTATGTGTGTACCTTTATCCATTACATTTGTATAGAGGGTAAGTTCAGATACATTTCCGTTCTGCTTCCAGCAGCTTCAGTTTCAACTCATTAATTGTGGGTATCTCCAAAAGGGATTTTGTTTTCATGTGATTGAACATTTTCATTGGCTTGTAGGTATATGTAGTTCTGCATCTAGGACTAAGGATCTTTTTTTAAATCAAGAGTTTGCAAAATCCTCAGGAGAATGTCTTAGCAAGATTTAGGATTTCCAACCCCATTTGGTAATAAAATGCTCTCTACTACCTAATCAAGACAAGGACATGACACTGCTTTCTAAGAATTAGTACAGGCTGAGGAAACTTCTGGTTTCTTCTTTTCATCTGTCTAAGAGATACTGTTTTTTATCTTTACAAGGCTCATGCTTCCCATGTTAGCAGCTGGCTGATAGTTAGCACCTTTAGGGATCAGTAGTAAAGGTTGAGAAGACTCCAAATTTGCCATTTATACAGAACTCAAGTTTTGCCTGAGTGTTTCGTGCCTCCACTGGCTACTTGACCCCTATTTGGAAGATCATTTAGCAGTGCTGGGTGAGCCTGAAGCATCCTGGAGATGGAACCTAGGAGGCTCCATGTGCAACAGCCACACTGTACTGGCTTCTCAGAGCAACTGCAGGGCCAGCTTGACCCAGAAGGCAGGGCCCCAACAGGTTCTGTCTTCAGACTGCCAGTTCCCCTGCACTGCTCCATGACAACAGATGGAGAGGCATGGTGCTGCCAGACCTATTCTTCAGTCTTGCCATTTTCAGTACCTATCAGGTACTCGGGCCACTGCTGGCTTCAGCAGAAACTTCCTTCTTGCAAGGTAAGCAGGTCACTCTACCCTGACTCCTTGTTCCTTCCTTAAGGGGTTGGATGGCAGATCTTCCAGTCTAATAAGCTACAAGGACAGGTTCCCACTTGAAATTTAGCCAGTGCTTCTCAAAAGTCCGGAGCTATGGGTTAAAGCTGGATTGGGGGCTGGGAATCTCTTGCTGTCTTTAGAAGAGGGCATCAGATCTTATTACAGATGGTTGTGAGCCACCATATGGGTGCTGGGAATTGAACTCAGGACCTCCGAAAGAGCAGCCAGTGTTCTTAACCTCTGAGCCATCTCTCCAGCCCACCTCTTGCTGTCTTGATCTCCAATTTTTGCTTGTAGGATTCTCTGTACTCTACCAGCTGTTCACAGAGTGGCCTACATTAGGGACATGCTTTCCCCAGGACTGCCATCATGGCCATCTATTTAGTGTCCCAAAGGGAGCGCTGGGCTTCCATGCAGCTTCTGCCAGACCTGTGCCATTTCCTAGGGTGCTCATCCTCAGCAGTTACCAGCTAATACCGGGAAGGTAGGGGGCATCTACCCTTGAGAGGGCAAGAGCCATGATTCATGTTCTCTGGACCTTCCTGGGATACTTTCAGGATTCTCGGGGTCCCCTGCAGTCCCCCTTTCTTTGAAAGCTGCAGCCAGCTCTACTCTGCTACTGCCTTACTGTCCTTCCTGCCCCTCTTAAGCTCCAGGTTTTCCGGGCCCCCCTCCCAGATAGCTGTCTTACCAGTTGTTTGGTCACTCGACTGGCCTTCAGTGGGCACAGGAGAGGGGCCTGACAGCCTTTTTTTAGTTCGTTGTGCTTAACCATCAGTTACCATGGCACCACACTTGCCCAAGGGTTGGTTAGAAGTGCTGACCTAGCCCAGAGGACACAGCACTCTAGTAACCAGTCATCTCTCTGGAGGTGACTAACATTCTCAGCACTGGCCTTGTTCCAACTGGCCAGTGGAGGCATTCTGTGGAGTGCACTGCCCCAACCCAGACAGCAGCTACACAAAGGTGCACAGAGGGCATCACGCAGGAAGGTTGCCCTTAGGGACTCATCAAACCCTGAGGTTACCTTACAGGTGAACAAAGATCAAAGCTTTTATGTGGATGAATGTTTTGTCTGTGTGTATGTCTGTGTGGCACATAAATGTGGGGTGCCCTCAGAAGGCAGATGAAGACTTGAAACTGGAACTGCAGGTGTTTGTGAGCCTTCTCAAGGTGCTACAAACCAAAGCCCAAGTCCTGTCCCAGAGCAGCTCTTAACTGCTGGGCCATAGCTCCAGCCTCCTATTCTTTCAGCCTTTTGTAGAGGATCACTACGTGTAACTCTGTACAGACACCCTTCTGTCCGGGAGCTCTTGTTTCTGCCAGGTGGTGCAGGAAGGGCTACATTGTTCTGTTTGCCTTAAAGAGCCAGCCTGTGCGCAGGCTTACCAGTCTTTCTGTATGGCCAAGTTCCCGAGACCTCTTGAGTTTGGGGACTTTAATAGGTCAGCTCTTGGCTCCATTTGTGATGTCTCTTGAAAGATACACTTTTAGTTGTTGGGTGTTTTTTGTTGTTGTTGTTCATTGTTTTGTTTTATTTTGAGACGAGGTTTTTCTCTGTATCCACAGCTGTTCTAGAACTCCCTATGTTAACCAGGCTGGCCTAAAACTAACAGAGATCCTCCTGCCTCTGCCTCAGGCCTCAGGAGTACTAAAAATAAAAGCAGGTGTCACCACAACTGACAAAAGCTAAACATGCCGGGCGGTGGTGGCGCACGCCTTTAATCCCAGCACTTGGGAGGCAGAGGCAGGTGGATCTCTGTGAGTTCGAGGCCAGCCCGGTCTACCAAGTGAGTTCCAGGAAAGGTGGGCGCAAAGCTACACAGAGAAACCCTGTCTCGAAAACCCCCCCCCCCAAAAAAAAAGCTAAACACTTTTAGATCTAGGCGTTTCCTATCCTGCTGAGGAAAACCACTTTCTCCCAACCCTGCCTCCACAAACCTTCATTTCGTTGCCGTGATTATTTTTATTTTAATCAGTCTCCATGGAACATAGTACAAACAGTAAACGCAAGCGCCAAGCTTTTTCTCCTAGGAGGAAATATATTTAGGTTATAATTATGTTTAAAAATATAATTGCATTAAATTTAAATACATTTTAAGAGTGTTGGCAGTTTTATGATAGTAAGCTCCCAGGAGGATAGAAAATGGTTTTCCATTTGTTTATGATTTTGGGGGGGCGGGGGTCTGGAGAGATGGCTCGTTGGTTAAGAGCACATCTTCATCTTCCAGAATTGGGTTCCCAGCACCCACGTCTAGTGACTGACACCTGCCTGTAACTAACTCCAGGGATCTCTTCTGGCCTCTAGACCATGCACGTAAATTTTTTAAAATCTAGTAAAAATACATTTTAGATTATCCAGTAGGGTTTTATAATTTCCTTGTAAGGGTTCTATAATTTTCTGACTAAATAAACCTTAATACTTTCTTCACACAGCTTTAATAGGTTTCTGACTAAATTTATTTCCTATTTATGGCTTTTGTCACTACTCCAATAGAATACCTTTCCACATCTCTAGTACTTACTAGCTATTAATATGAAGAAAAGTCAGTATAGCATCTGTGAGTATATGGAATTTACTTCTATTTTATGAACTGATAGTTAGGAAAGCTTGTTGTTAAGGTGCTTGCTCAAGCACTCTACCACCAAACTGTATCCCCTGCTATCAGCACCCATTTTCAAAATGTCTTGTTTGGAACCAGAGTCTAAGGTGCCAAGCTCTCCTTTAATTCATTTGAATTTGAGATCCTGCTACCTCTGCCTCCTCAGTAGCCAGGATTATCGGCTTGGGCCACCAGGAGTGGCTCTTTTTGGCTTGTCTGTAGTAGAATATTGGTTTAAGGTGTGTTATTTTTGTTTATGTTGTATTTGTTTAACTCTGTGATGCTGTATTACTGTGCCTGTGTAAAACAATTGTTGGTCTAATAAAGAACTGGCCAATAGCAAGGCAGGAGAAAGGATAGGCCGGACTGGCGGGCAGAGAGTATAAATGGAAGGAGAAAACTGAGAGGAGAGATGGAAGATCTAGCAGCCAGAGGAGGAGGATAACTCCAGTGGCCAGCCACCCAGCTACACTGCAAGCCATGGAGTAAGAGTAAGATTTACAGAAGTCAGAGAAAAGGAAAAGCCCAGAGGCAAAAAGTAGACGGGATAATTTAAGTTAAGGAAAACTGGCTAGAAACTAAGCCAAGCTAAGGCCGGGCATTCATAAGTAATAACAAGCCTCTATGTGTGAATTTATTTGGGAGCTGGGTGGCGGCGCCCCCAAAAAAAGAAAAAACCCCCCAACAACAATAAATCTCTCCCTATAATGTTATTAGCATATATTAATTACACATAATAAAATGGGTTTCATTATACCATCTTTACATGTGACATATTTCAATCATATTTACCCTATCACCCTTTCTTGTTCCAATTCACGCTTGCTAATCCTTTCCTTTTCCCAACTAGCCCTACTTCTCTCTGTGTGTGTATGTGTGCATGTGTGTGTCCAGTGAGGTTCATTAGGGCTGTTTACAAGATCATGGGCACCTTACCAGTGGCTATACCACTGAAGAAAATGTCTTTCTTCCCACCAACCATTAACTGCCTATAAGTTTTCAGGGAGCAGTGGACCACCATAAGCTATTCTTCCCTTTCCAGGAGAGGATATTAACAGCCCCCAATCTTGTGGGGATGATGTGAGTTCAAACACAATCGCCATGTAATGCCCAGAGGTCAGTGTTTCACACCTCTCACCCCACCTGTGTTTCACACCTCTCACCCCACCTTCTTGGCTATAAAATTCTCTCCAATGTCCCATTTCTGGCTGGGCATTCAGGAGTCATTTATTCTCAGGACTTTGACTCAGTCTCTGCACCAGGGATCAGCTGTTGCTAACCATTACAAAAAGAGTCTTCTCGGACTATCGCTGATGGTTTTAAAGGCAACTGGATAGTCACATCATGTCCATTTAGCACAATAACAGTTGTTCTGCCTCCCCACCCCACCCCCCCACCCCCACCCCCAGGGCCTATGGGCTTTTGACTGATGTATAGCAGCACCAGATACAGATTCTCTTTTGTGGAGTGAGTCTCCAGTCTGATCAGAGAGCAACTGGTTACTCCCCAACAGACTTGCTGCTATTGCACCTGTGGGCACATCTTGCCTGCTGGTCAGTAGTGTTGCACACAGGGTCCACAGCTGAGTAAGACTGTTGATGGAAATACTCCAGGAGCCTATGCAGAGCGTAGAAGGGTCTTTTGAGGTACTAAAAACCTTTGGTTAGGCTCCCTGATTTAGTAGCATGTCTGTGAAGCACAAATATTCCTTACAGTTTTTCCAGCTCATGGCTGTGTTTAAAAACTTTGGGGCTGGAGAGATGGCTTAATGGCTAAGAGCATGGCTGCTCTCTCAGAGGACCTGGGTTTGATTCCCAGCACCCATATGGTGGCTCACAGTTGTCAGTAACTCCAGTTCCAGGGGTGCTGATGCTCTCTGTTGACCATTATGGGCACCAACCTGTATGTGTACATACATACATTCAAGTAAACACATAAAATAAAATTTTAACAAAATATTTTTAAACTTTGTCCAGTATATCTAGTTTTCTATTTTTTAACCAGTTTTTGCATTTTTAAAACCCAATTGGGCATGAATTTACCACTTAGCAGTATGTCTTTTATAAGTGGCTACATTCTATTTGATATTGTCTTATTTGTATTTGTGAAAATTCTGGTGATGAGGATGGAACACAGGACCTTGCACATGCTCTAAAGTGCTCTACTGAGCCACCTCTCTATGCCTGAGGATTCTTTTCAATGTAAACACTGGGTTGAATGTTTGTTATATTTTAGCTCTGTTTTTATTGGATTTTGTTGACATGCTAGTTTAATAAAAAGAAGTACTTCTGGAGCTGGAGAGATGGCTCAGCAGTTAAAAGCACTGGCTATTTTGCAGAGGACCCAGGTTTGATTCCCATCACTCACGTGACAGCTCGCAAGCATCTGTAACTCCAGTTCCAGAGGATGAGGATCCAGCACCCTCTTGTGGCCTCCGTGGGCACTACATGCATGCACAGACGCATGCAGCAAAAGGTTCATACACATCAAAATAAAATATTAAAAAAGGCAGTTATTCATTGATGTCATTCTGTAGGTTATGTGATGAAAGTTGTCTCTGGTATCATCTCCTCCCCTCTCCTTGGATCCTCCAGGTCTCTTCTTTCCTGTAGAGATGATTCTTCTAGACACCTACCCCGGTCTGTCAGGAGCAACAACCTGGGCTCTATAGTTTGAGGAAAATCAGGAGTTTCCTGGCTCATCTCATGCAGCTATTCCCCACCCAAGCTAGCACAACAGTAGTGCTGCTTGCTTTTCCTCTCTAGTCTTCCTGGCCTGGTATTGACTGATTCTACAACCACTTACGGAGCACCATTCTGTGGAAGACACCGGGCACGCTCCCATGTGGATGACAGACACCTTACAGGCTTACAGGACACACGGCAGGTACGAGACAAGCACAGTCCACAGTACGGTAAGTGCTGGCCTGAGTAACCTGTAGGAAATGGAGGCTGCTTGAAGCCTTCTAGCTTATCAGTTCTTTTTTGCAGGGGGTGGGGGGGTGGGGTGGGGGGTGAGGTAGGGGGTGGGAAGGGGGGGGCGCCGCATTCCGAGACAGGGTTTCTCTGTGTAGCTCTGGCTGTCCTAGAACTCACTCTGTAGACCAGACTGGCCTCGAACTCACAGTGATCCACCTGGCTAGTACTGGAATTAAGGCATGCACCACCACCACCTGGCTTTTTTTGGGGGTGGGGGTGGGGGTGGGGGAGGGTTTTCAGGACAGGGTTTCTCTGTGTAGCCTTGGCTGTCCTAGAGCTTACTCTGTAGACCAGGCTGGCCTCAAATACCCCATCAATTCTTTAAAAAACAAATTATGCTTTTTCTTTTTTTTTTCTTTTTGGCAAGCAGTCTTCTCACAATCACTGGTCAGATTTTTTAAATATTTTAGAGTTCTGATAGGGATCATGTTCCATTTGTAGATTTGGAATTAACTGAACGGTCTCAGGTATTTTCAATCATAGCCATATAATTTATTTTACATGTTTATGCCTCTTGTGGCCTATGTTGAAATTTTTAAAAATTAAGGTAAATTGCATTTTAAATTACCAAGATAAAGATAAAGTTGTGAAACCCAAGAGGTCTCAGGTACTTGGCCCCATAGAAGGGCTGATAAACCTGCACACAGGCTGGCTTTTTAAGGCAAACAGAACAATGTAGCCCTTCCTGCATCACCTTGCAAAAACAAGAGCTCCCACACAGAAGGGTGTCTGTGCAGGGTTACCTGTAGTGATCCTCCACAAAAGGTTGAAAGAACAGGAGGCTGGAGCCATGGCCCCACAGTTAAGAGCTGCTCTGGGACAGGACTCGGGCTTTGGTTTCTTTATGGGATTTTCAAATATATTTAGTTTTTTACCTTCTTCTACCCTCCCTCTTCTTCTCCCCGTGAACCTTCCCAGCTCTAATATTCCCCTTTCTATTTTTATATCACATGTGTCCTGTTGTTGGCTCACCCCTCTCTCCCTTAGAGCACCATCTCTTTGCACCCTTCCTGAGCTCTTCTGACTGGGTTAAGGGGGGATATCATAGTGGTTTTAATTTGAATTTCCCTGATGGCTAAGAATGTTGAATATGTTTAAAAATGTTTATTGGCTATTTTTATTTCTTCTTTTGTGAACTCACTGTTCTGTACATTAGTACTTTTTAAATTTGAGTTTTCTTTAGTTCCTTGTATATTCTAGATACCAATCTCCATCAAATGTGTAGCTGATGAAGATTTTCTCCCATTCTGTGGTCTGTTTCTTCACTTGATTACCCATGTCCTTTGTTGTACAGAATTGTTTTAACTTCACAGGTCCTGTTTCAGCCATTGTTTCCTTATTTCCCCAGTGACTGGACTCTTTACCCTGAAGGTCCTCACCTACATCGTGAAGTGGTTTCTTCAGTTTTTCAGGTAGCACATGAAGGTCTCTGGTCTTTTTGGAGCTGGCTTTTGCTCATCACAGGCAACAAGGATCTGCTTTCATACTTCCACATGTAGCTGTCAAGTTTCCCATCACCATTTGTTGAGGGAGCCTTTTCCCAATGTGTGGTTTTGGGCACTTTGTCAAAAATCAAGTTGCCGTCATTGCATTTGTTCATACCTTGTTGTTCATACCTTGATGTTCTATTCTCTCCCACAGTCTACAGCATGCTTTTATGCCAGTGCCATAGTGTTTACTATGGATCTGGAGTGTAACTTGAAGTCAGGTATGGAGGTTCCCCCATCATCGCTCTTATTTTACTCAATTTTGCTTGGTCTATGTGAGGTCTTTTGTGTTTCTTAATGAATTTTCAGATCTTTTCTATTTCTGTGAAGAATGACATCAAATTTTGATGAGATTGCATTGAATCTTTAGGTTGCTTTTGATAAGATAGCCATTTTTACAATATCAGTTCTTCCAAACCATGAGCATGAGAAGTCTTTCCATCTTGTAGTGTCTGCTTCTCTTTCTTCCTTTAGTGTTGTAAGGTTTTCATTGTAGAGATCTTTTATTTCTTGGTCTGGTTTCTTCTGAGTTTTTTTTTTTGTTGTTGTTGTTTTTGTTTTTGTTTTTTGCAGTGAGGGGGTGATTGTGAATAGGTTTCTCTGATTTATTTTTTAGTGTGTGTGGTGGTTTGAATGACCCTCATAGGCACATATATTTGAATACTTGGTCCCCAGATAGCTGGAATTGTTTGTGAAGGATTAGGAGGTGTGGCCTTGTTGGAGGAGGTGTGTCACTAGGGGTGGGCTTTGAGATTTCAAAAGCCCAAGCCATTCTCAGTTAGCTCTCTCTGCCTCCTCCTGTGGGTCAAGATGTTCTCTTAGCTGTTCCTGCCACCCGGCTTTTGTTCTGCTATCATGGACTCTAACCCTTTGAAACTGTAAGCCCTAAATTAAATGCTTTTTTTTTTTTTAAAATAAGTTGTAAATGGACGGTTCTTTCCTGCCTGCCAGTTACCGAATAACCACTCAGAGGCTTAATGTGACTTATAAATGCTTGGCTGGCAGCTCAGGCTTATTACTAACTTGCTCTTACACTTAAATTAACCCATAATTCTTATCTATGTTTAGCCATGTGGCTTGGTACTTTTTCTCAGTACAAAATTCTCATCTTGCTTCCTCTGAATCTAGCTGGCAATTCCTGACTCTGCCTTTCTCCTTCCCAGCATTCTTAGTTTGGCTTTCCTGCCTAACTTCCTGCCCAGCTACCAGCCTGTCAGCTCTTTATTAACCAATGAAAGTAATACATATTCATAGTGTAGAAAAGGATTATTCCACAGCAATAAGTTGCCTTGGTCATGGTGTTTTATCACAGCAATGGAAAAGTAACTGAGACTGTGTATTACTATTAACTTTATATGCTAATTTTGTATCTTGCTACTTTGCGGACATTATTCATCAGTTCTAAGAATTTTCTGGTGAAATCTTTAGGGTCTCTTAAATAAAATCACATCTGCAAGTAAGAATACTTGAATTCTTCCTTCTTTTTTTTTTTTTTTTTAAAGATTTATTTATTTATTATGTATACAGCATGTATTCTGCAGGCCAGAAGAGGGCACCAGATCTCATCACAGATGGTTGAGAGTCACCATGTGGTTGCTGGGAATTGAACTCAGGACCTCTGGAAGAGCAGTCGGTGCTCTTAACCTCTGAGCCATCTCTCCAGCCCCGAATTCTTCCTTCTTATTTCAATTGAATTCCTTCTACCACTTGTTGAATAAGAATGGAACAAATAGGCAGCCTTGTCTTGTTCCTGACTTTAGTGAAAATGCTTTGAAGTTTTGCCCATCTATATGGACTTGCTATATCCTTTATTAAATTGAGATACATTCTTTCTATTCCCAATTTATTTGACGCTTTTTATCATGAAGAGGTGTTGGATTTTTATCAAAAGCCTTGTCTACATCAGTTGAGATGACCATGTAATTTCTGTCCTTGTATCTGGTTATATGATGTATTACATCTACCTACTTGCATATGTTGAACAATTCTTCATCTCTGGAATAAAGCCAACCTGATCATTGTGATTTTTTTTTTTTTTTTTTTTTTTTTTTTTTTGCTGTTTGTCTTAGTTACAGCTCTATTGCTATGAAAAGACACCATGACAAAGGCAACTCTTATAAAAGAAAGCATTTCACTGGGGGCTTGCTTTCAAGAAGGTTAGTCAATGATTTTCAAGGCCAGAAGCATAGCAACAGGTAGGTAGGTATGGGGCTGAGAGCTCTACATCATGATCCATAGGCAGCAGGCAGAGAGAAAGAGAAAGAGAGAGACTGGGCCTGGTGTGGGCTTTAGAAACCTCAAATCCCAACCCCAATAACACACCTCATGCAATAAGGCCACACCTCCTAATCCTTACCAAACAGTTCCACTAACTGGGGACCAAGCAGTCAAGCACATGAGCCTATGGGGGCCATTCTCATTCAAATCACCATATTCCATTTCCTAGCTCCCATAGGCTTGTAGCCATATCATAATGCAAAGTACATTCAGTCCAACTTCAAAAGTCCCCATAGTCTTTCTCAGTCTCAACACTGTTTCAGAAATCAGTCAATATCTCTTCTGAGACTCAAGGCAATCTCTTAACTGTAATCCTATGTAAAAGCAAAAACAAAAAGCAGATCACATACTTCTAACATACAATGGTACAGAATTTGTATTACTCTTCCAAAAGGGAGGAAAGGGAGCATAATAGGGAAATACTGAATCAAAGCAAGAACCAAACCAGCAGGAAGAACTCCAAACTCTATTTCTCCTTGTCTGACATTAAAGGGTTTATTAGATGGCTCTTCCCTTCCAGCTCTGCTGACTGCAGCACACTTCTATCTTTCTTGGGCTGGCTCCACAGCATGTGTATAGCTCTCTTTGGCAGGTATCCCATGGTTCTGGCATCACCAACATCATGGGGGGCTCCAACACAACCCAGATTTCACCTTCACAGCTTTGAACAATGGCCTCTCTGGTCCTCCATGTAGGGACTCCTTTTCCACACCCTTGGCCTCAATGGCTTTCCTTCGCTGTAGAGGAAGATTCAGTAACCCCTTTCTTGTGTGCTTTTTGATTCTAAAGCCAGATCTATGTAGCTGAACCTGCCAAGTTTTTGTTTGTTTGTTTGCTTTCTGGGGCTGGAATCTGGCCCCCTCCTTGAATTACATTTATATAAGCCTTCCATTGTTTTTTTTTTTTTTTGTTTGTTTGGTTTTTTTTTGTTTTTTTTTCCATTGTTTTGTTTTTATTTTTAAGATTTATTTATTTATTATGTATACAGAAGAGGGCGCCAGATCTCATTACAGATGGTTGTGAGCCACCATGTGGGTGCTGGGAATTGAACTCGGGACCTCTGGAAGAGCAGTCGGTGCTCTTAACCTCTCAGCCATCTCTCCAGCCCCCTCCATTGTTTTTTAGACCTAGGAAATTGACCAGGCCTTTTCCTTTCACCAGTTGCAGGATTACTGGGTGGGGTTTTCCCTGAGGTCACCACTCCCTTTTTTCCATTTAGCATCAGGCTTTTCTTTAAACTTTTCATTTCCTTGATCACAAGACTTGGTTCCAATATTACATTTCCTAATGCTCCTTTTGTCCTCAAACTGTGCATTTTGCATTTCTCTTTGCCCTTTGCTCTTCATTGTAAATCTGCATAAGAGTGGTAACTAATAACCATGTGATCTAGTCAAAACTAGGATGTATTGAAATCTCCTCTGCCAATGCCATTAGTTCAAAGCTCTTCAATCTAGTCCTTGGCAGATTTTTAGGACAAGGGCAGAAAGCAGTCACATTATTTGCCAAAATACCACAGGAATGGTCTCTAGGCCATTTCTCAATTATCCTCCCCTCTGAAACCTATTGAGCTGCTCCTTCATAGTTCATACTACCCCAAGTACCACTACCTTCTATGTTCCTACTGTGATGGCCCATTAAGCCCTGCTTAAAATATTCAACTGATTGTCTAGTCAAAAGTCCCAACAAGTTCCATATTCCTCTAAACAACAGCATAGTCAGGCCTGTTATAGCAGTATCCCACTCCTGGTACCAACTTCTGTTAGTAATTGTTCTATAGCTATGAAAAGACACCATGACCAAGGCAACTCTTTAAAAGAAAGCATTTCACTGGGGGCTTGCTTATAGTTTCAGAAGGTTAGTCAATGATTTTCATGGCCAGAAGCATGGCAGCATGTAGGTAGGTGCTGCAAGCCGCAAAAAATATACAAAGTAGGATTTCAGCTGATTATGACAAAGTTAATACCTGGAAGAAGCCAAGGGCCTTCCAGAGGTCAAGTTGAGGCTCAAGGGGCCTTGGTGATATTTGGCTTTTGATTATTACCCATTTCCTGCTATGAGTTTCTTGGGTGCTATTATAGTTTTTCCATCATTTATTGGGCACCATTTCCCCTCTACTAAAGGAATATTTAAATAACCTTGTGTGCTGACAGCTATGCACAGCCAGAACCCCAGTTCAAGACTCCCTGTAATTATCATCATTGACAGCATCCGGACACGTCCATCCCTAGATGTAGGAAAGTACCTTATCAGAGATACCTCTGTATTCTCTAAGAACAGACCTAAGTGTCCAGACTACTTGTTTGAGAAGCCTGGTGGATGTGCCAATTAAGCTTAACTTCCTCCTTTCCCAAATCTTACCTCTAGTTCCAGATCTCCCTTTAACTATCACCAGAGGCATCTAGCTGTACACAGGTTGCCTAGCGACAGAGCACACCTTCCCTCACCCTGCAGAAAAACGGCAGATAGCTTGGACAGATAGGAGCCACAGGAAAAAAGAAGGCAGTTTTATTTTCTCCCATTGACCTAACAACTAATAGATTCTTAACAGTTTCTACCAATCACGTTTAAGGTTATAGTTGAGCACATAAGATCCCTCTTCTTAGATATTACCCGAATTTAGTTAATTCATTAGTCACTTCCCTTTTGGTTTGCAAATGATAATTAACAATTACTGCCCCTCTGTGTGATTCTTATCACCCCTCTGTTTGACCCTGGAAGCCTGGTGGTCACTGCCTGAGGAAAATCCTTACCTGCCTTTATGACCCCGTAGAATTCAAGCTTGATGACCTTGCTTGACCAGGGGATTGCTATTGCTTGGGTTTATTACTGGATTCCTAGGAGACTTAAGAGGAATGTGGAGAACATAGAGATGAAGAACGGAGAAGGATAAGGAGGATTTTGACCAGAGAGAACATGTGGACGAGATGGAAGATGAGGAAGAGTCAGATAGGGAAGTACTAGCTGGGTAAGAACAAGATGAAAAGGACCTAGATGAGGCAGAATTAAGATGAGAGAAATAAGATAGAACTTAGAGGGAGCAGTAGGTAAATATAGAGAGAAATCAGGCAAGAAAGGAGCTAGACATGAGAACAGAACTGAAGCTGTATAAATAGGATGTTATCCCAGAAGAATTAAAGTGAATGGACTAAGAGCTCTGTGTGCTGAGATTCTCTTTCCCGAAAATAGTCCTCACCGTTCGTAGTTTCTCTCCTGAGCCCCTGGGATATATGGTATTAAGGCTGGTCCCTCCAATATTATACAAGAGGTAGGCATGAGGCTGAGAGCTTTATTTCATGATCCACAGGCAGCAGGCAAAGAGACAGAGGCTGAACCTGGGTGTGGGACTTTGAAACTCAAATCCCACTCCAATAACATACCTCATCCAATAAGGCCACACCTCCTAATCCTTACCAAACAGTTCCACTAACTGGGGACCAAGCATTCAGACATATGAGCCTATGGGAGCCATGCTCATTCAAGCCACCACAGTGTTTTAAAAATATTTTTTTTTATCTATGTGTACCTATATATCTGTGTTTGCCATGTGTGAACAGGTCCTCCTGGAGGCCAGGTGGCTATGAGCTGCCAAATGTGGATGCTGGAATCTTAACTTGGATCCTCTGGAAGAGTAGCAAGTGCTCTTAACAGCTGTTCTATCACTCCACTCTCCTTGATGTGCTCTTGAATTTGGTTAGGTATTTTATTGGGAATTTCTGTATCTATGTTCATCCGGGAAATTGGTCTATATGGTTCTTCCTTTTGTTATGTCTTTATCTGGTTCTAGTATCAGGATAATACTGGCTTCATACAGAGTTTGATACTATTCCTCCATTTCCAATTTTATGGACTAGTTGGAGAAGCCTTGGTGTTAGCTCTTCTTTGAAGGTCTGGTAGAATTCAACAGTGAATCCATATAGACCTGGACTTTCTTTGGTTGGGAGATTTAGTTTTATGAGATTTTATTTTATGTGTTTGAGTGTTTTGCCTTTATGTATGTCTGTACACCATGTGTATGCAGTGCCTGTGGAGACCAGAAGAGGGGGTTTTAGATTCCCTGGGGCTGGAGTTAAGAAGGTTGTGAGCAGACCTGGGGATCCTTTTGTCTCTATCTCCTCTATCAGTGTTTAGATTTACAATCTAGACCATCACATCTTCTTAAATGGGCTTTTAAAAAACAAAAAAACAAACCATGGGTTCTGGAGGGTTGAACTCAGGTCCTCGTGCATGTGAGGCAAACATTTTACTGAGTTACTTTTCCAATTTTTTTCTGAATTTTTGTTGTTGTTGTTGTTTTGTTTTTGTTTTTCGAGACAGGGTTTCTCTGTGTAGTCCTGGCTGTCATGGAACTCACTTTGTAGACCAGGCTGTCCTCAAACTCACAAAGATCTGGCTGCCTCTGCCTCCTGAGTGTAGAATTAAAGGCATGTACCACCACCTCCTAGATTTTTTCTGATTTAAAAAAATATTTTAAATTATTTATATGTGTATGTGTGTGGGATTATGTGCAATGTGAGTGCAGTGCCTATGGGGGCCAGAAGGGGACATCAGATTCCATGGAGATGAAGTTACAGGTAAATGTGAGCTGCCTGGCATGAGTGTTGGGAACTGAACTCAGGTCCTCTGCTCCTAACTATGGCTGTCCCTCCAGTTCCTCTTTCTGATAATTTTTCCACAGTAAGAAAAAAAAAATCATTTATGAAAATCATAAGCATTACACACAACTCAGTCTCTACTCAAACTCAGAGCAAAAACCAAAAAGCTATGCTTAGCCGCTCTCCTCTCTTCCTACAACTAGTAAAGTTTAAATCTGAGAGAGATTACAGCAGCTGTTCTCAGGTTTGTTTTTGGTGGTACCAGGGATCAAATTTAGGGTCTGGTATGTGGTAGACAAGTGCTGTACAGCCCACGAGGCACACCCTCTGCCCTGTGGCTTTTATTTAGCAAGCAGAAAAGACCGAGGAATTCTATTTTGAGAATATAAAGAGTGACAGGTAGCAATTAATGAAATGATCTGAACAAGTCTCTTATAAGCTAAAACATTTTCACCTTGATAAAATATTGATCCATAACCAAGTCAGTAAGGTTTCAATGAGATTCTCAGATTTTCCAGACTAGGGAACAAAGAGGTGGCCTCCCCAGCCTCCCTTTTCCTGTGAACTTTATCTCACTCACATTCCTGCTAAGCTTCTGCTATGGCTTGCTGCCATGAGGGAAATGCTCTTGTCCAGAAAGGATGCAGGTTGTCTCTGTTAGAACTAGCAGGACCTTGACATGCAAAACCTACATTAAGAACCTTGAGGACAGGTCTCTTAAAGAGTGGAACATTGAGTGAAAACCACTTTAGTTATGGGCTTTAAGGTGAGAATGTATTCTCAGAGCGATGGCACACAAGAACAGACGTTCCACAAATTATGACCGAAAGGTTCAGTGGAAAAGGCACTTTTGGCTAAAGGCGAGGGGAGTATAAATGTTTGCAAAAGGAAAAGGAGTTGGGAGTAAAGGACTCGACAGGACTCCTGGGCTTCAAGGAGGTTTCTCTGGGTTTCCAAAGCCTTCGCGTCCCTCTCTGTGTGTTCATGCTTGGCTCCTTCTGTTCCTCCATGGTCTGGAGATGAGGGTTTGTAAGTTTTCCTGGGGAAGCTACCTCTCCTTACACATTCATTCCGAGAAGTATTCTCTTTGGATTGCCCCCAAGCTTTCAGCTTTCCTTTGTGTGGCTTGTAGTTGCGGGGATGAGACAAACTTGCTTTGAGATCAATTACTGGTTTCTCAGAGGGTCTGGAGTCTGTGTTGTTTCAGTTGTCAACTCCAATGGTAAGAATCGCAGGAGAAATCCTCAGGGGTCTGTAACTTGGGTGTCCTGAACACAGCCTGCCCTTCTGACAGCACTCCTAGGTAGGGTCAGTTGGTCGGTCACACATGGAGACTTTCTGGCTGGAGGGTGATCAGTGGACCTTATGTTCATTATCTTTAGAAGCAGCTGTAACCCCGACATTCATTTGAGTTGCGGAAAGCACAGAGTGCGCATCTGACCCCTTCAGCCACAAAGTACCATGGCTTTGAGGGCCATGGGGCTGGCCTTGTGCCAACTGCGGCCTGTCAGGAGCACAGGACAGTCTTCCTCTCTGTGGAACTGGGGCCACTATCCCTTACTGTCAAGCAGCTTCAGTTCTTTAAGTGTTCTACAGCATAGACATCAACAGATTCCGTTTTGTTAAAACGAGTCTCATGAAGCCTCTTAAAGTTTGGTGTAGGGGCTGCAATCTTTTTATTGTTCCCAAGTTTGGAAAGCTCATCTGTGCAGAGAGACCTCTTTGAATCTTTGTCATTTAATCTCATTTCTTCCTGAGGAAGCTGTGCTCTGGTGTCCTTGGCTCTGGTCTGGCAGAGAAAGAACTCTTGTGGTAGTTCTGAGGTCTTGATTTTCCTGCTTTTCTTGGTTCTGGAATGTAGTAGGATCACTTCTTTTTACCTCAGAATGATCCTGTGAGTTAGGAATTCCATGGCCTGTCTTGTACGTCCTCATTTTGATGACATGACCAGCTGGTTCCCTCTCAGCTTGCTCCTCCCTGTTAATAGCTCAGTCTCCTCACAGGAGACTGCAGAAGGCTGATTTTCATCCTGGTTTTTTCCTTTCATTGTTTCTGGATTCAGGTGGGTTTTCAGGGCTCTGAACAACTTGTCTGCCCTCAGGTTAGCCTGAGGCCCAGCCTTTGACTAAATTCTGCAGGTCACTGTACTTGGAGTCCAGCTCTACTGCAGAGGGGGGTTCTGCAATCCCAGCGACACCCAGAAAACAGTACAGTTCAAAACTAGTGCCACCTACCTGAAGGTTGACGATCCAACTTTTATATTCAGTTTAAATGAATACTCCTTTTTCTGATTTCTTTTTCTTTCTTTCTTTTTTTTTCTTGGTTTTTCGAGACAGAGTTTCTCAGTGTAGTTTTGGTGCCTGTCCTGGATCTTGCTCTGTAGACAAGGCTGGCCTTGAACTCACAGAGATCCACCTGGCTCTGCCTCCTGAGTGCTGGGTGGCAAGTGCCACCACCACCCAGCTTTTTCTGATTTCTTAACGTTGGCACATAGAACTATAAGCCCCCTTCTTAAGACTGCCTTCATTATGTCCTATGGACTTTAGTATGTTGTATTTTCATTTTCATTTGGGTTTAGGTATGTTTTGAGTTCCTTCATGATTTCTTCAGTGACTAATTCATTATTCAATAGTATGTTGTTTAATATCCACCAATTAGAGCATATCCTCCAGTTTCTCTTGATCTGTTTTATTTCACTGTGATTGATAGAATACAATGGATTATTTCAATTTTGCTACATTTGTTAAGACTTGCTTTGTGTCCTAACAGTATAACTGATTTTGGAGAAAGTTCCATGGGCTGCCAAGAATATGTATTTTGAAGTGTTTTGATAGAATGATTGGTAGATGTATGTTAAGTCCATTTGCCCTGTGATGTCACTTATTTCAGATGTTTTTCTGGTTTTTGCAGGGAATCGCCTGCTGTGAGAGTGAGCTATTGAAGTTACCCACTATTGTGCTGGAGCTAACCTGTGACTTTATGTCTAGCTGTATTTGTTTAATGAAACCAGATGTCCCTGTGTTTGGTGCTTATGTTTAGAATTGCAATGTCCTCTTGATGGATTGTTCCCCTTGGTCAGTAGAAGGTAACCTTCTTTAACTCTTTTAAATTTTTCACTATTTATTATTTATTTTTCCAGACAGGATTTCTCTGTACAGCAGCCCTAGCTGTCCTGGAGCTCATTCTGTAGACCAGACTGGCTCACTCTGCCTCCCAAGTGCTGGGGTTAAAGGTGTGCACCACCACCGCTGGCTTCTCTTATTTGTTTAGACCTGAAGTCTAATTTGTCAGTGATTAAAACAGTGATGCTTGCTTCTTTTTTCCATTTGTGTGGAGTACCTTTTCCATTCTACCATGCCCAGGTAGCATCTGTCTTTTATGGTGAGATGTATATTTTGAAGACAGCAAATAAATGTATCCTGATTTTTAATTCACTAGTCTGTGTCTTTTTATTGGAGAATCGAGACCATTAATAATTGTTTTTATTGAAAGTTGTATACGAAGTCCTGTCATGGTGACTCTGTAGTGTTTGTTTCCCTTTTCCTTTCTTGCTTATTCAGATGTTGCTAATTCTTTTCTGTGGCTTCATGTGTGTATTTATTTTTCTCTTCAGTCTGAAGGAGTTCTTCAAGGATCTTCTGTAGAGATGGCTTGCTGGTCATGAATTCCTTTAACCTGTTAATAAAGTTTTTTATCTTTCAATTAAGATAGATAGCTTTGCTGGGTATAGTAGTCTGGTTTGATGCTGTCTTTCAGGACTTGAAATGCATCATTCCAAGCCCTCCTGGTGGTTTGTGGGACACTTTTCCTGGGGGAAGCAACATACACACATCCATTTACTGCAAAAGGGGAACTCAAGGCAGACTAAAGTATTGATTGCACCAAAGTCCAACTTGGTGAGCCAATGAGTTTTTCTTTGGGTATGGATGAGAGGTTACTTACAGGAGCAAGATGGCTCAATGGTTGATACATTACCAAAAAGCTCACTTGGTGGGCTTAATTAATTAGGTGAGGGCTTATGAAAGTTGCAACCCTGGAGCTCTTTGCATAAATTGTAGGCAGCTCAACAGGTCCAAGAATCTCCTCTCTCCAGCTTGGTTGGCCAATCTCTCCCCTAGCAGCAGTCATTCACTGCGGCCTTCAAGAGACCTTCCTCTGGGGTTAATGGCTCTCCTTCTCCCTCTTGAGGGAGGGAATGTTTCAGTTTGGAGGATACTGCTATACAAAGCATGGCTCTTAAAGTGTGTGTTGAGAAATCTGTCATTCTCATGGGCCTGCCTTTATACACAACTTGTGTCTGTTGTATGGCCATTTTCTTCTCTGGGCCATCTTGGACTTGGCCTCTATTAGCCATGGCAAGTAGAACAGAAGAATACATCAGTGCCCAGGTCTATGGTAAATGGTAATGGAGCTATGACACTCCCTAGTAGTTGAAGGTGGTATTTCGGGGACTAGGGGTGTCCAGCCCCTCGACAGTCCCCTCCCAGGGTCCGGGAAGAATCTACAACCAGCTGATAATTAATCTTTGATAAAAAGAAATGAATCTATGTACACGAAACTCCTTAGTTCATACACTTTATTATTCTGTGATAGTTCTCTCTCTACACAGCTTCTATTCTGCTCTCATGCCTAGCTCCTTTCTTGCCTGATTTCTCTATATTTATCTACTGTCCCCTCTAGGTTCTATCTTAATTCCTTCATCTAGTTCTGTCCCTTCTAGGTTCTCATCTATCTAGTTCTTTCCCCTATCAGCTCCTCTCCCGTCTCCTTCTCTCTCATCTGGCTCTTCCTCATCTTGTTCTTCCCCATCTGGCTCTTTCTCATCTTCCATCTCGTTCCTCTAGTCCTCTCTTCTGGCCCTTCAATCTAGTTTTTCCCCATCTCAGTTTGTTCCTCTCAAGTTCTTACCCATCTAGTTCTTCCATTCTCTTTTCTCTTCTCTCTCTCCCCGTGCCCCGGAAGTCCTGGTATATAAAGCCAGGCTTCCAGGGTCAAACGGAGGGGTGATAAGAATCACATAGGGAGGCAATAACCGTTAATTATCATTTGCAACCCCAAAGGGAAGTGACCAATGGGGAAATGAATTAACTAAAGGCTAGATTCAGGTAATATCTAAGAAGAGGGCTCTTATGTGCTCAACTATAATCTTAAACGTGATTGGTAGAAAATGTTAAGAATCTATAAGTTGCTAGGTCAATGGGAGAAAATAAAACTGTCTTCTTTTTTCCTGTGGCTCCTATCTGTCCAAGCTATCTGCCGTTTTTCTGCAGGGTGGGGGAAAGTGTGCTCAGTTGCTAGGCAACCTGTGTACAGCTAGGGAGATCTGGAACTGGAGGTAAGGTTTGGGAAAGGAGGAAGTAAGGCTTAATTGGCACATCCGCCAGGCCTTCTCAAACAGGTAGCCTGGATGGTTAAGTCTGTTCTTAGAGAATACAGAGGTATCTCTGATAAAGTACTCTCCTCCATCTGGGGATGGACCTGGCTGGATGCTGCTAATCATGATAATTACAGGGAGGCTTGAACTGGGGTTCTGGCTGAGTATAGCTATCAGCGCAGAAGGTTATCTAAATATTCCTAGAAGTGGTTAGGCAAGGAGTTAAAGGTCTATAAAGTTAGTAAGACTGTAAGAAAGGAGGGTCTGAGCTAAATTGTGTAAAGCTATTACTGAACATCCACCTGACCTAGGCGGTGTCTCCTTGTGGAATTTGTCTTAAATCAGGAGACTTGCATGTGGACTGTTATTACTGCTAGTCTTTGAAAGTGGCCAAGGGAGCTATCTGATTCCAGAGAAAGCCTTTCCTGAGGCTGTTCTCCAAATACCTGGAATGTGTATGTCCAGAGAGTGATCAGTCCACACTGTTAGCCCTTCTTAGGGAAAAGTCAATTGGGAAAACTATGGAGGCACACATGATTTTCATAACAGAATACAGCTGATATATAATAAGCCAAGTAACACCAAAAACTCCTTGGGATTTGGCTTCCTCTGGAGGAATTCCCTGATTCCTCCAGGTAGTGACTTTGCCATAACCAGCTGAGTTCTTATGATATATTCCTGTGGCCTGCAGCAGTGGTAAAGATCACAAGACTTTAACCCAAGTTCTGTTATTCTTCCTCCTCAGCTGTAAGTTATCTTGGGAGATGCTAAAGCATATAGCAAGTGGGAAGTTAACAGAAACAAGGAGTCTGGAATGGAGCTTCCATGAGGTTGTCATCCATGATGGGGTGGGACTTTGTGATGATTCCACTGTTTGGGGGTCACCCCACCTCCCACAGCTAACTTCTCACCCCTGCTCTATACATAACTCTAACGAGTTCATTTGAGTCACCAAGATGGACTTTGGATAGAATCATTACTTGGTCTGTCATCAGTGCCCCTGGAGTGAGAGGCTTGTTCACACCCCCCCAGGAAAGGCCAGTGGTCAGGGGCTTCTTTATCACACTTTTGATATGTTTTCTTTCTTCCATACACTGAGTAGTTTACCCTGTGATGAGCGCTCTTTTCTGGTCCTGTCTGTTGGATGTTCTGAATGTCTCTTATTGTATGAATTACAATCTTTTTTCCTAATTTTGGGAAGTTTCTCTTAAGATTTTATTGAAAATGTTTCCCATGCCTTTAGAAGTCTTGCCAGTATTTCTTTCAAAGTGCTGCATGTTCCTCATTGTCTTTGTCCGTGCTGAGACGTTCCAAGTCCTCTTCTTTGTCTTCAAAATCAGATACTCTGTCCTTTCTTTGGATCCATTCTGTTGGTGAGACTTCCCGCCGAGCTTTATACTTTTTCATTTCTAGGATTTCAGTTTTTGTTCATTATTTGCATTTCTTAAATTCCTCTTTCAGATCTTGTATTGGCTTTTTTTTGTTTTTTTTTGTTTGTTTGTTTGTTTTTTTTGAGACAGGGTTTCGCTGCGTAGCTTTGATGCTTTTCCTGGAACTCACTCTGTAGACCAGGTTGGCCTCGAACTCACAGAGCTCCTCCTGCCTCTGCCTCCCGAGTGCTGGAATTAAAGGCATGTGCCACTACCACCTGGCTGGCTTTCTTATTTCACGCAGTTGTTTGTGCTCTCCTGGAACTCACTAAGGAGTTTATTTTTATCTTTGATTTCTTTGAGCATGCAATCAGTCTTTTGAATTCTTTGTCTGGGATTTCATCTAATTCGCCCTTGGAGGAGGTCACTGCTGTAGGATGACTAGTAATTTGGGGGAAGTGATGTTGCCTTGGTTTTCATTCATGTTACTTGTGGTTTTGCATTGGGACTTTCTTTTTGTTTTTTTTGTTTTGTTTTGTTTTTCAAGACAGTTTCTCTGTGTGTAGCCCTGGCTGTCCTGGAACTCACTCTGTAGACCCGGCTGGCCTCGAACTCAGAGATCTGCCTGTCTCTGCCTCCTGAGTGCTAGGATTAAAGGCATGTGCCATCACCGCCTGACTTGAATATTTTGAGTTCAGTCATTGGTTGAGTTTATCTTTTTTTTTTTAATGTTTATTTTTAAAATCACTTTTATTCTTTCAGAGAGTATTGTGTTGAATGGGTTGTTCTGGCATGGTCCCCCCAGTACACACCTGCTATTAGACTCTTATCTGGAAAAAGTCCTTATTAAAGATGTGAGCCTGTGGTGAAAGTGCAGTCATAGGCATTGTCGTTGTCGTGCCCCCCCCCCCCCCCCCCCCCCCCCCCCCCGTGAGCACCAACCACTGAGGAAGCAAGGGTCCCTGATGGGAGTGTAATAACTATTAGTGACTTTGGGTTTGAGTGGAAAGGAAAAACCAAACTCAGGGAGAGACTGGTGGCTGGTACTCAGTTGAAGGAAAGGTGGGGGATGGAACCGTGCAAAGAGGAAATGGTTGGGGCAAAGTGGGGGAGGGGGAAGCCTTGGCTAAAAGTTGGCTGAACAGAGAGGTACAAAGGTATGCGATCACATGATGAACGACATCCCCACTCTCGGGAGGCCACAGAGGTCACCACACCCAGGCCAGCCTGTGTTCTTAGTGAGAGGAAAACAGAAAAGAGACAGGAATGAAAAGGAGCAATTCGAAGGGTATAGAGTGTGAATGCCTGTGTCTTTTAGAAGTGGCAGCCCGACTGCTACTTTGGTGGCCTGCGTAGCCGTTCTGAGTCACCTGCCACACTCTTGGACCTTCTCCCTACTATCATGGCTGTGCCCACACTGCTGCAAAGGCTTTGCTGCCATGTCTGCACCCCACTCAGTTTGCTATGTCTTCATGCCAGTGTCCACTGGCACCCCACAGCGTGTCACACTAAGTGCTTCTTGAGGGGGGCACTTCCGTCTCCCCTTGCTGGCTTGCTGTGCATCTGCAATTGCTCAACTTCTCTGCACATCGTCTTCCCAACATCCTTCCACTCAGTGGACCACTGAGACACTTCCTTTGTCTCTATGGTGTAAGCACATTTTTTGTTGCTTTTGTTCTGACTTCATTGCTGATTTAGCCTGTCATCTCACCCAGCCAATTCAACGTTACTGTACTCTGTGTGTGCAGTATGTAATGAAGGTGTACGTGCACATGTGTGTGCATACCTGTAGTGGCCCCACTTGCATGTTGCATGTCTTCAAGCACACTCCCCTTTGTTGAGCAGTGCTTCACAGTCGAACCCAAGCTCACCAATCAGCTAGTCTAGCTAGCCGGCTTGCTCCCGGCTGCCCCAGCTCCCATCTCTGTTACCTGTGCTAGAATTGCAGGTGGCTGCCATATTTGCCTGGGCTTCATGAGTTCTGGGGACCCAACTCTGATCCTTTTGCTTGCAAAGCAAGTGCTTTATCTACTGAGCCCCACCCCCACCCCCAGACTCCTTCATTTACTTTACTACCCCAGGAAGGATTTGTGTGGTCCAGTGATTTCAGGTTTTGAATGGGAGAATGAATCTGCCTGCTGTGGAGACCCGACCAACTCAGCTATCCATGGCAGCCCTGCCTTTTCCTTAAAAATACATTTCCTGCTGGGCGGTGGTGGCGCACGCCTTTAATCCCAGCACTCGGGAGGCAGAGGCAGGCAGATCTCTGTGAGTTCGAGGCCAGCCTGGGCTACCAAGTGAGTTCCAGGAAAGGCACAAAGCTACACAGAGAAACCCTGTCTCGAAAAACCAAAAAAAAAAAAAAAAAAAAAAAAAAAATTTCATACTCAGAGGGGCTTTGATAACAGGGAACCAGAGTGTAGGTTAGTCTTTCTAGAATGTTCTGTTGCTATTCCTCCCTGTTCAGAGTTCTTCTGGTTCATTCCTGGCTCTTTGCATCCCTCTGGGCTTATAGTGTGCAGGCCTTTGTCCTCTCTGTGCCCAGGTCCCCTCTGAGTCAGGTCCATCCAGGGTTGCTTCTCTTGCTCACAGTGACCACCTCCCCAGGGATGGAGTGAGGCTGGAAAGGCTCTTTATGAGGCCCAACTGGAGCCTGCGGTGCAGATGGGAGCCCTGGCTCTGGTGTCTGTGGTGCCCAGCCCCACCACTTCCCTCACTAGAAGTGTCTTTGGCCCATGGCTCAGAAGCTAGTGATGAGTTGCTTGGCAGCAGGGCAATAATGTTGCCTAGGCCACAGTTGCTAGGCAGCATGGAACTCACCAACCTTTATGGAGGGCTGTGGGGTCCATGGCCAGGGTGCCTCTACCTAGGCATTTCTAGGAATGAACAATAGGAGGTCCTGCTGGTGGCTTCTGCATGACTTGTGGGGCGGATCTGGGTCCAGTTCTGCGCCATGGCTATGGTGATACAGGGGTGCCTCTCTTCTGGTCAGTTGGTGTTCCCTCAGTCAGTTGAGACGGAGCCCATCAGGTCTTCCACCTCCCCCTCGAGACTCACCTCTTTGCAGCTTAGGAATTGAGCAGAACAGAGCCCCATGCCTCATCCCTCACCCACATCCTCACATGGCTGGTACCATCATTGGCCACACTTCATCTCGCCACAGACAGATTCTGGGACAGGGCTGTGGAAAACTCCAGAACCGAGGCTTTTATTACCATCAGAAGGTGCTTGCTCAGCCTGCTGGGAAGAGGCACATTCCAGCTCTGAGGAGACCGATGCCCTTCCCCCTCCCCCACACCGTCTCTAGAGTAGCATTATAAGGCATTTCACACTTGTTTTCATTTTTTTCTTTTTTAATAAAAAACCAGCCCTGGAGTAGAAAGAAAGGCCCTGCAATTAACTTTCCAGACCAAACTGAAGGGACAGGTTAGAGTCAGAGGGTCTGAGGGTCACACGTTTCATTTCCAAGGTTGGCAGGAGCCACTGGAAGGGGTACAAGGAGAGGGCGGGGTACAGCCAACAGGAGCCAAACTCAGACAGGCACACCCTGTCTTCATCATTTTTCACTTTCACATATCATAGAAATTTAAGCAAAATAGCTATTTTATATATATTTATATATCATATATATAAATTAGGCAAATAAAGATGTCAGGAGTGCTGAGATGAGGCACCCCTGATGCCTAAGGACAAGGCGAAGGGCCAGGTGTCTGGAGCCTGGGTCACCAGCCCAGGCTAAGTGAAGGGTTTGTTCCTTATTGCTGATTTGGGGGCCTGGTTCTTGGCAGGGAGCACCTACGGGCCCTGCCTTTCAGCCCTTCTCGGCCTTCTGGGGGCTGGGGCACTGTCCCAGCATGGCCAAGGCCTGGCAGGGGCTGCTGCTGTCCGTCCACTCGGGGGCAGCCTTCGACTGCCTCCCTGCTCACATTGTGGGTCGTCCCTCCAGGGACCCCCCTATCACCTGTGGAGAGGTCAGGCGGGCTTCCCACCGTCTCTGTGCATTTGAACTCCTGGAGCTTGGACAGCACAGATACAAAACCTTGCTGTTAGAAGTGCTCCCCACTCAAAGGGGCCTGGCTTCCTTATGTCTTTAGAAGAGCGTTTCTTGCCAGGACAGTTTTGTGGCAAGAACGCACACTTGGAAAGCAGGTCTTCTAAGTGATGTGCTAAAAAGTTACTAAACCTCATCATTAGAAAGAAATGGAGGTTTTTTTGTTTTGTTTTGTTTTTCTTAAAAAAGTCAAAAGAGGCTCCCTAGGAGGGGGTAGTTTCTCCCTGGGTTGGGGTTAGTGACCTGAGCAGCCCATGGCCCAGCCAGCCGGCCTGAGGTGTGGTAACCGGGAACTAGGGTGCCCATGGGGCCCAAGTCAACGATAACGGGCTGGCGACCTGGGGGCTGGAGAAAACCCAGGTCAGCCCTTACCCCTTCTAAGGTGGGCGCCCCCTTTAGGAAAAAGGTTGTGTGTGTGTTCGTGTGTGTGTGTGTGTGTGTGTGTGTGTGTGTGTGTGTGTGTGCATGTGTGTGTGCGTGTGTGTGCCCGTGTGCACAGGTGTAGTTCAGTACTAAACTCGTGTATTAAAGAACAGGCCGAGGGCTGTGCAGGCGCCTGTATTTGCCGTAGGAGTGGCTCAGAAGATGTTGGGGCACATGTGCCAGTCCTTCTTCTCCTTGGCCTCCCAGTAGCCGCCCTTGTACATGCAGGCCATCTCCCCGGTCAGCGGGTCCAGCCTCTTCTCGAACCACAGCGGCGTATAGCAGTCTGACTCCTTCTCTGCTTGGCAGGCACAGCGGGTGAGGGGAGCTGCCCGCTGCCCTGGCCACGCCGGGGGCTCACCCCCCCCTCCCCGTCCCCCCGGGGCTCACCCTCCCCCGCCATGCTCTGCTCTGGGCTCACCATCCTCGCCGCCGCAGCTCGCCGCGCACGTCTCCAGCCGCCGGCGGCGGGATAGGCGCTGCTTCTCCTCCAGCCGCTGCTTCTCGGTGTTGGCCTCGTCCCAGCGCCCCTTCTCCATCAGTCGCTGGTCGGGCCGCAGGCGGCTGTCGGTGGGCGCCACACCGTCCTCCTGCTCGTTGAGGGTCAGGGCCAGCTCCGAGAAATAGTACATGTTCTCCGCGTTCTCCCTGCAGCGGCGACGCGGTAGCGTGAGCGACCAGGGAGGACCCTTCCCTGGCGGGCTCCTGCTCACCCCTCAGGAGCCCAGCCTGCAAAGCCCACCAGCTGGGTCGGACGCGCCCTCTATCGCCCTCACCTGGCATGCTCTCACCCACCTGCAACTGCTTTGCAACGCAGGACTTCTCTGGAAATTTGTCTTTTTAAATTTTATTTTTTTTAAAATCGGTGTCTGATTTATCAGCATAAGGTTTCCCCCTACTATTCTGCCATGTCGGTTGTAGCTCCTTGACGATTTTCAACATCCAGGTCAGAGCTGCCTGTGTGTTCATTGGTTGGAGAGAAAACTTTGTCCCTCTCTGGAGTTTTGTGCTGGAGCTGCTTCTTCCGCTTGTTTTTGGCCTCGGGATGGAGGCTTACTTCATTGTTTTTATTCCCTGTTTTTCTGGTGTGGTCTGCATTTCAAAGCTGCAGTCCCAGCACTTACCAACCTTCTTGTAATCATTTGCCGGCTTTCATCACAGCTTTTCTGCCTTAGAATTAGATGGAAGTATAGTTCTTAAACGTATAGCCATGTTTTGTTTGTTTTGTTTTCCTCTACGAAATTGCTCTGGACTCCCCTGGTGCATTTTTAGTACTTTGAACTGTGTCCTGTGGTCTAGCCTCTGGACAGGTTGCAGATGGCCCTCGTGGGTTTGCGCCGCTGGGCGACTCCGTGCTCTATGGCTGGCTAGTGATTTCTGTTGTTCGGACTTAGACTCCATGCCCTTGCTGTTTTACTTCCCATAACTCAGAGCAGCAAATCAAAATTTCCCTCACTGGTTGTAACTCGGTCCCTTTCCTTTTCTATTTTGATCACCCTGTGCTATCTGTATCTTGAGGCTGTGTTATTAGACGCAAGGTCTGTTCAAATTGAAAACTCACTCGCCTGGTGATCTCTGTTGTTAGGTTTTTGCTGTAGTTTGCTGTGACACCCTCCTGCTCTGGTGGGGGCTGCAGGGGGTTGCTTGGTTAATGTGTGGACCTATCTTTTCACCCTTTTGTTCCTATCTTTATTTTCTTCAAAATAAAGATTTATTTTGTGTGTGGAACTTTTGCCATGTGCATGCCTAGTGCTATGAGTCCCCTGAAACTGGAGTTATAGGCAGTTAGGAGCTGCCAGGTGAGGGCTGGGAATTGAACTGGGTCCTCTAGAGAAGCAGCTGGTGCTCTTAACTGCTGAGCCATCTCTCCAGCCCCCCCCCCCACCTTTATTTTTTTTATTTAAGCATATCTTTTGTAGATTAGCTGGGAGTTTTAAAAACTTGTTTCAATCTCATACCTAGGCTGGAGCACTTCATGAAATTTCAGACTGCACACTTTTTCAAAATGTCAGCGAGTCTGAAGTATTGTGTAGGCATAAGGAGATATCTTGGGGAATGGGACTTACGTCTAAACAGGAAATGCATTTGTGTTTCAGCTATATCATAAGCACAGCCTAAGGGTGGTTTAACACAGTGTTGTGAGTGTACTTGCACTGTGACCCCTCCAGAGAAGTCTGCTGTGGAATTTCCCACTCACAGTGTCATGTTGGAGAATTCACATGTGAGGGGTTGGGTTCTGAGACGCTATACTGAGGTAGGCTTTGACCTTTTAAAAGCCTAGGCTAGGCCCACTCTCTCTAGCTCCCTCTCCCTCTCTCTTTCCCTCTTTCTCCCTCTCTCTTTTTCTGCTTGCTGCTGCCTGCAGATTAGGATGTAAATTCTCAAATACCACTCCAGCCCCATGCCTGCGGCCATGCTCGCCAGCACAACAATAACAGACTAAACTTCTGAACTGTAAGCCAGCCCCAATGAAATTCTTTTATAAACCGTCTCTTCAGAGACCCGTCATGGTGTCTCTTCACAGCAACAGAACAGAAACTAACATAGTCTTACTATGGACCTCCAGCTGGCCAGGAACTTACTGTGTAGACCAGGCTAGCCTTGAACTCACAGAGCTTCTCTGCTTCCTGAGTGCTGGGATTAAAGGCTGCACCACAAAGCTCTGTCTTTGTTCTTGACCGTAACCCTGTGCCAAGTACAGGTACTGTGGATGTATTCCCATTGGCCTTTTCTTCATGTTCCTTTTTTTTGGAGGCAGGGTCTTATGTAGCTGAGGCTGGCCTCAAATTCACTGTGTAGCGAGTTGGCCATAGACTTCCTACCATCTTGTCCCTACTTCCCAGGTGCTGAAAATGCAGGTGTGTGCCACCACACCTGGTGTAAAGGGTCTTTTTGTTCATCTTAATGAACAAAAGTACTCTGGTAGACTTAAGTGCATCAGCATTGCGTCTCTCTGTGTGTTAAGATACATTGTCATAAGGGCTAAAAGACGGTCAAGTTGCCTATAGTTTTACATTCAGAGTGCTACTTACTGCTTAACAGTCAGGCAGACTTGATCTCCCTGGGAAATGCTATCTGGAGTTGATTTTTGTTATAATGCAGGTGTGTGTGGGGGCGGGGTGTGTGTGTGTGGTCCTTTTCCGTGTGGGATGAATTCTGTCTGTCCCAGACTCTTTCACTGAGCACTCTCATCCTTCCGCAGGACTTGCTGTACCTCTGTCATGTTTCAGAGATGCATAAACTGATGAGGACCTTTCCAGGCACGCTGTTCCATTCCACTACAACCTCAAAGTCCCGAGACTCAGTAGGGCAGGTCATCTTTTCTCTGGCCTTCAAAATGTCCTGGGGTCCTTATTGTTTAAAATAAATTGAGGGGCTGGAGCTGTAGTTCAATGGGTAAGAGCACTGGCTGCTCTTCCAGAGGACTTGAGTTCAATCCTCAGCGCCCACGTGACGGCTCACAACCACCTGTAACTCCCCAGTCCCAAGTGATTTGATGCCCTCTTCTGGCCTTTTAGGGCATTGCATGCAGGTGGTGCACCTATGCATGCAGGACACATCCATATATAAAATAAAAAAAATTAAAATAAATTGAAACACTGACTTTTTTTTTTCCTGAGGCAGGATTTGTAGCCCAGGCTAGCCTTGAACTGGTGATCCTCCTGCTTTAGGCCATTTTGACTGCAGCATATTCTAGATGGACATGCTCTTTATCTCTTACCTTGACCATTCTATAGGTTCTTTTGACCCACAGTCTGCCTCCCTTTACTTCTAATCTGGGAACTTGTCCCCTGTGCTGGGACTGAACGAAGGCTTGTATACGCTAAGCACACTGGTGCTTTGCCACTGAGCTGTGTCTACATCTTCAGGAAAATGGTTTAGGTTAATTACCTATTCTGCCACCTTCCCATTTTTATTGCTTCCTTACTTCGCTCCTGTGAGTCCAGGAAAAACGTGTTAGTGTGATGGTTAGTGAGGGATGGCGGTATCCCCTCCTCTTTCAGTCAGTGGTAATGCGATCTGTCAGCACCTGCAAGATGCCATCTGGCTGTCTTTAGGCTCCCGTTATTGCTGAAGACAATATTGCTGTTGGGGTGCAGGATATCAACAAGCAATACCTTCCTAAGAATCTGGCTGCTTGGGGCTAGGCATAGTGGTACATAATTGAAATCCAAGCACTTGGGAGGTTGAGGCAGGAGGATTACAAATTTGAGGCTTGAGCTACATAGCAAGTCCCAGACCAACCTGGGCTAAAGAGTGGCCTGAAGGGGAAAAACCAAACTACTGCTTTAATAGACAGGGAAAGTCCTCTGGTATTCTCTCTCCAGCAGCACCTGTCTCCAGGGACTCTGGGCTAGGAGCACACTAGATATGGCGGCTGAGGACTGTCCAGGGAGTCTGGGGGTGAATTCTGTACATGCTTTCATGAGGTATCCTGGAACTCCCTCAGGGTGACCAAGGAGTAGGCCTTCCCACTTCAGCTCTCTCTTTTGGCTTCTTGAGACAGGGCCTCACTGTGCAGCTCAGGCCGGCTCACGACACAGCTCAGGCCGGCTCACGACACAGCTCAGGCTGGCCCAAACTTGCATCCCTTCCGTCTCCACCTTCTGAGTTGCAGGTGTTTCTCTGTGCCTGGCTCCCTGCTTTCGCATTAATGCCACAACATGCTTCTTCCGACCTGTATCCCAAGGCCACACTTGCTCTACCCAACCTTGCTGTGGATTCTCAATTTCAGTTGTTTTTCCTTTGCAGAATTTTCTCTTTTGTTTTCACTGTACGTTTCCCACCCAGTTTCCTGTGAGTTGTTGTCGAGCCTGTTTTTACTTCTTGTGGCATTGCAGGGAAGGATTCCACCCTGTCACTTTGTTCAGAGTGTCTACACAGCATTTGCTGCCACTGGAGATCTTTATGCCACGTCCCGCCGGGCGGCCCTTTCTGTACTGGGATGTTGGTCTCCTGGCCCTGCTCTCTGCTGGACTCAATTCCCCAGGCCCCTATGCTCCCTGCCAGGTGGGCCGGGGGTGGCCCTCTGCCTGCCTCCTCCTCCTTGCCCTCTTTTCTCTGCCTCTCTTGGTCCCTATCTCCCCAGAGCTGGCACTCTGGCCTGACTCACGGCAGTGGGTATTTCCTCCATAGCGGCTTGGCGGGCAGCGTCTGGTACACGGTTTTTTGCTTCCCGTCGGAGCTGGGGCTGCTGTGCACGATCTTCGAGTACTCCATCTGTTCATCCCAGGAGCCTGACAGCACATAGTGGGCCTTGCCAAGGCCATCGCTCACCACTCCGGTCACCTGCGAACATTGGCAGGACACATAAGCACCCACTCTGCTCTGGGCCCACTGGGCTTCCAGGCTGTGGTCCCAGTCACCTTTCGGGCTGCTTCTTTGGAGAAGTAGCTGTAGGGCACGAACTTCAGCTGGCACCGGTCCTTGGTCTTATGGTTCACAATCTCAATGTCCCCTGACTAGAGAGAGCAGGTGGTGGTCGGTGGCCAGTCCCTAAGCCGTAGCCCCCAGCTCCCCAAGAACCCCCTGACCTGGTCAATCCAGAGCTTGCCCACGATGATGTTGTGCACCGTCGAAGTACTCTTCCTCCACACGTAGTGATTGCCACTGGCCTGGAATTCTAGGTGGATGGCACCTGGAGGCCAGAGAGGTCAGAGGTCATGGGTCCCTCATTGGTCTCGGGCCAGACCACCCACAGGCCCAGGGTCAAGAACACAGGAATATCTGTGATGCTTTGGAGGGGATGGGGGTATAGGTTAGGAGATGGGTGGGCAGTGGATGTGGGCAGTGCAGCCTCCCCTGGGGGCCACACCTGGCCTTTAGATATGCAAAGCCCTCCCTCTGAACCTGACCGTCTTCCCATCCTGGGAACCCAGAGCCCAAGCTCACCGAGTGGCATGATGGAGATGTATTTCCCCCGGAACTTGCTGGCGATGGTGATTTCCTGCCAGAGGCTCCAGCCATGCTTAGAGAACACGTGGTGGGCAGCAGATGGGGGGTGGTGGCTCACCTGGGACCAGACCAGTGGATGTGAGCATAGCTAGACACAGGCCTACCCAGGGAAGGACAGCCTACCCTATGTTCAGGATGCCTGGCTCCATCCTATGTATCCCAGGAGTGGGCCCAGGCCACTGTTCCTCTTATGACCCTGATCCAAGGCAGGTCCCCAGGGAGCACAGTATCCCTAGCGGAAGAGCAGCCTGTCAGTGTCCATCCTGGGCTTGCCCAGCCCATGGAGTGTGGCATGAGTGAGAAGCCCTACCTGGCTCTTGGGAAACAGTGGGGCAGGGGAAGCAGAGTTTGTGTCCAGGAAGTAGAAGGCGTTGCAGGACTGAGGTTTCTGTGCCCGCCTCATTTAACCCTTCCTAGGTGTGGCAATCTGAAGGAGAATGACCCCCATAGGCTCTTGTGTTTGAATGCTTGGAACTGTTTGGGAAGGATTAGGAAGTGAGGCCTTATTCAAGGAGGTGTGTCACTGGGGGTGGACTTTGAGGTTGAAAGAGGCCATGCCATTGCTGGTTAGCTCTCTCTCTGACCCATGCTGTGGATCAAGATGTAAGCTCTCAGCTGCTGCTCTGGTCACCTGCCTCCCTGCCCTTACTCCAGCACTGTAAGCCCTAGCCCTCTATTGTATAAACTCCAACCTGTAACTGTATGCCAAATTAAACTTTCTCTTCACGGTGTTTTATCACAGCAATAGACGAGTAACTGAGATGCCATGTATTTGGCAGGGGCACATAGTTCAGGCTGGCCCCAAACAGCTACACGGGTTGGGGACAGACTGGCAGAACCATATTAACTGAGGGAAAGAATATGGTCTGACTTCAGAGTGGGAGTCACATCAGTGTCCTGCCATGGGCCTTTTGTGCCCTCTACACCAGGGCCCCCAGTACCACAGAACACCCCTGACTGCTACCCCACCCCCAGGGTACCTGTCTGCTGGTTCTGTCCCTACATAGAGTGGCAGTGCCATCGATTCTTCATGGTGCCCCCTCCCAATTCCACAACTGCCAGGCTCTGTCGGGCCCAGCCTCCTTGCTCTACAGGGTGCCTCACAGTCTCCAGGTCTATCTCTGTCCCTAAATTCCACTCAGGGACTCAGTGAGCCCAATGCTCCCCGATGGTTATTGTTTCTGTTTCCACCAATGGTACTTTATGCCTCCTGAGGATTGGAAGGACAGACACAGCCTGTCTGCTGCACTCAATGATGGAGGTGCTGCCGTCGGCGAGCGCCGCTGTTCCCCATGATGGGGGTTTACACATTCAACTAGAGCAAGCCTTACAAGCAAGTGCAGGGACTGAGCCCAGGTGGAGGTCCTGGTGCCTGTGACATTTCCACTTCAGTCTCAGGACCCCTCTTCGTCCCCGCTGCTCACACTCAGGCAATGGACTCTCCCCTGCCCCGCTTCCTCAGGCTCTTCATGGCTGCCCTCAGCAAATGCTGTCTTTTCCTTTCAAAGTACAGGCAGCATCTCGCTTTCCCAGCCTCATTCACACTCTCCCCGATCTCCCGAGCAGAGCAAGGCAGAGTCGCAAGAGTGGTACAGATGCCTGCCCGGCTGCTCCCTAGCCGCCCTTCCCTTTCCCATCAGTCCCCCTCCTTTCTAGACTGCTTTCCTGACCACTCTGCCGAAACAGCCGGAAGGAAGTACCACCTGTGACAAGAGCCCTGTGTCGTCCTGTCCCGGCCGGGCCCTGCGTGTCTGACCACGTCTGACACCCCCAGGGCACTCACCACTGGCTGAATGAAGAAATGCGGGGGCCAAGCCAAGGACTGTGAGAGCCCCAAACCCCACATCTAAAGTGTTGGCACATTTTCTGGTCCCTGTTTCAAACTCAGCCACTGAATCCTGTGTGCTGGTTACTGAGGTCGCCTCACAGGTCCTTGCCGGGCCCCGGGGTGTCTCTAAACTGGTTACTGAGGTCACCTCACAGGTCCTTGCCGGGCCCCGGGGTGTCTCTAAACTGGTTACTGAGGTCACCTCACAGGTCCTTGCCGGGCCCCGGGGTGTCTCTAAACTGGTTACTGAGGTCACCTCACAGGTCCTTACCGGGCCCCGGGGTGTCTCTAAACTGGTTACTGAGGTCGCCTCACAGGTCCTTGCCGGGCCCCGGGGTGTCTCTAACCTGGCAGCCACTCAGGCCAATGGTGGAGCCAGAGCAGCGCGGCAGCACTGGCCCTGCGGACAAGGGTGCCCTGGTTCAGCATCATGTGTAGAGCTGACTTATCTTCATGGAGAAGTGGTACAGGGGACAACTGACCAGGGAAGTGTCCCTCCCAATGTGCGTGTCCCAGGCTGCAGCCTGTCACTTTTCAGCTCAGTGCCGACCTGTGCTCTAGCCTGGACTCCCCAGGGACCCCTCTAGAGGACCCTCTACTTTGGTCCCGTTCCCCGGCTCCCTCCCAGCACCAGACCCGGCTCTGTCACACCACGCTCTCCTCCCTCGCCCCCTCCCTATAGCTAGGAGACTCTGGACCTGACCTTGCCAGGAGGGGCCAGCTGCCCAGTTAGACTTGAACTAAAGGCTCTCTTTGGGTCCCAGGCCAGGCCTTACCTGCTCACAGAGGGAGCGCAGGCCCATGTCCTCCAGACGGTCCAACTCAAAGGTCTCCCCTAGCATAGGGTTGAAGGGCTTGGCGATGCGGTGCACCGTGGTGGAGTAGGAGGAGACAGAGAAGGCGGCTACCAGGCACATCTGCTCCACCGAGCTAGTGCAGTGCACCGCCTTGTCCAGTAGGTGGTGGTACTCCAGGTCCTCGGTAAGTCGCTGGAGCATGGACAAGGGCTCATTGAAGTTCACCTGTGGGTGTGGCAGGGAGGTGGCCGTCAGAGCCCCCCGCCTTTCTCAGACACCGAGGGACATCCCTGCTCTGGTGGCACCTTCACGGTGAGGTTCCATGTCCAGCACGTCCTGCCTTCGATTTCCCCTCAGCACGTGTCACTTGCTGACATGCCACTTGGTGCCACCCTGATGATGAGCACTGTCCCTCTTCTCTCACGAGGATGTCTACTCCACAAATGCCATGGCAGCAGGCCACCATGTGATCAGAGCTGGCCCGTCAGGCTCAAAGCCAGAAACAGTGGGTCAGGGCTCTACAGATAGAGGATGCAGATCCTCCTTGTTTGGAACCACGGACTGGGTGTTGTGTCAAGACCTCTTATGCTGTGCAGGATGGGTGGGAATCGGCTCCATTAGCCTCAGACAAGTCAGGGTTAGGCTCCCCTAGAAGGGAAGCCTTTCCTGATAACATTGCCCTACTCTACCCTCCAGATTCATAGTGCACGTGCGTGCGTGCGTGCGTGCATGCGTGTGTGTGTGTGTGTGTGTGTGTGTGTGTGTGTGTGTGTGCGTGTGTGTGCATGCACATGTGTGCTGTGGTTCAGCTGGGCAGTGTTGACACAGAGACCACAGATATGAAAGGACTCATGTGTCACACAATAAAACTGGCTAGCCAGGAGCCCCCAAGCTCTTCCAAGGTGGAGATGATGCTGCGGCCTAGTGCACAGGGACCCCAGATGCCCTTGGATGGCTCTATGACCTTGCTGAGTCTCCATGTGCCAAGAATGCACCAGAGACAGCCTCTGGCAAGAAGGACTACCTCTTCACCCCCAAAGCCTACTTATCTCTGCCACCCCCATCTACCATGTGAGGACAGTGGGGATGCTATGGGTCTTCCTGGGGTCTCCCAGCTATAATCACACAGAACTCTCTGTCTTGGCTCCTTCCTTCGCAGTCTGAAGGTCCCTGTTCTCTGTGGGATCATCTAAGGAACACAAAGAATCAACCCCTCAGGTATCATGAAAAAAACAACACCCCAGAGTCTCATGTGCCACATCCCAGGAGCCCCCGTGATTCCTGCCCAGAGGTGCCTACCGGCATGGGGATCCGGGAGAGCTCTCGGCCGATGCAGTTCTTCATGATGCTCCAGAGGTTAAGGCTGTAGTTGGGCTTATCGGGGATGCGGGCCCGCCGTTTAACTTTGCATGAATCCTTGGGCACAAAGGAGGCACCATCTAACACCTGCTGGAGAACCAGGCATACCGTCAGCAGACCCCCCAAGTCCATGCACTTGCTCCTGACCCTCCAAGAACCGGGGGGGAAAGCCATACACTGCTACACTGCCTGGAGATAAGGGCAGAGGCCACCTCTGCCTGCCACATGGGAGGCAGGTCTGGCACCCAAAGGTGGTCCTAAGCTCGCAGTGCTGACACCTCCCCAACCCTGACACTGAAGCACCTGGCCACCTCTTGGCTTCTGTGTACTCCCACCTCACGTACATTATCTGCTGGGGTCCAGTCCACAGAGGTTGACCCAGTTCCACCCTCGGCTTTTCTGCAGGAAAGGAAGGGGAAGCAAGTTAATTCTGGTATCCTTCTCTAACCCTGCCTACCTTCTATCTAGACAGCGCTGAGGTATGAGGGGGGCCCAGAGGCGTCTTTACCCAAGGGACCATGTCTGGCTGAGGGACCCAGGCAGTCATCTGGAGAGGCCCTACCCACCATGGTTGCTCACAGCATGGAGGTTCCATTCATTAGTACTCGCTGCCCCCCTTGAACCCAGGACCAAGAAGAGGGCAACTGGTAAGTGCCGTGTCTGGAAGAGCCTGGTAGAAGCCCCATGGGCCCCTTTGCCCACAGATATAAAGCGTGTCTTTATCTGCTTCCCACACTGGGGTCCTCAAGTGCTGGGTCTGATGCCCCCCTGCTCTCCTGACACTTGTGGGATAGATTGTCAGCAGCAGGGACACCAAGGCTGAGGGCCCAGACTCTAGGAGCCTATTGGCGGGCAGTGTGGTCAGCCAGGCTGAGCTAGGGATAGGGCCTCAGGAGACAGGCAGGGAGACCAGGGGATCGTAGGGAGCCCAGACCCCTCAGGGTGATGAGAGCAGGATGACCCTGGCTGTAGAACCATAAGAATCGATGCTGTTGGTGGTAGGTGGACTGGAGTTGAGATGGCCAAACTATGCTAGCCTTGGGTTAAAATGAGATCCTGAGATACGCTCTTTACCTTTTTTTTTTTTTTTTTTTTTTGGTTTTTCGAGACAGGGTTTCTCTGTGTAGCTTTGCGCCTTTCCTGGAACTCGCTTTGGAGACCAGGCTGGCCTCGAACTCACAGAGATCCGCCTGGCTCTGCCTCCCAAGTGCTGGGATTAAAGGCGTGCGCCACCACCGCCCGGCCGCTCTTTACCTTTTTAAGACAGGAACTTGTTATGTAGCCCTGGCTAGCCTGGAGCTCACAATGTAGACCAGGCTGCCCTTGAACTCATAGAGATCTGCCTGCCTCTGCCTCCAGAGAGCTGGGATTAAAGGGGTGTGCCACCATATCTCACTTTTTTTTCTCTCTCTCTAAATTTAATGTTCCTGGGAAATAGAGCTTCTGAGCTGAAAACACACTGGTGGATGGACAGCCCTTTCCCCAGAAGACATCGATCGGGACAAGGAGCATGCTGGTCCACGGAGCCCTCAGCAACCGAACAAGAAAGAATGCCTGGGACTTGTCACAACCTGAGCCCCCTGAGCACAGCTCCTGTCTAGCCTATCTGCTTCCCATTTTCCTTCTGCACCTGTTTGTCAGGGCTAGCCACGCCGTGGGCCTTCCCTATGCACCCGAGAGTCTGACTCCCTCACTGGTCACTACTCTATGTTAACCAGCGAATTTAGAAAAAGCCCAAATGAGCAGCCTTTTATGAAACAGGCTTGCCAATAGAAAACAAGACTGGGCATCTTGTCTGTTCCCAAACGATGACGCTGGAGGGGGTGATGGGCGCCTGTGCTGTTCTCAGAGCCGGGGTTTGCTGGATCTTTCCTTCCCCACTTTTCTCCCTCCAGGCTGGAAGTGATCTAGCCAGTACCCCTGCTAACCTCCAGGTGCAAACCATTCAGGTATTTTTTTTTTTTAATGTAACGAAGAATAGAACATAAGCAATACTATCTTGCCTGAGATTGACCTGAGACTACCCCAAGTGTACAGCTGGTCAAAAAGCCAGGTGTAGCCCAAGAACCAGCCGGAGACACTGCCCCTGGGGGGAGGAAAGCCCCTGGGCTAGAGCGGCCATCTCTGCTCACGGTGCATCCTACCTGTCTTCCTTGGACTCAGTGATTACAGTGATGAAAGATGCAGAGTCCTCCATGGCATCAAAGTACTCAGTATCTTCATCTTCTTCACTGTTCTCTCCTTTGGAGGTCAGGAAGCTTCCTAGACACGCAGAGCCGCTCCGTTTACAGCCTCATCCTGACGCCGTCCCCTCTACCCCACTGGCTTCACCTGCCCCGCTTCAGACACCCCCGACCCCATCACCCTGCACTGTGACCAATCTACTTGCTTTGCTGGGATAGGGCATTTTCCTCCCAACTCACCACTGCTCAGGCACTGCCTTCCAGAACCTTCCTGATCTGTCCATGTTTGCCTAGCCTGCCTGCGGCCCAGCTTTCCTGCCCAGGGCAGCTGTGATGCCCCCTAGCCTGATGTTATAGGTAGGCAGCCACCTGACACACGGGCAACCCTGCCCCAGAGAGAGCAGCTGGGCTCACTGAACATTTGGGAGAAGGTGGGTGGGGGCCGTTGCTAGTTGGTGGCAGGCATGGGGCATACAGCACCACAGCCCCCAGTCTGTACTCTTCAGGACAAGCTCCCATGACACCAGGTCACTTTAAGGGACAGGTTCATGGGCCTGAGAGGGCCCATAGAGCAGCACCCGCTGGGAAGAGGGGCTGAGGGCTGCCCGCCCACCCGCCAGCCTCGCTTTCCCACGCACCCTCACTGAGGCTCTTGCTGGGGTCCACCGGCCCGCCGGGGGTGTTGCAGACGGCTCTCTCAAGGCTGTTGTGCTGCTTGGCAAGCTGCTCGATGGTTTCCTCCAGGTGGGCGCGCTGCTCCTGCTCATAACTCAGAGCCTTCTGCCATCTCCGGCTGTGAATCTCCGCTAGTTCCAGGAAGTCCTTGCAGGCCTGGGAAGCATCAACCGCCGTGTAAGCCGTAGACTGTGGCCTGGTCAGCTTACCTCAGCCAGGTTCCATCTGGAGCATGCCCAACCTCCAGTTACTGTCTTTCCCTATTGTTCATCACGGCTAGGACCGCAGCTGTCTGCTGGAACATCCTTACTGGATGCAAGGTCCCTGGTGGGATCCAAGGCAGCCTTAGGCTTTCCAGCATTCCCTGGCTTTGGTCAAGAAGGACAGTAAGCCACAAACTTCCTGCCTCAGAGGCTAACAAGCCTTGTTTGAAAAGAACCAAGACTGGCTGGGCATGGTGGCGCAGGCCTGTAACTCCATCCACACAGGAGGCGGAGGCAGGATGGTTAAGTTCAAGGCCAGCCTGAGCTGTAGAGTGAGTTCAGGGCCAGCTGGGTGACTTAGCTAGATTCTGTCTCAAAATAAAAAGTAGAAAATAGGGCTGGGACTATAGCTTAGTGCTAGAGGCCCTAGGTTTACTCTCCAGTGACAGACACCCATAGAGAAAGGGGGTGTGTCTAAGATTGGAACTTTCCACCAAGTTACTTTATCATCCCTATCACATAATTCTGCCTTTTCTTTACTTTTTTTTTTTTTTTAAGCACAGGGGTGGGGTGGGGTGTGTGTTTTGAGACAGTCTCACTATGTAGCTGAGGTTGGCCGGGAACTTAGATACATAGCCCAGGATGATCCAGAGCTCACAATCATCTCGTCTCTGCTTTCTATGTGTACTGGGGTGACAGGTGTGGGCCACTATACTCCGCCATTAACACTTTTTGTTCTGGCTTCATTTCTGGTGCTGTGACAAAATGCTCCCCACACCCTGCCCCCGCAAAAGGGGGTTTATCTGGCTTACAACTCCAGGTTACGATTTATCCTGGCAGAGAAGTCCTGACAGTGGTGGGGCCTTCAAGAAGCTGGTCATACATCCACAGTTTAGAGCAGAAAGAAGTAAGTGAATGTACATAGTTCCTTCCTTCCTGGAATGTGGAGACTAACATGGAGTTGTGACTGCAAACCCACCCTTGCAATACAGTGTGACACCAACCGCAACCTGAAGAGGGCAATTTCCTCTGAGATAAAACCTTTCATCTTGGAAGGAAGTTCATTAAGACACAGGATGTTCATAAGGGGGTAGAACAAACATTCCAACCTAGAGAGACTCTCCTTAAGCTCAGGAAGTAAACAACTCAAAGGACTCAGGAAATCCTGAAACTGAGCAGATTCACTAGGCTCTTCCTCCCCAAGCATATATAAGCAGTGAGGACTGCGAGAGACACTCTTCAGATAAGTCTAGCTGTCTGGAAGAGACAGAGATCAGCCAAACTGCCTGGAAAGGACAGGTCTACCTGTGGAGCTGCCTACAGGCTATGCAGTGTACACCAGCTTTTGTGAGCTGTCACCCATGCTGGTGTGGACTTTTGATGATGTAACTATCTTTGAATCATTTCTGCTCCTGTAAGTAACCATTTAACCCACATTCCTGTAACTACCTCAATAAAATTCACTGGCTCACCAAAAAAAAAAAAAAAAAAAAAAAAAAAGTGCATGTACGGCTGCTTGCTTACTTGGCTCTTACAGTTCAGGAATCCTTGCCTAGAGAATGGTGCTGCCCACACTGGGCTGGGATCTCCCCATATCAACTAACTCAAGACAATCCCCCACAGACATGCCCACAAGCCAACCTAGCACAGGCATTGAGACTTGCTTCTCGGCTGATTCTAGCTTGTGTCAATTGACAAAACAATCCATCATACTGCTTATAAGTTTGCTCAAGTCTGTGGCCTGTTATGCTATCCAGATTCCTTTTACATCCATGGGTGGTGGTTCTACTATATCCTTATGCAGCAGGGTTGGCTCATCAGCTCTGCTCCCAGCTACCCCTGGAGAGGGTGGCCTGAGGTAGGGACCACCAGGCTTGCCCTTTCCTGGCACCTTTACCCCAGCAGAGGGCATGGCTCCTGGGCCCCACAAGCCTGAGTGTTCTCAGTTGTCACTTTCCGAGTGGGGCTTCCCCACCCTCGATGCACTAAGCCACCAGCCCACTGGGCGTCCTGCGTGTCGCACACCGTCCATGGGACATGGGAGCAATGCAGTGCCATTTCAAAGGGCTGTCAGGAGGGACACTGAGGCTGCACTCTCTAGATATGACCTTGTAGGCCTCCAGCTGCATCTGCCCAAGCACCTAGTGCTCATGCCCTCAATCCCTGGGCTTCTCAAACCTTCCCTCCAGCTCAGCCCAGGAAATTACCTCGCTCCTGCTAAGGCCAGCTGCTGGCTTCTGTGTAGTCGCATGTACTGAGTTTATTTCCATCTATACTAACACTCTTCCCATGGGATTCCTAGATGGCGGTGAGTGTTGTAGAATACATGCCAGCGCCCCTCCCCCAGACACACACACACAGAGACGCACACACAGAGACACACAGACACACACAGAAATACACATATACACACAGACACACACATACACAGACATACACACACGCACACAGAGACACACACAGACACACACACACACACACACACACACACACACACACACACAAAACCACCATTTTCCAGGTTCTTCCTAGTGTGTGGGAATCTTGGCAGCTCTGCAGAAGGCCTCTGCCCCGCCCTTGCTCTGCAATGTCTGTTCCTTCACTCTCTACCACTCTCTAGAGCTCTTGAGTCACATCAATGAGCATCAACACGGAGCAGTATTTGTTCTCTTTCACATAACTCACGAGATTTCAAACCAGACCCAGGAGGGAGGCACAGGACAAGCATCATATGGTAGCTCAAGGTCATGGCAATAAATCCCATAAGCTCACATCACAGGCCATGTGGTGTGGGCTTCCTAGAAAACAAAAGCAGGTGTCCGCCCCACCCATCTCCTCCACTCTCTCCGGTCCTCGTGTGCCTCTCCACACAGCCTTTCTGCCCGCCATCAACTCCCGCCGGTTTATTCCCACGAGTTCCTGACCTGGTAGGCCTTCCTCAACTTAGAGATGGACAGGGCATGCTCACAAAGCACTGAGGTAGCCATTTTTCTAGCATGCACAAGCCAGGGGGAAAACATTGGCTTGTCTGCAGCCCTAGCGAGGTGTGTGCAGGGCTGGGGTCTGAGTCCCTGTGTATGTCACCTACGTGATTTCCAGGGTACAGAAACTGCTGCTAGATTATGCTGTGAAGCTAGATCTTTATTGCTGTCCCCAAGCCTCTTGATGGCACAGACCATGTGGTCTTCCAAGGGTGGAATGGAGCCTGTGGGAGATGCTCACTAACAAGGATGTTGGGAGTAACCTTCTTTAAGCGGCAGGTCCCAGCTCTGACCTCAGAGAGAGGGGCTGCCTCAACAAGGCATCGGATTGCGTGGACATACCCTGGCTATATGTGATCTCCGTCTTCCTTGACGTTACCACAGGGCCCATGGGTGCAGAAGGACAGGGAGACAGGAAGTTGGACACCCCACAGACAGCTGGGCCTCATTTGAACCACATGTGGTTAGAATGAGAACATGCAGATCCCCGAGTGTCACGGTTGATTCCGTCCCACACTAAATCAAGGAGCTCACCTAGGTGGACCAAGGTGGACCTAGGTGGACCAAGGTTGACCAAGGGCTGTTGCTATTGCACCGGTAGGGCTCCTGGCCACAGCCAGGCTGCCCTGGTTGGCTGTGGACTTCAGATGTCCATCTTCCCCCCTCCCCCAGCCCCAACACACCTACCTGGTATCCACCCCCAACTCCCTGGGTCTTCTCTGCGGCCGCTGGCCTTCTGCAGGCCTCATCCTGGCCACAGCATAGAGAGACAGCCTGGTCCTGCTGCCCTGGAATGCTGAGCTGAGCAGTGCCCTAAGGGATGTGTTCACTAAGCTGGATTAAGCCTGGGGACCAGCAAGGGAGGGGAAGGTGGGGGAGGGGCAGGAAAAGCTTGGCTGACCCTGCCAAGGCCGGACACAGTTATATTTCCTGTGAGGTTCTACCACTACTATATCTAGGGCCAGAAAGTTCCTTTACACCCATCAGCTGGAGATGGCTGACCCAAAGTCTCCCCATTCACACCCATGGGCTCACCTACTGAATCCATGGAGGGTGGATAGAGTCCATTTGGGAGCCAGAGCCAATGTCTGGGTCCCCATGGGCACAGCTTTGCTTCTCATTCTGTTTAGTCCCTCTGTCTCTGAGAACGCAGCCTCCTTGTGGGATGAAGGACCTGACCCCAGGACGCCTACACAGTCTATGATTCTGTTGGATCAACTGCCCCTCAGGCTTCAATTCCAGGCACTGCCCCTTCCTCCAAATTCCAAGAGTTGTGAAAGGGTGACAGGGAACCTGGGTACTCTCGGGGACAGAGATGCAGGCTAGGGCTCCGGGCTCCCTGTGGGGAAGGCATGGGGTTGCCCCAACACAGAGTGAGAACCCCCAAAAGGCAGGTCTCCCACATAGGCCTGGCCTCACTTGGCTCCGGGATGGAAAGTCTGGGCCTTGCCCACCCACTGGGGACTTTCCCTTTCTGCTTAACAGGTGTCCATGGGATACACAGTTTGACCTGGAAACCTCTGCCTGCTGTACCCGGGGAAGGACAAACTCTAATCGCTTTTGCTATTCCTAATCCTAATCCTGCTGGTGACCTCACAGTTCCTCACACAGGCAGGAGCAGCAGCCACAGGTCAGCTTACCTGGCCCTCTGCCTGGCCTATGTGTGGCCTGTGGCAGCCTCTCAAGCTCATGGGAGGGTCTGTAGAGTGAGAACCCTGCTGGGCCTGGATGTCAGTGTCCACTCTAAAACTCAGTCTCCATGGATACCTTCATCCTCCACGATATGAGGATGACTGGGAGCTGGGATGAGCAGCCACTGGGCTCACACAGGAGGTGGGAGATGGCCAGTTGTCCAGAGAGAAGGTCCAGCCCATGTGGCTGGCTTTGTCTTCAGCCACTATTCCACAATAGAACCTGATAAGCCTGGGTGAGGAG
Organism: Peromyscus californicus insignis; assembly: GCF_007827085.1. Lineage (NCBI taxonomy): Eukaryota > Metazoa > Chordata > Mammalia > Rodentia > Cricetidae > Peromyscus > Peromyscus californicus. The sequence continues at coordinate 6,859,113 of NW_026294424.1, forward strand.
AGGCTGGGGCGTGTGTGTGTGTGTGTGTGTGTGTGTGTGTGTGTGTGTGGCTGTTTCCATTTGTGGCTAGGCCAAGACCTGCTGGGACCTGCCATGCATCTGATATCTGTTCTACAGAGGTACTTAGGTGTCTCAGCTCCTGGGTAGATGTCTCTCCAAGATGCCGGGGTTGAGGCTGTGTGGCTACCAGGCTGATCCTCATGTGGCCCCAGATTCCCTGGAGATATCTTTGCTTTTCAATGGCCTGGGAGCTCAAAGGTGGTAAATGGAAAGGAAATGGCAGGGACACACAGTCTCCCTGAGTGTCCCCACTTCCCCAGAGTGAGTAGACACACTGGGACCAAGAGGGTTCTCTGTTCCCCTGGCCCTATGTATATAAGAAGCCCGAGTTGAATGCAACCCCACAGCGGCACTGCCTGAACCAGAGATTACTATTTTGGAAGATGCCTGTCCATCTTAGGTGTCCAGAATCAAGAGTGGGGACCCCTGAGCCTGTAATGGGGGTAGTGGGGTCAGTTCAGGACCTCGGTGGCCTGGTGAAGCCATTATTCTGTCATCCCTCCTTCCTGGTCCCCTCCAGGTCAAGCTCCAGAGTAATGAGGCCAGGCCACTCTGGTCTGGACATCATGGCCTGGGTTAACTCCGAGGTTCTAGACCTCCCCTAACCTAGGTGGGCCCTCCTGGCTGTGATTCATGTTCAGTGTTGGGGAGGCAGCTCTATGCTTCAATTAAAACTCCAAAATAGCCTTTCCATATTCAAAATAGTTCACCCCTTGCAGGAGGAATGCGCACCATCTGGCTGCCGGTTTGCTAGCTGATTTCAGACAATTCTGGAATCTATTTTTAATCCACCTCCCCAGACCCGAAGTGAGCAAGCTGTCGGGGACGGAATGCTGGTCAGCTAGCAAGAGCCTGCTCCACAGTCCCAGAGGGACCAGGGTAATGCTGCATCTTACATCCAGCCCCTGCTGGGCTGGCCCAAGGAGCCCCATGTGTCTCCTGCTTGGTGAACCAGATGAGGCTTGGGGAAGTCCCCGCCACTCCCAATAGCAAGTGGCCTCTTCTGTCATGTTCCTTCTTTGTGTGATCACCCCAGATAGAGACCCTCATGGCTTTCTAATTTCTATGAAGTGAAGTACTTAAAGGTGCGGTATGTACACCTCTGCTTGCACCCACTAATGCCCCGTCCGGGTATCTGTCTCCCCTTAACACCCCCTAGACCCCCTTATGTTCTGACATTGCAGCCTTCTCCAACTGGCTCATCTTTCCAGGTCAAGCCCATCAGGTGCCCTTACTCAGTGGGCTCTCCCAACAACCTTGTGTCAAAAATTTTCAGGTTCCTGGCTGGGTGGTGTTTAATCCCAGCCTTTAATCCCAGCACTTGGGAGGCAGAGACAGGCAGAGCTCTGTGAGTTCGAAGCCCGCCTGGTCTACAAAGCAAGCTCCAGGACAGCTAGGGCTGACACACAGAGAAACCCTGTCTCGAGAAAAAAAAAAAAAAAAAAAAAAAGGTTTTCCAGGTTCCCACTCCCTCAGCTCTTCTGGAGGGGCCCGGGTGTGTGAGATGCTTGCTTCCGCAGAGTTCAGGTTCGTCCTGCCTCCCGCTCTCTATCCCTGATGTGTGCTTGGACGCTCTCCAGTCTTCTACGGGCCTTCCCCTCGAGCCAGCTTGGCCCGCTGTTTGTCTGCACAAGCCCTCTTCTGGGGAAAGATTCTGGGGGAGTCCCTCCGGAACTGGGGTAAGCGGTGGGTGTCAGAGAAAGCATCCTCATTCTCCTGGTTTGGGCTTGCACTTCGAGGGCCATTTTGATGGCCTTTGTTCCCACCCAGGAGGCATCTCAGTTGGCTCCGTCTTCACGTCAGAGTGGCACTGGGCATTTTTTCTGGCACCAGCCCCCTTTTCTCTGTCCCCCCAGGATCCAGGAAATGTCTACAGATATCTGTCCCGGCCTCACTGCCAGCCCATTCTCCAAGCAGGAAGATTTGCGCAAATGTAAGAGGAAGAGAGACAAAAACGACCACTCTGGGGACCCAAGCAATACAGATGCTGCTGCCGCCGCCGCCAATGAAGCTGTAGCGACACCAACTTCACACGGCTAGCGTGAGGAACGGAGTCTTGGGCAGAAGAGGGATGACCACAGCGGTCAGCAAGCAGGCAGATGAACCCCCACCACACCACAGGCCTGCTTTTCAGAGCATCTGGCCCCATCGCAGAGCGTCAGCGGAAACGAGGGCGTCTGACGGCTTTCTTCCCTCTGCGTTACAGGACCCAGCGCCAAAGTGTGAGCATGCAGCATGCTCACACCCAGTCCCTTGCCTCATGCTACGCTGCGAGGCGTGCCCTGGCTCCTAGGCTTGGAAAATGGGGACAACGAGGGACATGTCCCCGTGCTGAACTTGGCGAAGCCCCTCACCACGGTTCACAGGAGTTCAAGGGTCTTCCACGATCCCAAGCTAATCTAACAGTGCTGAGATTTTCCCTAAGGGGCAGGGCTAATTCACAGCTACCCAAGCAATCATTCAAGCAGGATTTGCTGGGTTGGCGGTTATCAGCTGAACAGTTATCCGCTGGGGGATTCTGCCAGACACTGAGCGAGCCATTCATTTGCTCCGACTTCCTTTCACAATTTTCCCTTGGTTTCTCTCTCTCTCTGGTGTGCTGAAGCCCTGGGTGCTGGGCCCTGTACCAGGCACAGGGGTTACAGGACCGTGGGGCTGCCAAGGTCCTGCCCTTTCAGGGAGTATGGGCCAAGTGCTGCCATGAACAGCGTATGAAACGCTATGGGCCCATGGATGCTGTTGGATGCTGAGGAGGGGAGGCAGGAAAGGAAGCTTGGGTGAGGTTTTCCTGCCCTCCCACATCCAACCAATGGGAGGTATGGGCTGATTTCCTCCCATGAAGCAGCAGGCTGTGGCTGCTCTGGAATCACAAAGACCTGGGCTCACCTCAGCACCATGACCCTGACCGTTCCTCTCTCCTGCCAGGGTCTGTTCCGCAGCCACCACTTCTGTTCTCTGCTCCCAGGGAAGAGAGGTGTCCGTGACTGGAACCCGAGAGTCATTCTCCTGTGAGGTTGTGGTTGGCTGGACCTGGACTGACTTCCAGAACTCTCTTTCCACTGGATCCTCGCCACCCCACCCCACCCTGAAGGTCCACCACTAATACACGTGAGACAATGCATCACTAGGAAAGATTGCCCGGCTGTGAGCTCCAGGGACAGGAAGGGTCTGCTGTTTCCTGCTGAGTCCTGCACACAGGCCTGGGGAGGGCTCATTAAGGTTTGGTAATATGCCCATTGGGCAGGGCCTCCCTAACTATGCAGCCACACGGCCACAGAGTCACTGCAGGTAAGGACAGCATAGCACCAGCAAAGGCATTCCGGTGTCATTTGGTGTCCTCAGACACCAGGAGGAGTATACTGGGCGGGAGGTAAGGATGCCGTCTTGCCTTTTGGGGGGCAGTGGGCTGGAGAGCCTGCTCCACTAGCCACAGAGCCTGGGCTCTTGGGAACTGTGCAGGGACCTCCCTCACGTGTCTCACTGGTAGTCTGGAACCAAAAGGCCTATGATCCAGCTCACTTTCAGGACTGTAAAGGACCCTTCCTTCTGGAGGCCAAATAATGCCAGATTCGTCATCATCTGGGGGAAGTGGGGGTGAAGTGGCAGCCTCGGCCTGAATAAGAAGCTGCTGTTTGCTTCTCGGCCTTGGGTGGGGTGGGGTTCCCAGCAGGGCTTGTCCAGCTCTCACTTTTTGCTCTATTAGGACCAAGGCACAGTCAGAAGTAATGTGGAAAACACAGGCACTTGCTAGGGCCAGGGGTGGCTCTAAGAGGGGAGAATCTCCTCCATTCAAAGGGTCAGTGCAAGAGGTACAAGAGGAGTTCCAGACTTGGGTGTGGGCTGCTGGAAGCTTCAACTCATATCCGTCAGTGCAGGGTGGGGACTGAAAAGGCAGCCAGCCGTCCACAGCGGGAGGACCACTTTGGAGCTGCATTTGAGGGGCTGGGCAGGGGTGGCTTGTACCTTCTGAAAACAGCTGGGGGTGATTTCCATCTCTGAGTCCCCAGCCTTCAGCCACAGCTATCCGAGGCCCCAGGGCAGCACAAGGTGAACAATGGACTGAAAGATGTGCCGGAGGTATTTGGCTGGGAACGTGGTGTAGTGGTAGAGTCATGCTTAGCATGTGCATGGCCCTGGCTCCAGCCCCAGAGACAGACATCTCATCATGCCAAGGCCCCAGAGAGTGAGCCAGGCAGGAGGAGTCCTCTGCATACCCCATGGGTCCGACCCTCAGGAGCCATCATTCCTGTACTGGGTCACCCTGCAGTTCTGGCTTGGCATCCCAGCTTGGTGACTCTGGGAGCTCGGGAGGCTTTTCTGGGTCTTGCTCGAGAGCAGGAGTAGAAAACACCCGTGGTGTCTCAGCTTCAGGTGCCGCTGGCCTCCTCATATCAGCACAAAAGCCCAGCCCCGGCCAGGGGTGACCCCTATGTCCCACGACCCCCAGGCAAGCTTGCCTATGGACCCCCTTGGCACCCAGTGAGGGTCTGGACACGTGGTGTCTGCCAGCCACGCAAGCACCCTCCCAGAGCAGACCCCGTCCGGCCAGGTAAGGAGTGGTGCTCATGAAGTTCCCCAAGAACAAGCTGGGCCTCTGGGCTAGCATGGGCTACAAGTGTCTGTCAACTAGCCTTCTCCCTATCCCCTGATGAGGTGGCCTAGGTCAGGTTCCCATTAGCCACTCCACGGTGCAGCTGCCACCACCTGAGGCAGACTGTCCCATGATTCCTTGGAGGGCTAGAACTGGAAACAGGCCTCAGAACCGAGCCGGGGGTGGAGTGGGGTGGGATGGGGTGGGGTGGGGGGTGCTACGTGTCCTGTAGCGCATTTCATTACGCACTAGGGGCTGTTTTATGGCTTTGTAAACACTGATGATAAAAGACTTCACTAGACTTCACTACAGGATCTACGAGGATCACCATCTTAGAGAAGTCAAACCTCCCCAGGCCCAGCAACTTCCGTCGTGGTGGAAGGCAGTGTGGGCAGGGGCGACTCCCAGACAGATAGGACAGGGGTAGGTGCAGCAGGACGGACACATACATACATACACACACATACATACATACACACACACACACACACACACATCATGGCACTAAACACTCAGTATCTGAGTGGCTCACTGACCAGGGCCCGTAGGCGTGAACTAGAAAGAGGACAGTGAGTGGAAGCAGCCCGATGGTGGGAGCCACGCACAGGGCAGCTACATCCAGCACTGCCGCCCAGCAGCCCTCACTGTGTTTATCACTGGTTGCTGGACACAGCCCTGAGCACCGTGGTGTCTGAGGATAGACCCTGGCATAAGCATGGGGCAGGGGGGACATATTGCCAAGGTGTCTGGAGGAGGGTACTCCCGTCTGTGCTCAGCCTGGGGTCCCAGGTCACCAACTCCCAAGCCCTGGCCAAGCCCTGGCCTGAGCATAGCCGAGCAGATGTGGGTGGTGAGCGACCCTTTGACCCCACAGTCATGCTCTTGGCACACTGAGGCAGCAACCTGAGGTAGATTTTGGACCTGCCCTGACCTCTGAGCTTCAGGGCCTGGAGTCCCAGCTGGGGCTATCCTGGGCCCTGGCATTGCCTGTTGTCACCCGATAGTCTGATACCCCTGAGCTGTATTTGGAGACCCCTGAGTTCTTTGTAGCAGTCTCCATGTCTGGACACTGTCTCTGCCTCAGCTCCATGACACGCTGGCTCTTTAAGCTTGGTACCTCTGGCTTCGATGAGCACCTCCAGGGGAGTCGATGGGATGAGGCTATGATAGGCAGACCCGAGTGTGCAGGGTGGAGGGCTGGGGAACACCAGCAGCAGACTGAAGAAAGGCCTAGAAGTATCATCAAATACTGTATTCCTACCATAGAGAATTCTTCCTAGCTCCTATTCCCAGCAACAGAGACTCTGGGGCCAGGAAGGGTGGTAGACTCCCGCAGCTGAGTGTCTCAGTTTACAGACTGGCCACTTGTTCTCTCTATGATTGGGTTGGCATGACCATCAGCAGGCCCAGCTCCACTATCCTCTGACTAAGGAAGTCCTAGCCACCCCACACACATATCTCCTGTCCCCATGTTTTGGGGTATACACAGGGAAAGAGCCGGAGCAGCTGTGAGGCCCAGGGTCACAGCAATGTCCCCATTATGTAGGCTGGGCAGGCCCACTGAACTGGCTTCTCAGCTTTTTTTGGTTTTTCGAGACAGGGTTTCTCTGTGTAGCTTTGCGCCTTTCCTGGAACTCACTCTGTAGACCAGGCTGGCCTCGAACTCACAGAGATCCGCCTGCCTCTGCCTCCCGAGTGCTGGGATTAAAGGCGTGCGCCACCGCCGCCCGGCTTCTCAACTTTTGGCCTTGACTTTCTCCACCCATGCGGGCTTGAGCAGAGTCCACCACAACTCCTTTTTATCAGCTAAGTCAAAGGAAGATCCTTGAAGGCCGGCAGCCAGGGACTCACGCCTCAGTGCTACGGAAGGCTAAGGTAAAGGACTGCAGCGGATCTGAGGCCAGCTTGGCTAGAGTGAGTCGCACACCAGCCTGGCTATCATGGCTAGTTTTACGTCAACTTGGCACAAGCTACAGTCATCTGGAAGGTGGGAACCTCAGTTGAGAAAATGCCTCCTTAAGATCTGGTTCCAGGGCATTTTCTTAATTAGTGATTGATGGGGGAGGGTCCAGCCCACTGTGGGTGATGCCATCCCTGAGCTGTGGTCCTGGGTTCTATAAGAAAGCAGGCTGAGTAAACCATGATGAGCAAGACAGTAAGTACAATAGCCCTCCTCCATGGCCTCTGCATCAGCTCCTGCCTCCAGGGTCCTGTCCTGTTTGAGGTCCCGTCCTGACTTCCTTTAGTGATGGCCTACGATGTGGAAGTGTGAGCCAAATAAACCCTTTCCTCCCCGGCTTGCTTTCTGGTCATGGTGGTTCATTACAGCAATGGAAACCCTGGCGAAGACACTGGGCTAGACCTTGCTTCCGCTGGAGCTGGTAAGATGGCTCAGTAGTTAAGGCGCTTGCCACTCACTAAGGCTGCCAGTCCCCGGAATCTCCACAGCTGAAGAAGAGAACAGTTCATAAGCTGCCATGCTTGTGAGCACACACACACACACACACACACACACACATACACAGAATAAATAAATAAATGTTTGTCCTTGGGTGGAAGATTACAGCCTCATGAAAGAGCACTTGCCTACCATGTGTGGGGCTCTAAGTTCTGTCCTCGGCTCCCCGAAAAAAGAATAATAAAAAATAATTATCTTCAGCAGTTAATGGCTGGACGGAGGAGATGACATAAACAGAATGCTGCCACGTCGGGGGGGTTGACTTTGGAAAACCACTCGGAGCCACAGGCATCGGAGGCCTGTCAAGCACCCACCCGCTCTGGGACCTGGAGCTGATGGGGAGCCCCTTCCCCTTCGGGAAGTCTCCTGGTAGCTGGTGGGGAGCACTTACGTTGATCATAGCATTTGAGGTGATGCGGAAGAGGGTGGCCCGCTCGTTCACAGCCTTCAGCTTCTCCCCGCTCTCCGATGGGATCTTGAGGCTGTCCAGCTCATTCAGGGAGCGCTGGAGTGCAGCGCCATGCTTAGCAATGAGGTCATTGCATGTGCTGAGGTCATTTAACTTCAATGAGAGGTTCTTAAGGGTGTGGTGGAGCTCACTCTTGTCACCTGGGGCGGCAGGCTCTTCGTCGTCATCCCCGGAATCATCTAAAGAGAGAGACAGAGTTGCTGTAACCAACCAGGCGAGAGTCTCTGCTGTCTGGACTGCCGATGGCAGAGAACCACCCCGGAGAGTGATCGGTGCCCTAGACAGCGTCCGGCAATGCTCCTGGCCAAGGCTGCGGCCCCTTAGCCTGGCCCACACATGTCCAGCTGAGTCCATGGGAGGGAAGGGGGGCTGGCTAGAACGGCAGGGGGCTGTGGAGAGCCCGACTCCAGTGCCTGCCTGCACAGAGGGTACCGGCTCTACTAGGTCACAGCAGGCCATGCTGGGTGGAGCACAGATGCCTGAGAAGACAGCCGGGCTCCTCTCATCTGCAGCCATCCCAGGACAGCCAACACTTTTGGCTAACTCCATGCCCATCCCTAGTCATGCCAACTGTCCCTTGTCCTGCAAGCACTTGCGCACCCCTGCTTGGGGCCTCTCTTCCCATCATGTACATCCCGATGCCTGGAGCATTATACCCCCTCAAGTTCTCATCCCACTTACTCTCTGAGGCTCAATCCAACACCACTTCCTCTCCAAAGTCTGCCTGGAGACTCCCTTGCCACAGTCAAGACCACTCTCTTGTTGCCATACCTACTCTAGACCCTCTTCCTGTTAATCTCCACCGCCCCCTTGCAGAGCATGGCCACATCTACACACACACACACACACACACACACACACACACACACACACACACACACACACAGAAAGAGAACATGGCCACTCACTTCCAGTCAACTGGGGCTTCTGTGCAGGGGCCTGTTCCCTCTCACGACGCACACAGTAGCACAGGAATCCTTTTTTTTTTTTCCCTTCTTGCTAGCCTGGCCGGTGTCCACAGCGGCCTCTGTGGGCAGCTGGCCTGCGACCCTGCTGCTGCTTTAATGAGGGCATGGAATAGCCAGGCTGACATGGGCCCGTGATTTTCCCAGTGCCTGTCTGCTAAAGTTTTCTGAAATGCCTTGTTTTAGAAATAATCAGCAAAGGCTTTTCTTAGATGAAGGAAATATGCAACCCAAGATATAAAATTAAAAGTAAGGAAAAAAAAAGAATGCGTATTTTGAGAGAACAGATTTCTCCCACAGCAGGCAAGGTACTTGTGGGTGGACGTAACTTGGTCACTGTTCTGAGTGTGTCCTGAGCTCACAGCAGTGGCAGGCTGGCTGGCTGCACAGGACCCAAGCAGTGGGGAGCTGAGGGGAACATCTACTGCACACTGTGTCCCTGAGGTCTGCTGAGGCTTTGGGCTAATATCCAGCCCCCTCCCCACAGGCCAGAGTAACTGCAGCCCTGAGTGATCCGGTGTCTGGAGGCCACTGGAGCCACTGACAGGTGCTCTGGGCCTCCCTGGAATGGCAGGTAGACAGCGGCCCTCCCTCCCTCCCTCTCTGCAGGAGAAAGAGTGCCAGGCTGCGGGCACAGGGCTTAGCACTTGAGGGGCAAATAGGGGCTTGACTCCATCTCCAACTGCTGGCACGGCCTTTCCTCTGAATCACTAGTGGTGGTGTACCCAGTACTCAGGGTATCAAGGCTCAGCTTCAGCTACTGCACACAACGACCCAGTAATGTGGATCTGGGGACAAAAAAGTCTTGAGACAGACAGTGTCACTCTGGGCATACACTCAGCAGACTCTAAGAGACACCCGCAGATCCGTGTTTATTATGACACCAATCACAATAGCCAAGACACAGGACCAGCCTAAATTCCATTTGGGACCAATGGTAAGAGAGACACAATGAGTTATATCTCCTGCAGGAAAATGGATGGAACTGGAGGTCATCATGTTAGGTAAAACAAGGCAGGTTCAGGTAAGTATTGGATTTTCTCTCAAGAGCAGAATATGGATTAAAAAAAAAGTATGGGAATAGGAGGGGGACTATTTGGGGAGAGAAAAGAGACGAGCAAGAGGTGGAATGAGCAAGGGTGATGTGGTGTGTAGCAAAGCATATGATGCATACATGTGGAAACGACCTAATGAAACCCATTATTCTATATGTTTTGGTTTTTTTTTTAAAAAAAGAACTCCTTGGGGACATCAGGCAAGAGAATTCTAGAATATTCGGATCTATCTGTGCCAGAGTCTTGGTGCTGAGGACCCCAGCACTGAAGCACCTGCCACCTTCCTGGGCAAACAACCAGTACACCCAGTCAACAGCTGGACCCAGCAGCTGGCTCTCCAGCCAGGAGGGTTCAGTTGGGGCTTGCTGGCTGCAGGCCCACCTCAACATGACCCCCAGTTTCTGACGACCAAGTAGCCGGACATCCTCCCACGTGATGAACAGGGGGATGGTCACTGCTCCTCTATTTGACCTGTCAGTAAACAGGACACCTGTGTGCATATTTCCTTTTTTTTAAAGATTTATTTATTTATTATGTATACAGTATTTTGCCTGCATGTACGCCTGCATGCCAGAAGAGGGCATCAGATCTCATTATAGATGGTTGTGAGCCACCATGTGGGTGCTGGGAATTGAACTCAGGACCTCTGGAAGAGCAGCCAGTGCTCTTAACCTCCAAGCCATCTCTCCAGCCCATGTGCATATTTCTTAGGGCCCACGTTCTAAACCCAGGGACAAAGGATGTACTTGTGTCACACCATTAGGGGAGGAACTAGGGTCAGCAATGGTTGTCTATTCACAGAGACAGGCAGGGAGAGTCCTCCCCAGGGAGACAAGGTGGGGTGAATAAAAGAATGAATGATTTGAGGGCCTGGTGCATGCCCTCTGGTTGCCGGCAGTAGCACAGTGTTGTGACATATTGTGTACCCTAATAAACTTGCCTGGGGATCAGAGGACAGAGCCAGCCACTAGATTAGACATAGAGGCCAGACAGTGATGGCACACACCCTTAATCCTATCACTCGGGAGGCACAGATTCGTCTGGATCTCTGTGAGTTCAAGGCCACACTGGAAACAGAGCCAGGCAGTGGTGGCACACACCTCTAATCCCAGTACTGGGAAGCCCACACGTCTTTAATCCCAGGAAGTGATGTCTGGGCACAGAAAGTTACATAAGGTGTGAAGAAACAGGAACTCATTCTCTTGAGGCTGAGGATTTCATAGAGGTAAGAACATGGCTGGCCTGTTTCTCTGATCTTTCAGCTTTCACCCCAATATCTGGCTCTGGGTTTTCTATTAATAAGACCATTTGGCAATTCGTGTTACAGCACAGGGTGTCAGGTCCCACACAGAGGGCAGGATGTGGGAAGAAGTGAGTGGTGAAGTGGGAGCGGAGGGGCACGTTGGTGGAGGAACCTCTGGCACAAGCCGAGGGGTCCTGTTCCTTCCCTTCAACAAAAGGAAGTGTGCAGCATTCAAGCAGAAGACAAGCCTGGTACCAATGGCATGGTGAGCAGACTGACAGGTCAGAAGGCAAGGCCAGAACTGCTACAGAAGACCAGGGACTGGAGAGTCCTGGGTGGGCATTCCCTAAGACCAACCACACATAGAGAAGGCAGGACCCACCTAGCCCCAAGGTCCCAACAACCAGTCATGGTCACACTCCATGCCATCTCTACATACATGCTGCCCCTGGAGGAGGAGATGCTGGTCCTTAGACCACATTCCTGCAGCAGCCTTGAGGCTGCTCAAACAGAGCCCATGGACAATCCCACCCCAGCTGTGGGTGGAAACAGAGCTGAACACCGACTGAGACTTGGTCACAGTGAGTCTAGAAATCTCACAAAAAGAAAATCCACATTGGAAAGATGTATTAAATGCAGTATTTTTAGGGAGCTGTTCCAGAATCCCCAAAGATGCTCAAGGCCCCTCTATAAAATGATGTGGTAGGGCTGATGTTGTAGCTTAGTTGGTAGACTGCTTCCTAGCATGCATGAATCCATGGGTTCAATTTCCCAGGACCACAAAACCCAGGTGTCCATGCTTGGAGTCCCAGCACTTGGGAAATGGAGTAAAGAAGAGGCATTTGGACCTGAGTTTGATCCCTGGAACTATTAAAACAACAACAACAACAACTACTACGACTACTTTAAAAATGTACACACTTCTAAATCCTAGCACTTGGGAGGCAGAGAAAGGAGGATTTGACCTAGGATTTTACCATTTGACGTAGCTTACTTGGTGAGGTCAAGTTTCAAGTTCCAGGGCAGCCAGAGACCCTGGAGAGAGAGACAGAGACAGAGAGAGACAGAGACAGAGAGACAGAGAGAGAAAGAAGGAGGAGGAGGAGGAAGAGGAGGAGAGGGAGGAAGGAAAAGGAGAAGAGAAGAGAGAGAAGAGAAGAGAGGAGAGGAGAGGAGAGGAGAGGAGAGGAGGGGAGGGGAGGGGAGGAGAGGGGAGGGGAGGGGAGGGGAGGGGAAAGGAGAGGAGAGGAGAGGAGAGGAGAGGAGAGGAGAGGAGAGGAGAGGAGAGGAGAGGAGAGAGCAGACAGTGTCCAAGGAGCCCGAGGCTGTCCTCTGGCCTCCACACGATGCACACATACCTGCACACTCATGAATCTGTAAAAAACAAAAAAATGCAAAGGCATACTATATGCATAGACTTGTACACATCCTTTTGTGTATTTCAAATCATATCTCAATTATCATAACACAATCCAAATAATAGAAATGCTATGTACATAGCATTATTACTTAGGAAATGTAAAGAAGTTTGAACATGTTTAATATAAGTGTAATTTTCTCATGTGTTTTTTTTTTGTTTTTGTTCTTTTCGGTTTTTCAAGATAGGGTTTCTTGGTATTAACAACTCTGGCTGTCCTGGAACTCACTCTGTAGACCAGGCTGGCCTCGAACTCACAGAGATCCACCTGCCTCTGCCTCTCATTTGCTGGGATTAAAGGTGTAAGCCACCACTGCCTGGCTATCTCATGTTTTTTGAACAGTGGTTGTCTGAGTTTTTAGAAGTAGAATCAGTGTGTATGGAAGGTGAGCTATATTACATCTGCAAGTAAAAACTAACACAGCATTCCTCAAACTAGGAAAAACAATGGCATTAAGTCACTTTATGGTTTCTGAAGGCCACCTCTAGTGGATCCACACAAGGCTGGGGAGTGGCTCACTGAGTGCTTGCCTAGCATCTAGTACCCACCCCACAGTTATGATAACGACTGCATGGCTTCTACCTCCCACCACACCCTTCAAAAGGGGCTCTATCAGGATGGAGTTTATCCCAAAACCAGGACCAAGCATTTGGATTATGCTGTCACGGGGCTGCAGTTCTCAAGCTTATGTATGCCTTGAGGGTCCTAAAGTTTTCATGATCCATATACTCTATTCCCAGACTCTACTCGGAGTAAACTCAGCAGCAAGGAGGATCTGAGAACAATGAATATCCAGTCACTAAAAACAAAACAAACAAACAAAAAAACCAGAAACCAATGACTCATCAACACAGCTCATGCTAAGTCTTCCAGAGACATTAAGTTCAACAGGAAATTTGTAACTATATTAATACAAGAAAAGCAGCAACTGAGACCTAGGGCCAGTCAAAAGCAGGTTCCTTTGGGGGTCTGAGGTCACCAGACCTCGCAGCTACTGCAGAAACTGCAGCTGCTCAGAGGCAGAGGTGCAGAGGGAGGTGGCTAGGATTTTGAACCGATGAGCAGCTCTGGGCGGGGCCGCCTGGCCGGTCTGGGGGTCTGAAGCTATGAGGCAACAGGAGAGGGGGCCCCTGAGCCCTTGTTCTTGGTGTCTGTTTTACTCAGGCGCTTTTATGGAGCTGTCTCCATCCTGAGTTCCTGCTTTTCAGGTGCCCATCAAGTATGCTGGCCCTTGCCGCCCGGGAAGGACCTATGTCAGGTGGCTAGCAGCAGGTGGGATTTTTACCACTAGAAGCCTGAAAGCAATTCTCCATTAACCTTCTAGAAAACTCGAGTCCTTTCAAGAAACAGTGGAAACAGGAGGTCAGCCTGAGCACTTTCCAACAGGTCCAAAGTTTTGCCACTGGGGTCATAATGCAGGACAGGGCTTGACCCCAGACAAGTGGCACCTCTGAGAAAGACTCGATGAGTTAGGCCAGGAGCGGAGAGCTGGGATGGTGGCATTGTGCTGAGAGTCTGGTCTGACTCAGTTTCCACCCTGTTATCTGAGAGACTGCTCAGACCCTTCCCAAGCCATCTGCAACGGGCTTGAGTTGGGGAGCAGCCAGAGTCTTTTTTTTTTTTTTTTTTTTTTTTTTTGGTTTTTCGAGACAGGGTTTCTCTGTGTAGCTTTGGTGCCTTTCCTGGAACTCACTCTGTAGCCCAGGCTGGCCTTGAACTCACAGAGATCCGCCTGGCTCTGCCTCCCGAGTACTGGGATTAAAGGTGTGCACCACCACCACCACCGGGCAGTCAGAGTCTTTTTTAGTCACCTATATGTACCCCAACGCAGAGTTGAGATGGCTCGGGCCATTGCCCTGCTCCCTGGGAGGAGGTCTTGGGTCCTGGCCTTGGGGTCTCCTACTTTTCTGGGCTACCTCTATTACCTGTGATGTAAAAATCACTTTGGTCTCTGTTCAGAACAACCTGTAGTGCTTTCAGAGAGAAGGATGGACTCTGGTCCTTGGATCAGGGACAGCTTTCTAATAGTGAAGAAGCCCATGGAAACAAGTGTGGCCCTGTCACCGAGGTGACAGAGCGGAGCTGGGGATTCTCCTGGAGTGCCTGGCATGGCTGTGCCCAGCGTCCCCTTCACTACTTTTCCTCCCATCTCCATCAGGCACTGTGAGTAGAAATAAGGGCACCATCTGGACACGAGAGCACTCCAGCTGAGTCCCGAGCATTCAGGTCATGCTCTCAAGAAGAGCCCGGCAAAGCAGGGGGGCAGCCTAGCCCTTGGCCTCCCTTGACAGAACAAGTCAGGGTTCTGCCTGGTTCATCCAGGCTCACACTTGTTTTCAGAGGGTACACTGAGGCCTGGAGGGAGGGCCTGACGATGTCAGGTGTCTAAGTAGCCACTATCAGCCTACACTTAACCCTTCTTCTGCCCACGTGACCAAGATGTTTCTGCTGGGGGCTCAGAGCCTGGGTGGTGCATCCTTATATAGTGAGAAGGGTCAGCAGAGGTCCCTCACTGCTCCGTGTGTCTGCCATCAGAGCCCTCAGGGGGTGAGTGCTGCTGGCCTCTGATCACGTGCTGTGTCCCAGCTGCTGCTGACAGGGCCTGTGGGGAGCACTGGCAGGGTGTCAGACAGACATGCTGTGCCTCGCTTTCCCTCCTAGCAGAGGCCCCCTCAGAGTGCACACTGGGGAAACGCAGGCAGGCGTGACGAAGGAGGCTGCTGTCTTTGCAGGGCAGCAGCTGGGAGTGAGGGGCCAGTCAGAGGAATAGAGTACACAAAGCACCCCTCTCTGCCCGGGGAGGGGGTGGGCTGTGGTTCCTCCTTCGTGTCCAGCCTGTGCCTAAACCCTCTGATGGGTCAAGGCATGCCTCTTTCCCCCGCTTTTCTGGAAGCACACTGCAAGCCCATGGTGCCTCTAACCACCTGCCTTCCGCCCTCCTCCATCGAACCTGGGCAGCTGCTTTGCCATATTGGGGGCACCACCCGACTCTGTATGGCTGGCACTTCTGAGAGATGTTGCACCCAGACTCAACCTGGGTACCAGAAATTCGGGATGCCAGTTTGGAAGGGGCAACTTGCCTGTGATCAACATCCTGCAGCAGATGGCAACTGCCTCAGAGGCAACTAAGGCTCACACAAGGGGCCAGGTTATTTTGTTTAAAACAATCGTTGAACAAATAACTCAATCCATGCACACTTAGAAAACTCACTTCGTTTTTTTTTGTTTTTTTTTTTGAGATGGGGTCTCATGTATCCCAGGCTGGACTCGAACTTGCTATATAGCCAAGGATGACTTTAACATCTCATCTTAACTCTACCTCCTGAGTGCTGGGATTGCAAACATGAACTTTCACTCCTGGTTTATGTGATGCTAGAGACGGGACCATGTGCGCATGCTAAGCGAGCATTCTAGAACTGAGCTACACCTCCAGTCCTGAGCAAACTCATCTTTTAGGAGAGCAAGTGGGAGAACGAGCTTAGAGTGGACAGGTATGACAGTGAGCAAGCCAGGGAGCTGGGCCCATGCTCGGACATTCCAGCGTGTTAAGTCATCACAAAACTGGTCTGGGAGAGGC
Source organism: Peromyscus californicus insignis (assembly GCF_007827085.1). Lineage (NCBI taxonomy): Eukaryota > Metazoa > Chordata > Mammalia > Rodentia > Cricetidae > Peromyscus > Peromyscus californicus. Next base: position 6,874,949 of record NW_026294424.1, read on the forward strand.
ACACCTAGTCTGCATGAGATGAAGCCGTGACTTCCAGTCGGGGACCCTGCACAGTAAGTCCCATCTAGTTGGACTTGAGTATCTCATTTAGCCTCAGTGGCCTGCAAGATTTCATTTCCCATCCCAGATGCCGACCTGGCCAAGAGGATGGAGCTAGGACAGTCCTCGCCATCCCACATCCTTACTTAGCAGGAAGCTGGCTGGCCTCAGCACAGAGGGCATCTGGGTAGATCAGGGTGGGAGCCTACATCCTCTTCATCACCTAGTGGGATCCAGGGAACCCAACTGGAAAACTGATGGACTGAGGCCTTGAAACTTAGAAGAGGCAAAGTGAAGTCCTCAGGGTGTCAACACACACACACACACACACACACACACACACACTGCACACACTCCATTCTGACTTTCTTCCTCCAACACATCCTAAGGCTTTAGTAGGTTGGCCTTGCTGGACCCAGCAGGCTCCTAATGTTCAGATCAAACACTCCCAGAGAAGTGACTAGCCAGGATCCCAGTGTGACTGAGCCACCTTCAAAGCACGCAGCTTCTGAAGCAAGGACATATAAACAGGGAGGGTGGAGACAGCGTTCTTCCCCACAGCCAACTCAGGGCCAAAGGACGCTTTGTGCCTTCCAATACAAATTGCTTCTCTCTGATGGCAGGGAGCTGGGCCTGAGACATTCTGCTTCCCTCCGCCCGTGGTGTTCCCAGGCCGACCAGACTAATGGCATAGCAGCTCCAGACTGTGGAACACCAAGAGCAAAATTACCTCAGCCTCTAAGACAGGCACGGGACTAGGAATGAGGTGCTGGTCAGCTCTTAGATGGTGCAATCACATGGAATAAATGACCACAAAAGACCGGTCCCGGGCTGGAGAGATGGCTCAGAGGTTAAGAGCACTGACTGCTCTTCCAGAGGTCCTGAGTTCAATTCCCAGCAACCACATGGTGGCTCACAACCATCTGTAATGAGATCTGGCGCCCTCTTCTGGCCTGCAGTCATACATGCTGATACATAATAAATAAATCTTTAAAAAGCAAAACAAAACAAAAAAAAACCAGTCCCTCCCTGATGAACTTGATCCCCAGGAAAGCACTGATTCTTAAAATACCCATCAGGGTCACATGGAACAATGAATTCGTATTGCTAAAAAGGGAATAAACTCATGAAACCCAGGCCACCAATGTGTTACAGAGCAGCATTCAGGACACGGCTTTCCCACTCACAGCAAAGCCCCCTGTAGGGATGAGCTTCCAACACTTAGTGGCTGGCCTGGGCTAGCTGATTCCCTCACCTGATCCCAAATTTATGATCTTTCTGGAACTTCTGAATGTGACTGCTTAGAGAGAACATGCAGATATACTTGGTCAAGATGGAGCCATGCTGGGACGTCCAATATGGCTGTTATCCATATAAGACCCTTAGATAACAAGCAGTGGCCTGGGACGGTGACCCCAGCACTTGGAGGCTGTGGCAGGAGCATGGCGAGCTGTAAAGTCAGCCTGCACTACAGAGATGGATCCTATGTGTATGTCAGAGAGAGAGAGAGAGAGAGAGAGAGAGAGAGAGAGAGAGAGAGAGAGAGACAGAGAGACAGAGAGAGAGACAGAGACAGAGGAAGAAGGAAGAAGGAAGAAGGAGGAAGAGCAGGAGGAGGAGGAGGAGGGAGAGGAGGAAGAGGAGGAGGAGGAGGAGGAGACAGATGTAGAGACTGAAACAGGAGTGATGAAAATACAAACAATGGACACCAATATCACCAGCAACATGGGCAGTAAGAGAAAAGTGTAGAACAGACTCTTCCCTTGAGGCTTCAGAGGGGTCTGGCTCCACTAACACCTTGATTTTGAACTTGTAGCCTCTGCAACTTGAAGAGAAAATATATCCCAGTTGCCTTCATGCTGCAGGCCGCAGGAATATATCATAAGTACTCAGCTGGTTATGGCAAAGTCACTACCTGGAGGAATCAGGGAATTCCTCCAGAGGAAGCCAAATCCCAAGGAGTTTTTGGTGTTACTTGGCTTATTATATATCAGCTGTCTTCTGTTATGAAAGTCATGTGTGCCTTCATAGTTTTCCCAATTGACTTTTCCCTAAGAAGGGCTAACAGTGTGGACTGATCACTCTCTGGACATACACATTCCAGGTATTTGGAGAACTGCCTCAGGAAAGGCTTTCTCTGGAATCAGATAGCTCCCTTGGCCACTTTCAAGGACTAGCAGTATTAACAGTCCACATGCAAGTCTCCTGATTTAAGGTAAATTCCATAAGGAGACACCACCTAGGTCAGGTGGACGTTAAGTAATAGCTTTACACAATTCAGCTCGGACCCCCCTTTCTTACAGACTTACTAACTTTATAGACCTCTAACTCCTTACCTAACCACTTCTAGGAATATTTAGATAACCTTCTGCGCTGACAGCTATGCAAAGCCAGAACCCCAGTTCAAGCCTCCCTGTAATTATCATCATTGGCAGCAACCGGCCAGGTCCATCCCCAGATGGAGGAAAGTACCTTATCAGAGATACCTCTGTACTTTCTAAGAACAGACTACCCATTTGAGAAGCCTGGCGGATGTGCCAATTAAGCCTTACTTCCTCCTTTCCCAAATCTTACCTCCAGTTCCAGATCGCCCTTTAACTATCACCAGAGGCATCTAGCTGTACACAGGTTGCCTAGTGACTGAGCACACTTTTCCCCACCTAGTAGAAAAACAATAGATAGCTTGGACAGATAGGAGCCACAGGAAAAAAGAAGACAGTTTTATTTTCTCCCATTGACCTAGCAACTTATAGATTCTTAACATTTTTTACCAATCACGTTTAAGATTATAGTTGAGCACATAAGAGCCCTCTTCTTAGATATTACCTGAATCTAGCCTTTAGTTAATTCATTTCCCCATTGGTCACTTCCTTTTGGGGTTGCAAATGATAATTAATGGTTATTGCCTCTCAATGTGATTCTTATCACCCCTCCGTTTGACCCTGGAAGCCTGGCTTTATATACCAGGACTTCCAGGGCACGGAGGGACGGATAAGAGAAAAGAGAATGGAAGAACTAGATGGGTAAGAACTTGAGAGGAACAAACTGAGATGGGGAAAAACTAGATTGAAGGCTAGAAGAGAGGACCAGAGGAATGAGATGGAAGATGAGGAAGAGTCAGATGGGGAAATACTAGCTGGGTAAGAACAAGATGAAAAGGACATAGATGAGGCAGAGTTAAGATGAAAGAATTAAGCTAGAACTTAGAGGAAGCAGTAGATAAATATAGAGAGAAATCAGGCAAGAAAGGAGCTAGACATGAGAACAGAACTGAAGCTGGGTATAAAGGATGTTATGCCAGAGGAATTAAAGCAAGTGGACTATAGAGCTCGGTGTGCTGAGATTCTATTTCCCAAAAATAGTCCTCGCCATTAGTAGTTCTCTCTCCTGAGCCCCTGGGATGTATAATATTAAGGCTGGTCCCTCAATTATTATACAAGACCTTCATCCACCGATGGGTGGTAACTGGTCGTGCACAGCGGCACCAGAGAACTTAAACTGGCTTAAAATAGAACACTTATCAGTGCGCAGACCTGAAGTCTGACGTTCTAAACTCAGGGTGGTAGAGCTGTGTCCCCCAGGGACACTTACTGGGGAGTGTATTTGCCTTTCTCACTCTGAGAGGCTGCCCTCACTCCTTGGCTGGTATCATCATCTTCCTCCATCCTCAAGGCTGGCAGGTACTCTCGGGCTCTCCTTCTTTCATCTTTTAAGAACCTTTGAGATTATACTGGGTCCACCTGTGTGATCCCCATTTTAAGATCTGGAACCCAATCCCATTTGCCTAGACCCTTTGGGCATGCACAGCAACAGACTCACGGGCTCTGGGAATTAGGACATGACATTTTCAGCTATGATTAGATGACACCCGGTACTGCTGTGGCTTACACCTGTCACATCCTTCCTCTATGGCTGCTCTCTGGGGTTTGACTCACTGACCCAGCCAGTGATCTCTAGGTGCTTTAGCTGATCACTGAGACTCCTTCCTGAGCACAGGGACCTCATGGGCCCTTTGGTCTCTCTGAAAAGCTAGAACAGATGCCACCCTGGCTAGTACTTCTATAAGGAAATGGCAGTATGGTTGGTGTAGGGAGGCCTGGTGTCCTGTGTCCACCGTCATGGAGCCTGGGTTAAGTGCGTCAGTCCCTGTGCTAAGGGTGTTTTAGGAAGGATGTATTCATAGTATAAAATAATGCGCATCATTATGCTTTGATTGTTTCAACCTCCATCACTCTCCCTTGCTGGGTCCTCTTCTCTTTCCAAGCAGCCTCCTTATTCTCATACATCCATACATATGCACGAATGTAAATAATCATATTAGCTTAGATTCCACACAAGAGAAAACACACACTATTTGACCGAATCTGTCTTATTTCTCTTAACACAATGATCTGCAGTTCTACTCATGTTCCTAAAAATGACCGAATTTTGTTCTTTTTTTTTTTTTTTTTTTGGTTTTTCGAGACAGGGTTTCTCTGTGTAGCTTTGCGCCTTTCCTGGAACTCACTCTGAGGCCCAGGCTGGCCTCGAACTCACAGAGATCTGCTTGGCTCTGCCTCCCGAGTGCTGGGATTAAAGGCGTGCGCCACCACACCCAGCCGACCTAATTTTGTTCTTAATGGCTAAATAAAACTTGCTGTAATACCTGTTTTATTAACCTACCGATTGCAGGACATGACGGCGGCAGTAATCTCAGATGTAAAGATAAGGCCCTCACTAATTTGCATGCCTTCCTCACACAGGGACACACTAATCTCCATAGAACGATACAGAGTTTTAGTATGTCTGCTGCAGAGGTGTGTTCCTCTGGGGGTGTAAACGCCTCCTCTGGGACAGTGCATGGCTAGCACAGAGCTGCCATGTAGTATGTCCTGGGACCCCAGGCCCTGGCCTGCGGAATTCTCCATTCCCTCATCAGCACAGCTCCCATTTGCACAACACTGTCTGGTTTCCTGTCACATCAGAGGTCAGACCACAGGGAGCCCCTGTTCCCTGGGCCCCAGCTCCCCTCCGAGGGCTCTCCAAGCCTCTTTCATAGCAGGAGGTGAAAGTCTGGCTGAGGAGTTCCCTCTGCATGGGCCACCAGGCCAGAACCCTCTTTCCTAGGGAGGCTCCTAAGAAGGACAGGTTGCCATGGCAACTGTAGTGCCAGGTGAACTATTTTTAGAAGCAGAGCTTTCTTTCATCTTTGGGAAATGGATATTGGTGGGGAATCCCTGTATGCATGGTGCTGCGTGGGCACCCAGGTTAAACTAAGAGCCAGCAAAGCTGCAAGGCCGGTTCAGTCGGAGAGGGTGGTGACATGTAGGGCACCCCTCTCCTGCCCGCTCTGCATGCCATTGCTTCCTTTTCTGTGGGACTCTTTGGGGTCAAGTCACAGGAAGGCCAGTGGGGAGAGCCCAACACAGGGGTGAGAGTGGCCAGTGTTTCCAGAGCAGCGACAGAGAGGAAAGCAGTGAGACCGGGAGCCACCCAGGGCTCCCTCAAAGCCATGGCCTGACCTCCTGAGTGTGCTTTCCTGAGGGCATCTCGTGGGGCTCCTCTTCTGTGGACGCCCTGGACAACGACAGCAATGAACTACCCTGTGGCAAAGTGGATGGTGCCGCACCCCTTGAGGAGACGGGTCTGGGGCTCTGAGAAGACTGGCTACCCAGCCACTGGAAAACATGACAGGATCTAATCTGATGGAAAATCAGATGACAATAAATAATGAATCGTGAAACCCTGTCAGATGGAAACACCAGCCAGGGCGCCAGGGCGCTCTTCATCCTCCAGGCCTTGCCAGGGCCCGTCCCATCCCTTCTCCCACGTAAGATGAGGCAAGTGTACTGAGGAAGGCAGGGCATGTTCTCCAGGACAAGGTGGGGGGCAGTCAGTCCCTTGCCTCACCAGGGACCACTAATGCCAAAGCTGCCGGGAATCTCTCACCTTCCAGCCAGGAAATGCTCAGGGGAAGCTGCACTGGGACCACAGAGCACACACCCTGGAGGACCAAGACACTTGCTCCCTAGATGGCCTGGAGGCACAGGCCTACAATCCTGGCTACTCAGGAGGTTGAGGCAGGAGGATTGAAAGCTCCAAGCCTGCCTGGGCAACTTAGTGAGACTGTCTCAAAGCACACAACCAAACTCTGAGCCTACACTGTATAGGTTTATATGACCTGTTCAATAAGTATGAGGCCTAAGCATCAATCCCCAATGCCACAGGAAGAAACAGGAAGTGGAGGGAGTCAGCACTCATGGCATCAGAACCATGGGTCAGCTCAAAAGGGCACCGGAGCACAGGTTAGGCGGCCCACAAAGGCAGGGTGCCTTTCCTCAGCAGGTGACCTGGAGCTGCATGCATCCTCCACTGGCCTCAGTACAATGGCCACTCCTGGCAGCTGCCGCTCACCTTGGAAGTAAGTGTGGAGGTGTGGAGATGGAGCATAAAACAGTCACTTGCTGTGATATCACACTCAACCCGGTACCCACACCCTCCTCCTCCAGTCAGATGAGGGCCCAATGGGGATTCATAGAGCCGTCCTGAAGGAAAGCAGCTATGCATCCTGGACTCAGCCCTGAGGACAGCTGGCCCTTTCCAGGGTGTCTGGATCCCCTCACCCTGTCCTGGTGAGTCTCACTCCAGGTGGCGAGGATGTTGGAAAGATTGGGAGCTGGGGCAGGTGAAGCAGGAATGGATGGTGCCGGATGCGCCGCGCCTGGAAAGCCACCTGTGAGACTGCCTGGCATGGACACAGTGGAGAGGGTGATGGGTGTGGCCGAGCTGAGCAGTCAAGTTCTAGGGCTCCCTCCCTGCCTCTGCCATACTGGGCCGAGAGCAAGGGACTCACCTGCACCCACTGCAGGTGGGTAGGTACCTCCCCGGCCTCTCAGGTTGGTTGGTTTGGAGACCAAGGGAGCCTCTCCCAGGCCTGCCTCTCCTTTCCCACACCAGCCCCCACTTGAGGGCCTTTGTCTGTGAATCAGTCTGAAGTTCCCGCCTAGGGGCCCAGCCTACTGTTTCAGGGGAGTCTGGTGACTTGGGGGTGTGTGCATCTATGTTTCCACAGCTTCCTGGGTGACTTCACGCTGCAGCCTGGACAAGTGCCACTGAAGTGGATGCTGCCTGAGGTCCTGCCAGCTTTGACATCCTAATGCTAGGTTCCAGCCCCAGACACTGCTCTCCATCTGTCCTCCATGCTCCAGTTCTGCAGGAGTAGCAACCAAAGCTGAGGGCTGCTAGGCGTCTTGATCCTGGGGCTCCCCTGCCATGCTCTGGCTGCCCTCTAGGAAACCACAGAAAAGCACAGGATCTCTCCCATCACCCCGACATTTCAGTATGATGAAATCTGGCCCCTGTCCATATTACATAGATTCCATTTTTGGCTTGTATTTTTATTTATCATCCCATGAGTCTTTGCTCATCTCTACAACTTAGTTACCTGTGAGCAGCTGATTTATATCCCGTTCATTTGTGGGCTGTGGCTTCCCCATGGCACCAGTTTTTGTTTTTGTTTTTTTTGGGGGGGGCAGGACAGGTGGGCATCTTTTTGCCTTTACTGTCATAATGCAGAGGTGCCATCCTAGGCAGACCCAAGCATAGGTCTCCTGAAGCCACTGATCTTACCCTGGGCAGTCTCTGGACTGGGCCACTAGGCTGATTGCTGAGGTTCAGCCCTCCTCGACCTTTGCTTGTTTGTAGCAAGCTAGCTCTGGCTAGCTTAGAACTTGTTGTGTAGACCAGGTTGGCCTTGAACTCAAAGAGTTGCCTCTGCCTCCCGAGTGCTGGGATTAAAAGTGTGTACCATCAAGCCCCACAAGAAGGATCTTGAATGGACAGCAAATGCACACATGAGCATTTCCTTTGATGAGATGCCAATGCCCATCTCAAGGTCAAACCAAGTGCAACTCAGATCTAAAGCTGGCATCCAGTCAGCCACACAGGAGAAGCGCTGAGCAAGTCACCGGAAACTCCCGGCTTACATTTTCCTGGCCCAAACACTGCCCTGTTGCCTTATCCTTGGAAACTATCTGATACTGGTGTAGTCACACTAGAATCTTCCATTGGCAGTGCCTCCAGGGGATCAGTAATGAAGGGCAAGTGGAGACAAGGTAAAGGGCTATGCCTCCAGAGCCCCAGGGTCCTGAAAGGGCAGGCGCTGCCTCTGCTCAGGATCCCCGAGTGCCAGAGCTGGGCATCCAGGCAGGACTGCAGAGACTGCCAGATGAAGGGGTGACCCAGAGACAGTAGACTGGGGATGTGTTTCATCAGCGTCACCGCCACAGAAGGGTCTGCTCGGTAGGGCTGAGGTTGAAGAGTCGCGGGGTGGGTTAGGGATTTCTGTTGTGCTATGTCTGCCTCTTGAACTAAGAGAGGACTCAGAGAGACAATGAAACACATCTACAGTGCCATGACTCTCCCCAAGAGCTGGCCTGCAGAGGCCAGGCCTTGCTGTGGAGTCCTACCTCCCACTCTTGTGGGTGCAGCATCTGGGGTGTGTCGTCACTGCTGGAGACAGGTGGCCTCCAACTACCCCGGCAGTTTAGGCTGAGCAGGAAGAACAATCTCAAGGAAAGCTGCCATGGAAGGCAAAGCAAAGGAGGGTGGGCGAGGAGCCAGCTCCTTTTCCTCTAGCGGGGGAGGGGGGTAGCTCCTTTTCCTCTGGTGGGGGAGGAGCCAGCTCCTTTTCCCCTAGTGTGAGGGGGAGGAGCCAGCTCCTTTTCCCCTAGTGTGAGGGGGAGGAGCCAGCTCCTTTTCCCCTAGTGTGAGGGGGAGGAGCCAGCTCCTTTTCCCCTAGTGTGAGGGGGAGGAGCCAGTTCCTTTTCCCCTAGTGTGGGGGTGGGGGTGGGGGTGGGGGTGGGTGGCACTGCTCCAGCCTTCTTGAAGGCCCTGTGCTCAAGTCACCCCTTGCTGCCCAGGAGGCTAGTGAGCTTCATTCTTGGGAGTCTTGGCAAGCACATTTCTTAGCACTACTAAAAGTGTCTTTGTTTTATTTTCTAAAAGAAACCCAACATTAGAATTTCTGAGAGGTGACGCTATTTGTCAAGGGATTAAAAGGGTTGTTGATTGTTCAAAAAAAAAAAAAAAAAAGTAGTGAGCTGTTTCTAACTGCCAAGTCCCACTGACTGGAAACGGGTACTTGGGTAGGACATACTGACTCACAGAACCTTTCAGGTTGAGCTTGGTAGAGGGTTGGATCAAGGCAAGGCCAGGGAGGGAAAAGCAGCAGAATGGGGAGAAGGGCAGGGAAAAGAGGGGGTGTCTGAGTGTGGAGCCTGAGAGGAGAGACCCATGTCGTGCACTGTCAACCCGCTTCTGGAGACTCATTTCTCAGCTGCTCCCCAAGCCTAGTATATACTCCTCAAATCCTAAGCAGGTCCCCAGAACCTGGCTGAGACTCTCCCATCACCTAACTGCTCAGTAACCTCTCATGGAGGCTGAAGAAACCTGAACAGGCCAGTGATGTACCCACCTACCATGTGTTCTCTGAGTATAGCAAATCATGATCTAGAAAAGTCTGCAACCCCACAGTCAGGCAGTTCTGTGTTACAGCAGTGTGCACAGGTCCAAAGTCTTTGGGCCAAATTTCCACCCAAATCTCTCTTGGATTTGCTCAATGGTGACCTTGCTGGAATCCTTTTAGCTAGGTCACCTTGTACCAGGACCTTTCCGTGCTAGGCCAGGCAGGATCTATGAAATCTGTAGCGGAGAGCTGTACAGCCTCTAGAGGCTGTGGTGAGGACTTCAAAGGCTATTTAGGATTCTAGGGCCTTGGGGTCTTGGGGCTCTGTCCTGTGTAAGGCCCCCTTTCTTAGTGCAGCCTCTGATCAGAGACCTGGGTAACAACAGCAGCGCTTGCTGACTACACAGCATCACTTCACGCCATTCATTAAGCACTCCTAGGGCTACCACACTCCTGCGCCATGAGCTCTACTTCTGGGCACCACTAATGTCAAGAATGCTGCTACAGGGACCTACGAGATGGCTCAGCAGATAAAGGTGCATGCTACCAAGCCCGAAGACTTGAGAACCCACTTGATGGAAGGAGAGAAGCAATTCCTGCAAGTTGTCCTTTGACCTTTGTATGTGCATGTGTGCACGCACACGAACATACACAGACACACACACAGACACACACACACACACACACACACACTTTAAAAAAGACTGCTGCTATGGTTTCAATATAATTTGAATCAGTCCCCCAAAGGCTCATGTGGCAGCGTTTTAACTGAGATGGAATATTATTTGGACAAGAACTACAGAAAGCTAAAGATTCACAGTGTTAGCCCTAGATCAACCACCCAGAGAGATCATATAGCTCATGAACTAAGGAAGCAAAGAAGAGTCAAAGACTAAAAGTAGACCACAGCAGAAGAGGGTGGCGAAGAACGAAATAGAGGCAAGATAAAACAAACCAAACGGGCGTTTTAACCAAGTGTGTCAGCCAGATGTGTTGGGAAGTGCCTGCAGCCAGTGACGGGGGTAAAGGAAGACCACTCAAGGCCAGGAGCTGCAGGCCCCGCTGGGGGCCTGTGGGATCTGCCTCTAACTGAAAAACAGAACCAAATGGTAAACTAGCACCGGTCACACTGCAGGAAAACGGTCTCTGTGGTTCCATTAAAAGTCAGAGCCTAAAGGGCTGGAGACATGGCACAGTGGCAGAGTGCCCTAGAAGGAGCAGGGACCCGGTTACACCCCAGCACCGAAGAGGGGAAATCAGACTTTATCCGTCATCTATTTCTAGAGCACGAGCCATTCTATGCCATCTATGCCGCAAATGTAAAAGCACAGATAAAGGATCCAGCCGTGTGCTTTCCAGGAAACACGCTTCGGATGTAAAGAGACAGATGGGTTCAAAGCAAAGAACTGGAAAGAGGGAAAGGCGAACGGGAATCCCAGGAAAGCCAAGTGGCCTCCTCGGCTCTAGAAAGCAGACTCTGTGCGGACACATGAGGACAGAAGACACTCCCAAATGTGTGTGACAGTGTTGGAGAGAATGAGGTGAAGGGGACAGATCCGCAGTCCCACTGAGCGGCTTCATGGCTGCCCCACCCCAGCCCCCTCGTGAGGTGTAGACAAAATTAGCGCGGGCATAGAGGAGATGGGGATCTACGTCGTTGTCTTCTTGATTTATTTTAATTTTATGTGTATGAATGTTTTGCCTGCATGTATGTTTGTATACCATGTGCATGATTAGTGCTCATAGAGGCCAAAGGGTCCCTGGAACTGGAGTTAAAGACAGTTCTGAGCTGCCATGTAGGTGCTGGGAACTAAACCTGGGAACTAAACTAATCCAGTGCTCTTAACCATAGAACCATACCTCTAGTTCTTAAAAAGGATTATTTTTAGTTTTAAATGCATATATTGTTAGGTCTCAAACCCAGGACAAACAGCTGAGATGCCTATTAACATATCAAGCCGACTCGGGCCCCCAGGTCCTCCCAGCATCCCTCAGTCCCTACTTGTTACAAGGTCCTCCTTGTTGGCATACCCACCACCTACCCTGAACTCTCTAGCCCAGGGGCTGCCCTTTCCCTAGTTCCTCTGGCCCCCATATAACTCTTTGGCAATGCCAGTCTCTTGGTCCAGGCTGTCCCTCTTGGTTGGTAGTTCCTCTCTTGCTCTCTCCACACTCCCCCCACCAACCTCTCTCCTCACATGGTCCGGCTCAGTCTAGCCATGTTCACTCTGGACCCTTCCAGATGTCTCTGTCTCTGCCTGTTTTCTCCCTTACATCTATAATAAAAACCAACCCCTTAGGAGCCATCATGTCCTCCTACACTCTGTGTGTGTGTGTGTGTGTGTGTGTGTGTGTGTGTGTGTGTGTGTGTGTGTTTACCTGATCTCCTAGAGCTGGAGTTACAGGCAGTTGTAAGATACCAATGTGGTTGTTGGGAAATGAACTTGGGTCCTCTGCAAGACCACCATGCACTTTTAACCACTGAGCCATCTCTACAGCCCCAAGTCTCTTTTTGCTGTTAACCAAATGGAACTTTACCCTACAGCAGCAGAACAGACGTTCTTTTCACAAACACTAAGACAGAGTATGTGCCGTAAGTCAAACCTCAAATTCAAAATGACCAAAAATATATTATGTGGCTATTATATAATTATATTAGAAACAAAAAGGCATCTGGATTAAAACACACACCCAAATGTATAAAATTAAATCATATACTTCTACATAGTCAGTGGGTAAATAATATATCAAAAAAGTAGAGAACACGCTGGAATGGATAAAAATAAAACACTGAAATTTGTGAGAAGCAGCTAAAGTAGTGCTTGGAGGGAAATTCTGGCTTTAAATATTTATTCTGGAAATTAGTAGACTTAAAATGAGTTCTCTAAATGTATATGTTAAAGAGCTAGAAAAAGAAGCTCAGGGACCAGAGAGAGCTCAGCCATCTCCAGTGTGCGCTGTTCTTGCAGAGGACCCTGGTCTGGTTCCCAGCACCCACATCAGGTTGCTCCCAACAGCCTGTAACTCCAGCTCCAGGGGATCTGACCCCTCTTCTGGCCTCTGTGCCACCCCGACCTCTGTTCACAAACACATACAGAGATCTCTGCCCCCCACATACATAAATAAAGGGTAAAATAAATCTAAAAACAAAAAGAAGAGCGACCTATACTCAAAGTGAATGGAGCAAAAGAAAGCAGAAATGAGTGAACCAGGGGAAGAATCACGATGAAAAAAATGAATCTGAGAGGCTCTTTGCGATCAACAGGGTTGGTACTCCTCCAGTGACATCAACTACGAAATAAAGCCACACATCACTGGCAGGAGTGAGGAGGGGCATTGCTGTAGGTCTTGCTGATGCTGGAGGATATTAAAATATTAAAAACGTTATGCCAGTAAGTCCAACCCCTTCACTTAACAGAAATCTCCCTGATATGGGACACCTCCCCGAAGGAATAAACCGGAAATTATATTTAAAGAACTAGTTAAGCTCTTTACAAAGCAACTGAACTTAAAATTAAAACCTTTCCCTTAAAGAAACCCAGGCCTACATTTTACACTGAGTTCTACCAAATACATATAGAGAGAGACGCGGTAAAAGCAGTTCAGAAACATTCTGTGAGGCCAGTGCTATACCAGCATCAAAAGCAGACAGACACTGTAAGAAAAGAAAATTACAGTCCAAGAACTCTCATCAATAGAAGTACATTTTTAAAAACAAAATATTAGCAAATAAGATTCCACAAAATGGATAATATCATGAACAAGAGGGACTTACCCCACGAACTGAAAGTTTTACATTTGAAATGGACACAATTTATATTAACAGTATAAATTAAGAATGTAATCAACTCAAGAAATACTGAAAAATTATTTGCCAAAACTTGACACTGACTCAGGATAAAAACAGAACACTGTAAAGGAGGAACACCTTCACTCATACAAAGACATCTACAAAAACCTACAGTCATCACCAGGCTTGATTAAAAAGTGGAAGCTGAAGAGTTGGAATATAATATTCATGATAGTCACCATCTCAGTACCACCCTGGAGATCTCAGCCAGTGTAGCAGGTCAAGAAAAAGAAACCGGCCGGGCGGTGGTGGCGCACGCCTTTAATCCCAGCACTCGGGAGGCAGAGCCAGGCGGATCTCTGTGAGTTCGAGGCCAGCCTGGGCTACCAAGTGAGTTCCAGGAAAAGGCGCAAAGCTACACAGAGAAACCCTGTCTCGAAAAACCAAAAAAAAAAAAAAAAGAAACCGAAAGATAACACCATTGTGCTGTATTAGGAAGACCTGAGGAGTCTAGCAAGCGAACTCACGAGACTGAAGAGTCAAGGTCAGGTACAAAGGGTTTTCTTTCTCTAATACCTAGAAAATAACATTTAAATAATACCTCTTGTTACATCACCAATACTAGCAGATAAAGATGTAGTAGGTTCAAGATAGCACACAGCTAAGAGGAAGTTTAACAGATAAATAGACAGGTATACTATGTTCATAGATTGGACACCTCAACGGTGTTACTAACCCAGCTCACTAGCCTGTACAATTGTTTAAAAACTCAGAAAATAAGCATTGGTAAGGATGTGTAAAAAACGGAAACCCTCACCTTAGGAAACTAAGGGGCACAGCCACTTTAGAGAGCAGTATAGCAAATATTATATAACCTAGTAATCTCATTCCTGGCCACAGACCTGAGAAAATGAAAAAAAAAATGTACGCACTCAAAAACTTTCATGTGAACATTCATAGCAGTATTTTTCATAATGGGCCCAAAGCAAAATCAATTCAAAAGAAGTATATCCATAAGTGGAAATATTGTTCAACAATAAAAAGGAACAAAGGACTAGCCGAGCAAAGCACTCACCCCCTTGCTCGCTCACTCACTCATTCTGTGTGGATGCAACGTAAGCAGCTCCCTCAAGCACCTACTGCTGACTTCCCTGCTATGATGGGCTGAACCCTCAAACTGGGAGCCAAAATGAACCCTCCTTTCCTTTAGCTGCGTTTGTCAGGGTGTGTTTTTATCACAGCAATGACAAGTGACTGATACAGGCGGTGATGTCCGTCCACAATGCACATATAAGCTGCAAAAGGTTCTACCCAGGAGAACTATGTGTCCAGTCAATGTGCAGAGCTACAGAGGAGGGCAGCAGACAGTGGCTGGTGCCAGCTCAGCCCTAGTGACTACCCCATGTCCCAGCTCCACCTCTGGAGGGGGGCTGCACCTGTCATACCCTGGGCTTCACTTACATCTGATGCCCGTCTGGAACTCAGCCTCCAGTGGAGCATGTTGAGTGAGCAGCTGACTGACAAGGGCAGGGCTCAGAGCCATCCAGGGTGACCCAGATTCCAAGATATGGCATTTAAAGTGACAGGGTCCTCTGTCCCTTCCAAGGGCACTGAAGAAAAAGTGGAGGCATTTTTCTTTGGTGGCAGTTGCTGCTTTCCAGAGAGCAGGTTCTTGGAAGGCATAAGTTGCGCCTGTCAAGTGCACACAGCCCTGCTAACCGGTGTGGATCAGTGTTGACTGAGAACCACTGTGTGTCAGTGGCCACATCAGGTGCAGCAACACACCAAGCTCTCCATCTCACCAAGTCTCCATTCCTCTCCTTCCCCAGTTATCACTTCCTGGGGTCAGTATGACTGGATACAGCCCCTCTTACCTCAGTGTTCCCACTTGTAAAGTGGAGAATAAATGTAGTAGCACCCTGGTAAATGGAGGGCCTTGACTTACAAGATACGTACTGTATGTACTCTTATGAAGACAGCTTGTAGTACAGGGAAAAGGTTGATCTGGGAAATGAGAAATATCCCCAAACAGGCTCCAACAGCAGATTCATAGGGGGAAAAGGAACCATTCAAAAAACACTGCTGGGCTAACAGAAATCAGCTATATATTTTTGTATCCTTAGTAAAAGAAACTTTATAACATCTGCCACCCCCCCCAAAAAAAAAGCAAAAAAAAAAAAAAAACTAGGTCAGATGTAATAAAGATGTCAGTGTGGACCTTTAAAATAGTTTATGAGGAAATACAGGAAAATATCTGGACTCTCCAAACAGAAGCATAAAGTGGTATCCATAAAGCCTGATAAATCAGCTATTAAAACGAGGAACACCACTGATAATGTGATCATAGAGCAAGGACAGACAAGAAACTTGATGGGACGGAATTGGAAATATGGGCATAAACCCGACTCCCACGGTCAGTTGACTTCCAGCATGGGTGGAAAGACAGTCAAACAGGAGAGGAAAAATCTTTAAGGTAATGTTTCTAGGACGGAATGTATCAGAATAAAACTGGGCACCGCACTCCCCGCCTCTAACACGGACCGGCAGTCTACTCAGAAGGCC
This sequence comes from Peromyscus californicus insignis, assembly GCF_007827085.1. Lineage (NCBI taxonomy): Eukaryota > Metazoa > Chordata > Mammalia > Rodentia > Cricetidae > Peromyscus > Peromyscus californicus. The sequence goes on from NW_026294424.1 coordinate 6,890,785, forward strand.
ATCTGTGAAGTTCTCAGGAGGGAACGAAGAGACACCGCTTGAATTTGGGTTAGACAATTAGACAAGACAAATTCTTAGATACTGCATCAAAAGCCCGGGGGCAAAAGAAGACCCTGAAGCTGGACACCATCGAATGACACCAAGACAGACAGTGGGAAGAGAAGCCACGGGATGGAAGCCAAGATTTAGGACTCATATGAAGACTTACATCCACAATGTGTAAACAACTCAGATAACGGTAAAGGGACAAACGGCCACAACCAAAGGAATAGGCAAAGGATTTGAACACAGACTTCTCCAAGGATACCCAAGTGGCCAATAAATACAAGGAAAGAGTTCAGCGCATTAGTTACTCGAGCACTGGAGAACTGCCACAATGAGATACTACGCCACTAGAAGGGATACAGTTTGAAGAAACCAGCAGGAAATCACAAGTGTCAGCAGGTATGGAGGTATTGCGACCCCAATACATTGCTTGTGATTGTGTGAAATCGTGCAGTCACTATTACAGATACTTCGGCAATTCATTGTCAGAACACAGTCCAAGAATGGAGTCAGGAGAGAATTCTGAGCGCTTGTGTGAAAACTCCAAGAAAACAAGACAAGAGCCTTGTGACGTCAGTTTCTTCAAAGCACAGAACTGTTCTTGGAATGTGTTTGTGCTCCTCCCAGGTGTAGCAGACAGGAGTGAGTTCACTTCGGCTGTTGTTATTCGTGTACCTCTATGGGAAAACATGGTTTTGTCAGGTGTGGCTTGTTCTTGTGATTGTACACCTTATTCATGTGATTCTTCTTAACTCTCAGAGTGTAAATAGCCTGATGCTCTGAGTAAAGTAGGCTATTGCATGAGACTTTAGTCTGCCTCAATTATTTTGCCAGGTTCCCACTACCATGAGAGCAGTAAGCAGTTCATCAATTAAACCATGAGCCAGCAACAGAGTCATATGACTCAGTGTTTACCCAAGGGGGGAAAAGCATATCTTCACACAAAAACTTTTGTGTTCATAGCCATTAATTGATTAATGGATAAAATGTTGTATATTCACACAATGGCATATGACAATAAAAAGAAATGTGGTCCTGATACATGCTGCAACATGGATGAATCTAGAAGACATCACGCTAAGGGAAACAAGACAGGCAGAAAAGATTCCACTTGGATGAGATGAGGGCTGGGGGATGGAGAGTGCCACTGACAAGTTTATGGTTTATTTTCAGGAGAGGCCAAGGCATTCTACAGTTGGACTCTGGTGATGGCTGTGTAATCCTGTACATGTTTTAAAAACCACTCAATTACACATTTAAACAGGGGAATCCTTATGCCATATGGATTATAACTCAGAAACTATTAAACAGCTTATTAAAAGGCACAGATGTTGGGCTTACAGATGCTGACAATTCAAGCACTTCCGCTCTTCTCCGTGTCTGAAGACTTTCATGATAAATATTTGGGGAGGGTAGAGTGAAGGCTAGCTCTCACAGAAAGTATGTTTCCCAACTATAATAACTACAGCTATGCAGCTCATGTTAGCACGTGACAAAGTAGTCACAGGTTCACCAGAGACTAAAAAATAGATGAAAAAACAAACAAAAACCCTTCAATCCTATTAGAAGCAAAGTTATTACTATTCAGTAATGAGCTACCTCTTCCAATTCTTTTTTTTTTTTTCTCTTCCAATTCTTTAAAAATGCATTATGTTTATTCATTTGTCTATGTGGGTAAATTCAAGTCTGTATGCATATGTACGTGGATATGTGTGTGGCAGTCAGAGGACAGCTTGCAGGAGTCACTTCTTTTGGGGGACTGAACTCAGACCAGCAGGCTTGGCAGCAAGCACCTTTATCCACTGAACCATCTTGCTGTTCTATCAATTCTGGCTCAGCGATTAAGAGCACTGGCTGCTCTTCCAGAGGACCTGGGTTCAATTCCCAGCACCCACATGACATTTCACGACTGTCTGTAACTCCAGTTCCAGAGGATCTGGCACACAAACACAGACATACATACAGGCAAAACACCAGTGCATATAAAATTCAAAGAAACATCATTTAAAAAAAAAAAAAAGAAAGTCTGAAGTGCTATTTAATTCTGTGGGGGATTCATGGTAACACTAGCAACAGGGTGCAAGTTCCTTTATTATAGGAGTGATTTGCAAACTCTGTCTCCATAGTTCAGCTCCCACATCTGCAAAATGGGGGAGAGAACCTCAAACCAGCTAGGATCATGGATAGAGATCAAGAGACTGGCAAAAGCTAGGTGTGGAGGTACAATCCTAGCACCTGGGAGGCAAAGGCAGAAGGATCATCCCAAGTTTGACGCCAGCCTGGGCCACACAGTGAGATCCTACCTCACAAAAGGGGGGATTCTCCTGAGGTCATCACGTGAAGTATCAGGGTGAAGCAGCCAGTATGATCTGTGGTTACTTCTTCTTCTTCTTTTTTTTTTTTTTTTTTTTTTTTTTTTGTGTGTGTGTGTGTGTAGGTGCATACATGTGCATGTACGGAGGCCAGAGGATGCTGCTCTGTGTCTTCGTTGGTCACTGAACTGGAGCTGGCCCACTTGGCTAGTTTATTTAGCGAGGTTGTCCTGGGGGTGCCCTTGCCTCTGCATCCCAGGTACTGAGATTGCAAGTGGGCCACACAGCTGCTCCTCATTTACATGGGTGCTGGGTAACTGAACTCTGGTCCCCACACTTGTGTGGGAAGCACTTTTCTTGCTGAGCCATCTTCCCAGCCCTCGACTGAATTTTCTATAGTGAATATTCATTAGCTTGGCAATCAGGAAAAAATGTCAAAAATAATCTCGGCCAGTGGCAGTAATTTAGGATGGGTTGGGATTTTATGGCTACATGATGTTCCTTCATAGAGAGAGCCAAACTCATCCCAGATCTAAGTGAAAACTCACACATCAATGCCTTCCTAATCCAAACATTGAAAACGTGAGGGAAATACGAACTATGAGGCCATATTTCCCATGAGAGGAAGCGCAAAGCCAAGTCAGAGCCGCTGAAGAATGTTCCAGGCTCTACAATTCATGGGAGACCCCAGGAATGCATTCTAGCTGCTGCTGGGCTAGGCCCTGAGCTCTGCCATCCCCATGGTAACCCAGGAAAAGCATTCACAGGCCCTACAGGATTAATCCCCAACTATGGCCTCTGCTGCCTGGGAGGAGCCTGGTGAGTGTGGGCAGGAGAACAGACCACCTGCCATTTACAACTAAGGAAAGGTCCCAACAGCCACCACTCCTTACCAGCAACACTTAGTACAGCAGCAACTGCCCTTGTCCTGACAGCAGGAAAGGGTGGGGTGGGGACAAAAGGCCTGAAGTAAGTGGGACAAAGGTCCCCTCTTACTGGAAAGAGTGTCCAGAATGTCCCAGGCAAGTTGCTGTTGATCACTTGTCCTGCTTGGCCAAAGCAGGTGAAGACGAACAAAAAGGCAACATGGCCACCAGCACATTCACAGGGTAAGGGCAAAGCAGTTACAGAAATGACCAAGCGGAGGGCACTGGCCCCTGGAGGACAAGGGTCCTTGTGTGTGCTGGCTACTGTGGGGCAGAGCAGCAAGGCCCCACTTAGGTGTGGCCTTGAGCTCTGCATGTGGAGTGCCCCCTGAGAAAGCTAAAGAGCACAGGCTGAGTATGGCCCAGCTGGCCACTTCCAACTAGAGCACCGGGCACGTTGTGGGCTCAGCCTAAGCCCACGTGAAAGGTCATTCACAGGGTTGCCATTCCTGGGGCTCGAACTCATGCCTGGATCAGTTCTCAGTTGTCACTGTCTTAAAACAAAACTTCTGCAAGGTACCTGTATTTTAATGGTGCATTGGGCCCACAAGTTAGGCAGCAGGGACTGCTGGGAGGTGAGAGGTCTGGGAACGGCTTCTCTGAATGCCAGTTCCTCAGAACAGTGAGTCAACATCATGGTCCAAAGAAACTTCATCTGACTTAGGCCAGCTTTGTGTCTGGTCCTTCCTGTTGGATGTCCAGGAGGGGCAGAAGAAAAGGCGGCCGCCGAGCCAGGAGTGGGCACCACAGATGACTCACTAGTGAGAATAACTCAATCTCTGTTCTGTTTTATTCTGTTGCTGGAACAGAACCCAGGCCCTCACACATGCTAACCAGGTTCTCTGCCACTGAACCACCACCTAATCCTCGTGTTAAGCAAACTCAAAGCAGGCTGTACATAGCACATGCTTGTGAGAAGCAGGGGCGAGGGGATCCTGAGTTCCAGGCCACCATGGGCTCCATACCGAGATCCCATCTCAAAAATAAAATGAGGGGCTGGGGAGACAGCTCAGTGGTTAGCGTGCTTGCTGTGCTTGATTCAAGCAGGAGGACCTGAGTTTGGATCTCAGCATCCACGTAAAAGCCGGTGTGGCAGCATATAGGAGGGGCCGGCGGGGAAGGGTGGAGACAGGCTGGCCAGCCATCCCAGCTGAATCAGTGCGCTCCAGGGTCAGTGAGAGGTGGAAGGTGACAGGGGAAGGCACCTGGGTATCAACCTGTACACATGTGCCCACCCACATGCTCCCCCGCAACACACACACACACACAAAAACCCAACAACATCCCTTTGGAGCACATGCAGTGGAAAGATGGGGCACCCAGCAGTGAGCATCATGAATGAGCCAGTTTTGGCAAGGGTGGACTGCGACACCAGAGGGAACGTTCACACCCATAGATGCAGCCATCCCACTCCTGGGAATGTGTCCCAGAAAGAACTTACAAATGAAGAAACCTTACATGCCAAAGATGCTCAGGCAGCAGTTTGGCTATGCTGATGATCTGAGCAGAGCACAAATGCTTAACAGAAGGAAAATCATTCTCTAGACAGTTGATGCAATCAAGCCTGCAGCCACGTGGGAAGCTGCTTTAAGATGCACAGCCAGGGAAAATGATGTAAAAAAGATGTTCACATAAAGGAAAAATACAAACCAGAAATAGGGACCTAACAAGAGCATCCTGGATGGTCGCAGCCCCATGGAAAGTCAGTCTGTGACCTTAAGCAACTGGAACTGCTGTCTTAAGAGCATCCTTAAAAGTAACAGCTGTCCAGGGACAGACGAGTGGCCCCGCTGGACCTCAAGAGTCTGGCCAAAAACAAAGTATGTGGGTTGGGGGGCCGGGAAGAAAGCTTGGGAATCTCCAAGCAAATGAACAGTGGCCAAATGGCCCCAGGGCCGAAATGGTACCCTAGGTCCCACAGTGTCGCTTCCCATGTAAAACTACACCAGGCACAGCCATGCACCAAGTTACTTCTCTCACTTCCCATGAAATACAGAGCAGTAGCCCTCGGGTACTGTCCAGGTAGGGTGCCAAACCCGAGTCCACCGCTCCCTTCCGTCCTGGTACAAGAGTTGGTGTGGGCAGCTACTATTTCTGCAGATGTACGTCAGCAGTTATTATTCAACATGTACGTCAGAGGAAAGGACATAAAAGGAAATTTATCTTTAGCAGCCTGAAGCCCATAGCTTCATCGTTATTCATATTGCTCATCTACTTGATCACATGCATTGCTAGTGTGAGCCGACTGGCACTTTACAGGAAAACCAGGCAGTGGAGAATGAATCATGTCTACATGGGCAGTGAGCGCCCTGCCCTGTAGGGAAGAGGTCAGAACTTTGCTCCAAGTTAGGGGAAGGAGGGTCTGAGCTCAAGCTCAACTTTGTGTAACAGGCCAGTTTAGGCTGTCTTCTTATTTCACTGGCCACCCTGATGCCTCCCTATTGGGTCTCACAGGGCTCTTGTGAGCCCTGCAACAACTTTGGCACATATCTGAGCTCTTATGGGGTCCTCTTTTTGGTCACAGGGCTCTTGTGAGCCCTGCAACAACTTTGGCACATATCTGAGCTCTTATGGGGTCCTCTTTTTGGCTTGGCACCTGGGTCATCTTTCTCAGCTCCCATGCGTTTGAGTATTCTTCAAACATGCCCACTTGGTGACGCGCTACACCCCCTGAGCTCCAAGTTTGCCCACAGGGCCCTGTTCAGGCCTATGTTCTTTCCTTGGGGAGGAGCAGAAGGGTCAGAATGAACCTGGCCTGTGAATGAGGTGAGTAGGAGCTGATACCCCCAAACCCTCTGACCTGGACTCCAGTCACATTCCTACGGTATTGAGAGAAAAATCGAGAAACAAGACTTTCTGGTATATGCAAAAGACATCACCTCTATTTTCCCCTATCACTTCTCTCTGCCTCTGAAGCATCACAATGCTCTAAACATCCCCCTGCATTTAGCCTTTCTCACGTGACAGGGATTCCCCCACAAGTCACCCACTGCATTCTCCAGGCACTGAGTTCCATGCCTTGCAGCTTCCACCTGGGGCCAGGCCCCAAGAGTACAGTAGATTCCCATTCCTTGGCCACCCCCTTTGGCATGCAAGCACCTATTGGCATGCAATCCTACTTCTGCCTGTGTGGTCTTAGGACAGTTGCTTTTCCTCCTGAAGCCTCAGTTTCCCCATCTGTAAAATGATAATGCCAATAGTCCTCTCGCATGCTGCGTTAATTAGGCATTCTTATAGATGTTGTGGTTTGAAACTGAACATGTCCTCCAAAGGCTCACACTAGAGGGTCTGGCTGCCAGGGAAGGTATTTCTGAGAGGAGTCAGGGCCTAACTTCACCAGGGGCTGAATCCCCCTCTCTCTGCTCCACAATTCTTGCCACCCAAGCCCTTCTACAGTGGTATTCTGCTCACCAGGCTCAGAAAAGACACCAGCCAATCATGAACCGAATCTGAGCCCAATCAAAACCACACTCCCTTGTTTTGTCACAGTAAGAAGATGCTAACACCAGGGGCGCCACAGCAACACTCTGTGGTGGCTTTGTTTGCCTTCCATATGGGGGAACAGGGGTGACCTTTTCCATGGCATCTTTTGTACAGGACTTAGACCACATGTGGCCCCAGGTTACCTAGTCAGACTGCTGTCCCCAGACCATCTTTGTCCTCTGTGTAATGACAGCAGGAAAGCACTGCTCCCTGACCATTTAAGATCACACAGGAGCTAAAGCCCACCAGCATCCTCACGTGAGCAGGTACCATGTGTTAGTGAGCAGCCAGAGGCTTCCATACACGTGACTGCATAGGTTCCCCCTTCCAGAGACTACACTGAGGAATAGTAACACTGAGTTCAGGGAGAACCTTTAACAGGGATGGCAATGCAGAGACACCCCCTCTCCATGAGCCACAGGTGATGCCAAGCAATGCCTTCCTTACCATCCCTTCATTCACACAGACTAACAGCTGTCACCTCCCAAGGCCTGGTGTCATAGCCTCAGTCAACCTGCCTGACCTTTCTGATCCATCCCTTCAGTGGCTCCCTCTCACGTCTCACCTGTCATCATAAGGTTCTGAGACTTCCCTCTGGCCTCCTGACCCCTCTCCTGTCCATACTTCCATCTGCACCATCTCATGGATCCTACAACAGCAGGGGTCATTTCCATCAGAAGTTCTCTGTGACTCTCTTTCTCCCTCCCCTTCTCTTTCCCTTCCATCTCTTCCTCCCTCACTCACCCACCCTCTGGCAAAGCCACTTGCCACAGTAGCACCAAAAAAAAAGAGGAGAGTGAGTGCCACAAGAGCTCCCCTGGTGACTCAGTTCCTGCGCTAGGACAGTCCCTGTGAGCCAGGGGAGACCCCAGTAAGAACATAGGCATCTAGAACAGAGCCAGCCCCTTGCTTCAGGCCTTGTGGCCTCATAGGAACTCAGCTCACATCACATGCCAGAGCAAGCCCTTTGAGGCTGTCCCTAACCAGACCCAACTTGTGACTTTCTGAAGGGCCCTATATCCTATATCAGTTCTCTGTGGCACTATATGGGGCTCCTTCTCTGAGGCGCTATATGGGGCTCCTTCTCTGAGAATGGTTTCTGGTCTAGCCCTCAAAGATACAGGGGGGGTGGGGGAAGCAGGGGGCAGAGTGTTCCAAAACAAAAACAAAACCACATCAAAACCCAGGCTGGGCATAATGGCACACATCGGTAACCCCAGCCTTTGGGAGGCAGAGGCAGAAAGATTGTGAGCTTGAGGCCGGCCTGGACCACACAGTCAAGACCTGTCTCAAAAACACTAAACCCTGACAGGCTCTAGAGCACACCAGTACCCAGGAACTCACACTGCAGCCACACAGCCTCCAGGAAGTCTCATCACCAAGTCTGCTGGGAGCCTGTGTGAAGACATCCACCCTCAGTATGCCAGCTGCTACTACCCGAGTCTCTTCCTGTGTTGGTGACACATCACTCTGCCCTTAAAAGTGCCATCTTTGTAGCACTCTGAGTACAGCCTGCTCAGTGCCACCTGGCCTGACCTGTGGGAACACGCCATGCTGGGCTCAGGGCTCCTGCATTATGGTCTTCCAGATTTGCATTACAGTCAAAAAAGATGTCTAAGTCTAACACACACACACACACACACACACACACACACACACACACACACACCCTTCACACACAGAAGGGTATGAACCTGGGGACACCTAATCTCCCTATCAGGTGTATCTAACTGCAGCCTGCACCCTGAAGACCACCTGTGCCCCAGGATCTGTGATTACGGCTCAACACAAAATTGTAAATTTACTTAGAACATGGTTTTTCTTTCTTTCTTTCTTTCTTTTAATTTGCTCTAACTCAATCACGCCATTCTCAAACATGGACTTTGGTCATGTGTTGTGATGACGAACAGCTGAACAGGCCTGACATCATCAGCTCTCCATTTCCTGTTCCTCTAGACTCCTCTGCTCTACCTGCCTTAGTTAATTACCATCTCTGTGAGGTAGGGTTCTATTTCTTTCCATGCACAGTGAAGACACCAACTGCCCATAGCTGATGCTAACCAGGACTCTCAGCCTGGGCCGCCCCCATTTTTCTCCCCCTTTAGCAGGCACAGTCAATGTTAAAAATGGGAGGTCACCAGCTTGTCCCCAAAGGTCTAGTCAGGCCTTGCAAAGCCCGCTTTCCCACACCTCTGCTGGTCCTGATGGATTCTAGTCTGCAGGCTGAGATCTGCCTGCTCTAGATTATGACACTGGCCACAGGGTCTCCTGCTGAAGTTGTAAGTTCTGTTCCAGGCTCCATTCTACATGCTGCGTACATCATACACAACCTCTGACTGCCCTTGTCCCCAGCATGACCGTCACATGAAGGGAACATGGAAGCTGGTCCCAAGGGGCCTGCCATCAGAGGTCACTCAGACACTGCTCTACCCACACCTGTGCCTCCTCATAAAGGTGTGAGTTTCTATCCCAACCAAGCAGACAGCAAGCAGGCATTTTGTCCCATACTCTTGCCAGCCTTGAATCTTCCACATAATAGCAATCGAAATTGCTCTATGGACAAAGAAAGAAAGGCAATTTAACATCTGATGTGTACTTTCTTTTTTACTAACTCCAAAACAACCCCTGAATACATCCATCTAAATTGATAACCGAATCATCATTTAACTTTGCATGTGCATAAAGTATATATCGGAAGTAAAAATTGGAGATTCAAACCCATCCGTTAAGAGCAGAAAACGCACACTCAACAGAATGCATTCCTATGAGGGGACCCAACTTCAACTTCTAAAATCCTACACCTGTGTTCAGAATGCCAATGGCTGACCACACTCTCCATGACTTCCAGACTGAGACTTGGTGTCCTGCAGCTCTGGGGAATGCAGGAGCTGGCCGGACCCCATAAAGCCATTGGCATAGCCAGTCAACAAACAAAATTAATCGCAAGGTTTACTACAGGCCAAGCGGCATTCATGACGTAAAAAGAGCTGTTTCTAATCAAGGCATGTTAAGTGAGGTTAACTGCCTCTGTGTCTGTTGGGTCAACAGGGTTAAAGAATCCTGATTCCCTCAAGGGACTGACATTAGACCAGAAAACGCAGCAAGGTAAACAGCAAGTTTCACTCACGGAAGTCTCCAAAAAAGGGTTTCGAGCAGGCGAGAGACTAGGGGGCTGCAAGGCAGTGTTTCCCCCTCACGCGAAGTCAGAACACCCGAAGGCTTCTGCCTGCACACTGGGGCAGTTAGTCGGGGTCACCATAGGACAGGGGCATTCTCAGGGCTGGCCCTTGCTCAGACCCAGGTGGCCACTCCAGAGCGTCATGCAGTGAGCTAGGGTGACTTGGGGACGAGGCCCTTATGGATGTCGCTGCAGTTTTGCCAGCTCCGGGCGCCTGAAGGCCCTGGTGTAGTGAGGACCCCAGGCCGACTCGGGAAGAAATGGGGGTAAATATTGGGAGCCGGTAAACACGACCGCCCCTCCCCGACTCCCTCTCCTTTCCATGAACAGCTGGATTGGGTTTCTTTTCCTTTTTCTTCCCCCCAGAGGTTACTCGACCCCGCGCATCTCTAGCCGCATGCCCCTTTCCAAAACTCGCCATGCGCGAAGCCACTGCGCAGCGCACTCCGGCGGGGTGCGGGGGGGGGGGGGGCGGGGAAGGGGTTCCCCGAGGCTCCCCGCGATCCCCACGCCGCGAGCTAGTGACATCAGAGGCTCGCGTGGACGGATCCTGCCGCAAAGCCCGGCGCGGGGTGTGCGTGCGTGCAAGCGGGAGCCCGGCCTCACGAAGCCGGCGGCACTAACCCTTCTTAAATTTATTCAGGCAGCCGGAGCTGCAGAAGGACCGCACGGAGGCCGTCTCCCAGCAGCCGCGTCCCTTCATCCCCGCCGCCCGCGGCCTCCGAGCCGCTGGGCACTACATGGCGCCGGGTCCCGGGGAGCGCAGCTCGGAGGGCCGCAGGGCAGAGGCGGCGGCGGGCGCTCGTGGGTCCCGGCGTCGCGTCGCACGGAGCACCAGGCCGCCCAGAGCGTGGTCCCTTAACCCCGTCGGCGCCGCGCGAGCAGAGCCGGCCTCCCCGCCTCCTCCCCCGGAACCTGCGCCGCCGCAGCCGTGCGACCCCGCGAGCTCCGGGGCGCGGGGTGTGGGGCGGGCTTCCCGCGGCCACGTCACGTCTGCACGCGAAAATCCGAGCGAAGGTGCCGCCTCCTGCAGCAGCAGGCTCCGCGGCGCCGCTGCGATCCAAAGCAAGGGTGCCCTTGAGAAGCCGGGGCACGTGGGAAATGGGGTGGCCCGGAGCCTGACGGTGATTCCAGGAATCACCACTGAGACCCGGTCACCTTCTAACCCGGTTTCCGTGGCCGAGGCGTCTGTGTCTGGCCACCTGCAGCTACCTGGCCACCTCCTGGGAGGACGGCAACAGGCGGGGCCCCAGGGACTTCAGTTCCTTTAGGCACTTCTGCTACAGGACGGCAGCATCTGGGGACATCTGCCTCTGCCCAGGCCTGTGAATACAAACGCCCTGTAGACGTCTGGTGGGCGCCACAAACCCAGTTGTCCAAATGTGAGTTTCTTGTGGTTCCCTAGAGTTTTCTGCCAATCTTTCACCCCTCAGAGCCATACTTGACTGGTCTGCCCTAAGACCCCGGAGCCGCACATTCTGAGCACTGTGCTCACAGAACACATACATGATCCTCCTCCATCATCCCGCTCTCTCCCGAACCACAGACTCTCAGAAAGCATTCCAGAAAGTCTCCGTTTCCACTCTGGCTGCCCCCAGTCCACACTCAGTACAACTGCCCAAAGGATCCAGACTCAAGATCCCCACATAGGAACCCACGTGACAATTTACTGACAGAGCCCTATCCCAGGGCCCCAATCTTCCCACTTTTGAGAGGCCTGGAACACCTGCGTCCGCTTCCCTGGTAGCAGGACTGCCGTGGGCCCCAGCTAAGTTTACTGGCAGTTTTTACAGGATGTATGTGTGCAGGAATTGATTCAAAGCGGGATTTTTAGCCACGTGCTCTGAGTATCGTGGAAATGTGTCCCTGTCCTGAGCCAGGAAGGGCAGAGCCAGGGTCCCCTCCTGTGTGTCTTCCCACACAGCCATTCCTGGTGTCCCTGCCCGTCCTACCACCACCGTCTAACCGCCCCTATTAAAGCCACTCTGGATTACTTAAGAAGCCAACAAAGAAAACACATCTAGAAAAGAAAGTGAAGTAGTGAAGAAAAAAAAAAAAACAAAGAAAATAATCTCAGAGTCCTGGGAGACTTTTACACACACATGCACATGCATATATACACACATGCACACACAGGAACACATAGGCATGCATACATTTACACACACATGCACATGCATATATACACACATGCACACACAGGAACACATAGGCATGCATACATTTACACACACATGCACATACATATATACACACATGCACACACAGGAATACATGAATGCCTGCACACACACACACACAGACACACACACACACACACACACACACACACACACACACTGTGCCACCTTTCTACGTAATTACTTTACACTGTAAGCCACATCGAAACATTATCAGGTTCTGCTCATGGAGAATGGCTAGAGTCCAACCTAGAAGAACAGGTAGCTAGATATGTTAGGTGAAGGGTCACAGGTGACCAGGCAGCAAGGTCAAGGGACCTAGTATCACACTTCCACTCACCCTCAGGACACTGCTAACCAGGCTCTGATTGCCCCAGGTTCCTCCTTTCCTCAGGCTAGTGCATATACACACACTAAAATTCATGCACACATATTGGTGTGTGCACATGTGCGTGTGTGTGTGTGTGTGTGTGTGTTCACCCATGTGCACAATATCCAATGTCCATCCCAGTGCCAGAGGCAAGAGGAGACAAGAAACTAATGGGAAAGTTCTAGGGTGCAACGCGGCAGTATGGTGAGAGCCACAGACCCATCCCCACCACAGCCTGGTGTGAGGAATGAGATGCTTCAAGTAGAAGAAGAAGCATGACCCTCTGACCCTGTCACCGCTGTGGTAAAGACAGACACGACCTCGGAGCCCAGCTGCAGGGGAATGCCGGTGCCGTCGGCTTCATGGATGTCACAGAGTCATCCAGACTTCCACAGGCACAGCACAGATAAAGACTTATGCTAAAAACCAAAACGCTGGAAGAAAGAGACTCATACAACGTTTGAAACTGAGAGAAAACTACACTGAAGCAGACCTATGGAAGCTGCAGATTCGGGGCCAATTTCTTGGCCTCCGGGCTTCTTCTGCATCCAGCGTGCCCTACCGGGACTTTATTCACTTGTCTGTTTCCTGCACCCAATGATGGAGACCGCGGCTCTCTCTCATTATTCCCGGGCTCTGTGTGAGCAGTACATGGTAGGAACTTACTGATTGGATGAGCAGCGGGGTGACTCACTCAGTGATGGGATCAATGACTCGGTTGCTCAAAGTGGCTTAGTCACTTACCAGGAACCCCACCTGGCTGAGCCAGGCAAACCAAACCCCTCCTGCCTTCTCCAACTTCCCACGGCTGTCCCTTCAAGGTTGTGCTTCTGGTGCACACAACCTCACGGCTTCCTTTGTCCTCTGTTCTCCTTCCTCACCCCTGAGTGGACAGCCCAGAAGTGACCATCCTGACCTGAGCTGGCCACAGCCCTCAAGGCTGTAGCCCTTGGGGAACTGTGGCTTCCCTCTGGGTCACAGGCTAATCATTAAAAAGGGCTGGGGCCTATGCTCCCCCAGGATGCATTGCATGTGCCTGGCCCCTGGGGGGCTGCCTTAAGAATGAAGCATTTACAGAAGCAGAGTTCTAAGAATAGCCATACATAGGTGCTGACTACCTTTGTCATTAATAAATAAATGACTTTGCGCCAAAGCCAAAGAACTAATTCAAAAGCAATTTATGAGAATGGGTTGCTAGGCAATTAAAATAAACGTCTAAGGGGGAACTTTTCAATTTGTCATTGATTATGCTAAAAACTACAAATTATGGGAAAGAATATACCATTCAAATCTGTGTGATGTAAAGGACAGTGCCTGGGCCGATTCTTTCCCTGGTGCCCTGTGCATTTGGAGCAGTAAGTCAGATGGACTCCACCTCTGGGGGCTGAGCCTGGTGGGCAGCAATGGGCTGCCTGGCCTGGAAGCCAGCTTTCTTGGGTACCAGGAGGCACAGTTGGGGTTAGTGCCACCAGTCAGTTCCAAGGACACTGGCTTCTTGGCAGCCTCCATTCAACTGCTCCTGTTGGTTATTAACGAGAGTCTTTTGCTTGCTGGAGCCTAAATATTCCTTTCATTGACAGGTCCCTGAAGACTCTGTCCATTTGGTTAGTCTTTAATCAGTATTATTATTATCTTACAAATAAATCTGAAAATACAAATCTATCACAGAATATCCCCCTTGATGGGTCATTAAAGCAACATAAATTAACAGCTCTGATGAGCTCTTTTAAGTATATTAAGATTGTTACAAATTTATTTAGTCATTTACAACTTAACAATGTCACCGTTGAGATTCCTGGGAAGCTGATGTGCTCCTGTTCTGGGGCATGGGACACTGGCAGCTCATTCCATAAAGGGATATGAGGGCCCATTGAGGGCTGTGTTGTTGCTGTTGCCCTGAACTCAATAACCTAACTCCTGGGAGTTTTCCCTCGGGAAATGAATCAAGAGACTCAAAAGGCGTTCTGTACAGAGATCTTCATTGCCTCACTATCTGTCATAGCACACGACAGAAAAATCAAATGCTCAACAGCTGAAGGAAGACTTCAACATTAAGAGAGTTTCAGCTCTGCGGACTATTACACAGCCATTAACATGATGATAGAGTGGGAAACCGTTAGCTATAATGGCAGGGTAAAGGGCAGGTCATGAAGTAGCTTGTTTAATCTGATGCCTAAGGTGGGGAACACAAGAAGAAAGGGGAAGAAAATTAGACATAAAATTCAAAGGGAGGTTTGTAAGGATGTGAGATCACTGGCAATTTTTTTTAAATATTCTAACCCTTTCATTTTTTAGTATGACATTTCCCACAGTGACAAAATTACATTCAATCAACTGACCATAAACCCTTTCCCAAGAGAAATGAGGAAGAGTCTTTGAAGGTCAGGTGCTTTGCTCAGGGAGGATAAGTTATTGTATTTAACCATGGGTAGCGGGACATGGGCCAGCGACCGGGAAGCATGGAGTCAGGACTGTGGACTATGGATCCTGACCTTAGGACGCCAGTCAGCTCTCCCAGGGGGCTGCGGGGCCTGGACTCAGATTCGAAATCCACCTGCTGGGTGACAATACAAATACAGGAGCCTCACTGAGCCTTGCTTGCCACACCCTCAGCCAAAAATGGTGCACACTGGCTGCCATGCTCGCTTGCTCTCTCATTTGCTCTGTTAGGAGTAAAGCAAACATCCCCTAATGCTTCAACTCCAACCCATGCGCCTAAGAACGGGACTACACTTGGATCTAAGCCTTTAAAGGGAGACTTCTAATAAAATGAAGCTATGGAGTGGGGCTAATCGACTCTGATAGGTGTCCTTCCAAGAAAGGCAGATTAGGATATGTACACACAGAGTCCATAAGGACACAGGGAGAAGGTGAGCCAAGGAGAGCGGCCTCAGAAGGAGACAAGCCTGCTGACCCTCTGACTTTGGGCTACTAGTCTCCAGAAGTGAGAGTAGGTTTCTGTTATTTAAGCTGCCTACACTGAAGTGTTTTGTGAGTCTGGCTTATGAAGACAGTTCCTTATGCCAAATCCTGAAGATGTCAGTACCAGTTCTGGTAGGCGCTTACTTAGGAAGCATGAGCCACACCAAGGTCAGATGCTAGGCACTTCCAATCATTTCCCAAAGCCTGGCTATACTAAAAAGGTCCGGTTTAACTGTGAAGTACACAGTGGCTGCGATCCCCATGACATCTGGAATAAGGGACCGCAGTGTGGACAGCACCACTGTGTAGCTGTGAAATCGATGCAGAGGAGAAAAGCATCAGGTCTTGTTCCTCCAAGGAGTAATCAGCGAATTAAACCTCTGAGCTTCACGTTTGAGGCCAGCCTGATCTACAAAGTGAGTTCCAGGCCAGCCAAGGCTTCATAGTGAGACCTCGTCTAGAAAAAAGGCAACATGGAGAAATACTGAAAAGTGTGTAACAAAAGACTCACCAGCTAGGATGAGTGACTCCACAGTAGTATAAACTCCAAATAGCCAAAGGGTACCATGGCAACAGAAATGTAGCAAGCTCAAAATTCAGAAACAGATCAAGACCTACCCAGTCTCAAAGGCAACAGGGGAAATGCAAAACAGACTGAGGAAATCCCTTTTTGTTCACTGTGTATGCAGTAACAGTAAGGAGAATCCCAAGGAAGCTGACAATCCACACTCTTGGGAGATAAACCTTCTCAAGCGCCTGTGTGTGTGTGTGTGTGTGTGTGTGTGTGTGTGTGCGCGCGCGCCTGTACGTGCATGTACATGCCACAGCACTTGTGTGGAGGACAAAGAACACCCTTCAGGAGTCAGTTCTCCCCTTCCAAAGTGTGAGTCCTGAGGATTGAACTCAGGCCATCAGGCCCAGAGGCAGGCACCCCCACCTGCTGAGCCGTTCTGCCAGGCCTCTGTCTTCTCTTTTGGGGCAGGGTCTCTCACTGAATGTGGAGCTCCATCAGCTAGACTGGCTGGCCAGCAATTACCTAAGGCTCCGCCTGTCTCCACCCTACTCCCAGCAGTGGGATACAGACGTGCGCTGCCGCCATGCCCAGCCTTGATGAGGGGCTAGGGATTAAACTCAGGTCTTTGTGCTTGCACAGTAAGCACCTGACCGACTTGAACCATGTCCCCAGGTCCTTTGTACTCTGTGTGGCCAGCAATCTGGTAGTGCCTGCTCTCGCCCAACCATTTCACTTCTTGGAGGCTGTGCTAAGTTAATGCGCACACCACAGCACTCTCCGGAATAGAAACAGAATGTAAAGAATCTTAATCAGCCGTCAAAAGGGAAGCTAACAAAACTATGATACTCCGTGGAATTCCACACCATTGTTTTAAACTGATCTCTTCGATCTATTTGGATTGGCATGTGAGGATCCACAAAACATACTGGGGTGAGAGATAAAGCAAGGAGTGGTTTATTCTAATCTCACAGGCGCACATGGGGAGGCATGTGGAGGAGGGGCACCTGCCCTCCACTTTGGAAACAGTTTGCAGATGCACCACTGTAACAAATTGTGTGGCTCTCTTGGCTCTCATCACCAGTGGAGGGAGGTGATGAGAGATGACTATATTTTGCAGCATATATTTTAGAATCATTTAAATATTCCACAGTGTTATGTTTCTTAGATATATGTAATCCTCATAGACAGCGACAGGGACAAATGCGCCACATGAATGCCCTGCTCTCGATGAAACCTGTGGTTGGGAACAGGAGAGCCCAGGGGTCACATCAGAGAAGCCACCACATCAGTGCACACAGACCAACCTGGCAGGCAGCAATCAGAGAGGGACTGGATCATTTGGCGCATGCGTGGCACAATCCCCATGAATCGGAGGAGCAGAGCCGCCCATGGCGACTGGCCCTGCAAAGAAGGGACACAACTGCAACCACGTGTGGCGGGACCAGGGGTCAGGTGCCTGTCGTCCAGCCAGGCTGCAGGCCTCAACCCACCCTCAGCTTCCAGGCTCCTGGCAGCAGCTCGTGGCCACAGATACCAGTGATGACCGCCCAGTGTGTGGCTTGGGCATGAGGAAAGGGCATCCATCCCTGGGGGTATCAGGGCACCCCCTCGCACTCACCTCCCAGGCCTGCTCTGAGCCACGTGGTCAAAGAGGTGACAGAACCAGCAAGAGGGTGTGACAGACAGGTGAAGAGAGAAGACATTGGGAAAGGCAGAACACAACAGGTACACCCCTGCTCAGTCACTGAGTCTGCCGGCCTTGCTGGAAGCCCTCCACAGGTCCCTCATGTCATGTCAACCACGCTCTTAGGGAATCGCAGCTTCCTGGTGCTTTCGTCACACGCCATCTTCCAACCTCCTTGTCTCCCACGACCAGGCAGCGGTCAACTGTTCACACTCTTTCCACTCTGGGGGATGATCTCTACGCCCAGAGCATACATCCCTCTCTGTCTTAGTGTCCCATCAGCAATGGAAGTATGGTCTTCCCTCCAAGCATCGGAACCACCTGCACGTCCTCTGTCCCCACCCACTCTGTTTCGTGGCTGCTGTGGTGGTTTGTATGAGAATGGCCCCCACAGGCTCAGATGTTCCAATGCTTGGTCCCCAGTTGGTGGAACTGTTTGGGGGAAGGATTAGGAGGTGTGGCCTTATTGGAGGAGGTGTGTCACTGGGGGTGGTCTTTGAAGTTTCTCTCTGCCTATGGATTAGGATGTAAGCGCTCAGCTACTGCTCTAGTGCCTGCCTGCTGTCATGCTCTCCACCAAGAAAGTCATGGACTCACCCTCTGAAACTGTAAGCAAGTCCCTAGTTAAATGCTTCCTGGGTCACGGTGTCTCTTTACAGTGATAGAACAGTAACTAAGATACCACCTTTCCTTCACTGACAGTCCTGTCTGTCCCCAGGCATATTCCTGAGGGTCAATGGCTCTGCTTTCTTCCTCAGTGCCTAAGTGCAACAAATCCCAGAGTCCTTCCAAGTCCTTAGCGAATCCATCTGGATCAGCTGCACCCTCCTGCTCACACCCAGGGCCTCAGCTTCCATGTTCCCCTTCATGTCCAACCTCTGGGTCATCACAGGGGCAATTCACTGAAAACATCACTTCTCCCTGCTGCTTCCCTGCCACAGCCCTTGGGGCCAGCAGTTTTAACTTCAAACCCTTTGTATATTTCAACCTACAGGAGCTACCTACGCCTTGTGGGTATCAGCGCTCCCCACGGCCTGGGCTCACCTGGTGACCTGCCTTTCTCTCTTGGAGTCCTGCTCAGCTGCGCACTGGGTGTGGGCCTCCATCCCCAGGAGGTTCTCCATGTGCACTGACTCAGGAGGATCCGATGGAGAGTCTGTCTCCCAGCCAAACGGTCAGTGTTTGGAGGGCCTGGGAAGGTTGGCCCTCACCTGATTTGTCCCAGGGTTGCCAAAGCTTGAGAGGCAGAAACAACATAAATTCATTCTCTCACAGTTTTGGATGCAAGAAATCCAAAATCAAGATGTGAGTAGGGTTGTGCTCTCCTCAAATGCTTGAGAGGTGGATTCCTCCAGTTTCTGGTGGCCTCAGGAATTCCTTGGCTTGTGACGTCATTCTAATCCCACCTCACTTCTGTGTCCTTATATGGTGTTGTGTATGTAATGCACACACGTGTGCGTGTGCATGTTTGTATGTGTCTGTGGGTGTGTATATGCCTGTGTGTGTCCTTGTATGGTGTTCTCCTGTGTGTGCACATGTGTGTGTATGCATGTGTATGTATGTCCTTGTATTCTGCCCTTGTATGTGTGTTCATGTATGTGTCTATGTGTGTATGTGCCTGTGTGTGTCCCTGTATGGTGTTCTCATGTGTGTGCACATATGTATACACAGGCCTGCATTTGTGTGTGTGTGTGTGTGTGTGTGTGTGTGTTTCTGTCAAACTGCAACAGGGACTTGAATGACTTTGCCATAAAGATTATATCTGCAGAGACCGTTTCCCAAATAAGGTCACAGGGCATTAGGACATAATGCAGCCCATAGGACTCTGGCATCACTTAATACATAGAAAGACTCGTGTTCCCATGAACAGCCACCCAAGCAAGAGTGATGAGATCTAAGTAGGAAGGAAGGTGGCTTGGAGAAGGCAGGTTGGACCTGGAGAAGCGGAGATGCAGCGGCCACATTTAAACCCTGCCTGGGGGTGGAGCGAGGTGCACTCAAGGTTCTGCTCTGCTCTTCCAGGGCTGGCCTGCAGGAAGGTCCTTCCCAGAGACAGGAGCTAGCAGGGGAAGGCTCTTCAGGAGAGATGACAAGAGCAGAATCTGTCCCTGAAACATCACACAGAAGGCAGGTGTCGGGGAGTCCCATGGGAAGGTGGCCAGGTGCGAAAACGTCAGCATTGATGAGGAACTGAGTCAGGGCTGTGACAGCATGGCCTCAGGGAAAGAGTGCAATCCAAAGAAAAAGAAGAGGAAAGGGGATAGACCGGGCCTGGCCTTCCTAAGACCAGGAAGGAAGGGGGCTCACAGGAGGAGGTGCGTGCTAGGGCTCAGGGCTGGAGACAGGGAAGATGGGGCCTGGTACCTGAAAATGCAGCCCAGGGAATGGACCAAGTCTAAAAGGGAGGTGTGTGGTTTAACATAAACCCCACACAATTAAGAAAGCAGGCTCATGGGTGTGCCGATTAAGTAGCCACTGAGGCAGGTTGTGTATGTAAAGGAGCTAGATGAGATCCAGTATGTAAATAATTCATTCATCGTGTCTTTTTATGTGAATACCTGGCGCTTGGCAGCAGGTAGGATTAGATAAAGGTAGGTAGACACACCAATGGATGACCTTTACACGACCTTATCACCCCTGGAATAAAATTCAATACCCACTGCAAATGGGTTCTGGGGCTGGGAGCCTGCAGAGGGAGCTGTCTGGCCTCAGGGCATTGATGCAGAAGAGGCTCCACACAGGTCCCCAGACTGAAGGACACTTCTCCCACAGAGCCACCTGCATCACCCAGGCTTGCTAGGAAATACTGTGGTACAGCACAGTAGGAGAGGCTCCCATCAAAAGATCAAGAACCTTGGCAGGAGACAGCATGCTCTGGCAGGCCAGACACTAGCTCCCACAACTGTAATGAGGCCTGCCCACACCCAGCTTTTGCTTCTTCCCCTTGTCACCCAGCAGGGACACTGTTACCACAGAGTGAGGGCAGAACTGAATTATGCACCTGGAGATGGGGTATGACTTTGGTGTGCTGTTCCTCTTTGGGGACCACGGGTTTGTGCGAGGCCTTCTCACCATGCTGGAGAGGCAAGTGTGAGTGAGAATCAGACCTTGGCCCTCTGTGACCAGGCCACTCCATCTCCTCCTTTGCATGATAAAGATGGCAATGGCCCTCCACTCCCAGTTCCTTTACAACTGAGTTGCTTCCAGGATGCCTGGCACCCAGTGTGAGCTGCCATTGCCATGGGGACAGGCAGGACATCAGCAAGATGGGAAGACACATTGCTGGGGGGTGGGGGTGGAGATAAAGTGAGAACAGGCCAGGAAGCCCAGCTGCAGGCCGAAGCCCTTCCCAGGGGGTTGTTTCTTTGACCCGAGACTGCTCCTGGCCTTCAGCATCAAAGCTCCGTTCCTGGAGGGAGCTTTCCCTTTACCTTTTTACCCAGGCTCCATTGCTGGCTAGCCAACATTCTGGATGACAGCCGACTCAAGGGCTGTCCTCACCTGGGGAATCTCTCGTCCAGCTATCCTTGGGCCAGGCTATCCTGGTCTTTCCACAGCCCTCACAAATTGGAGAATAAACTTAAATTTAACTGAACACACTTGAGTCCCTCTCATGCCGGTAGGGAAACTGCGGGGAGAGACACTAAGAATAATACTGAACACCTGTGTGCCAAGCTGGCGCTGTGGCTTTGCGCTCCAGATCAGCCTTGCTTCCTCCACTTTATAAGCCACGAATCTGAAGCACAGAAGGGCAACCCAGGGTCAGCTGCTTTCACCAAAATCAAGCTGGTTCGATGGCTAAGCATTCATTATACCTTGTTATCTTTCGCCTTGAGGAATCCAGCAGGAAGATTCAGCTCATAACCCTCACACATTGTCTAACTGTATGGCTTGTCCATTATATAAGCAAAAAAAAAAAAAAAAGTATTTGCAAAATAGAAAATGTGAACTAGGTCTAGAACTAGGTATCACTAAGTATCAGCTATAGGATTTAGTAACCCTCAAGTAGTTCAGTTACAGAGGAGATACGAGCCTGTTTTAATTATTAAGGAGGTTTTAAGTTGTTCAGAGTATGGGTAAAAATAGGTAGCCTGATTACATTACAGATAGGCAGCATGCTAAAAATATACCCACACCCCTCAACTTGATCTAACTATGGAAAACTTTTTGGCCATGAAGGCAAATTTTCAGAACAAATGACAGACAAAACTCAAGCACACTGTTTTCCTAAACCAAAAAACAATGTCCCACTGCTTAGCTAGCCTGCTAGTCTGGATTTATTTTATGAAACATGTCAGCAAGGACATCAGAGTACAGTCATGAGTCATCCATCCTTCCAAAGAATCATTCTCTAAAGGGGTTCATTCATACAGCCAAAATACAAGCTAGTGGGGGGGAAAACACTCTGAGGTAGAAAGGAGTGATAAGAAAAATGTATATGGAGAACATATATTATCCATCCTTCCTCATGGCCTTTTCTCCCTATAAAACACCAGTGACAGGCAAATGGTAGCTGGGTACCCAGCGGTCTGCTTTAAGTAAGCAATGCTACGTTCTTGGCATGCATTCCCACAGCACTGCAGCACTACTGCAGCTCACGCTGACCCCCAAACCTGTACATCACCTCACACACCTTCACCACCTTCCGCTTCATCAGCACCATCGAGCATCGGATGACCCAGGGCACATGCCCACCACAGTCCTTTCTGATACACACGAGCTTAGGCTAGACAGACAGACAGACAGACGGAACAAAACACACACCCCAGCCCACCAAGTGAACCCACCAAGACCCAGAAGGCTCATCTAGACCCATGGGGTTAGACTATGAACCTCACGTGGTGTAGGATTTAACATAGACCTCCATGGCCTCAGGGTGGGGTCCCTTCACCTCCATCTTCTCCCCGCTTCAACATTCCAAAAGCCCTTTGTCTAGGCAATACCCCCCAACAGCCCACCCACCCAACTCAAGGAGTTACCAGGTCTGTCTGACCTTGCCAGGTGATGGAGATGGGGACCGACTGCTGGTAGGAACGAAGGCATAGGTGGCCCATCAAATTTAAACACATCTCCCCCTTCAGCGGCTGGCTCAAGGCAGGAGGGGGCAGCTTTAAGGGCTGAGGAGGCCCTAAGGCTCCTCTGGCTGGGGAGTTTCCCAGAGTGACCTCAAACTGCTTACTCAGAGGCACAGGCAGGCTGGAGAGGGCTTTTCCTGTGACAGCCACCACTGGAGTTTAAAACCCCCTCTCTGTGCTGGGAACACACACACACACACACACACACACACACACACACACACACACACACACGAGTGCCTGCCTAGTATCCACTCCAGAGCACATCTGCCTAAGTAAAGCTCTCTACTCTCAGCAGCATGGACAAGATCCTCACCCTTGAAGCCCCACTGACTGAATCTCGGGCGTCTAGGGAGAGAAGAGGGAGGTGGTAGGGAAAAGGCTTTACTTCTCTCTTGCAGCCTCGGTGAAGGCTGAAGCTTGCCTCCCTCTACTAAAAGATGGCTGGCCTCTATCTAGGTTGAATTCTAGTGCCTGGGCTTCCGAGGGCCAGTCCCCAGCACAGAGAGGGGAAGGTGTCTCCCTTGGGACATCAGCCTGGGCAGAGTCCTTCCTGATGCTGAACTGCTGGCTACACACAGGGTGCGAAATGCCTCTTCCTGTCCGACTCTGGCTAAATTCTTTGTCCCGCGTGTGAGGGCAAAGGAGCCTCGGACCCAAGACTGGGGCTAGTGTAGGGGCTGAGCTTCGAGCTCAGCCATCTAAGCTGCACTCAGCTAGGGCTTGAGGAAGGTAAATGTAGCTCAAGCGACGGGGCCCTCCTGCCCAGCCCGGTCAGCCCGCCAACTCACCCCAGGGAGGGGCTCTCCGGAGTGGATGTGGATGTGGATCCGGCCCCGGGGTCGCGGGGACCCAGCCAGCCGCCGCCTTCCTGCCGCGCTCTCAGCGCGTCCCGGTGCAGTGCCGGCTGCCGCCGCCGCGCTGAGCCCGCGAGGAGGGCGGTGCTGGGGTGGAAGATGCGCTGCGCCGGGGGCCCGCCTCCCCGCCGCGCCCGCCGCTTCAGCACCGCGGACAGCGGCCAGCCCCGCGCACCAGCGGCCTCGCCCGGAGGTCCGCGCCCCGCCCGCGCCCCAGGCCCCTGCCGCCGGGCTCCAGGCACCCGGCTGGACAAAGGCGAGCTCTCGTGGAGGGACCCGCGAGGGCGGCGAAAGCGCAGCTCAGCCTCTTAAAGCGCACCGGCGTGGTCGGGAACCGGACCCGGCACCCAGGGCGTTATCTGGGCCCAATCAAGGTCGGAGGAGGCTGGCCCCTCGCGTGGGTCCAGCATGGGAGGGGCCCAGAGAAGGTCGGTGCTCAAACCTCATCTCTCCCGCTATCATATATTCTGGATGTGTCTTGTGAATTAGAGGTTGGGATAAGGAGTGTTGGGGTTCCATCCAGCCTGCAATTTGACTTCCTCCCATCCACCGCCCCATCCTTGGTGTCAATCAACCAACAGATGGGACTGCTAGAGCTTGGTGACATCACCCAGGGCCACTTCCACGTTGTTTTCATTTCTGTTAAAAATCCCTTCTGCTGTTCCTTGTTCCCAACCAGAAGTCCCCGGATGAGATGGAGGTGTCCTTGTTCTGACTTGGCTCCCGGCACAGACCAGCAACATGACCCTTAGCCTCGTTTCTCCTGGGGGTGGAAGGTGTTCTGGCTCTAATCCAGAAAAAACTCAGTCCAGAGAACCCACAGTGGGTGGCCACCGAGGCCCCACCCCTCCTGGCTTCTCTTAAGCCTTCCAGAATCGAGGCGAGGAGACCCCTTCCTTGCCTGAACTAAATTGGCAACTCTTGCCTAATTCTTTTTACGCCACAACTTTTTCTCTCATTAGTTAAAATCCAGAGGCATTTTTATTTTTACCTCTGGCCGACATCCCCGCCCCTTATTTGAAGGGGAAAGATGGAACACAGCAATGTAAAAGTCTAGGTTCAAAAATCCTATCCAAGAGCATGGATTCTGCACAGGCAGCAGACAGTGGCTGCTAGGAAAGAATGTGGTCTGAAACCAAGAAGGGCACAGCTGGACCAGAAACAGGCTCCCAGGCAGAAGTGCCTTCTTTTTCACAAGGAAGAAGAGTAACATGCCCTGCTTTAAGAAGATGGAACCACTAACTCTTTGAAAATTACTTCCCCTCCCTTCCTTCCTTTTCTTTTTAAAAATAATGTGCTGTCAAGACTCAGAAGGAAGAAGTTAAAACGTGCCCAGAGCATCCGGGTCCATGGCTTCCTGCTGCAGTCAGCATAGACCTCTAGAGGACAAGGCACCAGGTGGACGTGGCATTCAGGTCTTTCTTTGTGCATTTCCTTATTTGGAATAGGATGTCAGGATTTTGTGACGAAGGATTCCTTCAATTTAGTTCCTTTGTCTAATTTATGGCAGGCTCAGCATTTCCTAGCATGTCTGCACCCTCACATCAAAGACCAGCCAGGGCCCCAAAAAGGCTCACTCTCACATACATACAAGCATGCACACACTTATGCATGTGCGCACATGTGAGTGCAAGCACACACACACACATACACACAACCACTAGAACAAAGTTAAAAATTTCCAGTCACACGTCTATATTTATACAGGGCTCCAAAAGATTCAAGATTTGAAACAGAAACAATCCAAGCCATATAGCAAGATTTAAAATGTGGCCGGGCAGTGGCAGCGCACGCCTTTAATCCCAGAACTCGGGAGGCAGAGCCAGGTGGATCTCTGTGAGTTCGAGGCCAGCCTGGTCTACAGAGGGAGATCCAGAACAGGCACCAAAGCTACACAGAGAAACCCTGTCAAAAAACCAGAAAAAAAAAAAAAAAGATTTAAAATGTGTCTGGTTAATCCACTATTTTCTGGTTCTGGAGAAGCTTAAAAACTAGAACTCGAATCACTATTCCCACCCAGAGGCTGGAAAACACTGCTGCGCCAGGCCCTCCCTCTCCTTCAATCCCTTGCATGGGGTGGAACAGGGTGGGGTGGGTGGGGTGGGGTGGAGGGGATGAAGGCCCTTTGACCTCTCCATAGGCTCTCACCCTGGTGAGCAGTCAAGGATTACCAGTGATGTTGACCATGTCCACCAGATCAGCCTATACCACCATCTTTACCACAGATGTTGTGCTAAAACCAAGACAGTCCACAACCACTGTTCCAGCCCAGCCCCACTGCTTCACGTCCTGTGGCCCTGAGCCACAAGCACACCCACAGTTCATTCTCTCCACCGCCTCTGTACTGCTGGTTTTACATCAACTTGACACAAGCTAGAGTCATCAGAGAGGAAGGAGCCTCAGGTGAGGAAATGCCTCCAGGAGATCCAGCTCTAAGGCATTTTCTCAATTAGTGACCAACCAGCCTATGGTGGGTTTTGTCATCCCTGGGCTGGTGGTCCTGGGTTCTGTAAGAAAGCAGGCTGAGCAAGTCAGGGGAAGCAAGTCGGTCAGTAGCACTCCTCCATGGCCTCTGCATCAACTCCTGCCCTGTTTGAGGTCCTGTCCTGACTTCCCTTGGTGATGAACAACAATGTGGAAGTGTGAGCCAAACCGACCCTTTCCTCCCCTTCATGGTGTTTGGCTGCAGCAATAGAAACCCTGACTAGGACACCCTCACAGCCAAGCCCTCCTCAGCCCGTCCTTTCCTTAAGTTACCAGCCCCCTCCTCTCTCTCTCTTTGAACCCCTGCTTCCCATCTAATCCCCCAGCATATTTACAGAGTCCAGCTAGATCACCATGGTGGAGGCTCTCATCCAAGTGTCTCACAGTACCCTTGAGTTGTGCTCAGTACTTCTGGAATGAGCAAACCTAGGCTGGGCAGACTGGGAATGGCAGAATTTGAAATGTTCTTTGGGAGTTCATCTAATTCCTATGTCTGGCCACAGGCACCCTCTCTCCACTCCCAGTTCACACCCTGTCAGTCAACCTAGAGAGATTTGGAGCAGGTCTGTCTTCTTGGTAGGCAGGGAAGAGAGGCTCCACAGTTACAGACACCATGCACAGCACAGCACTCTCCAGGGTGCTTAATGGTCCATGAAGGTATCTGGAAGTAGGACCCTTCCAGGAAGTACAAACAAAATGTCATAGCAAAGAGAACCCACAAGACAGGCAGAATGGCCTATCGCGCCCTAGCCATGCCCCAAAGCCACAGTCGTGGTCAGTGGCTACAGCAGTAGTGAGAAGAACAGGTGAGCCGCATCCACTTCTGTAGAATTGAAAGGGCCTTCGTGACATTCTTCCAAGCTGTAACGGATGTGCTGCTAGTCTAGGAACAGAGCTCTGCCAGCCAGAGCTCAAGAAGGGTCACAAGTGACATGGACACTAGGTCATGCTGCTCTCTGTACTCAGTGTAATAAGAAGACATAGGATTGGCTGACTTCTGCCATGCCTTTCTGCTTTTAAAACCCAGTGCCAGGCTGGGCGGCGGTGGCACACGCCTTTAATCCCAGCACTCAGGAGGCAGAGGCAGGCAGATCTCTGTGAGTTCGAGGCCAGCCTGGTCTACAGAGTGAGATCCAGGACAGGCACCAAAACTACATAGAGAAACCCTGTCTCAAAAAACAAAACAAAACAAAACAAAACAAAAAACCCAAAACCCAGTGCCTTGGGGACTGTGGAGATGACTGAGTCAGAAAGGTGCTTGCCGTCCAAGCAGGAGGACCTGAACTCAATTCTTAGCACCCATAGCTGGGTATGGGATTTGCGCTTATAATCCCAGCACCAAGAAGGCAGAGACAGGCAGATCCCTGGGGCTCAGTGGCCAGCCAGCCTAGCCTAGACACGGGTCCCAGTGGGAGATTTTGTCCCAGAAAACAAAGTGGATGGCACTCAAGGAACAATACTTGAGGCTGACTTACACACACACACACACACACACACACACACACACACACACACACACGAGAGAGAGAGAGAGAGAGAGAGAGAGAGAGAGAGAGAGAGAGAGAGAGTCAGACAGACAGAGAGAATGGTAAAATGTGAGAGAAGCCTTCAATGTTAAGGAGATAGGTAGGTGCTGTGGGGGAGGGAGTCTATGAGACGGAACAGCCTGGAAACTGAGAGTCACTGTTAGGGAGGTTTGTAATACAGAAGAGCCCGGGGGCTAGTGCGGAGCTGTGATACGCGTTACAGGTAAGTGCTAACGGGCTAGTGCGGAGCTGTGATACGTGTTACAGGTAAGTGCTAACGGGCTAGTGTGGAGCTGTGATACGTGTTACAGGTAAGTGCTAACAGGGGCTAGTGCGGAGCTGTGATACGTGTTACAGGTAAGTGCTAACAGGGGCTAGTGCGGAGCTGTGATACACGTTATAGGTAAGTGCTAACAGGGGCTAGTGCGGAGCTGTGATACGTGTTACAGGTAAGTGCTAACAGGGGCTAGTGCGGAGCTGTGATACACGTTACAGGTAAGTGCTAACGGGCTAGTGCGGAGCTGTGATACACGTTACAGGTAAGTGCTAACAGGGGCTAGTGCGGAGCTGTGATACGCGTTACAGGTAAGTGCTAATAGGGAACTAAGTGCTCCATTCATCTGATGTAGGGGCAAGTAAGGGAGGGAGTGGATGTGGTAGTTTGATTGAGAATGGCCCCCACAGACTCATATATTTGAATGCCTAGTCACCAGGGAGTGGCACAATTTGAAAGGATGAGGAGGTGTGGCTTTGGTGGAGGAAGTGTGTCACTGGGGGTGTATCACTGGCTTTGAGGATTCAAAAGCCCCAGCCAAACCCAGTGTCTCCCTCTCTGTCTATGGATCAGGGTACAGCTCTCAACGACTTCTCCAGCACCATGCCTGCCATACCTGCTGCCATGCTTCCTACCATGATGATAATGAACTAAACCTCTGAAACTATAAGCCAGACCTAATTAAATGCTTTCTTGTGTAAGAGTGGCCTTGGTCATGGTGTCTCTTCACAGCAATAGAACAGTGACTAAGACAGAAGTTGGTACCAGGGAGAAGGCTTTGCTGTGACAGGCCTGAACCATGCTGCTTGTGGCAGAATGTGGACTTTGGACTTTGGATTAGGAAAAGAGTTGAATGCTTCAAGCAGGGCTTAATGGGCCATCCTAGTAAGAGAATGGAAGACAGTGCTGAGGGCAGTTTGAATGGTGGGGTGCCCAGCTCAAGAAGTTTCAGGGGAGAAGAATATATTGGCATGTGACTTAGAGATCACTCTTGGGATATTTTCACAAAGAATGTGGCTGCTTTTTGTCCTTGTCCAAAAAAGTCTGCCTGAGGCTAAATAGAAGAGTTTTTGGATTAATGGTGTTGGCAGAGGAGATTTCAAAACAGCCTAGTATTGACAATGTCATGTGTGGTCACTGTTATGCAGATGAATAATAAAAAGGTGCAGGCTAAGAAAGGAAAAATACAAAATGTACAGTTTGAGGAGAAAAGGAGCAGTAGGAAGTATAATGGAGCTAAATCCTGTGCTCAAGATGATAAAAAGATTAAAGAAAAGCCTGATGCTAAATGGAATAAAAGGAGTGGTGGCCTCAGGAAAAGACTCCACTCAGCTAAGCTTCCAACTTGTGACAGAGAATGAAAAAACAGCTTAAGTTACCATGAAGAAACCATCTAAAACAGAAAGCTGATGAAAATATAATTGATTGAGGGCCAAGTTCTAGTCCAGCAAGCAGAAGAATGTGGCAGCTTCGGCCACATGGTTCTGGCTCTAGAGTGAAGGATACAAGAAAGGAGTTGTGGAATCTCTCTCCATGGCTAAGGAAGCCACTGAGGTCAGATGTGTGTCAGGGGTGTCCCTAAATGGAGGCCTAGAGAGGCCATTGTATGAAGCTGTGAAGGAAACCTGGATTGCCTTGGAGATTCCATGATGTTAGAGATGCCAGAGCCATGGGATACCTTCTGAAGAAAGCTGCTAACAGTGAGTGGAACCAGCCCAAGAGAGAGAAGTGTTTGGTAGTCAACAAAGCTAAAAAGGTGTTGGAGATCTGAAGAGCGCTTTGACATCAGACATGGAAATGCAGAGTTTGGAGTTTGTTCTGCTGGCTTTCAGTCTTGCTCTCGTCCAGTATTTTCTCACTATGCTCCTTTTCCACCCTTTTGGAATGCTAATGTATATTCTGTGCCATCATATGAATTTTATAACGGGAGGTTACAGTTGAGAGCATGTCATGAGTCTCAGAAGAGACTTTGAATTTTTAAGCAGTGTTGAGACTGTTATAGACTATGGGGACTTTTGAAGATAGACTGAAAGCTTTTCTGCACATGATGGCTACAAGCCTATGGGGGCCAGGGAGTGGAATGTGGTGATTTAATAAGAATGGCCTCCATAGGCTCATCTATTTGAATGCTTAGTCATCAGGGAGTGGCACTACTTAGAAGGATTAGTAGGTGTGGCTTTGTTGGAGGAAGTGTGTCACTGGGGGTGGGCTTAGAGGTTTCAGAAGCCTAAGCCAGGCCCAGTCTTTCTCTCTTCCTGCTGCCTGCTGATCTGGATGTAGAACTCTCAGCTACTTCTCCAGCACCATGTCTGCCTGAGTGTTGTCATGCTCCCCAACATGATGATAATGGACTAAACCTCTGAAACTGTAAGCAAGCCCCAATTAAGTGCTTCCTCTTATAAGAGTTGCCTTAGTCATGGTGTCTCTTCACAGCAATGGAATAGTAACTAAGACAGAGCATAAGTGTGAAATGGAATCTTAACCACCCACAAAAATTAGCTCAAAATGGGTCAGGGATTGAAATGTGAGAGTTAAAATTATAAACTCAAACACAAAGCAAAAGCTTCATGATGTTTGGATTAGAAAAGGTCCTTAGATGTGACAACACAGCCACATGTACCCAACTGAAAGTAGACAAAATCAACTTCACAGAAATTTAAAATATTATGCATCAAAGCATGCAACCAACAGAGAAAAGCAATCCACAAAATGTGAGAAAATACTTGCAAACCATACATTAGACGGGGTGGTGGGGGGAGTGGTAGAATTCATATCTAGAACACAGACACTCCTAAAACTAAACAACCACCTCTTGATTAAAAAGTCAGTCCACTAGGGAGCAGCAAGATGATTCAGTGGGTGTGAATGCTTAGTCATCAGGGAGGGGCATTACTTGAGAAAGATTAGGAGGTGTGGCCTTGCTAAAGGAAGTGTGTCACTGGGGGTGTGGCCTTGCTGGAGGAAGTGTGTCACTAGGGGTGTGTTTAGACGTGTCAAGAGCCCAAGCCAGGCCCAGTATTTCTTCCTGCTGCCTGCCGATCTGGATGTAGAACTCTCAGCTACTTCTCCAGCACCATGTCTGCCTGCTGCCATGCTCCCTGCCATGATGATAATGGACTAAACCTCTAAAACTGTAAGCCAGCCCCAATGAAATGCTTTCTTTTATAGGAGTTGCTGTGGTCATGGTGTCTCTTCACAGCAATGGAACACTAAGACAGCACATAAAGATGTTTGTTACTAAACCTGACAAATTGAGTTCAGTTCCCCCAAAACCCACAAAATAGAAAGAGAACTGACTCCCAAACTTGTTTTTTGGACCTCCACACATGTACTGTGGCATGCTTGCATGCACACAAGAACAAACAGGTATGGAATGCTTGTGTGTGTGTGTTTTATACACACAACAAAATAAATTCAATAAGTGAACAAACAACTTGAGTAGACCATGTACCAAACATACATGAATGGTTGATAAACATGTGAAAAGAGGTCCAATTCACTGATGACAGGAATACAAGTCAGAAGTACAGTGAGATATCACAGGCATCCGTTACCATGGCTACTAAAGCAGATGAGGACCAGAATCTGGAGAATCTGGAACTCTTACACTGATGGGAATAAAAAATGGTGTAGCTGTATGATTCCTGAATATAGTCAGCTACTCTGTGACCTGGCAATTCCATGCCTAGGCAATTCCATAAACATACCCAAGGGACTGAAAGTAGGGGTGGGGGGTTGTTGAGAAGTACCTTATACCAGTGTTCATGTCAGCGTGGTCCACAGAGCTGACATGCAGATGACACCAGTGTCCATTGCCAGATGAATGGATGAACAAAATATGACACATGCCTATGATGGAATACTATTCAGCCTTTAAAAGGAAGAAAGTTCTGGCTCATGTTATAACATGGATGAACCTTGAGGACACAATGCCAAGTGAAGTAAATCCATCACACAATGATACCATAGGATTCACTCATGTGACGTTCCTAGAGAAGTCAAATCCATAAAGGAGACAGTAGAATAGTGTTACTGGAAATAGGGGGCTACAGAAAATGAGGAAATGGGAAGTCATTATTTAATGAGCATAGAGTTTCAGTTTTTCAAGATAGAACAAGTTCTAGGGGGTGGGTGGAGATGAAGGCTGCCCAGGTATTAGTGTACTGAATGCCACTGAACTTTCACGTTTAACGATCGATAAGATGACTGGCAGTTGGTGGCTGCTGAGGGAGGAGGAGCCATTTTTCCTTGGGGGTGTGGCCACTGGTAGGTTGCTGATGCTCATCCAGCAGCACTAGTTGGACTCATGGGCTATAAAAAAGAGAAAGAGGACGGACATGAAGGTCTGGAGGGAGGGTGAGGGGGCAGCAGAGGGGGAACATAACCAACATACGTCATATATCTGTGTGAAATGGTCAAGACATACGTAAAGACATTTAAAATGGTTATTTTATATTTATGTATTTTACTTTGAAACTTATTTTTTGCATGTACATATATGTATGGTGTCTGTGCCTATGTGGATGCATTTGTGTGTGGAGTCCACATGTCCTCAGTCAGTTTCTGCCTTATATATTGAAGCAGAGAATGTCCCTGAACCTGAAACTCTGGCTCAGCTAGCCTAGTTAGCCAGCTTGCCTCAAGGATCCCATTTTCACCTTCCAAGAGCACTGTGATTACAGGTGAGCTGTCATACCTGCCTAGACTTTATGTGGGTTCTGGGGACATGAATTCCAGTTCTCACAATTGAAGGGCAAACACTTTATCCACTGAACCATCTCTTCAGCCCTTCATTTATGGATTTGACTACAATAAAATCTTTTTAAAACCAATGATTGTCTGAAGTATATATATATATATATATATATATATATATATATATATATATATATATATTAACAAAGAGTGAAAGCAGGGCATGGTGGTTGTGTGGTTTGAAAAAAAGAATGGCCCCCAAAAGGAGTGGCACTATGAGGAGGGTGGCCTTGTTAGAGGAGGTGTGTCCTTTTTGGAGGAAGTGTATCACTGTGGGGGTGGGCTCTGAGGTCTTCTATGCTCAAGATACCGCCTAGTGACAGTTGTTTCTGCTGCCTGCAAACCAATATGAGTTTAGAACTCCAGCACCATGTCTGCCTGCATGTCACCATGTCCTGCCATGGTGATAAAGGACTAAACCTCTGAAACTGTAAGCAAGCCCCAACTAAATGTTTTCCTTTATAAGAATTGCCATGATCATGATGCCTCTTCAAAGGAATAGAAACCCCAACTAAGATAGTGGCATACACCTTTAATCCCAACACTCAGCAGCAGGCAGAGACTCAGGCCAGCCTGGTCTACATAGTGAGTTCCAGTGCAACCAGAGCTACATAGTGAGACCTTGTCTCAAAACCAGAGTAGAAGAGAATGTCAAATAACAGTGGGTAGTTGAGTTGAATACCAAAGGTATTTCCTTTGTAAATGAGTTTAAGCTCATACTGTTTCAAAACTTGTGATACATAATAATAACTAAGATCAGGGAAAACAAAGATTCTGGAGAGATGGTTCAGTGTTTAAGAACACTGGCTGCTCTTCCAGAGGATCTGGGTTCTATTCCCAGCATCTGCACAGTAGCTCAAAACTATCAGTAACTTCAGTTCTAAGGGATTTGACACATTCCTCTGGCTTCCAAGGCACCAGGTGCACACACACACACACACACACACACACACACACACACACACACACGCAGACAAATGCACATAGAATAAATTTATTTTCTAAAAATTGAAATAAAGATTTTTCAGACAAAACAAGACAAAAAGCAGACTTCGCTGCCAGTAGAAATGATAACAAGAAATACTAAGAGCTCTTAGAATAATGGAAATGATCTCAGATGTGTCAAGCAATGTAGAAAAGGATAAAGATTATTTAAAATGTTTAAAATGCAGCTAAATATAAGTAAATATTAATCTATATGGATCTAATTATGGGTGGGGATGTAGCCCAGTAGTAGAGAGAGCTTGCCATGCCCTAGATCCCATCCCCAACACCACCTAAAACAAAAGACCAGCCACCTGAACTTTGTGGGATTCACACATAACAAAAGGAGGAGAGAGTGGACATGGGAACTGCCCCTGCTGAGGCAGCCCTGAGTTTCTTGAAAGGAGGAAAAACAATAAGGTAGACTAAAATGTATCAAAGAATCATACTGTAAACTTATTCAAACAGTCTAGGGCCAGGTGGTGGTGGCACACGCCTTTAATCCCAGCACTCGGGAGGCAGAGGCAGGCAGATCTCTGAGTTCAAGGCCAATCTGGTCTACAGAGTGAGTTCCAGGACATGAACCAAAACTACACAGAGAAACCCTGTCTCAAAAAACAAAAACAAGGGGCTGGAGAGATGACTCAGAGGTTAAGAGCACTGGCTGTTCTTCCAGAGGTCTTGAGTTCAATTCCCAGCAACCACATGGTAGCTCACAACCATCTATAATGAGATCTGGTGCCCTCTTCTGGCCTGCAGGTATACATGCAGACAGAACACTGTATACATAATAAATAAATCTTAAAAAAAAATAAAAAATAATTTTTTTTAAAAAGCAAAAAAGAAAAAAAGGAAGAAAAAAACATAATTTAAAAATAAAATCAATAGAGAGAATGAAATACTTTTAAATTCTTGATTAATAATTTTAAATATTAGACAGAAGGAAATCCACATTGAAGTGGGATTTCCTCCCTTTTTTTTTTTTTTTTTTTTTTTGGTTTTTTGAGACAGGGTTTCTCTGTGTAGCTTTGCGCCTTTCCTGGATCTCGTGCTGTAGCCCAGGCTGGCCTCGAACTCACAGAGATCCGCCTGGCTCTGCCTCCCGAGTGCTGGGATTAAAGGCGTGCGCCACCACCGCCCGGCGATTTCCTCCCTTTTTAAGGCTGAATATATCCCTCTATAATATATCCTCCTATAGTACATTCCTCTATAAAATATCCCTCTATAATACACTCTTCTCTGCGGCTCACGTCACTGAGGGTTGTCATCACCTCTGAATGCGGCTGTAATATACAACCTGAGTCGTTCCGGCCTTTGGTTTTCAGGGGACAGTGAACAGGATGGAGCGAGAACAGGGAGGTCAGGCAGATCTGATGGCGGCCGACTGGCTCTGCCCCTTAGAAGCTCTGCTTGGACAAGTCATAAAACACAATGACATGAAGGGTAAAGCAGGGTCCCGTGGCGGTCTCATCAGTGTGACTCTCATACACACTCCACCGGCCTTCAGAGTTCTGGTGCAGAAGCCACCCGCCCGAGGCTTCTGCCCTCAGACTGTTCACGTCTACCTAGCACGCAAGACGACAAACTGAAAACCCCAGCAGCCACCAATCAACTTGTAGCTTCATAAACCACGTTGCCAAACAACGGTAACTGGCGGAGAGCATTTCACATTCCACTCAACAAGTCTCTATCTGGCGGCACTAAAGCCCTGCACTGGGGGCAAGTCGGCTGGGAACGATTCACGCCTAGAAGCAAAGCTAGTGAAGCCCAGAGAGGATTCAGTAGGAAGCACCACTACAGATTTGTGTATGGATAGCTGAGTGTCGGCCGGCAGGCAGCCTCAGCAGGGAGGCTCACAAGCTGGGTTCCTTCCACAGACAGTGCTGAAGCTGGCTAGTCCAGGACTGCTGCCCTCACCAGCTGCTTCTCCACCAGATACTGCTTCTCCACCAGATACTGCTTCTCCACCAGCTGCTGCTTCTCCACCAGCTGCTGCTTCTCCACCAGCTGCTTCTCCACCAGATACTGCTTCTCCACCAGCTGCTGCTTCTCCACCAGATACTGCTTCTCCACCAGCTGCTGCTTCTTATGGAAATTGGTAGCTGAAACCTGCATGTGGCTCCTGAATAGTCAACATTTTGCTGTTTTCATAAATGTGTATCACTTTTTAAAGAATGCCATTCTGAGTTTGCTTCTGTATGTTGGTGATATTTATGTATTTACCCATTGGTTTGGAGTCAGGGAGGAGAGCAAGTGGGTTCTTAATCAAGGCATGTACTAACGACTCCTCAAAGGTCCACTGGTGGAATCCCGTCCTTCCGATTGGCCTAGCCGAGGCTCCCGGCCATTCTGCAGCCTGCTGCTCCTTATCCACACAGAATGAAGGTCCACTGTGTTCCTCAAGACTGTGGCCCTGGCATCAACAAGACCAAATGGAGCACAACCTGGTCCCTGGTTATCAAGCCCTTGCCCCTGAAGATGAGCAACATATAAAACAGGGACCCCTGGGCTGCAGGTGAGATTCCTTTGGAGAAATGGACACTTAAAAGCTTATCATAGCCGGGCGGTGGTGGCGCACGCCTTTAATCCCAGCACTCGGGAGGCAGAGCCAGGCGGATCTCTGTGAGTTCGAGGCCAGCCTGGGCTACCAAGTGAGTCCCAGGAAAGGCGCAAAACTACACAGAGAAACCCTGTCTCGAAAAACCAAAAAAAAAAAAAAAAAAAGCTTATCATAAAGAAAGTTGCCAGGTGCTGCAGGCCGCAGGAATATATTATAAGAACTCAGCTGGTTATGGCAAAGTCACTACCTGGAGGGATCAAGGAATTCCTCCAGAGGAAGCCAAATCCCAAGGAGTTTTTGGTGTTAATTGGTTTGTTATATATCAGCTGTATTCTGTTATGAAAGTCATGTGTGCCTTCATAGTTTTCCCAATTGACTTTTCCCCAAGAAGGGCTAACAGTGTGGACTGATCACTCTCTGGAGTGATTGGTATCTCCAGGTATTTGGAGAACAGCCTCAGGAAAGGCTTTCTCTGGAATCAGATATCTCCCTTGGCCACTTTCAAGGACTAGCAGTAATAACAGTCCACATGCAAGTCTCCTGATTTAAGGTAAATTCCACAAGGAGACACCACCTAGGTCAGGTGGACGTTAAGTAAAAGCTTTACACAATTTAGCTCGGACCCTCCTTTCTTACAGCCTTACTAACTTTATAGACCTCTAACTCCTTACCTAACCACTTCTAGGAATATTTAGATAACCTCCTGCACTGACAGCTATGCTCAGCCAGAACCCCAGTTCAAGCCTCCCTGTAATTATCATCATTGGCAGCATCTGGCCAGGTCCATCCCCAGATGGAGGAAAGTACCTTATCAGAGGTATCTCCGTACTTTCTAAGAACAGACTTAAGTATCCAGGCTACCTGTTTGAGAAGGCCTGGCGGATATGCCAATTAAGCTTTACTTCCTCCTTTCCCAAACCTTACCTCTAGTTCCAGATCTCCCTTTAACTATCACCAGAGGCATCTAGCTGTACACAGGTTGCCTAGCGACTGAGCACACTTTCCCCCACCCTGCAGAAAAATGGCAGATAGCTTGAACAGATAGGAGCCACAGGAAAAAAGAAGACAGTTTTATTTTCTCCCATTGACCTAGCAACTTATAGATTCTTAACATTTTCTACTAATCACGTTTAAAACTATAGTTGAGCACATAAGAGCCCTCTTCTTAGATATTACCCGAATTTAGCCTTTAGTTAATTCATTTCCCCACTGGTCACTTCCCTTTGGGGTTGCAAATGATAATTAATGGTTATTGGCTCCCTATGTGATTCTTATCACCCCTCTGTTTGACCCTGGAAGCCTGGCTTTATATACCAGGACTTCCAGGGCACGGGGAGACGGAGAAGAGAAAAGAGAATGGAAGAACTAGACGGGTAAGAACTTGAGAGGAACAAACTGAGATGGGGAAGAACTAGACTGAAGGGCTAGAAGAGAGGACTAGAGGAACGAGATGGAAGATGAGGAAGAGTCAGATAGGGAAGTACTAGCTGGGTAAGAACAAGATGAAAAGGACCTAGATGAGGCAGAATTAAGATGAGAGAATTAAGATAGAACTTAGGGTGGCGCACGCCTTTAATCCCAGCACTCGGGAGGCAGAGCCAGGCGGATCTCTGTGAGTTCGAGGCCAGCCTGGGCTACCAAGTGAGTTCTAGGAAAGGCGCAAAGCTACACAGAGAAACCCTGTCTCGAAAAAACCAAAAAAAAAAAAAAAAAAAAAAAAAAAAGATAGAACTTAGAGGAAGCAGTAGATATAGAGAGAAATCAGACAAGAAAGGAGCCAGACATGAGAACAGAACTGAAGCTGGATATAAAGGATGTTATGTCAGAGGAATTAAAGCAAGTGGACTATAGAGCTCGGTGTGCTGAGATTCTGTTTCCTGAAAATAGTCCTCACCGTTAGTAGTTCTCTCTCCTGAGCCCCTGGGATGTATAATATTAAGGCTGGTCCCTCTAATATTATACAAGAGCCAGGAACCTCAGAACAATAACAATTTAAAAATTTGGGAGTGAGCAGGCAAAAGTGTGGCCCTCCCTGCTGAAGCCCAGAAGTTAAACCAAACCAAAAGGCTTATCAAGAGGCTGGGGGATGACTCAGCAGGGAAGGACGACAGCTGCTCTTCCATCACTTACATGGTGGCTCACAGCCATTTGAAATTCCAGTACCAGGGATCCAATGCCTTCTGGCCTCTGCAGCCACCAGGCATGCCCATCACATAAAAATCATCTGCCTTCAGATGGCCCCTCACCATATTCGCCACACTCAGCAAATTTCCACACCTCAAGAAAGTTTCTTTCAACTTAGAAAATGTGCTCATGCATCTCTCTCTGTGTCTGTCTGTCTCTCTCTCCAGAAAGTTTCTTTCAACTTAGAAAGTATGCTCATGCATATCTCTCTCTATCTCTCTCAAGAAAGTTTCTTTCAACTTAGAAAGTATGCTCATGCATCTCTTTCTCTCTCTCTAGATGTAATTGGTTGTACCTCTCTAAGCCTGCCTTTAAAATCTAGCTCATAGTACTGCTGAAAAGATGCCTAAAAGCTCCAGGCACACATTTATGAGAGCAAGCAAACACATTCAAATGTATGCACACAGAGACACATCCATATATACACACATGCACACATAGATGCATGCATCTATACACCCAGATGCATACACATATACACACATGTATGCACACATGCATGTATATATACTATAGTACAGAGAGATTCGTGTGTATATATACACACATGCACCTACACACAGATGCAAATGCACACGTAGCTCAAATTCACCCCCACATTGAGGTCTTCTGGGATCCTTGAGACCAATGTGGAGCCACCGACTTTGTCTTCTTGCCTGTGCCCCTCCCTACTACCTTAGAGAATGTGCATGTGAACGGACAAGCATCCAAATCTCTGTACAACACGCACACTATGGTTTCACCTTGTCACACTTCTCCCAGCTCTTCTCTGGCTCTCAAATGTCAGGAGCAGCGATGCCATGTACCGTGTAGGGCTGCCTAGGCAAAGCCTTCCTCACACCTGGGTGTTCATGTCAATGGTGGAACTCGAGAAGACACAAGAATAGCATGCGTGCCTTCCACCACCTACAGCGCCAGGTACGCACATCCAATTGTCACCTGCCACCTAGTCCTTCTGCAGCCCATCCCTTGGTTGCATGGACACAGAGTCCCTTGCTTTCCTCAGATACTGGCCATTAGCACACAACAGCACACATTTCCAATGAGACTCACATCCCCCATCCTCAATAGCACAGCACAAAACAGAGACGCTATCTAAATGAGGAACCGAGACTGCAATTATTTGTCGAGAGCACCCATCCTGCCCAAGGCTCTCGGGGCAGAATGTAAGCCTGGTGCTGCTGTCTGTAAAGACTGTACCAAGTCCCCCTCAGCTGAGCCACTTCCTTCCCCGGGGCCTTATGGTGAAGTCAGCAGGGTTGGCAAATGCTTGCTTGATGCTGGTCGGTCCAGCTGTTCTGGGCTGTTCCAGGGCTCTTTGGGTATTTGGTTTCTGTGAGCTCTGCACAATCTTTTTTTTTTTCTCCTGCCAGTGTCTGGGCCAAATGGGCAGGGCTGATGCTGAGGAGAGCTCACACACTTGTGCTAGCAACTGGCACCTGGAAAGGGTAGAAGAGATGCAGGTCTGGAGGGAGGAGGCTGGCCACGCACCAAAGCGCACAGGGTGTGGTCCCACCTCAGTGGCTCTCTTCCTCCTATTGGGGTGGAGCTTTCTCCCAAAGCCTCTCTCTGCACCCCCAGGATCCACTTCCAAGATGACCCAGTGATTTCCCCCAGAAGCCCCCTCTGCCTCAACGAGCAGATGCAAAGATCAACTGCTCTCCCCGCTCAACACCGGAAGCAAACATTCCCTGCTTATCCTTTCACAGAGCGGCTCTGAGACAGCCAACAGGTTAGTTGGGGCGCACTGCACATGGGCTAATGCCCAGCAATTTTGTGCCCATTTGTTGTGACTCATGTAGATTAGTTCCAAAGCTATTAAAAAAATAAGTGATCTGCCCTCAGTGAAGCCCGGAAGCCAACACAACTTATTAATTAACACAGCTGCTGGCTCTCGAGACTCATTACGCCAAAGCTCCTGTGATAATCTGATTTCCTATGTAATTGCCACATCTCTGCAAGTCTGAGCCATAGCAAAATCATCAGACTGAATCGCAGGGAAGGTTTTGGCTGGTTTGCCAGCTACCCTATTAACTCAAGGCCTTATTGAAAGGAGAGATATGCAAGCTGCTTGCCACCAGCGCCCCCTGGTGGTGGGGCTGTATTTCCCGATGGGTTCTCTCAGAGGAAAACCTTTCATGGGAAGACAGGGGAGCTTTGCATCCAACACTTCAACAGCGATGCCAAGGGATCAACATGGTACTGGGGAAAGAGTAGAGAGGAGGCAGGTGCCAGGCTCAGTATGGTGGAGGTTACTCAGGGAGACTAATTGCTCTTGTCCAGGATTCTGGAGCCAGCCTGTACTACATAAATAATAACATTTTTCCCTTTTCTTTTATGTGCATGGTGTTCTGCCTGCCTGTATTTCTGCATATAGCATGTGTGCAGTGCCTGTGGAGGCCAGAAGAGGGTGTCAGATCCCCTCGAACTAAAGTTCCAGCCGGTTGTAAGCTGCTATGCTGGTGTGGGGAAGAGAACCCTGGTCCTCTGGAAGAGCACAAGTGCCCCAATAATAAAAATTTTTGAAAGAGATGGCATCCCTCCCTATGCTCCTGTTTCCTGTGCAGCAGGAGAGGAGGCTTCACAGCTAATCAGACTGTCCCACCAATGCCACTGTCACTGTTGTTTGTTATGGACACTGTAGTAGGCCGGGCATGGTGCTGACACTTGACACATCTTTACAACAACCCAACTCTTCAGATAAAGGAACAGAGACAGGTGAGCAGGAGGAGGGGTTAGACCCTTCCTCCAGGTCACATGGCTACAATGTGACACAGCTAAGAGCTCTGGTTCCACAGAACCACAAGGAACAAACTAGACAGGGAGCCTACTGACACCGCCATCCAACACCAGGCCCCTCAGGCCCCTCTGCCACCATCCTGCTTAGCTCTGATCAACTCTCCACCTGCAGCCAAGCCTGCAGCTCTCCCCCAGGGCCTTTGCCGGTGCACTGTCAGGCTGGGCCGGCTCCTCTAGCCCCATCTTGAGACATCACCACCCCACCCATCTCTGCTACTGCCTCCCACATTACTCTCTAACTCTCCAGATGGCCACGCTGACTCCTCCCCAGGCCTGGCTTTCATACTGTCCCCAACCCACCTCTTCCAGGATACTTTTTCCTTGCCCTTCAACTGGTTCACATCACTTCCTCCAAGCAGGCTTCCCTGACCTTGGCTGTTGCCCAAGTACCTATCCTGGCACCCTTTACTAGCACAGAGCACCAGGCACACGTCAGGTGGCTTGTCTGCGTCCTCCCAGTTGGAGGGAGGTCCCTGGAAGCTGCCAGTGGAATCTCTTTTCCTTTGACTCTCAGTTCCCATCATTCTCTGGCACAGAGAGATGTGCAGTACATATTGATGATATACGTTAACTGATTCCTGGGATGTAACTTGGCGGTGGAATGCTTGCCTACTGGAAGGTGCTTTGAATGAGAATGCCCCCCCCCCCAAACTAAGGTATTTGATTCTCGGTGGCACTGTTTGGGGACGTTTAAGAGGTGCTGTCTTGCTTCAGGAAGCATGTCACTGGGGTGGGCTTTGAGAGTTCATAGGCTCACCCGGCCTCCAGTTTGCTGTCTTTGTAGCTGAGGATATGATCTCTCAGCTTCCCACTCTGGTCATCCGCTGCCATGTCTCTTTGCCGCAATGGACTCTTATCCCTCCGGAACCATAAGCCAAATCAACTCTTCCACAAGTTGTTGTTGGTCATGGTGCTTTATCACAGCAACAGAAAACTGGTTGACACACTCAGCGTGTGGAAGGCCCTGAGTTCAATCCCCAGTACCACCCTCCTCACAAAATGTAAGCCGTATTATATAAATATGAACCGACTTCAGATATATGAAACTCTATAAAATTTAGCAGGAAAGCAAGTTTTCCAGATCAGGAACATTCAGCACTGATGTGAGCAAGTCACGGGCTGCTCAAAGCACAGGCCAACTTAGAGGGTTCCAGAGGGAACGTGGATGTGCAGTACAGGTGCAAAGCCAAACAGAACCCCAGGGCACTGCTCAGTCAAACTTGGGTGGATTCTGGATGGAACTAGAAAAGATCATCCGGAGTGAGGTAACCCAGACCCAGAAGGACAAACATGGTATGTACTAACTTAGAGGTGGATATTAGCCATAAAGTAAAGGATAACATGTTACAATCCACAGACCCAGAGAAGCTACGTAAGGAGGGCTCGAGGCAGGACACATGGATCTCACTGTGAAGGAGAAATAGAAGAGACATCACAGGTGGATGGGGGGAGGGCCTGAATGGGGGGTGGGCACAGGAGCAGGAGGGAACAAGTTGGGGTAGAATGGAGGGAGAGAGTACTGGGACAAGTGGAATCTGGGGCATCTCTGGGTCAAGCTAGAGATCTAGGGCAGTGGAAATTCCCAGGAATCTATAAGGGTGGCCCTAGCAAAGACTCCTAGCAATGGGGGATACAGAGCCTGAACCAGCTATCCCCTGTAACAGGGCAAGACTTCCAGTGGAGGGATTGGGACACCAACCCAGCCAGCCACATAATCTCTCCTCTGACCTACAATTTTCCCTGCCTACAAGATGTGCTGGGACAAAAGTGGCACAGAAATTATGGGAATGGCCAACCAAAGACTGGTCCAGCTTGAGACTCATACCATGAGAGGGAGCCTACCCCTGACAATGCCTGGGCCAGGACCCACAGGCTGGACAGCCCAGAGACCTAGGATAGAACCAAACATGACTGTCAAAAAGAATATCATTCCTAATCATATTCTGCTATACTCATATATTGTTGCCTAACCCAATTGTCATCAGAGAGGCTTCATCCAGCAACTGATGGAAACAGATGCAGAGACCCACAGCCAAACTTTAGGCGGAGTTCAGGGAATCCTGTGGAAGTGAGGAAGAAGGATTAAGGAAGTCAGAGGGGCCAAGGACACAAGAAAACCCACAGAACCAACTAACTTGCATTCATAGGGGCTCACAGAGACTGAACCGCCAACCAGAGAGCTGACCTAGGCCCTCTGCACATCTGTGACAGTTGTGTAGCTTGGTTCTCTTGTGGGACTCCTGACAG
The DNA here is from genome assembly GCF_007827085.1 of Peromyscus californicus insignis. Classification (NCBI taxonomy): domain Eukaryota; kingdom Metazoa; phylum Chordata; class Mammalia; order Rodentia; family Cricetidae; genus Peromyscus; species Peromyscus californicus. The sequence continues at coordinate 6,934,144 of NW_026294424.1, forward strand.
TGGGAGCAGGGGCTGTCTCTGACTCTGTTACCAGCTTTTGGGGCCCTTTCCTCTTACTGGGTTGCCTCTTCCAACCTTAACAGGAGAGGAGGTGTCTAGTCTTACAGCAATTTGATCTGCCATGGCTGGCTGATACACATGGGAAACCTGCCCTTTTCTGAAGAGAAAGGGAAAGGAGTGAATGCTGGAGGAGTTTGGGGGAGAGACTGGGAGGAGAAGAGGGAGGGAAGGAGGGGAAACTGATAAGTCTGGGGAAAAATAATGAGTTAAATTTTTTAAAAGAAAAGAGTAAATGGCAATGCACATGAAATTGAAGAACAGTCGGAGAGGAGCCATTAAAATATCCCACAGTCCCGTGATCAAACTGTGGGGTACAGGCACAGGAATCGATGCAGAGATCAATGGGGAAGAGAGTGTTAGACAGAATAGAGGCTGCTGGGAAAATCAGATACATTTTTGTAGGTCATAAAAATTAGATGGTCTCCTCATAACTGCTAACAAATATCAATTCTGCAGAATATAATTAAAATGTGTTTGCTGAATGGTCCCTCCTCCCCCAAGAGACTTGGAGGTTACCTTCCTCACTGGGTGTCTTGCCGGTCACACACTGAAATCTGGCTTTAGAAGTGCCATCCGGCGCTAAGAATGAAAGCCTAGCATTTTTACCTATAGTGTCTTACTGTATATTGTATGTATTTTCAGTTGTGGGGATTGAACCTAGGGCCTCTCACCAGGCAAGCCCTCCACCACACCATCTTGGTAAGTTCCCAGACTGGCCTTGATCTTGCCATGCTCCTGCCTTGGCCTCCCAAGTAGCTGGCATTACAGGCCAGCACACCCAGCACACCCAGCACACCACCCAGCACACCCAGCACACACACCCAGCACACCCAGCACACACACCCAGCACACCCAGCACACCACCCAGCACACCCCCACACACACACACCCAGCACACCCAGCACACACAGCACACCACCCAGCACACCCAGCACATCCAGCACACACACCCAGCACACCACCCAGCACACACACCCAGCACACCCAGCACACCCAGCACACCCAGCACACCCAGCACACACACCCAGCACACACACCCAGCACACACACCCAGCACGCCCAGCCCCAGTCAGTTTCTCTGACAACGCACTCACAACTTGCTATGCAGCTCTGTGGGTTCTGGGACAGCATCCACACTTCTGACACTGGTCAGGAAATTCTACAAACACGTGCTGAGGGCGGCTTCCAGTTAACATGGTCACAAGTGACTCCAGTGGCAATTCTGCCCTGGGCTCTGGCCCACTCCTGCCTGGCTGCCTCACCCAACGAGGCACTGTCCTGGGGCACTTCTGGGACCAATGGGCACCAGCAGCACCAGGCACATTTCACATTTAAAAAGTGCTGTGAGTTTTCTATTTCTAACAAATCTTCACAGGTTGTATTTCTTTTTCTTTTTTATGATTTAATTTTTAAAATTAGAAAAGTAGTGGGCTTTACGATGACATTTTCACATGTATATGACAATGTCAATATGTACTGTTAGTCCTTCGCCTCCCCCATGGCCCTCCTTGTCTCCTCTGCCCTCTTCTGGCCCCCTCCCTCCTAACAGTACCCTGTTGTGTGTCCTCACAGCTTAAGATATTCCATCTAGGAGGGTAGCTTGTTAAGATACAGCGTGTAAAGGGGAGGTGAAGTAACAGGGTATTTTAAGAAAGGATGTTGACAGTGGTTGAAACAACAGATGTTCTAAGTAGGTGAAAAGGCCCACCCTGCTCCAAAGCTCCTCCAGCTCAGGAAGTAAACAACTCAGTGGCTTCAGGAAGTCCCTGAAACTGACTAGATTCACTAACCCCACTCCCAAGCATAGGAAAACAGTAAGGCCTGCTGAGAGTTACTCTCAGGCCAGCAAGCTGCCAGGAAGAGGAAGATCAGTCAAACAAATGGCCTTGAAGAAGCAGGTATCAGCCAGTCTGCCTGGAAGAGGCTCAGACCAGCTGAGCCACCGGGAAAGGACACTTCCCAAACTTCTGAGCCTCCTGCAGGCTATGCAGGGAGCTCCAAGTTTCCAGCTTTGGAAACTTATGCTGGAGTGGGCTTTGGTGATGTAGCTGTCTTTGAGTTATTTCTGCTCCTGTAAGTGACCCCTCACCTATAGTCCTAGAAGAAACCCCAATAAAACTCATTGGTTCACCAAGATGGACTTTTGTGGTACCTATACTTTGGGCTGTCATTGGCTCTCTATCTAGAGTGAGGAGATGTTTGTTCATGTATCCCCAGGGAGAGTGTCACACGATACTCCATTCTGTTCTCATATCACATGGAGTCTATTATGTTCTTGTTTCCCCTCCTTGCCCTCTCTTACAAGATTTTCCTCCTTTCTCATGGTCCTCTATTTTCATAACACATGCGCACACTCATGCGTGCGCGCGCGCGCGCGCACACACACACACACACAGTGTTCATGATGCACACAGTTCATATACACGGAGAGAGAGAGAAAGAGCTCATGATGCACATACAGTTGACACACACAGAGTTTATGATGAACACATAGTTCACACACAAGAGTTCATGATGTACACATGCAGAGCTAGAGACATATACATATATTTAAATCTGGATCCACATATAGACTCTTTCTGAGTTGAGCTTATTTTGTAGAACATGATTTCCAGATCAACTCTCCTTAAAATGATACAATTTCATTCTTCTTTATAGCTGGATAATGCTCCACTATGTATATGCATCACATTTTCTTTCTCCATTTGTGTGTTGACAGACATCTAAGCTGGCTCCATTTTTTCACTGTTCTGAATGGAGCAGAGAAACATGGATATGCAAGTGTCTCTGGGGAGGACCTACCATCTTTGGGGTTTATACCCAGGAGTGGTGCAGCTGGGTGGTGTGGTAGCTCTGTCTGTAGCTTCCTGAGGAACCACACACTGATCTCCATGGTGGCTGCACCAGGTCACCTGCCACCCGCAGTGAGTTGGCTTCCTTTCTCCCCACATCCTCACCAGCATGCTGTCACCTGTTTCCTGGCTGACAGGCATTCCGACTGGGATGACGCCGAGTTTCAAACCAGTTTTAATTTGCATTTCCCTGTGACTAAGGATGCTGATTACTTTTTCAAGAATTTACTGACCATATGTTTTCTTCTTTTCAAAAATTTAAACTCTTTTTTATGAGGGTGTGTGTTTCACTGTATGAGGAGATGTGCACAGAGGCAGAGAGAGCAAAGGATAACTTTGTGGTCATTGTCACTATGGCTCTACGGTATAATCTGAGGTCAGGCATTTTGATGGCTCCCTCACTGCTCTTGTTTAGGACTGTTTCAAAATTAAAGGACATGGGAAGCTTTATCCTATCAGCTGTGCCGGGACTGTAGCACCTTTGGCTATTTGGGGACTTCGTATCTTTCTGTGATTTTTAAGGTTTTTTTTTTTCCCCAGTTCTGTGTACAATGCCATTGGAATTTTAATGGTGAGTAAATTGAATCTGTAGGTTGCCTTCGATAATATGGCCATTTGTGCAATATGACTTCTGCCAACCCATCAACATGGAACATCCTTCCATGCTCTAGTCTTCTTTAACCTTTTCTTTTTGGTTTTTCGAGATAGGGTTTCTCTGTGTAGCTTTGCGCCTTTCCTGGATCTCACTCTGTAGCCCAGGCTGGCCTCGAACTCACAGAGATCCGCCTGGCTCTGCCTCCCGAGTGCTGGGATTAAAGGCGTGCGCCACCACCACCCGGCCTTCTTTAACCTTTTCAATGTCTTAAAGTTTTCATGTAGTAGTCTTTCATCCCAACCCCCACACTGTGGTTAAGTCTATTACTAGGAATTTTCAAAGAACCATCCTTAATGGGCTCTTTCCCTTTTATGTGTGTGTCTTGTCTTCATGTATATCTGTGCACCACATACATTCAGTGCCCACAGAAGCCAGAAGAGGGTGTTGGGTCCTCTGGAATTAAAGTTACAGATGGTTGTGAGCTGCCATGTGGGTGCTGGGAATCGAGCCCAGGTCCTGTGGAAGAGCAGCCAGGGCTCTTAACTGCCGAGTCATTGCTCTGCCCAGCAAATTAATCCTTGTTATATAGAAAGGTTACTGAGTTTTTATGTTGCTTTTGCATATGGCTAGTTTGCAGAAAGTTTATCAGGCCTAAGACTTTTCTGATGGGATTTTTTGAGGGTCTTGTAGACACAGGATTATGTCATCTGCAAAAAGGGATAATTTGACTTCTTTCCCTTGTCTTATTGCTCTAGCTCAGACTCAGAGTGCTCCGCCTCAACGTTGAATAAGAGCGCAGAGAGTCCATTCTTATCTCATTCCTGAGTATGGAGAAAGCACTTGATTTTTCTCCACCAGTGGTATTGGCTACATGTGTCATGTGTAACCTTTATCATGTCAGGCTGTGTTCCTCCCATACCTAGTTTATTCAGGGATTTCATCATGAGCTGTTAGATTTTTTTCTGCATCTATTGAGAGGATTGGGTGATTTCTGTTCTTAGGTTTTTGTTTTGTTTTGTTTTTGTTTTGTTTTGTTTTGGAGACAGGTCTTTCTAAATAGCCCAGCCTGGCCCTGAACTTGTTCCTGCCATAGCTGGTGTTGGGATAATAGTTATATGCCTCTTGGCTGGCTCATAAATTACCTTCTTATGCAGACATTCCTAATGGCAAGATTTTACATGACCAGTCAGACCTGGGAGACCAGTCAGATCTGGCTTATCAACACAGCAGCCATTTACCTTTAGACAAAATGTGCTCTCTGAATGTGGCCAGATATTTAGGGCAAGAGTCCTGGCCTTGGGAGTCCTAGCAGGCTAGACTCGACTATCTGTCCCAACATGCTAGCTGAAGAGGAGAATCAAGAGCAGAGAAAGGAAACTACATCAACCCGGCCATGCTGGGAAGCACCAATGAAAAGATTCATAATCTCTAGGTTAGATGCAAAAAGAATCAAGAGAAGGCAAGAGCTACGCATGCGGGAGCCCTGGCCAGTGTGCTCTCTGGCTGGTCACTACTTCAGTCCCCGTAGTGTAAAGAGTTTCGAAGATGTCCTTATTGGTTGAGGGACATTCCATATGTATTCCCATACATTATATGTTATCCTTTTGGGGTGATTTCATGAGGGTTGTGATCTGTCTGAAAGGCTCTGCTGTTCCCAAGTCTAAGGTGACTGCAAGGTTTAGAACAATGACTGAATACATCCCAGTACCGTTAGGGGAGAGGCAGTCTGGAGCAGGGCATCTGAAATCTGAGAGTCAGATTATAAAAGCTGTGCCTTCGGGGCTAAAGGAAGGGAGAAGAGACGGGTTGGGTGCCAACAGTTTGTAGAGAGGGCTCCATTGAGTGATCACTGTGCCTGTGTGTGGGGTTAAGCTGGTGATCAGCCCAAAGCAAAGGAGACAGGAAGACGGTGATGCCAGGCTCCTGATTTTTGTTCCCTTCTAGGCCCTAGTGGGGGAGTCAGTGCTTTTCAGCTAAAGTGCTTCTAAGAACACGTTATGTGACCAGGGCTCTCTGCCTCTAAGATGGACTATTGTATGATCCAGGGGGCTGTGAGAGGCCATGGCCTGTCTGAATTCTACAGGGGAACCAATAAGGCTGAATATACAAGGGTCCCCCACTCTTTGAAGTAAAAAGGACTCGTAAGACATGGCAACACCTGAGAAAACATAGTCATTCAAAGGGCTCAATGAGGCTAGAAAGGTGCCCTAGTGGGTGAAGCCTTACAAGCTTGAAGACGAGACTGAATGCTCAGAAACCACACAGAAGCCAGGTTCAGTAGCACGCACACACACACACTGTGGCAAAATATATCATTGGAAAGCCTGCATTCCACACTTCCTGGGTTGGTGTGAGGTGGCTGACTGTCTACCCCCAATCCCAGGACTCCGGCATTGCCAATAGATACTTAAAAATCTACACCCGCTCTGGAAGGCAGATTGGCAGTTTTTTTAAAAAAGGTTGAAACTTGTATCTATTCTGTGATTTGGTCATCTGACTCCTAGGTACTTACCCCAAAGAAAAGACAGTATGAACCCCCACAACGGACTGAACATGAACGTTCTCTTCGGCTTCTTCGTCCTGGGCAAACATGGAAACCACTCAATGTCCATCAACAAACAATGGATTATCTGGGCACACTGCTTAGCAATAGAACCAACTAACTAGAGATACGGAGACCAAAATAAACGTCAAGATGGCTTTGCTGGGTGAAAGAGGCTGTGGTGGACTGGATGAAAATGGCCCCCATAGGCCCATGAGGGTGGCACTATGAGGAGGTGTGGCCTTGTTGGAAGAAGTCTGTCACTGGGAGTGGGCTTTGAAGCTTCAAATGCTCAAGCCCAGCCAGGTGTCACTCTCTTCCTGCGGCCTGCCGATCTAGATGTAGAACTCCTGGCTACCTGTGTTGCGCCGTGTCTGTCTGTGTGCTGCCATGCTTCCTGCCCTGACCTGTAAGGCAGCCCCAATGAGATGTTTTCTTTCTTAAGAGTTGCCATGGTCATGGTGTTCCTTCACAGCACTAGAAACCCTGACTAAGACAGAAGCCAATCCCAGTGTGTGTGCATACTGCACACTTCCAGCTGTAGTCATTCCTAGGGATGGTGGGATGGCTCAGTGGGTAAGGTGCTTGCTGCCAAGCCTGATGACCTGAATTTGATCCCCAGGACCCACACAGGAGAAGGAGAGAATGCACCAAGTTGTCCTTTGTCCTTTTTGTGTGCGCCATGGCCTATGTGCGCTGACATACATAAACACAAAATAAGCAATATAACCAAAATCAGAGACAGTAAGGTCTAGAAAGTGCAAGCTAACCTATTGTGCCAGAAGACAGGTTTATGACCGTCTGAGACAACAGGAGAGCCTGGGGGCAGCGTTTAGAGGGGATTTGAGAATAAGGAATTTGTACATTATCAAGAGACCCTGGGGGGGGTATATATGTTGGTCAAAACTTACTAAGCTGCCTACTTTAAATATAAGCATTTTGTTGCAAGTCAATCATACCTCAATAAAAAATTTTTATGACTTAGATTGAAGTCAAAGAGAAGGGTGGGAGAAATGCATGCCCACCAAGAAGCCTTGTGGGGACAATCACTGCATATCCCCAAGACCAAAAGGCCCAGAATCTTCCTGTTTCTGACTCCTCCCGCCTCCTGCTAAAGCCTTGACTCCCCCCACCCCACGCCCCACCCCCGCCCAGTAGATACCTAGCTGGAGCAAGCACACAGTGCACAGCCCAGCACTCTAAGGGGCCAGTCCTGAGAAACATCAGCCTGGCTAGCTGAACTCTGTGGGGGCGGGAGGTGTTCTGACAGGATTCAGTTAGTGAGCACAGATCACCTTCTCCAGCTGCTTGGCAGCAGGAGGAGGCCAGCGTGATAGCTAATCAAATTCCAACACATGCTCTGCTCTCCTCTCCTTAGATTCCGTGCAACAAATGGCTCTTGTCTAAGAACACAGGAGAGGCGCATGGGCTCAGGCTGCGTTTGTGTGATCAGTTGTAGCCTGGAGAGCTCCAGGACTCGCTGGCTGCTGAACCTGTGCTGTGGGATGTTCTGTATGGCAAATGTGTTGCTCATTAGTCAATAAATAAAACACTGATTGGCCATTGGCTAGGCAGGAAGTGTAGGCGGGACAAGGAGGAGAATAAAGCCAGGAAGTGGAAGGCTGAGTCAGAGAGACACTGCCAGCCGCCACGATGACAAACAGCATGTGAAGATGCCGGTAAGCCACGAGCCACGTGGCAAGGTATAGATGAATGGAAATGGATTAATTTAAGTTGTAAGAACAGTTAGCAAGAAGCCTGCCACGGCCACACAGTTTGTAACCAATATAAGTCTCTGTGTTTACTTGGTCGGGTCTGAGCGGCTGTGGGACTGACAGGTGAGAGAGATTTGTCCTGACTGTGGGTCAGGCAGGAAAACTCTAGCTACAAGGTGAGAGAGATTTGTCCTGACTGTGGGCCAGGCAGGAAAACTCAAGCTACAACCTGGATGTCCTCTACCAAATAACAAACCAGGCAACCCTTTCTGAGTCCCCCCCCCCCCCCCCATCGCCTTGCCTGGGGGAGACAGACATAGCTCTCAAAGTCTGCATGTGAAGGCTGATTGCTGCTAGATTTCCTGAGCATCTGCTAAGCTCCAGGCCCTGCATCCACATCCTGCATCCTGAGCCGCACATGATGGCCACAGAGAGATGCTACCTGTCTTGAATGCAAGCTGGGTTTGGAGGACAGACGTTAACCACGCACCACTACCTCCTAACAGTAATCAAAAGTGCAGACTTTCCTCATACTGAGGCGGGGCTGCCCTTCTTTGGATGACCTGAACCATGAGCTCACTAAAGCGGTGCCCCAGTGCTGACATGGGCATAGAACCCAGCACCATCTACGGTCAGTCTCACAACCTGGGCACAGGGAAAGGAAACGGGGTGACACCTTTATGAGTCTCCTCCCCCCACAAACAGCCTGAGCTTCAAGTGCTTCAATACACTTCAGGGCAGGTGTATTGGTGTGGTGGAGAGGTGGAGCACCCTCCTGGGCTGGCTTCCTTGCCAGAGGCTCTCAGGCTCCTGCTCTGATCTCTCCACACCACAGCACAGGTCAAGGCCTGCCAAAACCTTCTTTTTAAGTGAGAAAGTAAAGGTTTACTATAGGTATGTGTGGACAGGAACAGTCAGAGCATATACACAAAGCTTGGTACGGTCTGCAGTTTCAGTGTTCACTGTGAGTGTCGGGGAAAATCTGTCTAGAGGTGTGGTAGTGTGAATGTAATTGGTCCCCATAATCTCATAGGGAGTGGCACTATTAGGAAGAGTGGTTTTGTTGGAGAAAGTGTGTCACTGTGGGATGGGCTTTGAAGTGTCCTATGCTCAAGATACTGCCCAGCATCACAGACCATTTCCTGCCCAGTGTCACAGACCATTGCCTTCTGATCAAGACATAGCCAATACCATGTCTGCCTGTACGCCACCATACTCCCTGCCATGATGATAATGGAGCAAACCTCTGAAACTGAAAGCTGACACCTCGGTTACATGTTTTCCTTTATAAGAGTTGCCGTGGTCATGGTGTCTCTTCACAGCAACAGAAACCCTAAGACAAGCGGGATTTTTGTAATATGCTCTGAGACAAAAGGAGTGGGGGGGCAAAGGGCCACACAGGCAGCTGGGGTGGGCAGCAAGACCAGCAATTACTACAGAAAAAGAATTCCTTCACAGGAGGGACACTCCTGCAGGTAGACTAGTCACTCTGCTAGCTCCGGAAGCAGCACACGCAGTCTGGGACGTGCAGGAAGCACCAGGCTCCTGTGTGTGTCCGTAGCAGGCCTGCATCAGGTGATGGGTCTTTTAGTAAGTATACCACATGTTTGCGGGCAGCTTCCCCAGCCAAGCACTTTGTGGCAGGCCTGGAGCATGGGTTGAAGGTGCTGGCCCTCTAGCCAGGCTAACCTGCTGCTCAAACTCCTGTGACCAACTTCATCATTAACCCCAGGACAGGAAGTATTATTTATAGATTATATACGCTGTACTGCTCAACTTATACTTTACACTATACAACAATTAAAATTATAGGTGAAATTAAGTCAAACTGGCTAGAACTTTTAAGACTATTTCTTGGGGGTGGAGGTGGGCACAGTGGCACACACCTTTAACCCTAGTACTCTGGAGGCAGAGATAGGTGTGAGCTTGTGGCCAGCCAGAGCTACACAGTGAGACCCTGTCACAAAAAGAAAATAAGTTCCTTAAGCTGGGTGGAGTGGCACACACCTTTAATCCCAATGCTCAGGAAGCAAAGACAGGCTCATTTCAGTGAGTTCCAGGCCAGGCAGGACTACACAGTGGGACTCTGCCTCAAAAACAAGCAAATAAAACTGTTTCTTAAGACATTCATACTCATTTCTTAGATAATGGGGGTGATGGGAAAATGGAATCTAGACCCATGGAATCTAGATCCCATTCATAATACCCACCGCAAAATTATTTTTTTTTCCTAGAAAAGAATTGTACATGAAGGAAGCTGCACACAGAGATGTAGCTGGCGAGGGTGGCAGGATTTTTACAAGTTCATCGAGGGGAAGAAAACTGAGAGAGCAGGAGGAGGCAACAGATTGCAGAGGCAGGAATGCCATGTCCTGGACCCTCAGTGAATGCATCTTGTTGTGAGTGCCCAGGTGCAGTGTGCATGTACACAGGGCCACACCCAAGGTGGCTCAACGTGGGGGCTGGCTGTCCAGGTGGTGCTGCCTACTGGCCCAGCTTCTTAGCTCTCACTTGGACTAGGGAATCCTACAGGTGTGTGACAATGTACACTCCAAACATCTGGGCTTCTGTGCCTCAAAGCGAGGGCCTGTGCATAGACACAGCCTTGGTCTTTTCCATCTAAGGAGAACTGGCCCTACAATGTGGTGTGCCCTGGAGAACAGTGTCAAAAATACACCATCAGGCACAAAGCTAGGCTGAAGCCTGGAGGTCTCAAATTGTCCAGCCTATGAAGGTTTTCTTTAGGGTGACTGTTTGCTATGGTTTAAATATTCCCATCAAAATTCAGTCTTCACTGTGAGCTATCAAGAGAGCAGAAATGTTATCTTCCTGGATTTGGAAATGTTTGAGAGGTGATTAAAATTAACAAAGACAGGAGGGTAGGGTAGTGCAATTCCATTATATTCAACTTACTTTTCTTTCGTTGTGTTTTGCTTTTTGAGATAGGACCTTGCTATGGAGTCCAACCTAACCTCTCACACCCAAGTCTCTCCCATGCCCCAAGTCCCAGGAGTTTATGGAGATGGAGCCATAGAAGTGGTGTTTCCAGCAGCTGCTTTACCAGATGAGAGACTTGGGTGTGAGAAGTGCATGGATAAACCCAGCCAAAGTTGTATGAATTCATACAGAAATTTACCTGGATGGTCTCACTCTTAAATCATACAACTCAGATCCAGAATCAGTATTGTACCAAAAAAAAAAAAAAACATGTGTTACTTAAGTATGGCTCTGGGGGTTATCTCCCTCCTCTATACTATGATTTGCTTAAATATTTATTTTAAAATCTGTTCTTAAGGCAGCCTAAGACCTCTAGTTAGAAAAGAATCTAGTTCCTGGCTGCCACAAGAAGTTAATTTACTCTGTGTATCAGAGTGTAGAATGTTCGAAGATGCACCTTTGATTTCAAGAAGGATTTAGACCAGTCAAAAACAGCAATTATAGGTAGCAGAGCATGCTGATACTAGTCATCATCAATACCATGGACCATTTTTTTTTTTTTATAACTAGAGCAGAGGTGCTATGTGATTCAAAAGAAGAGACCGGGGAGGAGGGAGAGGAGGGAGAGGAGGAGGGAGGATCTGGGCTGGGACCTCTGTCTTGCCATGTGATGCTCTCAGCCACGTTGGAACTATGAAGAAAGTCCTGGCCAGCAAGAGGCCCTAACCAGATTCAGGGACCCAATCTTGACCCCAAACCTTCAAACAGCAAGCAGACCAAACCTTCACTTTTTGAAAATTAGTCCCCATACTTAGAGTTACAGCAACAGAAGCGACCAGACAATGGGTGGATGGGAGAGAGTCGGCTACATGTACCACGGAGTGGCCCAGCCCGCCACTTGCTAGTAAGTCTTAGCCTTGACTTCTCAAGCTAATTCCAACCGCAGGAAAAAGCTCTACAGTGGTGGCTCTTTACTATTTTGAGGAAGGGCCCATTTTAAAACAGATACTTGTCCTGGTTAACCTTAATTGTCAACTTGATGCAGCCTAGAGTCATCTGAGAACAGAAGCCTCAGTTGAGGAATTGCCTACAGCAGACTGGCCTTGTGGACAAGTCTGCAGGAAACGGTCTTGATTGCTAGTTGATGCAGAAGGACCCAGGCCACTGTGGGTGGCACCATCCCTAGGCAGGCGGGCCTGGACTATCCTATATAAGAAAGCTAAAAACACAAGCTTATAAATGAGCCAAAAAAGCATCATTCCTCCATGGTTTCTGCTTTGAGTTTCTGCCTTGACCTCCTTCGATGATGGAAGTATTAGCCAAATAAACCCTTTCTTTCCCCACGTTGTTTTTGCTCAGAGTGTTTTATCATAGCAACAGAAAGGAGATTAGGATAATACCCATCACCCAAGACCATGAAACATGGCATAAGGGATGCTACCTAGGCCAGTGGAGTGAGGAGCCCTTAGTGGAAAGTGGCCCCCACAAAGAGGGCAGCAGCTTGCTGCAGCCCTGAAGCTCTATGACCACACTGAAGCCCTGCCCCTGGCAATGTGTCTGAGTAAGCTATGGGTACAAAAGGGCAGCTACTGCACCACCCACATAAGGCCTGTGGGCAGCCTTGGGTATCTTCTGAACATCTTGCCTGTGTCTCCAAACAGTTGCTTCCCAGGATGCTTTTCCAGGACCCACCTGCCAGCTAGGCTTGTCTTCCTCTCAAACTGGATCTGAGCTCACAATTCTCTGACTGGGCTGGGCTGGGCTGGGAAAGGAGCTGCTTGGAACACTGGGCTCAGGAAGCAGCTGCCTGCCTTATGCTCTGGCTCCTGGGGATGTCAGGAAGGGCTCCTTGGACCCAGGAGAAGGGGCAGGGCTTAACAGTCCTTCATGAGACACACTCAGGTGTGAATCCCAGAATCCAGAATCTCAGGCAGAATCCCATTGCCTTTTGGCCACATCTGCTCAGATCAAAGCTGGCAATTTGCTTAGAGCTATGCTGCCACCTGTTGTGGGTGAATCTGAAACTGGGCACCGTAGTCAAAAACCCAGGTGCGGCCAGGGCCAGCCAGGCCACCCTGTACAACAGAATTATAGCACGACAAAGAAACCAGTCTGCAGATGGCAAAGACACAGAGGGACTCTGGGAGAGACCAGAAAAGGAAGTGGAATTGAGAATCACTGCCCACACAGACTCTCAGGGGATGTGCTCCCTGCACTATGCATAACTTCTCTAGCCTTTAAACCAGCTTGCCTGGGGTATTGTTCCCCTGCATCAATGGGCCCTGTATAGAAACACACACATGCATGCACGCACGCATGCACACTCACTCACTCACGCACATATGCAGACATTCCTCCCTCGGAAGGCAATCCTAGTCAGCGATCTCACATCTGCGTGAGACCCATACATCCCACATAGATCTATGGTCAGCCAAGGAGCCGAGGACAGTGGGGACAATGATTGAATTTTCCAGCGGCTCTCCGTGGCTCCCTCTCACCTAGTTGTTTTGTGTTGTTCTATGGTACTGTTCTTTTTTTTTTTTTCAAGACAGGGTTTCACTGTGTAGCTTTGAAGCCTGTCCTGGAACTCACTCTGTAGCTCAGGCTGGCCTCAAACTCACAGAGATCCGACTGCCTCTGCCTCCCGAGTGCTGGGATTAAAGGTGTGTGCCACCACCACCCAGCCTGTTTTACTGTTCTTTTTGCTGCTCTTCACCCTCATGATCATCTTGAGATGCAGACATTTTTCTTGCCATTGATGGGAAGAACAACGGAGACTTAACGAGCTGAGGGCCTTGTCCATGGTCTCATAGAGACTCAAGGGCAAAGTCAGGACCCCAAGTTTTACACCTTTTAGTTAGGCCACACCTGTTCATACCACCCGGCAGCTGAGACTCCATACTCAGCTTCATTCTGTGGTGTAGAATAGTAGCCTTGGCCTTTGAGGGCGTATCACTGGTCCATGCAGAGGACACAGTGGAGTTCAGAAGGCACCCAGGAAAACATTACAGCCCGCTTGTCAACTCGCCTGAGGTTAAGGTCAAGAGCACCAGTCTGACATCTGAATGACAACAATGGACAAGTCTGTCTGCCCCGGAAAACACAAAGGCCTGTGTTCGGATGCTTCTATGTGACAAGTAAGTAATTAGTAATCAAGGCAGTTGGCCTGGCAGGAAAACGATGCTCTCACGTAGCAGTAATGGGGAGACGGTCTCAGCGGTGGCAGTGGCTTTCATTACACTCAGCCTCTTTGACTAGCATCACCAACTTTAAAACTCCCCACAATGCCTGTTTCTACCCTGATGGGCTCAGCTGAGGCCCTAAGAGGAGGGCCCAGGTCAGAATGCCTGCTCCCCGTCACTCCCACTGGGAAAAGCCAACTCAGTTTCTCTGAGAACAGACCATCCACCTTTGATGCTGCACATTTGAGCTCTGGTAACCCATTCACCTGAGCCTCTTTCAGTCAGCACGGGTTTATGTGGGCCCCTCAGCAAGCCACAGCCATCTATATGGGTCATAGGGTCACAGCCAAAGCCAAGTCATTCACATTCCTGCACATCCGTAGGTGTTCTGTGCTGCTCCGGGTCAGCCACTCCCCACTTAACTACCCCCCCCCCCCCCCCGACCCCCATCACATCTCTATCCACCAAGGCCAAGCCCTCAGACGACTGTGTCCTTCCGAGGCCCGCCTCCATTCTCGGGGAAGAGCCTGAGAAGCAAGTAATATCCCAAGCAAGAATCCTTAACTTCCTTTATGATGCCTTGGAACAGCTCAGAAGCGAGCCTCTGCTGGAAGCCAACACTGGGTCCTTTCTCAGCCCTCTGAATTCCCCTGTCTACCTCCCTCACACTCTGGAGGACACAAGGAAAGAACACAGCTCCTTTAAGCAATCCTCAATCTGGTGTAGATTTCATAGGTATGGGTGTCATGTTTTAAATAAAAAGCAAAAACAAAAATCCTTCTTTAAAGATACATGAATGAGCTGGGCCCAGTGGCACAGGCCTGCAATCCTGGCCACTTTGGGGTGAAGCGGAAGGATGGCAAGTTCAAGGCCACCGGGGCTACAGAGCAAGTTCAAAGTCAGCCAGGGCAATATAGCAAAATTTTTTTTAAAAGGGGGGGGGAGGCTTGCGGGGTATGCATAAGGCACTAGGTACAATGCCCAGTGCAGAGAGGGGTGGGGGAAATGGAGTGACCGATGATGTGTGCCCTGAGCCAGCAGGGGGCTTCCAGACAACACTAGCTGTGAACTGGAAACAGTGATAAGAACACACAGGTTCCTCAGGCTCCTTTGGTCAGTTTATGTCTTAACTTTTCCATAACAACTGAACAAAAGGCTTTTAAAAACCCTGTCCCCGAGGTTTTACAGCCTCCATACCTTTCAAATCAGCAACAGCTTCACACAAGATGCTGCTGAAGGTCCTACCTGCTAGGAGCTCTCAGAAGTATGTCTGTCCTCAGCCTGTCCTGTCCTTGATTCTAAAAACCTCAGAAACCTCTATTTCTCCAACTATAGAGCCATCCCTTCCTGGCATACACCACCCCCAGTACTCAGGAAGCTGAGCTAGACGGATTCTAAGTCTGAGGCCAGCCTGAGTTACCACACACAGCAAGTCCCAGGCTGGCAGACACTACGCTGCCAGTCCCAGACTCCAAAGAGATGGAAGGGGTGGGAGATCTGGCTCAGCAGTTAAGGGCACTGGTTGCTCTCCCAAAGACTTCAGGTTCTAGACCCCAGGTTATCAGTCCCTCATGGTGGCTCATAACCATCTGTAACTCCATTCCCAGGGGATCTGACGCCCTCTTCTGGCCTCCGTGGGTACCAGGCATGCACATGGTGTACAGATATACATATAGTCAAAACACCATACACTAAAATAAAAATAAATGGATGGAGTGAGGGAGACATCACATTTCAGAAAGTCATTCCTTCATGTAAGTAGGGAGAACTGTTGAGTGTTCAAGCCACTTATGTCCTAGGGACACAGACAAAAAGTTCCAGCGTGGTGTTTATGAAGCCATGCCAGCCCCACACTCCCCAGGAATTATTGCCACCTCGGATACCATGACCAACAGAAGGGGAACTTTCAAGCCTTACCTTTTAGATGACTTTCATCTTGGAGTGAGAGGCAGATGGGCCACCCAGATGTTCTTGGGCTAGGCCCCGAGGGCCACCAGCCATCCACACCTCAGCCCTGCTCAGCTGCCTGTCTGGTTGCTCTAAGAGCAGAATCTGGGCTAGTGAGAAGATTCTGACACTAGATTATGATATCAGAATAGACTGTGATAGCAAAATGGTGTCAGGGAAGGGAAGGGTACAGGGCAGGAGAAGGGAGCCCTTGAGCCTGGAGGACAGGAGGCAGAAGCGAAGCCCCAGATAAAAAGGTCTCACCCTGTGAGGCGGACATAAAGATCGTCTAAAAATGATTCACATGCCCTGAACGTTCTGTTGGGCAGACGGTTAGAAGCAGGGCAAGTGCAGGAGCCATCCTCTAGCTCCCCCTTGTGTTAATTTAAAGGATACTTCTATTTGCTTATAATAAAAGTGGTTTGCTCGCAGGTGGGCGGAGAAGGAGGTCCACAGCAGAGGCCCCAAGAAAACCAGGAATCACAGTTCCCCCGGATTAAGTGTGGGCCGATAAAATGTAAGGTGGCCATCATGTTTGAATCCTAGATGCACAACACACAATAAATAAAGTTTGTCAAATGGGGCAGTGTGAGTGATTTGAATTGTTTTGTTTTGTTTTTTAAACAATCCTGCCATCCTACTCAGGGAGGCTTGGTAAGTCAGGGTTTGCTATGGATCCCATGCTGGCCTGTAAGCCAATAAGGAGCCCGTGCTAGTCTCCAATTAGCTATCCTCCTGCCTCCACTTCCCCAGGGGCTGGGATTAGATGTGTGTGCCCTCATGACCAGCTTAATGATTTACAAATCAAACAAGCAAGGAAACAGGGTGACGTGCTGCTCACGCTTCAGGATTTTTCTACAGCTCTATTGTGTCATTTGCAAGCAGGGACTGTCTGTTTCTCCCGTTCCAATCTGCACCTTTGCCGCCGCTCCCCGCCACCACCACCACCACCACCACCCCCTTGCTCGCTCTGCTGACTGTGAGGGTGAATATCAGGGCAAGATCGGGAATCTCTGTTCGTCTCCAAGAAGGATCCAGCAGTCACAGTGTGATATTGGCTTTTTTTGTTCCATAGACTGATCTTCATATGCTGACTATTATGTTACACTCCTGACCTGAATCCATCTTGATCATGGCGAATTATCCTATTTATGTCTTTCTGGATTCTGACTGCTGATATTTTGAAGATTTTAAAAACCATGTTCATGACAGACAAAGAGCTGGAGCTCTCCTGTGCCGTCTTTGTCTAATTTTGTATCAAGGCAACATCATCGGCCTGAGAATCTCTCTCTGATTTCTAGAAGACAGTGTGTGCACATGGTGTTGTCTCTTTTACAGACATTTTATGGAATTTACTACTGAAGTCACCAAGCATGGGATAGCTGGACATGAGCCCAGGAGTTCATAAACCATTTAATATTTTCCTGAGGCAGATCTTATCATTTAGTCCATGCTGTCCCCAACCTTCGATCCTCCTGCCTCAACCTCCTGAGTGCTGGGATTATAGGCATGCACCACCACGCTTGGCCCCATAAACAACTTCATGGGGTCATTTTACCAAGCAAGCCCTGTGTTCTCTCTCTCTCTCTCTCTCTCTCTCTCTCTCTCTCTCTCTCTCTCTCTCTCTCTCTCTCTCCCTCCCTCCCTCCCTCATTCTCATCTGGTATTTTCTAGCTTTATAAAGATCCCTTTTCCAGTCTTTTGGGCCAACACCGGAGCTTTATACACTGCTGTCACTTACGGCCAAGTGTGGTGATGGGGGAGATGCAGTGGACAGTGGGGCTTGCTCCACAGTGCTTCCTACTGCAGTGCAAGGTTTCTGCAGTGTGGGGCTCCCCTGCTGCCGGCACAGTCACATCCTGAAGATTTCCTGCTCTGTGGGCCTGACCTGGACAGCCTCCCCTGGACCTGTCTCTGCTCTTGTGTATATCTCTCCACACTCCAAAAAGATCCTGGAAGGAAAAACTTCCCAAATTACTGCCTGTTTGATGTTGCTTCAAATGGCCTTGTGGCTGTTTAATTCTCAGAGACTGCACAAGGCCACAGGTACTCTGTGCAACACATTCTGTTTATTCTTTCAGATAACCACCAGCTTTACAGGCAAGGACACATGGGAACCAGTTAACACAAGCCATGGTCAGGATGTGAGCCTAGGTCTATCTGGTACCCAAGGCTGCCCATGGCTAGGATGTGAGCCCAGGTCTATCTGGTACCCAAGGCTGCCCACGGTCAGGATGTGAGCCTAGGTCTATCTGGTACCCAAGGCTGCCCATGGTCAGGATGTGAGCCTAGTTCTATCTGGTACCCAAGGCTGCCCATGGCTAGGATGTGAGCCTAGGTCTATGTGGTACCCAAGGCTGCCCATGGTCAGGATGTGAGCCTAGGTCTATGTGGTACCCAAGGCTGCCCATGGTCAGGATGTGAGCCTAGGTCTATCTGGTACCCAAGGCTGCCCATGGTCAGGATGTGAGCCTAGGTCTATCTGGTACCCAAGGCTGCCCATGGCTAGGATGTGAGCCCAGGTCTATCTGGTACCCAAGGCTGCCTGTGGTCAGGATGTGAGCCCATGTCTATCTGGTACCCAAGGCTGCCCATGGATAGGATGTGAGCCTAGGTCTATGTGGTACCCAAGGCTGCCCATGGTCAGGATGTGAGCCTAGGTCTATCTGGTACCCAAGGCTGTCCATGGTCAGGATGTGAGCCCAGATCTATGTGGTACCCAAGGCTGCCCATGGCTAGGCTGTGAGTCTAGGTCTATGTGGTACCCAAGGCTGCCCATGGTCAGGATATGAGCCTAGGTCTATGTGGTACCCAAGGCTGCCCATGGCTAGGAGACAGCCAAGCAGGTATGAGGAAAGTTAAGCAGCTGGGCAAGCAAACAAGAACCTGCCCAAGCAGGAGCTGAGGGAGCAACCACAGGGCCAGACCCAGCAAGGAAGACAAAGGAAGCTACTTCAGGCCGGGTGCGGTGGCACACTTCTTTAATCCCAGCACTCAAGAGGCAGAAGCAGGTGGATCTCTGTGGATTCAAGGCCAGCCTGGTCTACAGAATGGGTTCTAGACAGCCAGGACTACACACACGGAGACCCTGTCTCAAAAAAAAAAAAAAAGGTAAAAGAATAGAAAACAAAGGGTTCATTGGAGTCAAGGGGTACAAGAAAGGTGACTGCCACAGGTCATTGCTGATATTGAAGTAACTAAATTGGTGCTACAGAGCCCATGGCGGGGTGGGGGTGGTCAGGCCAGGTGTTCCACGCTGGGGCATGGCTGAAGAGCCAGGGCTGTGTTGACAAAGGGACACAGCATTGGGTTTGAGGACAGCCCAGTACTGGGTCAAGGACCCTGATGCACCTGAGGGGGGATGCGTGGGGAGTAAACCCAGCAGAGGCACCGAGGTGCTGGAATTGGGGAGAATGAATGGCTGGGGCAGGAAGTGCAGGCAGTGTACGTAGTAGACCCTTCGCCGGCCTGGGTAGCCCTTCTCAGAGGGAAGGGGCTACCTAGAGGGGAGTCCATCTTCTGACTGGGCTCTTCTCCTGCATCCCGATGACCCCAGGGGACCCTAAAAAGGCAGCTGAGTGAGCACAGCTGTGCCAGGTACGGCATGCCCTCCCAAAGCCCATCCAGCCACCAGGTGGCAGCTGTGGACGCAAGATAAGGCTTTTCCACACGCAAGAATGCTACTTGGTGAGCAAGTCCTGGGGTCGCCCCGTTCCTCATTATCGGAATACCAGAAAACGCTGGGCCCTTTCTATGCTGTTTCTAGCAGGCAAAGAAAGGGTCTGAGAAGAAGAAAAGACTGCCTTGGCAAGATGCAGATGTGAGCTCTGGACTCTCATGACATGTGGCCTAGTCCATCTCCAGCCAAAAGGGGGGTGAGGTCCTCTGAGCTGCCACTAGAGACCTCATCTGAGGCCTCCACCATCAGCTAGCTGCCCATAGCCCTGCATGCTCTCTGCTCCCAGACCCTGTGGGTCTCCGTTGCCAAGTGGGGACAGGGGGTGTAGAATGGAGTGACAATGTTTAGGCCCAGGCATTATAACCTGTGGCCTGAGGATCACACACATCTCATGAAAGCTATGAACTCGGCCTGACACATTTGTAGATGACAACATCATGTCACGGTGTCAAAAAGCTGGACATTCCGGGTTAGGTCGTAACCTACCTGCCCGAGTACAGTGGCTCATCCAGCAGCGGGGGAGATCTCTACAGGAGGTTGTAAGGGGGCTGCTCCTGGGGTGGAGGTCTGGCCAGTGCATGTGCTGAGAGGTCAAGAGACTAAGAAATGTGTGGACTCTGGCTAGACAGCCACGTGCCACAGGGGTGAGGTAGCCTAGCGGCATTTATCATCCAATAATTAAGGCCAAGGGAACTCAATTTAAAACCAACAAAAACATAAGTGCAAGCCAGGCATTGTGGCAAACACCTGTATGTAGTTCCAGCACTTGGGAAGAAGGCAGAGGGGGCAGGGGACACAAGCCTTCGTGGATCTGGAAGCAGATGAAGGGAATAGGGGTCACAGTGAAGTCTGGAGGACGCAGGCAGCAAATGGCTGAGTCTCAAGGGGAGGCGTCAGAGGAGAGCTGGAGAGGTTCCAAGAAGAGACGCCAGAGGCGGCAGCCAGGAGCTGCCCCTCAGCCTGAGCATGACAGTGGGTCACCGGTGGGCTGGTAACCCTGCAGGGGAATGACACAGGGTTCCCTAAGGCAGAGGGGAGTCCTTGGGGGACTGCCACGGGGCAGGGTGGTTAGGTAGCCTCAGGCAGGTAGAAGGACACAAGGATGGCCTGGCACTGTGAACAGTATGTAAGGATGACAGGTGGATCCATTTCTTCCTTAGAAGTGGTATTTATTATTAAAAACAAAACAAAAAAAACCCTCAAAGATGAAGAGAACTCAGTGTCAAACCAACAAAGACATGGTTATTGCTACAAGCCAGGCGAGTGGCAAACACCTGTAATCCTAGCACTTAAGAGTTGGAGGCAAGAGGATCATGGGTTCAAGGCTAGCTTGGACTACATAGTGAAACCTTGTTTAAAAAAAAAAAAGTCATGGTCAGCCCAAGGCCAGGCACAGCAGCATGTGGCCAGGCCCCTGCAGGAGCACAGAGGTAGAACAGGTACAGCAGCATGTGGCCAGGCCCCTGCAGGAGCACAGAGGTAGGACAGGCACAGCAGCATGTGATCATCCCCTGCAGGAGCACAGAGGTAGGCCAGGCACAGCAGCATGTGGCCAGGCCCCCGCAGGAGCACAGAGGTAGGACAGGCACAGCAGCATGTGGCCATCCCCTGCACGATCCCGCCCCACACTCAGTCTCTGCTACTGTCTAAACTGTAATAGTCCCCAGAGCTTCGTGTTTTGGATGCTCGGCTGTGGCGCCTTTAGGAGACAGGACCTGGTTAGCAGAAGTAGGTCACTAGGGAAGAGCCTTGGAAGGTTCTACCTGCCCCTGGTTCCAGTCTAGCTCGCTGTCTCCTGGATAACTACACATGAAGATCTGCTGCTATGTCCCGCCATGGTGAAGGGGTCTACGGGTTGCAATTTCTTCCAGCCAGCTCACTGGATGCCTCCCTGCCATGCTGAACAGAAATCCCTGGGAGGCCATAAGCCAAAATAGGTCTCCTCTCTCAAGCCTTTCTGTCAGGTGACATGCCACAGAGACAAGTGACAAGTACTGTCAGCAGCCACAGCACACTTGCAAGACTCCAATCCCCAGAGAGTCCAAACTTCGACATACTGGGGGCTTTGCTAAAACACACCACAACCAAATCGCCAAACTTTTATTCTTCCAACAGAATCAAGTAGAATACACACTATTGTTTCATAAATGAAAAAGATTAACACCACACTCTACAAAGAAGGTCCTAATTTTGCAGTAAAGGGGGTGGAATTCCCTCAGGTGGAATACTTGAGGCTTCAGAAGAACCATTGCCTTAGACCGAGAGGGCCATCCTGTCTGTAGCCTGACATAGAACTCTTCCCTATGGAAGGCCCCTCACCCTGTCTCATCCATTCTCACCCTACTGTAGGCCCCAGTCATCCTCCTCCCCCCAACACTCCATCTTCCTCAGGGAAGAAACTGCCCGAGCCTTGCTTAGATCATGGCTAGCTCTTCCCCAAGGGTCCTGGGCCAGGGGTCTATGGGTTGCAATTTCTTCCCAGCTAAAACCTTCCATCCTGCAGGGAAGCTCCTTAAACCCAGGAAGTACACAACTCAAAAATTTCAGAATGTTCCTGAAACAGAGCAAACTAAATACATTAGACTCCTCCTCTTTCAGATATATCTATGCAGTAAGGACAGCTGAGAGGCACTCTTGGACCAAATGGGCTGACTAGAAGAGGCTCAGACCAGCCATGCCAACCAAAAGAGGCAGAGACCAGCCCAGCTTCCTGGAAGAGGAAAATCAGCTGAGGCACCTGCAAAGGACACTCTCATCTGCTGAGCCTTCCGCAGCTGTGCAGTGCGCTCCAGGTTCCTGTTGGAGACCGACTCCGGACAGCTATGTCCTGGACTTTGTCAAGCCTTGACAAGAGGTTTCTGGCCTAATTGCAGGGTATATGACTAGATAAAAACTTCCTGACCTAACTGCAGGAGATGTGACTAGATAAGACCTTCCTGGCCAAACTGCAGGAGATGGCGATTAGGTAAACTTTCTGGAGCCTGTCAACTGCAGGGGGCCCGGGATCAAAGCGACCTCGCCCCTGACCCCCTCCTTAGGAATTTTCTCTATCCCTGCTTCCCCTGCTCCCCTCCCTACCTGAAGCCCTGCTTATAAGCCTCAATATCCAGTCAATAAACGAGACCTTGACGCGACTCAGACTGACTCTGTCTTCCTTAATGCGCCTGGTCTCCTTTCTCTCTCGCCCCCATTGATCTTTCAGAAGGTGCCTCCTCGGGTCTCCCGAATAACCTGGCCCGCGGGACGGGCAGGTTCCCAGCTTTGTGAGCTGTCACTCATGCTGGGGTGGCTTTGGTGATCCAGCTGTCTGTGAGTCATTTCTGCTCCTGTAGGTAACCCCTCACCCACACTCCTGTAAGTAACCCCAATAAAACTCACTGGTTCATCAAGATGGACTTCGGTGGTATCTGTACCTTGGTCTGTCATGGGTTTCCTGTCTGAAATGAGTTGTTTGCTCATGTCTTACCCCAAATAGTGTCACACAACAGGGTCCCTGTTCCCCTGGCTTCTTACTCCCCCCAACATACAACTCTCTTCTCCCTTTACAGGGCTCACTGGAGTCCATCTACACATCCCACCCCTAGACAGTGAGTTCCTCATTTCTGAGTTCCCCACTTCAGGCTTAGCCCCTGGAACATGAAAAGATACTGATGAAAGTTGTTTGAATGACATATGAACATG
Source organism: Peromyscus californicus insignis (assembly GCF_007827085.1). Lineage (NCBI taxonomy): Eukaryota > Metazoa > Chordata > Mammalia > Rodentia > Cricetidae > Peromyscus > Peromyscus californicus. The sequence goes on from NW_026294424.1 coordinate 6,957,334, forward strand.
AGTGCATGTTTTACCTTTGAGCGACTCCACGTGAATGTGTTGCATTCATTTACAGAGAAAGTGCTTCTGACACACGCCACAGGGCTGTCAAGAGGGAAAGTTAATGCAGAGAGCGCCCGGAGTCGGGGTCTCTCACACCCGCTTGCAAATGCCCTGTGCTATGACTGGGTAACATCAATTTCCTTTGTGAATTCGCAGACACATTAAAAGAAAATCCGCCGGGCGGTGGTGGCGCACGCCTTTAATCCCAGCACTCGGGAGGCAGAGGCCGGCGGATCTCTGTGAGTTCGAGGCCAGCCTGGGCTACCAAGTGAGTCCCAGGAAAGGCGCAAAGCTACACAGAGAAACCCTGTCTCGAAAAACCAAAAAAAAAAAAAAAAAAAAGAAAATCCACTGCTCTTCTCCTCGTGGGGCAGAAGGGTGGGTTCAGTTTTGCTTTTGCGGGCGCTGTGAGCTTCTGATTTCTTGGAGCTTCATAATCATGACATGATATTTATGCACAACTGAAGACCAACTCTACACCAGGGAAAGTATTTCCTCCACACCCCAAATACACAGGCGGAAGGGGCCACAAGAGCCACCATCAAGTAAAGCAGAAGGAATAGACAGAGGAGGAGGAAGGACCATTGAGTCATGAGATGTTACAGGACCAGCTACCTCACTGCTTCCAAATCATGATTATAACAAGTCCCCACTGCAGGTCACAGGCATATCCACTTTCCTAAGTACAGCCCAGGGGTAGCCATTACTCAAACCCATTTTTCAACCTTCATTCAAATAATCAGATGTAAAACTCCAGGAGAAAGAGGTCATATTGGCAGGGGCTGTGGAGGAGGGAATGCCCACTGAAAATAGTTGGGTCTCCTGGGATAGACAGTAGCTTCTCTGTTCTCACCACTGAACCTGCCCAGCTGTCCTGTCCATCATCCTCCTGGCCAAAGGTCTGAGTCCTATATTCTGGTCAGGCTGGTGTCTCTGCCCTTGACATCCCTGGTTCCTGATCATACCCACAGTCCTTTGCTCCAACCCCTGCCATGACCCCCCTCCCCTGGGCGGCAGCCACACCTCCACTGTGCAGTGTAGCTCAGTGTGGCTCTGTGCCATTTGTATGTTGCTCGTTCCTGCTGAGATAACGATTTAAGCGTGAGAGCGCAGAACGAGGTGATCGGCTGAGACTTCTTACACAATCCAAATGACTGCAGAGCAGAAGCTGGGTCTTCCTTCAGTCTGTGGGCAGCTGGCAAGTCCAGGGCACAAGTATAAAATGGAGAAGTCCATACGGATAAATTTCAGGTGCCCAAGTGGCCAGTTGCCTCCACAGTGTGCAGAGGTGTCTGGGTGTCACGGAAGCATGGGTTCCAGGCCAGTCCTGCTGCAACAGCTGCTCCTGACTGGAGAAGACCCACAGATGGGGCAGAACTGGCAGAGAAAACTGACTCTCCCCATCAGGCAGCTCTTCCCTGACGGACAGTTGCACTTCCTTAGGAAGTATGTCCCGCCCTCCGGGATGGCCCAGGCTGAGCCCCTGCAGTCATCAGTCATATGATGGGTGATGGTGCTCTGCATGCTGTGAATGTGTTGTTTCCATTGGTTGATAAATAAAATGCTGATTGGCCAGTAGCCAGGCAGTAAGTATAGGTGGGACAAACAGACAAGGAGAATTCTGGAAAGAGGAAGGCTGAGTCAGGAGTCGCCAACCAGACACAGAGGAAGCAAGATGTGAAGGCAGAACTGAGAAAAGGTACCAAGCCACGTAGCTAAACATAAATAAGAATTATGGGTTAATTTAAGTGTAAGAGCTAGTCAATAGCTAGCCTGAGCTAATGGCCGAGCAATTTTAATTAAGATAAGCTTCTGAGTGATTATTTTATAAGTGGCTGCAGGGTCCATGGGGTTGGGCAGGACCGGAGAAAACTTCAGTTACAGTCATATGTCTGTATTAGTTGCTTTTCTTGTAGTTGGTCCATGGCTGCTTGGTCTCATGAACTTGGACAGAACATCACAGTGATGAGAGCTTGTAGCAGAGAAGTTTCTTCAACTCATGGCAGATCGGAAGCAAAGAAAGGAACAGGAAGGGACCAGGCACACGATTCCCCCGAGTACTCACTCCCAGCGACCTCCTCCCTCCAGGAAAACCCCACCCCCTAAAGATTCCAGACCCTCCCAAAATAGCACACCCACTGGGGACCCCGACACATGAGCCTTTGGGGAGGAGACCCTTCATATCCCAACACAACCGTCTCCTTGGGGGACGTGGTCATGGCAATCATCTAGGGCTAGTGCCATGATTCAGGCAAACAGACAGCAGGTCGACGGGCCAGACACACTGGAACCTGACCTCCTGTGGGGTGGCTCTGTCACATTTCCTGCCACCAGCTAACAGCAGTATGGCATATGAGAGCTAGGGCACACTACTCAACAGCATAGCTCCCAGGAATGAACTTCGTTGTACCCACGGTGTGCCGCTTTCTGTATATGGTCATTTAATTCTTCCAGAAGCTGAGCAGGACAGCTGAAGACAAGGGAACTGGATGCCAGAAATATAACTGGGTGGGGACTTGGGGAACACCTTGACCAACCGCTTATTTCACAGATGGGGACACTGAGGCACTGAAAGATCAAGGCACTTACCCAGTGTCGGTAAGCCCCGACCCTAGTGATCTGTCTGTGCTACAATATAACATGCCACCAAATGTGGAAAAGTTGAAGATGTGGAAAAGTTAACCCAGAAGGACAGTATCAAGCCCTGGGAAGGCCCCCTGGGCCCGCCACACAGCTCAGCTCTTGGCTGCAACCTCTCTGTGTCCCGGGCTCACACATCCTGTGTGCTCTGCTTTGTCTCTCAGGCTAAGCAGAAACCAGCTTCACCCGTCTCAGCCCTGGTTCCCTTTGCACCATAGGAACTGGGTCTGCGCCCTCACCTGCCCTCATCCACATGTCCTGACTCTTCTGACTTTCGTTTTTCTTCGTTGGTGTTTAGAGGCTGTGGTGTTTCACTATGTAGTCTAAGCTGGCCCAGAGCTCATGATCACCTTTCTCGGTGGTAACAGGCAAAGAGAAACCTCACCTCAGCACTTCCTACAAGGAGGTTAGCAGATCTGCTGAGGGTGTCGTGGAACACAGGCCCCACAACAGACCCTTGGGTGAGCTCTGACTGTACTGCTAGGCACCAAGCTCACCATGGATATTAAATGCACATGGATGGATGGATGTGCACCACGTGCATGCCTGGTGCGTGGAGGTCAGAGAAAGGCATTAGATTCCATGGAATTGGAGCTACTGATGGCTGTGAACCTCCATGTGGATGCTGGGAACCCAACCCAGGTCCTCTGGAAGAGCAGCCAGTGCTCTTAACCACTGAGCCATCTCTCCATCCCTTACTGAGTTATTGTATTGTAAAAGAGTGGTGGGTATTTGTCAAATCCTTTCCTTGCATTACTTGAGATGACTGTGTGGTCCCTCTTCAATCAAATTGGTATATTATGTTGACTGTTTTTTTTTTTCTTTTGAACCTCCTTGAATTTGTGGAATAAATCCTACTTGATCATGGAGACAATCCTTTATAATACACTGTTGAATTTTGTTAACATCTGTGCTCATACAGGATGATGGGCCTTGTGGTGTTTGGTGGCTTTGCTGTCATGGCTGGCTTTGCAGAATAAGAAGCATTTCTTCCTATTCAGCTTTTTTTTTTTTTTTTCTAGGATTGGTATGCATGCTTCTTTAAGTTCCTGGTAGAATTCACCAGCACTGCCATCTGGTCTTGGTCTTTACTGTAAGATCTCTGATGCCCATGTAACATTCCTTTGTAAATGTTAAGATTTTTGCAGTTAGTCATGGTGTTTGTTGTTTAGACATTTTCTAATTTCATCTTGTCTAGATTATCCAACTACATATATTTCTCTTTATTCCTGCAAGGTCAGTAGTAATAATTGTTAGAAATAAGACAAAAGGCAAAAGTTGGTTTGGAAAAGGAGCTGACACAAAATTAGCCCCAGAAAAGAGAGCTGCAGAGGAGCATGCATGGCCTGGTTTCTTCCTGTGATGGGTCTGCCCAGCACCTGAGGGGCAGGCTGAGCGCTAACAAGATGGCTCCGTTTCCATGCCTGGCTTTAGTGCCTGTGGTCTGTTGTTCCTGGTTGTTGAGTCTCCCAATTCACCACAGGTTTGCCAATGTGTGTTTCTACAGCCATAAACTTCTGAGAGCTGCTCTTGCTGTACCCCAGAAATCTTTTTATACTGTATTCTTATTTCCATCCATCTCAAAGTATTTTCTAGTTTCCCTTTGTGGTGGTTTGAATGAGAATGGCCCCCATAGGCTCATATATTTGAGTGCTTGGACCCCAGTGGGTGGAACTAGGAAGGATTGGGAGGTGTGGCCTTGTTGGAGGAGGTGTGTCACTGTGGGGTTGGCTTTGAGGTTTCAAAAACCCATGTCATTCCCAGTTTGATTTCTCTCTGTGTGTGTCTTGTGCCTGTGGATCGGATGTAAGCTCTCGGCTCCTGCTCCAGCACCAGGCCTGCCTGATGCGGCCACACTCCCTGCCACGATGGCCATGGTCTCACCCTCTGAAACCATAAGCTCCTGGTAAACCGTTTCTTCTATAGGTTGCCTTGGTCATGGTGTCTTTTCACAGCAATAGAAACATAACTAAGACAGAAGTTGGTGTGAGGGAGTGGGTTTTTGCTGTGGCAGGCCTGGCCATGCTATTTTTGGGAGAATGTGGAAGACCTTGGGACTTTGGACGAGGAAGGCAGTTGAACACTGTAAGCAGGGCGTAATGGGCCATCCTAGCAGGGGCTTGGAAGGCAGCAGTGCTGGGAGTGATGTTGTCAACAGGCCCAGCTCAGGAGGTTTCAGAGAGGAGCAATATCAGCAGCTGGGCTAAAGACCGTTCTTACGATATTTTGGCAAAGGATGTGACTGATTTTTGCCTTTGTCTTAAGAATCTGCCTGAGGCTAAGTTGGAGAATTTGGGACTAATTATGTTGATCTTAGAGATGTCAAGACAGCCTAATATTGACTCTGTCACATGATTAGTGGTAGTAATTCTTAAGCAGATCTAACACAAAAATGGCAAAAACAAATGCAAAATGTAGTTTGAGGCGAAAAGGAGCAGCAGGAAATTTAATGTTGGAGCCAAGGCTTGTGCTGAAAGGTGAGGCGAGGTCTGATCCACACTGAGATGAAGGGAGTGTTGCCCTCAGGGCAAGACCCCACCCACCCACCCCCCAGCTAAGCTTCCACTTATAAAAAGAAAAGGCTCCAGGAATTATCTGGTCCTAAAAACATATCAACAAATCAAAGCTTATTTAAATGTAATTCAAGGAGAAGGGCAGGCTCCCTCCCAAGCCTGCAGCTGTCTTGGCAGCACTGGCCATTGTAATTCCAGCTTTGGAGCCATGAAGGATACGGGAGGAAGGGATTGTGGAATCTTCCTCTGTGGTTAAGGAAAGTCTCTGAGGACAAGTGTGTGTCAGAGGAATCACACATGAAAGCCTGGAAGGGCCACTGTGTGAAACTGTGGGAGTAAAGCCTGGATTGTGTTGGAGACCCCAAGAAGTCAGAGGTGGCAGAGCTGTGGGGTGTCTACCAAGGAGAGCTGTATGGAGGGAGTGGAACCAGCCTGAGAGAGAAGTGTGCTGCAGGCAGCAGTGCTGGAAGGGCAGAGCCATCTAGGCCCCTGACATCAGACATGGAGCTGCGGGATTTGGAGTTGGCCCTGCTGGGTTTTAGTCTTGCTTTCTGTAGTGGATGGTTTTGTGTCAACTTGACACAAGTTACAGAGTCATCAGAGGAAGGAGCCTCTGCTGAGGAAATGCCTCCATGAGACCCAGCTGTAAGACATTTTCTCAATTAGTGATCAATGGGGGAGGGCCCAGCTGATGGTGGGTGGTGCCACCACCCCTGGGCTGCTGGTCTTGGGTTCTATAAGAAGGTGGGCTGAGCATCTGTAGCCTTTGCATCAGCTCCTGGTTCCAGGTTCCAGCCCAGCTTGAGTTCCTGTTCTGATTTCCTCCAATGATGGACTGTGATCTGGAAGTGTAAGCCAAATAAACCCTTTCCTCCCCAACTTGCTTTTTGGTCATGGTGTTTCATCGCTACAATAGAAACCTAACTTTGGTTCAGCATTTCCTCACTATGTCCCCATTCTTCCCATTTGGAATGATAAAGTATATTCTGTGGCATTGTATGTTGAAAGTATGTAATTTGCATTTGGGATTTTACAGGATGTAAATTAAGAGCCTGTCTTAAGTCTCAGAAGAGACTTTGGACTTTTAAACAGTGTGGAGACTGAAAAACTAGGGACTTTTGAAGACGGACTAAGTGAATTTTGCATTATGATATGGCTACATGTGTATGGGGGCTGGGGAGTGGAATATGCTAGTTTGAATGAGAATGTCCTCATTGGCTCCGGAGGTAATGGGACTTTAGCTGAGTTCCTTCCATCCTGGGAACCCACAAGATGAACCTGCAAGTTGTCCTTTGAACTCCACGTGCACACAGTGGCACTCATGCACCTATATACACACCACACACACACACACACACACAAAATAAATAAATAAATGTAAATAGTTAATCTAGTAAATATTGCCTATACATCAATTTTAGAAGTTCCCAGGAAAAAATGATGAAGCTGTTGTAGTCACTCATTCATAGAAAAGAGGAAGCAAGTTTCTCCACAAGTCGCTGGTTCCCTCACTTGGACAGCAAGGCTGACCTGAGCCCAACCCCATACACCACAGTAGCTTTCCACAGGCAATCACAGACACATGGGTCCTCAGGGCTCAGCACAGCCTGAATGTTTCCTGCTGAAAGACTACACTTCCCACCTTCCCTTGCAGACTACGGAAGTCATTTCCACCCTTATAAAAGGCTGCATCCCATCTTCTTCTGAAGGCATTTTGGCCATCTGCACACGTGAGTGACAAAAGTGCCCCCTCTCTGTGAATAAACATGGCCCTGCCTAAGGTCAGACTCAGCCTCTTTCTTTCCTTAAGTAATCTAACGTAGGCCTTGCATTAAATGGCAGTAGCTCCAGTAGCCTCCTCCACTGCTGTGTTGAATCTGCACATATGCATGCTTGAAATAAAAACACATGCAGGCCACTCCCTGGACCACTGTGCATCACCGAAAAATAAGAAAACAGCCTCAGGTTAGAGAGGTGACTCAGAAGTTAAAAGCAATTGCTGCTCTTTCGGAGGACCTGGGTTCGGGTCCTAATACCCACACAAAGGCTTACAGTTGCCCATAACACCAGTTGCAGAGGATCTGGTGCCCTCTTCTGGATGCTGAGAAAGACAGACAGACAGACACAGACACACACACACACACACACACACACACACACACACACACACACACACACACACGGTGATATTTAATTTGTACTGAAATGTGATTTTATTTGTATGTTAATAAATAAAGTTGCCCGGGGGTCAGAGCTAATAGCAAGCCATAGCAGAAACTGGGCAGTGGTGGTGCACGCCTTTAATCCCGATCACATGACAGGCAGATCTCTGTGTGTTCAAGGATACAGCCAGCATGGAGACACACGCCTTTAATCTCAATACCAACCATAGAGACCTAGAGGTCTGTATAGACAGGCAGTGACGAGGAGGTCATGTGGTTGGGTTTACAACCAATAAGAAGGCAGAACAGAAAGTCAATAAAAAGACACACAGGAAGTAGGCCTCTTTCTGAGGGGAAGGACGGCCGCGGCAGCGAAGGTAAGGAAGGGTTTTTAGTATCAGCTCTTAGCTACTGCTCTGACCTCTTGGGCTTTTAACTCTGCATTTGGCTCTGTGTTTCTTATTTAATAAGACTGTTACATCTACACAAACACACACACACACACACACACACACACACACACACACTGAACAGACATGTGTAGGCAAAACACTCATACCCACAAAATAAATAAATCTTAAGAAAACAGCCTAGTGGCTCATCCACAGACAACAGGCTAAATGAACTATGGTACCTCCATACAACGAAAAACCATATTGCGAAAACAAAGGCAGTGTTTGTATGTACTAACAGGGACAGACACATTTAGGATAAATAGCTAAACAGGCAAGGCAGTGGGGGGCTGCATTTTAAACAAGTACCTACCAGGGCATATGTGTAAAGCTGACCACCTCTGGCACCTCTGGTGAGAGTCTAAAGTAGGGAGCTAGGGGCAGGAGTCCAACATGGGTTTTACTCACGGGGTTTTAGAACTATTAGCTTATAAATCATATACTGAATATTTAAACATTAACTTAAGAAGGTAAAACACTTTGCTTGGACCATCAGAGTTGATGTCTTGCCTGGCCAAGCTAGGATGGGAAATTGTCCTCAGGTACTCACAATGTGGTCACTAGGGAAAATCGAGTCTGAGGCACAGGTACACCCTCCTGGACCCCCACCCACAATATCTGAAGCATCTACTAAAGTCCTCATAACCATTCTTATTCAAAATAAGGCATACATAGCCCCTGGCTCTGCAAACATTTCTGCCCCCAGGACTGCCAGCCACCCACAAACACCTTGGCAGAACAGCTCCCTCACTGCTGAGGGTACACCCAACCAAATGGGAAGGGCACACACAGGCCTTGGGCCTTCTGAATTGGACCAGACTCCCTTGGGTTTCCTGGTCACTGCTGTTCCCAAATGTTTTTGATCCCCACTTCCTCTAGTGGGACAGCGTGACACCACTCATACACACCCCCTGGGCTGAGTGGTCCCTACCTGACTGAGTTTTCATCACTCGGATAGCCTTGGCCTTGGCCAGCTCCAGAACGGTGATCCACTGCTGCCGCTCCACCTCGGAGCTGGCCTTGAGGTGGTAGGTCCTCGCTCCATTGCATAGCAAGATTCCACAAGAGTCCTCTGTGTCAATGTGTGCGGAGGCCAGGTTGATGGTTCCACGGCAGGTGTGGGCCATTTCACCCTGGTTTCTGTGGGATTCAAGAGAAGGTCTGAGGTGAGGCTCCCGAACCCAGTAGTTGTAGATTGAAGAAACGCTCAAAGTAAATCTTCATCTCAGGCCCTGAGAGCTGGGAGATGCCCTGGGATCCCCAGTGGGAGAGAATGCCTTGTCAGACTTGACGTCTTATGGGTTGGTCAAGGGATCTGAGGCCATGTCTGCCTACCATGGGAGTGGTGGAAGGCTGTCATGTGGCACTACTGCAGTCTGAGCCCTCGAGGACACCAGGAAATGGAGAAGAGTCCCAATAGGCAGAACAGGTCTGCAGCTTCATGCCAGGATCTTTCCACTAACTCTTGGAAGCAAAGAGTGAGATGGTGCCAGTAGAGCAGAGATTGGAAGCCAGGTTACTTTGCTTCGAAGTAACCTGGGAATGGCATTGTCCTTGAGACTGTCATTCTTTTCCACCAAGAAAACCACAGAGCAAAGATGTGATCCCTGTCGCTCAAGGCCATGACAGGGCTGACAGGATGCCACCTCATGTCAAAGGAACAACCCTCCATAGTGACATAGGGAGCTAACAACACCAGAGGTGAAGGAGCGGTAACTGAGTATGTATTATTTCCAACTGGGCCCCACGTCTAGAAACCCAGTGGATTTACTTAGCTTGCTCCCTTAGACACGTGAAGGAAATCCAGAACTCCGTGAGACCCCAGATTTGGGGTGTTACAAAGGGAAGAACAGTTGGCAAACAGCTAACAGTACCAGGGGGATGAATTCACTGGGCAACTTCCCGCTGGGGTGGCTACTCTTGGTGGTCTGCCGTCTTGACCACATCTGGAATTAACTAAAACCCAAGTGCCTGGGTATGCCTGCGAGGCATTTTTCTTAATCAAATCATTTGAAGTGGGAAGACCTATACTTAATCTGGACCTTTTGAGGTGAAAAGATCCACCTTCCATCTGGGCCACACCTTCTGATGACAGCCTCTATAAAGGCCATGGGAGAAGGAAGCTCTTGCTCTTTGCCTGCTTAAGGGAAAAAGTTTAGTTTGGTTCACAATGTAATCAGCCGAGCTCCAGGAGGCTCAGAAGCGCCCGCCTTCCAGCTCTGCTGCCCACAGCACACAGAGTCTAGCAGGAGCAGGGAAGCTCCAGCCTATGCCAGCAGTTTCCTATGATTCTCAGGGGCTTTCTGCATGGACACCACCCCCGGCTACACATGCCTGGCCTCTGCTGCTCTCCATGACCCCCTCAATCTTGCATCCCCCATGCTTTCATAACCAGCAATCACATGGATGCCGCGGACAAGCTTCTCTTCCCGGCTCAAGATATCTGGCCACCCTGGACCACAGCTGCATCAGTTTAAGTGTGCTGCCCCTAGGGAAACACTTTCTTAGGTGGTTGCTTCTGAGATGCAGGGAACCCCTTCAGCTCAGGCTGTCTTTATTTTCATGAATTCAGACCCACTAGATGGAGTCCCCCACTCCCCGCTGATATCAGCTCCAACACGAACGCACTCCCGTCCTGAAATTACCTCTGCCAAACAAATAGTATTTGTTGATTTACTGCACTCCATGTTCTTAAGACACGGGCAGAACAGAAACAGATTCTTGGCAAAAATACATGTATGGCCCCTAGTTTAATTCCTGATAGAATCTTTGTTCTCTGAAACATCATTCACATTTCTCTTAGTCCTCTTATCTTCTAAGCTCTGACAGAATGGCCCATCAACCTCTGCTTACAGCATCGGGTGGCTTTTCTAGACCAAAGATCCAAGGTCTCCCACATTCCCCCTACAAAACAGTTCCAAAGGCCCGAGAGCCATGTGGTCAGGTTCAGACACTAACAGCCTCACTTCCGGTACCAGCTTCCATCTCAGCTCCTGTGTCGCTCTGGTAAAACCCCCCGGTGAAAACAATTTAAGGTCTATTTTGGCTCAGGGTTCAAGGTCTAGTTCATCATGGTGGGGAAGTCAAGCAGCTGATCAATCACATCCACATCAGAAAGCAGAAAGCAATAAGCAAATACATGCATGCTACTTAAAGCCCAGCCAATGTTGCTGCCCACCGTAACTATCATAATTATTTCCCACAGCAATTAATGTAATTAAGATAATCTTTCACAGAAACTTTCAGAGCCCTTCTCCTGGTAATCTTAGATTGTGCCAAGCTGACGTTAGAGCAGCCATCACAACACCCAACAAAACAATCCCCTTCTGTTTGAAGAACGCTTTCCTTTTCTGACTCCACTCTGCTTTGACCACGCCTCTTAGAGAAAGTGATGTGGAGCTGAAGCGAGACCAGAGCTGAGCTGGCACCGGAGGAAAGGGGCTCCGTTTGCAGACTTGGCAGAGCTGGGAGTGTCTGTCACAAGGCTCACGTCGTGCATTTAATTTTAGGCTGGAGACTGTTGGGGTGTTAAATGTTAGAGTGACTAACCAACAGCACCATGCTAGGCAGACTGTGTTCTAGGCATAAGCCAAGCTTGTAAGACCAGGAGAATTCACAGGGCTTTCAGAGACCTGGAAAGGCCCCAGCACCATAATGCAGGGAAGCACGGGAGCAGAGGAACAGGACAGGAGAGCAGGGAGCAAGGGAGTTGGGGAGACAGAGAAGCCAGGGTGCTGGGGAGCAGGCAAAGGCCAAATGGAGAGCTGGTGGGCACATTAAGGAGTTAGACTCTTATACCCAAAGTCAAAACAGTGAGTCTCCTGGGCCCACTATCAGAAAAGAGAGAGAATCAACAGCTCCAGAAGTTTCTGTGGAAACACAGCAAACGAAAGTGTCTCATGCATGGTGGGAGATGGAAGAAGCCAGGCCACTGTGTGAAATCAGGGTTGCACTGTAAGTCATCCCTGGGCATAGTGTAGATCACAACCCACCATATATATATATCACCTACTGTATATATAATAAATACCCAGCAGTCTGTGCAGGTACAAGCAAAGGACTGGAGAATGGGTGAGATGTAGGATACTTATCAGAAGAAGCATATCCACAATTACACACTGTGATTGTTAATCTTGTCAATTTGCTTGGGATCAACAAAGAGACACGCCTCTGGGAGGGTCTGCGAAGGTATTTCCTGAAAGAATTAATGACATGGGGGCTCCCCCAGAGTGAACGGAACCTTCCCTCAGCAGCCCAGATATAAAAACAGCTGAGGGTAAAGCGGGGCTGCTTTTGCCTGCTCTCCTTTACAGCTTGCTGGTGAGTGCATCTACCCTTGCTGGTGAGTGCATCTACTCCTGCTGGCAAGAGCATCTACTCCTGCTGGCGAGTGCATCTTCTCTTGCTGGTAGTGCATCTACTCCTGCTGAGTGCATCTACTCCTGCTGGTGAGAGCATCTACTCCTGCTGGTGAGAGCATCTACTCCTGCTGGTGAGTGCATCTACTCCTGCTGGTAAGTGCATCTACTCCCGCTGATGAGTGCATCTACCCCTGCTGAGTGCATCTACTCCTGCTGGTGAGTGCATCTTCTCCTGCTGGTGAGTGCATCTACTCCTGCTGGTGAATGCATCTACTCCTGCTGGTGAGTGCATCTACTCCTGCTGGTGAGTGCATCTACTCCTGCTGGTGAGTGCATCTACTCCTGCTGGTGAGTGCATCTACTCTTGCTGGTGAGTGCATCTACCCTTGCTGGCCCTGCAGCTGCCGTTCTTCACTGACGTCAAAACCCAGCTTCTTCAGCCTTCCAACATGACCTGAAAAGACGGCGGCTCTCTGCTGTGGGATGGTCTGTATGGCAAATGTGTTGCTCTGATTGGTCAATAAATAAAACACTGACTGGCCAGTAGCTAGGCAGGAAGTATAGGCGGGACTAACAGAGAGGAGAAAAGAAAGAACAGGAAGGCAGAAGGAGACACTTCCAGCCGCCACGATGACAACCAGCATGTGAAGATGCCAGTAAGCCACAAGCCACATGGCAAGGTATAGATTTATAGAAATGGATTAATTTAAGCTGTAAGAACAGTTAGCAAGAAGCCTGGTACAGCCATACAGTTTGTAAGCAATATAAGTCTCTATGTTTACTTGGTTGGGTCTGAGCGGCTGTGGGACTGGTGGGTGAGAGAGATTTGTCCTGACTGTGGGTCAGGCAGGAAAACTCTAGCTACAGCTCTCCAGGAACCCTCCAGGCCTGCAGCACCAGATGGCAACTGCTGAGGCATCTCGCCCGGTGGACCGAGCGGGCACTGGGACCTCAGTCTCTAGTGTACAGACAAACAGTGTTGGGCTGCATGGACCAAACTGTGCAAGCCAATCTTATAAATTATCCCTTTGTATTATATGTTCATATGTTATCAGTTCTGTTCCTCAGAGAACCCTGACTAATACATGGACATAGAGAATCACTAAATACAGTGTAGAATTCTGGATTGCTTTATAAAATAGAGGAAAGGAAAGACTGGACAGACTATTGAAGTTCAACTGCAGCCTGGAACCTTACGACGATGCTGTTGTCCTGGGTTTGGTGAGTTGCTGACACTCCTGAAAACAGCCCCTCATCTGGCATGTGAGCAACTCTAATGAAACTCCTGGAGCCACCAACACAAACAAACACAGACACAACAGTAGAAGGGGGTCTGGTTGAGAAGAGGAGGGAGATGGGAGGGGACAGGAAGGGAAACGGGGTGAATATGATCAGAATAAATTACATAAATAACGAGAATGTCATAATGAAACTCATCATTATATATAACTAATTATGCTGGTAGAATCATTTTTTTAAATTTTAAAATAATAGGCCGGGCGGTGGTGGCGCACGCCTTTAATCCCAGCACTGGGAGGCAGAGGTAGGCGGATCTCTGTGAGTTCGAGGCCAGCCTGGGCTACAGAGTGAGTTCCAGGAAAGGTGCAAAGCTACACAGAGAAACCCTGTCTCGAAAAACCAAAAAAAAACCTGGTTGAGAGGCATTAGGATGTCTCGTTGATAAAGGCACCTGCTGTTAAGCCTGAAGACCTGAGTTCAATCCCCAAAACCTACATGATGGGAGGAGAGAACTGACTCCTGCAAATTGTCCTCTGACCTCCACAAGTTTCATAGAGGGGACACACACACACACACACACACACACGGGGAGAGAGAGAGAGAGGTGGGGGGAGGGAGAGAAACACACACAGTAAATAAATGTAACTTAAAAATCTAGAGGATTGTAGTAGAAAGCTGGGCGTGTTGACACACAGCTGCAATGCATTTGGGAGGCCTGGGCAAAAGGTTCAGCCATTCAAAGCATGTCCAGGTTACACAGTGAGTCTGGAACCATCCTAAGCTACATGAGACTCTGTCTCTGACCAAAAAGAAAAAACCAAAAAACAAAAACAAACAAACTAAAAAACCAATAAATACATTTTTAAAAATCCTGTTTGAGACAATGTTAAGAGGACGAACATTCCAGAGTCTCTCGGAAAGCCCAGACAGTGAAATATGCTCTACTCAGCCTGCTGGAACCGGCAACCCTCTTGGCAACTTCCCTCGCTTTCACTGAGGGTTCATGGAGGTGTGAAACAGCCCAAAGCCATCATTTCCAGCCCCAGGCAGCTACAGTGGCCTCGTTCGCACAGGCCTTGGCATGGCCACCCGGTCACACCAGGACACTCAGCAACACTCACAATAAGGGAACTGTGCGCCTTTAACAGGGAGTTTGTGTCGAGGCTCCGGTTTACCATCTGATAAAATCAGGGCACACAGGGACAAAGTATCAGCAGGTGCCATAACTGCAAAACAGCCCTACTGTGGCCGTCACCTACTATGTGCCCTTCAGTGACTCAAAGCCAAATAACCGTCAGCAGTGACCTCGCCAGGACAGCAGCTGTTGGAACTCCGAAGCCTGTAACAGCTAATGCGGCATTCTCCAAGCCATGGCGGCCACCTCAGGTTAGTTAGGGTATTAGTTACTTCTGGAGTTGTCAGAATAGCCAAGATAAACTTGATGGAAGAAAAATGAATGTTGCTCATTCTTTGAACTGTCAGTCCATCATGGAAGACAGGGCATCGGAGAGCAGGGCCTTCACATCATAGTGTCCAGAAAGCAGAGAAAGAGTAGCGATCTAGAGATCTGACCAATCTTTCAAGGCGTGCCCCTAATGACCTACTTCCTCCAGTTAAGCATGACCCCCAAAATATTGCCACCAGCTGGGAACCAAGGTTTCAAAACATAAGCCTATGGGGAGCATTTCATACTTAAACCACCACATTCCACCCCAGTTCCCAAGGGTTCATGAGCGTCTCAAAATGCAAAATGCATTTGATCCTTCTCTGGTTCTCCTACGTGTTCAAAAGTCTAAGTTCAAAGTCTTCTCTGAGACGCAAGCAAACTCTTAGCTATGGGGCTCTGTAAAATGCCAAGGGGCTTAAAATCAGGACACAAAAAATAGGACTGGGAACAAAGCAAGACCAAAACCCAGCAGGGCAGGCAGAACATCTTGTAGATCACGTGGAGTCCAGGGGATTTGGTGGCATGATGGCACCAGCAGGTTTGGGAAGTCCCATCCTGCCACCTTGCTGTTTGGACTTCAAGTGGCCTCTCTTTGCCTGTTTCTGTTCATTAACTGCAGCTTTCCTAAGGAGCCATTTCTGGCATCTCTACATCTTGGATTCTCCACTGCAGCTCAGGCTTTATGCTCACAGATCCATCCCTCTCAGGGATGTTTACAGGAAACATGACCCTGCCATGCTCTGACTTGCCTCCCCTGCCTTCCTTTGACATTCTAGTGGGATCCTTCATGACCCTGTAAATCCTGCATTCTGCATGCCTACATAACCAGTATCATGGGGATGACACTCACTCAAGCAGGTCCCCAAGGACTACAGCAGACTAAGGTTCCTAGGTTTGATGGAAACAGGAAATATGTGGCTATGTGCAGGGTGTTCTGCATCTCTCAAAGCAAATGAATTAAAACTTTGATGCTCTTAATCCCGACATAGGTTGGGTCTGGCCAACCATTGAGATACGCTGAAGGCATCTTTCTGATGGTTCCAATGTAAAATGCTTGATTTCTTTTCAATGACACGAATCTCCTAGACTACCAAGCCTTCCTTATCTATGTTAAATGTGCTCCTTTTCTGGATGAACTGAACGTTTTCCCAACATTTCCATTCTGCTTTCTGATGCCAATTCTTACTGTAAGCTTGGCTAGAAGCAGCCGACAATAGCCATGTCATAACCTGAAGGCTATCCTGATTTGAAGTTTTCCTCCATCAAATTAATTAGTCCGTTATAAATTTAGCTTTACTCAAGGTTTCGGAACATACCGAAAGATAAATTATCTGCAAGAATGAAACATGAACGGCCTCAATAGAGAATTCCAGTAGAATTCTCACTGCCGTCTGAAACCTCGCTTGCTTGGCCATCACTGTCCACCTTTCTATGGGTACTTTGGTGTTCCACGTTCCCACACTCGTTCGTTAAGCTCCGCTTACAGCATTCTCAGCTTCCTTTAGCTTCTCCCCATGGTCAGGGTTAGTCACAAGAGCCCCACTCCCCCTCTTCTCTAACACTGGTTTTCTGTTTTAGTTATTCCTACATCACCATAACTAAACATCTGGCATAAAGTAGTTGAAGAGGAGATTCGTCTTGGCCAACAGTTTCAGAGCTGTTGGTCCACCATTGCGGGGAGGGTGTGATTGAGCAGAAGAGCTTACTTCATGGCAGCCAGGAAGCAGGGACAGGGACCTGATAAAGATGTCAAAGTCCTTCCTCCAGGGACCTACTTCCTCTAGTTAGGTCCTATCTCCAAAATTTTCTATGGTTTCTATGGTTTCTATGGAGTCATCAAGTTCATGTTCAAACATAAGCTTGTGGGATATTTCATATTCAAAATGCACCACTTTGTGATTTGCTTATGTGTAATATATGCAGACCTTCTGTGCTCCCTCCAAGAGCATTTGCCATCTCGTTGGTTCCCTAAGTGTCCCATGTAGGCTGTCATTCCTTGAGTCACATAGTAACCCCTTGCAGGGAGTGATGGGTATAACGATCATAAAGTGTCTAGACACAAATGCCTACAGCGTTCATCTCCCTCTGCTTCCTGGCTGCGGATGCCATGTGACCAGCCGCCTCACACTCCTGCTGCTGTGCCTTCGCTGGCGTGAAGACTTCCCTCAGACTGTAAGCCAGGGAAGGATTCCCTGAGTTTCTCTGATACTTCAATGGCTGGTCATGGACAGGGAACCTGTCACTGAGCAGATGAAGCCCTGGCAGAGAGCAGGCTGGTTCTAGAATGGGTACAGAGGAAGATGGCAAGGATGAATGAATGGCTGCACCACCACCATGGAAATGCTTCTTTCTCAAACTTCTTCCTTTTGACTTCCAGGGAACTAGCCACCAGTAAGAAGTGGCCTGTATCACTGACAGGACTGTTTTTACTTCCTGCCTGAAGAAGGGATGGCAGCCCTTAGTTCTCTCAAGAAAACAGAGGCCCCCATGCTACGATGGAGCTGAGACTATGGGGAGGGTATGGGCGGGCCTGGGCAGTACAAGATGAGGTTGCACTGGACAGGCAAATGGCTTAGCTTCCTACTCATTCTTCAGCCACCACCTTTGTGCCCCTTGGTTGATGCCTTAATCCACCCGAAGTTGTTCCTTATATGAAATGTCACAGTGGAGCAGGAGACCAAAGGGAACAAGACACAAAACTCTCCCTCAGTGGGCTGTCAACAGCATGTTTCCTCGTTGTGTATCCTCTAGAAAAGTCCATGTGGCAGGCGGACACAACTCACCATGGTGTCTATAGATGACTATGAAGTGTCGCCCTCTGGTGTACATCTCTGGTACTGCAGCTCGCAACAGTGTCTTAACTTCACAAGTCCAGGGCAGGAAGAGAAAATCGACAAATAGCCAATTTGAAGCCAGACAGTGTCACATGCTGACATGTTCTCTCTGTGCTGGCTGAAGTGGACTGTGACTCATTTGGCTAATTCCCACTCAACCTGCCAAGTTGTGATTCAGCAATGGCATCCTGAATGCACCTATTGGAAGGAAATATGCTGGAAAACATACTGGTCTCAAAGAACATTCTATCTGTAAGGAGGTAGGCTTACAGTTTGCCAACTACTGTTTAAATAAGAAGAGGGCAAAGCATGTGCCCGCCTATGTGAAACCCTGGGTTTGATTGGCAGTGTCCAAAAAAATAAATACTAAGAGCACTGGTTTACTAATTAAGCATTGCATTTAGGGCCTGGAAGGATGACTCAGTGGTTAAGAGCATATTGGTCAGGTTCCCAGCTCCCACGTGGAAACTTACAATTGTCTGTAACTCTGGATCCAGGGGATCTGACTCCTTCAGCCTCCTCAGGTACTAGGCACACACAGGGCATACAGACAGACATACACACAGACAAACACTCATACACTTTTTTTTTCCAGAAAAGTTGGATTTATTTAATAATGACTTAATCTGAAAGTCTTTTTAGAATGAAAATAAAATATCTAGGTGTGTTGCTCAGTGGTAGAGCTTTTGTCTAGCATGTGCAAGACCCCAGGTTCAATCCCCCAAACTGGCAAGAAGAAGAAATATCCCCAAACACATATATAATATATATATATTTAAAAGCTGAATAAACAAAGGGAATGAATTCAGAATAAAGGGGACCTCCACTTATGAAAATTAATTGAGTGTAAAGTAAAGCCTTATACTTTACCAACTTCACTGCCTAAATGTTACACTTCAATAAAAATGTGCTTTTAAAAAAACCGCTCAGAAGGTACGTCGACCACCACAGGCGGTAGTAGGGAGCACAGTGTGTGTTTTACTTTCTCTTCTCGTTGCTATGATAAAGTACTTGGCGAAAGCAACCCGAGAGGAAAGGGTAGCCTTTGGCTCCCAGGTTGAAGGTATGGCGGCAGCAGCGGCCTGAGGCAGCTGGTCACACTGGATTTGCAGTAGGAAGCCGAGGGCGGCCAGCCTCGTGCCCTGATGCTTTTCTCCTTCCTATTCGGTTGAGGACCCTAGCCCACTTTTAGGGTGGGTCTTCCGCCTCAGTTAACCTACTCACGATAATCTCTGGCAGGCGTGCCCAGAGGCTTGTCTCCTGAGTGACCCTCGGTCTTGTCCAGTTGACAACACTGACCATCATCACACCTCTATCCCCTGTCGACTTGACAACCAAACACACCGCTTTTAACCCATAGCATTCCTCCCTGTTCCCCAAAGGCTCACTGCCATCCCATAATACAAAATACGTTCAGTCCAGCTTCAAAAGTCCTCACACCCAAAGCCGGGTGGTGGTATCACATGCCTTTAATCCCAGCACTCAGGAGGCAGAGCCAGGGGAATCTCTGTGAGTTCCAGGCCAGCCTGGTCTACAGAGCGAGATCCAGGATAGGCACAAAGCTACACGGAGAAACCCTGTCTCAAAACAAACAAACAAACAAAAAAGTTTAAAAGGGCTGGAGAGATGGCTCAGCGGTTAAGAGCACTGGCTGCTCCTCCAGGGGTCCTGAGTTCAATTCCCAGCAACCACATGGTGGCTCACAACCATCTGTAATAAGATCTGGTGCCCTCTTCTGGCCTGCAGGCAAACACAGAACACTGTATACATAATAAATAATAAATCTTTAAAAAAAAAAAAAAAGTCCTCACAACCTAGAAATTACAACATTATTTAAAAGTTCAAGACTCATCTGAGGCTCACAGCATCCTATAAAAATCAAATGCGAGTTATTTACCTCCAGTGCCCAACAGTGCAGGACTAAACAGGCCTGATCCGGAAGGGAAGAATGGGACGCAGCAAGAATGATCAGGCTAAAGCGAGACTGAAACCCTTGATTCTACAGCATCGTGCCTGGCATCTTAGGCTCGTGGTAGAATCATCTGAGCTCCACAGTGCTTGAGTAGCCCTCCCTTTCCTGCTCTGCTGCCTGGGGCACACACAGCCTCGCGCTTGGGTCAACTCCATTCTGTGTCTGCAGCCTTCCTCGGGAGACATCCCATTGTTCTATCATGCTGGGGTTCCATTGCAACTCAGGCTTCATCTCCACAGCTTCACAAAATGGCCTCTCAGGGGCCTGCCCCAAAGAACCAAACCCTAGCACACATTGTCTGGCCTCAGCGGCTCTCTGGAAGCATGGCACAGTACTCTATGACATCCTCAACTTTGCAGCTTTCATGCACACAAAACCAGTGCCATGTGGATAATACTGCCAAGTTCTGCTGCCAGGCTGAAAGGTAACTAACAGCTCAGAGCCTCCAAAGGCCCAATGCTTGCTGCTCTGGATCCTGGCCACCTGGTATGCACAGACCAACACATTTACAGAGGTGTCTTAATCTCAAGCTAGATACAAAAACACGCTTGGGAAACAGAGGCCACCAGCTGAGGAACACAGTGTCAATAAGTCTATCCAACAAAGGACTTGAAGGACTTGAGACAAAAAAGGGGGTCGAGGGGAAGAGCCCAGAAATGGTAGTAAAAATGCACTACCCAACAGGAGGCAAAAGCGGGGGGAACTGGTAGAGTTCAAAGTCACAGGAGTTCCAGGCTAGCCTGGGCTACTTGAAGCCCTGTCTCAAAAAAACTCAAAAAAGGAAAATAAAAGGAATGGAGGGAGGGGTAACTAAAATCAGTAAGAGACAAATCTCCCACTTCAAGGTTTTAAAGTTGTGTGTATGTGTGTGTCTGCGCACGTGCACATTATATGAATCTCTGTCTGTGTACCATGTGTATGCCTTGTGCCTACAGAGGCCTGAAGAGGGTGTTGGGTTCTCTGGAACTGGAGTTATGGATGGTTGTGAACCACCTTGTGGGTGCTAGTATTGGAACCCATGTCCTTTGGAAGAGAGCAGTCAGTGCTCTTGACTTCTGAGCCAGCTCTCCGGCCAGGCCTTTCACATGTTTAATATGAGAATTTAACATGGACTCCATCCTCAGTGTGTATCTAGGTGCACAATGCAGCATCGTCACCTCCAGGCGGGGTTGTGGAGCACATTACCAGCACTCATTCTTCTCTCCTGCCTGAGATTTTACACCTGTGATTAATGACTGTCCCCCCAGTCCTCGGCGACGGAAGTTACAATCTGTGCTTCAGTTGATTTAACTAGTTTAGACATCTTTTGTAAGTGGAATTGTGTAGTGTAAGTCTCCCTGTGACTGGTTCATTTCACTCCAGGTTTATCTATGGCTGTCACAAATGGCAGGATTCCCTTCCTTTGTGAGGCTGAATGATAGTCCATCATATTTATATACACCCTCTTTTTAACCCTTCATTTGCTGATGGATATGGGTTAGTTCCTGTGTTTTGGCTGCTGTGAATATTGCTGAACATGGAAGTCCTAACATCATTTAGAGGTCTAACTTTAATTCTTTTGGATAAATAACCTTATTTTTTTTTTTAATTTTTGAGAAACCTCTATACTGGAAAGCAACCTTTTTTGGTCCCAATTTAAGAGTGGACAAAAGTCAGAGACAGTGAGACCGCTCAGGGGGTTAAAGGCATTTACCAAGCAAACCTGACAGCTGGAGTTGGATCCCTGGATCTCATCGTGGAAGGAGAAAACTGATTCCTGGGATTCTGTCCTTTGACCTCTTCATGCATGTGCCCATTCACACACACGCACACGAACGCACGCGCGTGCCACACACACACACACACACACACACACACACACACACACACCAGGCAAGAATGTTCCTCCCTGTTCCTCATACAGAGGCTGGACATGGAGGACCCACAGGACAGAGCCACTAGTCCATTGTCAGCTTGGCCCATGGGGATCCACAGACCTGCCTCCCCACAGCCTGCATGTACATTCCCCAAAACCATCAGAGCTGTTGTGGTACCAGCAAAGAGAAGCCTCCACTTAGGTTAGTTCCAGCAAGGAGAGTGTCACTGTGAGACCTGACCTGGTTCATTTTGCCTGGCCTCATTTTTGCATTTAAAGCCTCCCTCGGGAAATGCTAAATAAGGGCCCCGGCTACAAGGACACTCTTGATATAAGTATATTCTAATGAAAGTGTAAAAGGAGGCTTGCAAGGCAGTCTCCTGCTCCTGAAGCTCACCTTGTGAAATTAGTACCCAGCATATGGCAAACAGTAAAGCATAAGGCACAGCATTTTATCAATGTAACTTATGTCCACACTGTGCCTCTATTCCCATGGGGACTGTCATCAACATAATCATAAGTCCTCACGCTGCCCTCGAAGTGGGCAATGAAGACACTGTTTAGCATGTATTTATCATGTGTGCTCCGAGTGGAAGGCACCTGTTAGAATCAGCCCCACTTTACAGAAAAGGAAGAATCCAGGGAAAGATAAACCTAGTTCTGGCCTATAGAACTGGTCAACCTCAGAGCCAGAGCTAGAATCAGAGCATGTGATAACTCCTCTTCATTATCTGCTGAGAGCTGCAGGAATATATCATAAGAACTCAGTTGGTTATGGCAAAGTCACTACCTGAAGGGATCAAGGAATTCCTTCAGAGGAAGCCAAATTCCAAGGAGCTTTTGGTGTTACTTGGCTTGTTATATATCAGCTGTATTCTGTTATGAAAATCATGTGTGCCTTCATAGTTTTCCCAATTGACTTTTCCCTAAGAAGGG
The DNA here is from genome assembly GCF_007827085.1 of Peromyscus californicus insignis. Taxonomy (NCBI): domain Eukaryota; kingdom Metazoa; phylum Chordata; class Mammalia; order Rodentia; family Cricetidae; genus Peromyscus; species Peromyscus californicus. Next base: position 6,979,787 of record NW_026294424.1, read on the forward strand.
CTAACAGTGTGGACTGATCACTCTCTGGACATACACATTCCAGGTATTTGGAGAACAGCCTCAGGAAAGGCTTTCTCTGGAATCAGATATCTCCCTTAGTCATTTTCAAGGACAAACAATAATAACTGTCCACATGCTAGTCTCCTGATTTAAGGTAAATTCCACAAGGAGACACTGCCTAGGTCAGGTGGACGTTAAGTAACAGCTTTACACAATTTAGCTCAGACCCTCTTTTCTTACAGCCTTACTAACTCTATAGACCTCTAACTCCTTACCTAACCACTTCTAGGAATATTTAGATAACCTTCTGCGCTGACAGCTATGCTCGGCTAGAACCCCAGTTCAAGTCTCCCTGTAATTATCGTCATTGGCATCCAGTCAGGTCCATCCCCAGATGGAGAAAAGTACCTTCTCAGAAATACCTCTGTACTCTCTAAGAACAGACTTAAGTATCCAGGCTACCTGTTTGAGAAGGCCTGGCGGATATGCCAATTAAGCTTAACTTCCTCCTTTCCCAAATCTTACCTCTAGTTCCAGATCTCCCTTTAACCATCACCAAAGGCATCTAACTGTACACAGGTTGCCTAGCGACTGAGCACACTTTCCCCCACCCTGCAGAAAAACGGCAGATAGCTTGGACAGATAGGAGCCACAGGAAAAAAGAAGGCAGTTTTATTTTCTCCCATTGACCTAACAACTTATAGATTCTTAACATTTTCTACCAATCACGTTTAAGACTATAGTGGAGCACATAAGATCCCTCTTCTTAGATATTACCCAAATTTAGCCTTTGGTTAATTCATTTCCCCATTGGTCACTTCCCTTTGGGGTTGCAAATGATAATTAACGGTTATTGCCCCTCTATGTGATTCTTATCACTCCTCCGTTTGACCCTGGAAGCCTGGCTTTGCACTGCCAAGGGATTACTGCTTGTAAGTGTATACATACCGGGACTCCCAGGGCATGGGAGGGAGAGGAAGAAGATTTGGAAGATAAATGACTGGACTAAGAGCTCTGCGTGCTGAGATTCTCTTTCCCGAAAATAGTCCTCACCGTTTGTAGTTCTCTCCTGAGCCCCTGGGATGTATAATATTAAGGCTGGTCCCTCTTATATTATACAAGAATTATCAACAAGTTTAATTTAGAATTAATTTAGATTTAGAATAATCACCTGGGAAACTGGTGAGACACACCTCTGGGTGTGACTCGGAGGGACACCCACCCTGAATGTGGGCAGGCTGGGGACCCAGATGGATTAGAAGGGGGAAGACAGAGAAGACAAGCCAAGGGTTGGCATCTTCCCCTTTCTCCCCTTCCCGGTCAACTGCTCTCCTTGAGCACATTCTCATCACTATGATGTTCTGCCCACGCAGATGGGACCAAATGACCAAGGGCTAAGCCGTCCAGAACCATGAGCCAGGATAAGAGTTGCTACCATCAGGCATTTTTGTAATAGAGATAAGAAAGTTGAATAATACACATTTCTTGGTCACTGGGACTCGCATCTTCTGATGGAGAATACCGGAGTAGGTACTCAGAAATAATGCATTGTTTTATCTGGTGATAGTCTGTATCTATCACTTGCAAGCTAATCCCCAAGTCCCATGAGACACAGCCTGCCTGGTCCCCACCTGGCTCAGGGAGGGCACTGAGGAGAGCTTCAAAACGGCACGAGGGCTGAGGGAATCAATGCTGAAGTATGTGCAATCGTGGAACAGATCCAGGACACCTCACTCCACCCCATCAGTACCGCTCACTCAATATCCATCACACCCACCTTTGTGGTTCCACTGACATGCTGGAGCACCACCACGGCCTGGAGATGGCTCAGCACGTCCTGGGATCGGGTTGAAAGCCTGCCACAGAACGTCAGGCAAGTGTTTCAGCTGCCCAGTTTTCACCGAGATGTCTTGCCAAGTAGAACATGAGTGACAGGATGTTGCTGTTTGTTTGTTTACTTGCTTCCCAACACAAAAAGATGAGCCCACAATGTCTTTCCACAGCGCTATAGTTGTAAGCTGGGTTGAGCCTCAGCCCTGAGCTTCAACAGGCAGAATCCAAGTCCTCTCCACATGCCCCTCGCTGTCTCTCAGATCCATCCTCCCTGCCCCAGTTTCCCTGCCCAGCCCCACATGGGCCATAACAACCTCACCTAGAAGCAGCCACAGTCTCTCCATTGCCTATCCTAGACAATTCCTGTCTGAACCCTGTTTTCTGAACATTCTAGGTTTGGTGAGCATTCTGCCACTGAGCTGCACCCGCGGCCCCACCCCTTTCCTACTTCCTGCCTTTTATTAGACGTCTTTGGTCCTTCTTGAGCTCACTCATTCCTCCCTGGCTGATACTTCTACACCTGCAGCCTCCCAGTTTCCTGGCTGTGCCTGCCCTGTGTACATGCTGTTCCCTCTACCTGCGTGCTGTTCCCTCTACCTGTGTGCTTCCCTCACCCCGTATGTTGGCCTCTCTGCCTGCGTATAACCCAGGCCCCATCCAGCAGCCCTTGGAACTGTCACATCACCACACACTCCCATGCCCTGGGCGTCTCCCATCACTGCTAAACCTGGATCATATTCCAATTCTATGTATAGAGTTCTGTGGGAGATTCAACTCATTTATTTAATTAATGGTGAATAAAGGAACCTGTATCGCCTTCTTCAGGCCACATTCACTATACCATTAAGCAACCAAATGGCTGATAAGGGGAAGCTAAGTTTACACGCTTATCCCTGTTAATAACCGTGAAAACAGTGATTGAGTCGCACCATTATAGAATGCAGAGTGGATTGGGTGGATCTAGAAAATTACCAATATTTGTAACAAAAGATTCCCCAGTGGAGCTGAGAGATGGTTCAGCGGTTAAGAGCACTGACGGCTCTCCCAGAGGACCTGGGTTCCATTCCCAGCACCACATGGCAGGCAACTCCAGTTCCGGGGAATCCCATACCCTCTCTGGCCTCCAAAGGCACCAGGCACACATGCAGGCTAAACATCTGTACACATAAAATAGTAACAATAACAACACAAGAATTTAAAGATCCTTCAAGCAATGCTAGGCATCAAATACAGCAACATCAAAGACATAATAAACTTGAACTCCATGGGTTCATACTGATACATATAAATTAATAGATAAATACATAAAGGAGGGTACAGGACAATGCCTACTGAGAATGTGGAAGGGGGGTGTTAACTGAAAAATCACATATTGGCAGTCATCAATGCAATAGCTGATGCTTTGGGGTATGACTCATCCAAGGACCCTCATACCATTGGATGAAAGTTTGTCAAGCAACAGGAGTTAACAAGCGTCAATGTGTCTTCCTTTAAAAACCCCTACCCGCCTGGAGAGATGGTTCAGCAGTTAAGAGCACATATCCTCTTTCAGAGGGCCCGGGTTTGATTCCCAGCACCTACAGGGCACACAGCTAGCTAGTTGTAACTCCAGCTCCAGCTGACACCTGTAGCCTCAGTGGGCACCCATACATATGTGGCACACACACAGACACACAGCATACACTTGAGTAAAAAAAAAAAAAATCACTAATTACTTAGTAATTAAGAATCATAAAACAATGACAGCATGAAATTTGCAGGCAAATGGATGGAACTAGAAAATATCATCCTGAGCGAGGTAACCCAAACCCAGAAGAACAAACATGGTATGTACTCACTCATAAGTGGATCCTAGATATAAAGCAAAGGACAATCAGATGCAACCCACAGATCCAGGGAGGCTACCTAGCAGGGGGGACCCTAGGATGACTGTGGCTTATAATAAGTTTTGGTTTTACTCAATCACTGGGCAAGCTTTAGTGAACCATTTCACTATTAGAATAAGAATTTATACTGTATCAAGCTGATAATAGAAAAATAAATAAATAAAAGAATCATAAAACTCATCAAGTCTGCGGTGAAGAAATCTGGCAAGCACCACCCTGGCCAAGTGATAAAAGTTACACGCTAATAACAGAACAAGAAATCTGCGTCACATGCTTCCTGACAGGGTGTGCTGGGGAGGACACAGCACCGTGTTCTGAAACGCTCCCGCCAAAACTGCAGGCCCTGACTCCAAACACCCAGAGACAGCAAGAGACCCCACAGCCAGGCGCTCTGCAGCCACTGCCACGTATTTACCACAGATGTCAAAATTACAAATAATGGGGAAAGAAAACAAATGGACCTGCTTGAAATAAATGTGGACTGTAGAGCCCTGCACTGGATCCTGCGCCTCCACAGGACCCTGGGGCAGATGGTGGACTCAAGTCCGCCTCCACAGGACCCTGGGGCAGATGGTGGACTCAAGTCCGCCTCCACAGGACCCTGGGGCAGATGGTGGACTCAAGTCCGCCTGTGGGTTATGGGTAGCATTGCGTCATGGTTTGTGCTGAGGAACGGAGAGAATGTCCTGCCTTAAGGAATACACACAGAAAGAGCAAATGACAATGGGGCCCAGTAGAGTGGTGCAGGCTGTAACCACAGCCCTCGGGAACCGGAGGAGGAGGATGGAAATTCAGGGCCAGCATGGACGGCACAGGAAGAACTAGTCTTTAAAAAAAAGGAAGGAAGGAAGGAAGGGAGGGAGGAGGAAAGGAGGGAGGGAAGGAGGAAGGAAGGAAAGAAGGAAGGAGGGAGGGAAAGAATAATGGGCCTCACTGTAATTACTCCTAAATAATAATACATGTAAATATCCCACAGACACAAAGCAAAGAGCATGTTAGCTATTTGGGAACGGAGTGAAGGACACAGGAGTTTTCACACTATTCCTGTAACTTTCCTCCAAATTTAAAATTATAACAACATTAAAAGTATCTTCCATTGGGCTGGAGAGATGACTCAGAGGTTAAGAGCACTAACTGCTCTTCCAGAGGTCCTGAGTTCAATTCCCAGCAACCACATGGTGGCTCACAACCATCTGTAATGAGATCTGGTGCCCTCTTCTGTGTACATAATAAATAAATAAATCTTAAAAAAAAAAAAGTATTTTCCACTATTCTAGTTTGTTCATTTTTAATCTGATTTTATTTTATTTTATTTTTTTAGTTGCCTGTTTGTATCTTAATGAGAGAGAGAAAGAAAAGGTATAGATTTGGGTGGGGAGGTGGGGAGGATCTGGGAGGAGTTGGGGGAGGGAAGACCATGATCAAAATACATGGTATTAAAAAATCTATTTTTGCCGGGCGCCAGTGGCGCATGCCTTTAATCCCAGCACTCAGGAGGCAGAGGCAGACGGATCTCCGTGAGTTCAAGGCCAGTCTGGACTACAGAGTGAGATGCAGGATAGGCGTCAAAACTACACAGAGAAACCCTGTCTCGAAAAAACCAAAAAATAAAAAAAAAAATTAAATCTATTTTCAACTTAAAAAAGGTATCCTCTGGGCGGGAGAGATGGTGCAGTGGTTAAGAGCACTGGCTGCTCTTCCAGAGGTCCTGGGTTCAATTACCAGCACCCACATGGCAGCTCACAGCTGTCTGTAACCCCACTTACAGGGGATCTGACACCCTCACATAAGTAAATAAATAAAATTTTAAAAAAAGGTATCCTCTACAAATCTGAAGATAAGCATTAATGAATTGCAGGTGTGTGGAACTGACTTAGAAATTGTTAAACACAGAGCTTGGGAGATGGCTCAACCATTCAACTGCTTGCTGTAAAACAAAGAAGACTGGAGTGCAGATCCCCAGGATTCACATGGCTCAGCTTCAAAAAGGCAGGCAGGGGGCATCTCCTGAGCACACTGGCCACCAAGCCTGGTTACATCAAAGTGAGCTCTGGGACTGATGGAGAGGCCCTGCTCAAGTAATACTGTAGAAGAGTGATCAAGGCTGGTTCCTGACATCAGTTATTGCATGCATGTGCACGCATGTGCACGCACACCCACAAATACACATGTGCGCACACACATTCAAACATGCATATACCCACACATGTACCACACACATACACACACACAAAAAAATGAAAAAAATAGAAAATTAAAACCAATGGTGAAATTTCAATATTAACAGGATAGGTGACAGCATTACAGAATTATTGTTATGTGTTAGACATAAAATGCATACGAACAGGGTGTTGAGGACGGCTCAGGAGGTCAAAGCACTTGCCACAGAGCCTGCCAACCTAGAAGAGAACCCACTCCCCAAAGTTGTCGTCTGACCTCCAAGAATACTCCCACCCCTGCAAATAAAGAAATGTAATTTAAAATTAAAAGTAAGTAAAGAGACACATATGGAAGTATTATCAACCAAAGATGTCTAAGATCTGCTTCAACTCACACGGCACATGGACGTCACAGCTTGGGACCACAGGTGAGACCTGCTGGTGGTGGGTGACGAGAACAAGGGATTCATTATATAATACATCCACTTATATCTCCATAATCAAAAGTAAGTATAATATTTTAAATCTTCCTGCAGGAAGAAGAATGACTTTGGTGACAACGGGGGCCTCCTGAGTCCCAGGCTTGGGAACGAGGCTGCGCACTAAGCAGCTAAGGATGAGAAATAAGGCGACAGCGAGGTCCCCAGGGCACGGGGCTCTATTTCGAGTGCAGCCGTGGGCCTATGACTCCGGGCTCTCCTACACGGAACATTTCAGGATACTTGAACAGATTTTCTTTTTTTTCAAGTTATCATATAACGCTGGCAGCGGCTGCCACCGCCTCCAGGGTGCCCTGAAGCTCTGCGGCTTGTGTCCTTTCGTGTAACTCGAGTGGTGTGAAAACAGACCAGAGAAGACGCTATACAAAGCAAAGAAAGTGAAGAAAAATCAGTTACCTCGACAGAGAAGGTGGAAATGCCACAAATCGGTGGTGGCAGGGGCAGTGGTGGCGCACTTTAATCCCAGCACTCGGGAGGCAGAGGCAGGCAGATCTCTGAGTTCAGGGCCAGCCTGGTCTACAGAGTGAGTTCCAGGACAGCCAGGGCTACACAGAGAAACCCTGTCTTGTGGGGGAGCACACACAGAGATCAATCAAGGAAATGCTTAATTCAAAATTAGCACACCAAGGCCAATCATGTTTAAATGTACAGATCACAGCATGAGATTATGGATAATTTATTCAGGAATTTACACACACACACACACACACACACACACACACACACACACACACACACACACTCCTGTGGCCTCTAGTACCACAGGCACTGACATTAATATTAGTTGCAATAATCTAATGTAAAGGGGGCTCCCATCTGACTTTAGGCAAACACAAATGGCAAACTGTCAAAACACAGGAGCAGCTGTAAAACCAAAGGCCCCCCAACAAGGGCAGGCACTTGAGAGATTCCAGGGAAGGATAATTCTTCCTCGGGGTGTAGTTGCCGATAGGCTTGCCTGTGATATGCAGGCAGCTCTAACTGGACTTAATCGTTTTTTTAAAATGAAGAATGGCCCATGAAGGAAAGCAGGGTATATGTTGTGGTACTTGTGTCTGTTGGAGTTGGGGCGGATATTATTAAGATACATTGTACATGTATATGAAACTGTCAAGAATAAATCTTATCAAGAGACTAAAGCATATGGTCACTAGAAGGGAGAGCAGAATGTGTAAGCCTTCTTTGCCACTCTTAACGCCCTCTATGATGTACAGTCCACAGCTACGAATTTACCACTGGGCTTTGAGGGATCAACCCTCAGAGCAGAGAGTAAGTACTGTGGAATAATCGTGTTATACAAAGATTTGTCACTCAAATTGGTTTAATAACACACTTCCTGCCAGAAGCCAGGCAGGAAGTATAGGCATATGGCAACCAAACTAAGGATGATGGGAAGGAGAAGGGCAGAGTCAGGGGAGATGCCAGCCAGACAGTGAGCAAGGAAGATTTATAAAAATGAGGTAACAAGCCATGAGCCACATGGCAAAGAATAAATAGAAATATAGGTTAATTTAAGTGTAAGAGTTAGCTAGTAACAAGCCTGAGCTATCGACTGAGCATTTGTTAGTAATAATAAGCCTCCAAGTCAATTATTTGGGAAGTGGCTGCCAGGTATTTAGGAACAGGTGACTAGGGAAGAAATGCCTCTGAGTCGGTTGCTATGATTCATCCAAGTAGAATGTGGACCATGCATGCTGTGGCCTCTACTCTCTCCCCTGTATTCTGCCATCATGGCAGAATGATACACCCCACTAGCCCACTCTTGCCTCAGCCACCTGCAGGCGCTCAAACAAGACTAACCCATTGCTGCTATAAACCACCCCCAGTAGTCTGTGGGGGTAAAGCTGTCCGATCTAGGAGCACAGCAAGCTGAGGATCTGTTCTCTTTTGTCTACTGTGTCAGGGTGCACACAGGATCCATTGTCACTGGAGTGTGGTGGTGGAGGAAGAGGTCCACAGCACGTGATGCTGGAGAGAGAGACCTGAGGCTTATGGCGAGCCATGGTTATATACACGCAGATGAACAGGAGACAAAAGGGAGATGCTAAAAGCCACACAAAGTGCGAGCCTCTCAGAGATCTTCTAAGGGCTTGGGAATCTGCCCCTGATGTCACCTGCCTTCTCACAGGCTGCCGCCTACATGCAGTTCTCAGGAGGGGTAAAGATGGCTCGGGATTTGGTCCCCAGCACTTCAAAAGCAGGGGGCTAAATCTGAAGAGAGATTTACAGGGGGTAAAGTTCCTGCTGCACAGCGTTTGGGTTAGAATTCAGAACCCTCAGCACCTACTTACATGCAGGGTGGGCAGGGTGGCCCCAAGTGGACACAGGGGCTCCCCATAGCAAGCAAACTGATTTGCTAGATTGAATAGGTGAGTTCTGGGTTCAGTGACACTTGAGGTCAACCTCAGGCCTCCACATGCACAAATGCACACCCACACATGCAAAACATGCCTGAGAGAGAAAGAGAGAGAGAGAGAGAGGGAGGGAGGGAGGGAGGGAGGGAGGGAGGGAAGGAGAGAGAGAGAGAGAGAGAGAGAGAGAGAGAGAGAGAGAGAGAGAGAGAGAGAGAGGTTGAGATTTGAGAAGGGACCTTAGAGATGTCTCCTTGGATTTACCCGCCTACCACCACCACCACCACCACCACCAACCACCACCACCACCACCACCACCACCACCCACCTCCGCAGATGATAAAGGCACAGCTGGGTCTTGACATCAACAGTGCTCGGTTCTAACCAGCACGGTGCTTCTCAGGAGGGTGGTCTTTCTACCCCATGCATGTGGTCAAAGGACCTCCGATGTGAGAGTGCCAGGAGCATTAGATAGGGAAAGGAGGGTATCCTCAACAAACAGGGCTGAACCACTGGACACCCCATGGTGGGGGAGGGTCTGCAGCCTTATCTGATCACCTGCAGGGTGTGGCTCAGGGAGACAGCATAAGCTTGAGGCCCTGTATTTCAATCCGAAGGCTTCCAAAAAAAGGTTTGTCAACTCCAAATAGAATAAAACTCTAAATTTAAGATCTAAAACTCTAAAATTCTTAGAGGAAAATGCAGGGGGAAAGCACTGGCTTGAGACTTGGCTTTTCCAGGGCGAACCCAGAGGCAGCAAAGGGAAGCAGCGGATAGACTACGGCGCATGAGAACTGCAGAGACCACCACTAAAGAAGGAAGGAGACACCTTCAGACCACACAGCCGACAGACGCTGCCGTCCTACACGTCAACAACAACAAACAACTGATTTTAAGACTGAGCAAAAAGGTTAGGCCTGGTGGCACAGGCTTGTAATCCCAGCTACTCAGGGGGCCGAGACAAGAGGGTCATAAGTCAAGGTCTGACCGACTGACTATACAGCAAGTGTGAGGTCAGGCTGGGCAACTTAGTGAGACTCGGTCCCTGAATTTAAAACCGTGTGTGTGTATGTGTGTGTGTGTGTGTGTGTGTGTGTGTGTGTGTGTGTGTGTGTACCTGTGCATATGAGTGTGCATTTGTGTGTGTATGAGTGTACACCAGTGCATGTGTGTGCACCTATGCGTATGTGAGTGCATGAGTGTGCACCTGTGCATGTGTGTGTATGTGTGCACCTGTGCATGTGTGTGTTCATGAGTGTGCACCTGTGCGTATGTGTGCGCCTATGCATATGTGAGTGCATGAGTGTGCACCTGTGTATGTGTGTGTGCATGAGTGTGCACCTGTGCATATGTGTGTGTGCATGAGTGTGTACCTGTGCATATGTGTGTGTGAGTGTGCACCTGTCCACGCGCACGTGTGTGTGTGTGTGTGTGTGTGTGTGTGTGTGTGTGTGTGTATGTGTGTGTGTGTATGTGAATGTATGTAAGAAGCCAAGGAGGTAGATCTATGGTACAGCATTGCCCTGAGTTCAAGCGCCACACACAAATAAAAAGGATACAATATATGTATTTCTCTAAAATTATATAGAAATTATCAATAAGTGTACGAAAAGGTCCTCAATGTCACTAATCACCAGAGGATGCAAATTAAAACCACAGTGACATACCACCCCACACTGGCATCAGAAACAGGCAAGCTGGGGCTGGAGAGGTGGCTCGGCAATCATGAGCACTTGCAGAGTTAAGCTCCCAGCACCAACATCAAACACAACTACCTGTAACTCCAGCTCCAGGGGCTCCAACACCCTGTTCTGGTCTATGGACACCTGCACACATGTGCACATACCCACACATAGAGATACACAGAGACAAATAATTAAAAATTAAATCGAGGGGCTGGAGAGATGGCTCAGCGGTTAAGAGCACTGACTGCTCTTCCAGAGGTCCTGAGTTCAATTCCCAGCAACCACATGGTGGCTCACAACCATCTGTAATGAGATCTGGTGCCCTCTTCTGGCCTGCAGGGATATGTGCAGACAGAACACTGTATACATAATAAATAAATAAATCTTTTAAAAAAAATTAAATCGAGAGAGAGAGAGAGAGAGAGAGAGAGAGAGAGAGAGAGAGAGAGAAGCAAATAAGGAGGAAAAAACCTAGAAAATAAAATAACAAGTGTTGGCAAGGATGTGGAAAATTCGAAGGCTTTAGGTAGGAATATAAAATGGTATAATTGCTGTGGAAACCAGTATGGGTGGAAATTCCTCAAAAACTGAAAAATGGGTCGGGTGGTGGTGATGCGTGCACCTTTAATCCCAGCATTTGAGAAGCAGAGGCAGGTGGATCTTCTGTGAGTTTGAGGCCAGCCTGGTCTACAAAGCAGGTTCCAGGACAGTCAGGACTGTTACATAGAGAAATCCTTTCTTGAAAAAAAAAAAGAAAGAAAGAAAGAAAAACGAGAGAGAGAGAGAGAGAGAGAGAGAGAGAGAGAGAGAGAGAGAGAGAGAGAGATGAACAACCATATAAGCCAGCAATCCTGCTTCTGGTGATGGACGAGAACCAAAGGGCTTGACTGGTCTTGGGATATCATCACAGCTGCTCAGCACATCACCTCCACAGTCTCCAGGAGAGGAAAGCAGCTTGTGTGCCCTCGTTAGGTTTCTGGTGCTACGACAAACCCCATGGCTAAAACAACTTGGCCAGAAATGGGTTCATTTCAGCTCACAGTCCATCATGAAGGAAGTCGGGGACAGGGACACGGAAGCAGGAACTGAAGGGGAACCATGAAGGGACGCTGCTCATCAGCCTGTTCCCCATGGCTTGCTTTGTCAGATTTCTTATACAACCCACAACCACCTGCCCAGGAATGGCACCATCCACAGTGGACTGGGCCCTTCCACATCACTCATTAATTTAAAAAAAAAAAAAAAAGAAAGAAAGAAAAAAAATAGCCATACCAACTCCTACAGGCCAATCTGACGGAAGCATTTTTTCAGTGAAGGTCCCTCTTCCCAGATGACCCTAGCTTGTGTCAAGCTGACCAAACAAACAAACACTGCCCAGCACACCAAGTGTCCACAACCAAAGCATAAACAAAGTGTGCTACATTCTTACAATGGAGTATTTATTACTTTAAAAAGATGCTATAAGGGTGAACTTCAAAACATGCTGAGTAAAATAAGCCGGCTACAAAAGGACAAAGACTTTATGATTCCGTTTTTACAAAACAGCCAAAATAGTCAAATCCATGAAACCTGAAGGGCCTGAGGACAGGGAAAGGGGAGGAGCTGTTTCTGTGAGCACAGACTTCAGACTTGCACGATAGGAAAACTCTGGAGATCACAGGCAGTGTGATGGCAGTCAACACTACTGATCTGCACACTTCAAAATAACGGAGATAAAGGAGGCTGGAGAGATGGCTCGGAGGTCAAGGGCACTGGCTGCTCTTCCAAAGGTCCTGCGTTTGGCTCCCAGAACTCTCTTGGCAGCTCACAACTGTAACTCCAGTTCCCGGGGAACTGACGCCCTCTTCTGGCCCCTACAGGTACTGCAGGCACGTGTGCACAGATAAACATGCAGGCAGAATACTCATACACACAAAATAAAATAATCTAAAATAATAATAACCGAGATAAGGCTGGGAACACAGGCATATTCCTGCAGTCACAGCCTCTCAGGAGACTGAGGCAGGAGGATTGCATGCACCCTGGCATACAAGGCCAGTTTTGAGAACATGGCAAGACTCTTCTCTTTAAAAACAAGATTAAAATAGAATGAACTGAGATAGTAAGCCTTATGTTGTGGTGCTGAAGATTGGGCCCAGGGAAGCAAGCACCTTACCAGTGAGCCACAACCCGGACCCTTGTTTTTCTGAGGCAAACTCATGGTTCCACTCCCTCGCCCCTAAGTGCTAAGATTACGGGCATGCTCCACTGCACCAGCTGCTCTCCCAGACAACAGACGACAGACAAGCCTGCCCTTGCAGACCACTGAAGTGTCTGGTGAGTATCTGACCGCAGAGGAGCAACGCGAGTCTCCCATGAGGCCTCCAGAACCAGCATCCCCACTTTCAGTTACACGGAGCCCAGCCCTGAACAAACCAGTGAAGCTGGGGGTGAAGGCTCCTGAATAAAGGGGACCCACAGGAGCAAAGAGAGAAAGGAGGGTCCCCAAGGCTCCCAGGCCACCTTGAGGCTGTGCACACAGATCTCCAAGGCAAACAGGGCAGTGCCTAAAGCAAGGGAAGTCTGGGGGCGCAGGCTTGGCAGCGGATGGAAACGTGCTGCCTCCAACAGTAAGGGGAGGCTCTGAGCAGGGGTGTGCACCACGGAACACTGGGCTCGGATCTCAGCTCAGACGCCCACTTCCAGGGCTGCTGCACTGGGAACTGTGCCAGCTTTCCCGTCTATAACCACAGGTTACACTCCTTTCTCTCTGGGTTGTCATCAAATAGGAGTAACGCATGCATAAGCACCATGGACACCATTATGATGACTGCTCAGATCTGGTCCTTATTAAAATCTAATGTAGTACAAGGAGGGACGTACAGGGGGTGGGGGGGCTGGTTCAGTCCAAATTTTTGTGTAATGCACTGAAGTTTTCTTCGAAAAGCCAAAGGCCTTAAATTCAGACCAACCCCTGAGTAAAAGAGGGAAGATTTAGAACCTCTGCTCTTCCACTTTTCAAAGGTTCTTGTAAGCCATGAAGTACAAAAGTCAAAGCAAAATGCCACCTCCGCAGGCTTCACCTCGCAGTTGAGTCCCATGATGCATCATAGCATGATGGCTTTACTGGGAACCAAAATCTGTGGAGGAAGAAGGTCACCTGGGGAGCCCTTTTCCTCTCCTTCCTGCCTACCATGTCGTGAACTGTTCTCCGCCTGCATGCCCTGTGATTCACTGACAACCAAACCTTGAGCAAAAGAACCTACCTCCTTCTCTCTGTCAAGGGTTCGGCCTTACTGATGAGGAAGCAGGAGGGCTCAGGTGCCCTTCTGTACAACAAACACACCCCAGATCCTTCTCCCCGATTCCTGACGGACCCCTACACTCCATCCAGGATCCCACCCCCTCCACCCTGGACCCTCCACCTCTATCCTGGACCTATCTCCCTCCACCCTGGACCCTTCCCTTCCATCCTGAACCCCTCTCTTACATCCTGGACCCGTCTTCATCCTGAACCTCTCCTCTCCCAGATGATGTACCTGATTCCCCCAGAAACTCCATAATGCCCCCCTGGGCTACTGCAATGGTCCCCCTGGGGTACTGCAATGGTCCCCTGGGCTACTGCAATGGTCCCCTGGGCTACTGCAATGGTCCAGACTGAATGCTGACTTCTTTTCTCTCTTTCCTTCTCCCCACTTCCCTCCCCTGCCGTGTTAGTATGGGTGCACATCCATGCACATGCATGGATGTGCACATGCATGTAAAGGCAAGAGGTCAACTTTAGCTGTCATTCCTCAGGTGCTGTCATCTAATCCTGGGGGTGCAAGATCTTTCTCGTTGGCTGACCTGGAGTTCATCAAACAGCCCAGGCAATCTGGCTCGGGAGCCCTGAGGACCTGTCTATGCCTCCCTAGTACTGAATTACAAGCCCGTGTCACCATGTCCAGATTTTTTTTAACTTTATTTATTTGTGTTTTTTATTTTATGTGCATTGGTGTTTTGCTGTGTCAGATCCCCTAGAATTGGAGTTACAGACCGTTTCAAGCTGCCATGTGGGTGCTGGGAATTGAACCGAGGACCTCTGGTAGAGCAGCCAGTGCTCTTAACCGCTAAGCCATCTCTCCAGCCCCATGTCTAGATTTTTTAAAGTGGGGATTCTGGGAATCAAACTCAGATCCTCCTGCTTACAAAAAAGCACTTTCCTGACTGAGCCACCTCCCTATCTCCTGGGTCTCTATGGCATAGAAGAGATCAATATTACAAAGCATTTTTTTTCTTGCTTGATTGCTTTTTATGCTGGAGACCAAACCCAGGGCATCACACATGCTAAGCACACATGTAGCTGGAGAATTTTTCTCCAGCTCCCACCGCCAAGTCCCGCCAGTCCCAGAGCCCACTTATAAAATAAACACACGGACTCTTACATTATTTAAACTGCTTGGCCATTAGCTCAGGCCTATCATTGTCTAGCTCTCACTCTTATATTCAGCCCATTTCTATTAATCTTTACTTTGCCACGTGGCTCGTGGCTTACCGGTACTTTACATCTTCCTTGTCCTGGCGGCGGCTCCAGCCGGTCCCTCCTTCCTTCCTCAATTCTCCTCTCTCCTTGTCCCGCCTATACTTCCTGCCTGGTCCCTGGCCAATCAGTGCTTTATTTATATCGAGCGATATCCACAGCACACACACTCTATTGTTAAGTGGTCTGCTAGCCCATGAAGTGTGTTCTCCATAAAACACTTTTCTGACATTTGAGAGTCTACTAAGACCAATACATCCCAGAGGAAGCCCACACCTAGCTAACAGTGTGCATGGAGAAATGCCACTACACGGAAGGGCATCCAGAGCATGGTTCCTCCAGATCATCCCTGAGGAACCGAGTAGATCCAACCTAGGAACATTCAGATGACCCTGGTATTCCTGTCAGGTCAAGATTCTGTCATCAATGACTGAGCACCCTCCATCTTAGGCAATGACTTCTGTGAAGTTCCTGGAGAATAATAAAAGGCATGTGGTTGTGGAGCGGGCACTGAGGCAAGACAGGCCCAGGAGGAGTTGGAGGGAGGCAGCTGACAAGGGCAGTGAGTGCTGTATGTACCTGGTGATCTCGGGGAAGCCAAACCCCATATCAGAGCAGCGCCCACAGCGCCATTGAAGGACAACACAATGTGGCAGTGTCCCATGCCAGCTCTGCAAGGCCATCTGCCCCTTTCTTGGTTTCAGGCAGTGGCCCAGCAACGCAGTCAAATGGTAGGAGTCAAACTGGTATGAGACATGCAGAGGTGTGGCCCTGGAGGAGCCCGGAGGAGTGAAGCATTGCTAAGTGATCAGAATTCACAGAGTGGTTTTGTTTTTATGTTTTTGTTTGGTTTTGCTTTAATGGAGACATGGGGAGGCATCGCATATAAAAGAAAAAGAGCCAGTGTGACTCAGAGACTCCTGAAGCCACATCCCTGTGTGGTGACATCTGGTGTGTGATTTAGGACACACCAAGCTGCCCGTTCAGTGCGGCGCTGTTTCCTCACGTCAGTTTCCAGAGCAGCAGTTTACACTGCGGTTTTTCCCCTGGAGATCAACAGGCACTGACCTCGTCCTAGGGACCTCACATTCTTTACTCCCTCTTTCTCGCCCCCTCCCTCCATCTTTCCCTCCCTCCTGCTTACCCTTCCTTGGGTTTTTTTGGAAGGGGGGAGGGGCAGACACAGAGCTACAGACTAGATCATATACGGACCCTGGAAGGTTGGTGTGGGGGATGAGAAATGGCCCCCATAGGCTCATGTATTTGAACACTGGGTCCCCAGTTGGTGAGACTGCCTTGGGAAGTTGTGGAATTTTTAGGACAAGGAGTCTGGCTGAAGGATATGTCACTTGAAAGTTTATAGCCTCACTCCAGTTTCAGTTTGCTCTTTCCAGTTCCTATGTATAGAGAAAGTTGTGATGAGCCAGCATCCCACTTCTGCGGCTATGCTGTCTCCATGTACACACACACACACACACACACACACACACACACACACACACACACACACACACACAGAGTATGGAGTCTCCTTCTAGAACCGTAAGTCAAAATAAATCCTTCCATAAGTTGCTTTGGTCATATAAATAGAAGAGTCACTAATACAGCTGGCATATGGCTTGATCTGGTCAGAAACAAGAGGACACCCCATCACTCAAAGCCAAGAGGGAGCATTCACTGTCCTTGAAGCAGAGTGAGGGTTAACCCTCACCCATGACCGGCATCACTGGGGTCTGCAAGGAGGAGGAGCAAGATTCACACACAGACTTGAGGCTGCTATCCTGCCAAGGGCCTGCTTCTAGGACTAGTCCTGGATTGGAGTCTGGGAGCTTTGGATTTTGGGGTGCTTCCTGCCATTCCTTAGTTGAAGATCATGCTCAGGCTGACTGTCCAATGTGGTTTATGTTGACGATGATGCTCAGGCTGACTGTCCAATGTGGTTTATGTTGACAGTGATGCTCACACTGTCTATACAATGTGGTTTATGTTGACAATGATGCTCAGGCTGACTGTCCAATGTGGTGTATGTTGACGATAATGCTCAGGCTGACTATACAATGTGGTTTATGTTGACAGTGATGCTCACACTGCCTATACAATCTGGTGTATGTTGACAATACAATGTAGTTTATGTTGACAATGATGCTCAGGCTGACTGTCCAATGTGGTTTATGTTGACACTGTCTATATACAATCTTGTATATGTTGGAGATCTGCTCTCCTTACAGGAATCTGGGATTTAGGCACATGCTGGATAGGGTGCTTCCATAGATCATCCTACAGCAAAAGCTTGGGCTAAGAAACAAGCCCCCTGTGGTGGCAATATTTCACACATGTTGTCAAGTATTACTGGAGAATTGGCTGTGTCTTGTGTGACTCCACTGAGTCAGTCCCCTAGAAGCTGGCACCATGGGTGTGCATTCCCTGGAGTTCACCCCATGTGTCCTTCCCCCATTTTTTCCTGATCTGATAGTTTTATTGTAAGGCTAACTGTATGCCACATCTTACTGAGTCCTCCTAACAGTGCATCCATCTCGGGGTTAGACTTGGACCCAAGAGCCCAGTGAGGATAGGAGTTGGGGAGACATCTGCAGGGTCAGGTCCTGGTGTTGCTCCTGAGCTGCACCGTGGAAGGCAAAGCCATGCTCCTTTACTGGAGAAGACCTCACAGATGAAAGGACAGCCCTGTTATCCAAGAGCAATGGAGGGTAGAGGCCTCATCTCTGCCTGTGGTCTGCTTCCCATGGAGTCTCTCATGTGTAACACACAGAAGGCAAACAGGCCCACACGGCTAATTTAAAGAGCTACAAGCTTGGCAGAAACATCCTTGAAAAAAAACTTTATTTTTGCTTTTCATTCCTTTATCCACAACCAACTTCACAAAGTGACAAGTCACCCTTGTGCATGCAGACTATATTAAACACAACTCTACAGAAATACCAATGGGCCAGGGACTGCAGAGGGGGCTCAGTGGTTAAGAGCACTCACTACTCTTGAAAAGGATCAGAGTTCAGCTCCCAGCACCCACATCAGGCTCACAATTGTCTGTAACTTCAGCTGCAGGTGATCTGACACTTCTTCTGGCCTCCACAGGCACCTGCGCGCGCACACACACACACACACACACACACACACACACACACACACACACACACACAAATAAAATATTCTCTAAAACAATGAACCACACAAAAATGAGCTGTAAATTCACCAAATCACTCATCACAACACATTTGAGCCTGTTGACATATTATATCTGTGTTTCTGTCACTTTTCCAGCACTTCTGGCTTAAGCCTGCCTGCTCCACAGTATATGCCCAATCTTATTTCAATAAACAAGGTTTTACATAGAAAACAAACTAAGAAGCACACTTGCTTTTTGTTTCAAACCCATCAATTCACAGGCACCTCTCATTCATTCATTTATTCCCTCAGCCACTCACAGACTAACCGAGCTATAGATACAATTATGGTGGCAAAGCACCACGCATGCCAGAAAGACGATGCAGAGCTTGCCCACGGTGTCCTCATGGCACAGAGTTGTCTCGAGATGCCCACAGACACACCCTGTAAGTTCCTAGAGAAGGAAGCCTTGTTTGTTGGTGTTGCCAGAAGCCATCACAGGCATTTCAGAGGGGTTCAGTGCAGGGATGTGCTTCCTTCTACAACCCCAGGGCCACTGGCTCAGGGGAGCCTGCACCATAGCAGGGAGGCCCTGACCAGGACCGTGGCTGGAAGCCAGGGCACTAGTTAAGCAGAAAGCAGACCAAAGCTACGATGTGGCGTCAGGACAGAGATGGGGACTACAGGAAAGACACACGGGCTTCTAAATTCCATCTGGTATGGAATGAGGCAGGAGGAGGCAACAAGCATGACTCAGGTTTTCAGCTCTTCATGGAAAGAGGAAAGTTCAGAGGAGGTTTCATGGGGGAAATTACAGTTCATGTCAGCAGAACTCATTAAAAACGTCAGCGTGCTCAGCATATCTCCAACCCCTCCTGGTCTACTTATCACGCTTGGCAACAACTCTCATCATCGTTATCACACATTCAGGTCTGTGTGTTCCCTTCCAGCCTCTTAACACATGAAACACTCCGCATTTCAAAGTCAAGCCTAACTAATATGATCGGCCTACCTCCCGGGGGGCCTCAGGGCCTCACCCCACAGACATGCGGCTCCGCTTCACGTTTTCAGAGGCATTTTGCTGCGGACGGCTTTTGTTTCCCCCCTTCATCAATTAGGTATTAATGAAGTGACATCAAAAACAACACCTTTTCTTGGGACCCAGCCTCCACAAGGTTGGCTCTGGAATGCTGAGCTCACAGTAGAGATAAATAATCCATCTAGGGACCAAGAGGGGAGCCATCTTTGTTACCTGGCCCCCACCCTGAAACGGGTCCAGCTCCTCAAATGTGCAATGGTCTTCAGCAGAGGATTTTAAGTTTTACTCTCGCTTGGCCACTGTCTTTTTCCTCCAGGTTCTAGGCTAAGGTCCTCCTTGTTAACTGGCTTAGCCCCTCACTGAGCGCAGATCAGAATGGGCAATAAAAACATTTTTAAAATGTTTCTGTCTGAAATCACCCCCTGAGAAACAAATGTCATTTATGAGACCAAACAAGCAACTGGCACACAACACAGAATCCTGCCTCACCTTATCAGTTTCCTTAATGTGAGAAAGGTCGTGTTGGGAATTTTAGTTCTCTATAATGACTTGTGGGGATAAATACCTTTGAAAATTCTGTATCAGTATGAATTCTTCTCTAATTTCATGTAATTAAATGTTCTCTGTGAGACAAGAGCTAGGAATAAAATGCTTAAAATGGGAACTAGCTGCAGAACTGGAATGTGAAACTGTATTCCTGGGTGGCGTCTGAACAGACACATAACTCCAGGCAATGGAGAACATCTCACCCTCCATCTTACTATGTCTTACCACATTGTTGGAGAGGACTGTGTACAGTGACCACACCTCCCAGAAATGCTGCTTACATGTGACAGTATTTACAAGCAGCATCCTTTGACTCCTGGTAGCATGAATGTCACCGCATCCATCTGTTGGCCTAGGCACTGTGAGGCAAAAAAAAACCCCAGACTATCAGGATGGCCAGGCTGCCTCACAGGACCCTGGGGAGAGCCAACATTTGCTGATGGAACCAGTCCTTGGCACTACGTCAAGCCTGGGGAGAGCAGCACCCCTTATTTTCATATGGTCATTGCTGGTCCCCAGGATTCCCTCAGAGACTTTTGAAGATGAACTCTTCCTTTCAGAATACCCAATAGAGGCACCTGAAGCGTATTTTGTGGCCATAAATTGGCACACTAATTTAGCTAAATTGGGAAGAATACACTTAGATGTTTTGAAAGGTAAGTGATCCCCAGCCCTGAAGATCTACACAGTGCTATTATTGGGCCCTTTGTGAAGGGCTCCTGATACAGATGATTACTCAGCAGGCGATGGATGGAGCAGTGGAAGGCCAACACAGCCCAAACTGTAGAAGCAGGAGCATGGACCAGGCTCCACACTGTGAGTAACACGTAAGTCGGTCTGACCAAGCGTGTGCCACTTCTGTTCTCTGAGACTGCCGCCTTCTTTGTTTGCGTTCAATAAACACTCTCTTAGAAACAGTTCAAAATAAAAGACCGGGCAGCTTCAGTCTGTTGGCGATGAAACGCACATTAGCAAATCTGTCTTGTCCTGATTCACTGCTACGAAGCATGAGCAAAGGCTAGCTCATCATCTGGGTTGCTGTGGAACATTTAAAAGCAATGGCCTCTGGTTTTGTTTGGTTTTGCAGCACGAGTCAGGTTTAAAGCACGAAGAATAAAGGTAATTGTCAGGATTAACTGCAGGAGTATGGGTGCTTTTATTTTACAGTTAGAGGAAAACTGGTTTTATTTTAATTTCATGGGATGCTTCCCCTCCTCCTTTATATGAGGGTTTAGTTGCAGTGTTAAGAGCCAGGCTGCACTGGCTGGTCTTGCAAAGGACCCGGGTTCAATTCCCAGCACCCACATGGTGGTTCACAACCATCTGTCACTCCAGTTCCAGGTGATCTGATGCCCCCTTCTGACCTCCAAGGGTACCAGGCAAACATATGGTGAATAGACATATATGCAGGTAAAACATTCATACATAAAATAATTCTAAATACGTAATGTTTTAAAAGCAGCTAAACAGGACCAGCAAGAGGGCTCAGTAGGTGAAGGTACCTGCTGCTAAGTCTGGTGACCTGAGGTCAATCCCCCGGGACCCACATGGTGGAAGGAGAGAATTATCTCCTGACAGTCTCCTCTGACCTCCACATGGGTGTCAGGGCAGGCGTGAGTTCCTCCTCACCCAATAATTGAACAGCAGCTAACTAGTTCTTTAGAATGCATTCTTTAGCCAAGTGGGAGGCACAAAGGTCAAGAGTTTAAGGTCAGCCTGGGCTACACAGGGAGGCTGTCTCAAAGAAAGAGAACAGGCCAGGAGGGACAGTAGAGTGGTGTCACACACAGGAAACGCCAAGAGGCTGTGGAGGAACCCGAAAAGTTCCAGACAGCGGAGCAGAAGAGCGGCTGACCCAGCTTCTCCAAGGGACAGTCTCCATCTTGACACGTACTGTGAGCAGGGTGCCAGTGGGTAAGCTACTAACGCTCATTCCTTCAGCCTCAGTTTCCCCTTCCCGGCAGACTTTACATGACGCTAAGAACGCACAGATGGATAAATGTCAAGATCACTCATTCCCCCTAGCTGAGCCAAGAACAACTATGCCCACCTGGACTCTAGAAACAGCCCAATGAAGTGACAGAAGCTGGCTTTACACACACACACACACACACACACACACACACACACACACACACACACAGAGAGAGAGAGAGAGAGAGAGAGAGAGAGAGAAACTTTTTCTCACTTCCTTCTTCCTCCAAACCAGAGTTCATCTCTACAACCTTGTCAGCAAGCAGTAAGAATTTTTTTCTTGGTGGCCCAGAGAATCTGCATCCTAGGATTACCTTCAAATGCCAACTGTCTATACAAAGCCATGGGAAGACGCCAGAATGGGGAGCCTTCACTTTTCTAATGCAAACAAAACAAACCAGCATGAGGCGAGGTCATACGCCCTACTTTGACCTCCACAGTTTAGCACATCTACCAAGCACAGACAGTACTGGAAGCCGGAATCCAGGGTGACTGTGCATTGGTACAATCGTGGAACAGGCTTGTCTCGTGTGTTACTTCATGTTGCAGGGCAGTTTTCTAAAAACTAACATTTTTCAGTAAGCAAGCTTCCAGACAAGTTGGTTCTCGAGGGGTGAGATCACTGAAGAGCTTTGCGTCCAAGAGGCCTGAGTAAGAATCTCTGGGCAGGTGACCAGATGGCAAAGCTATGTTCTCGGGGCTCAGAATATCCACTTGTGCAATAAGACGATATTAAAAGCTACCTCACACCCTGGCTAGAGGGATGAAATGAATGAATGCACCATAAAATGAAGTGTGTGGTCCACAGCTGACATGATGCCCCTTGCCTCCAAACGAAAAGTAACTCAGCAATTCACTGAGGGCCCCTGCCCTGGCCTATCTGGGTAAAATAGTTGCGTGACGGAAGTGTATGTTAAGATAAATTAAAATCGCGTCTGGAAAGGATCTCCTGTTGGTTGGTATGCTAACTCTAAGGACAGTGTGTTCTGGGTCACAGCTGAGGGGGTCAAAGGACACCAAGACACTGCGTGCGTAGGACACATTCAGACTCATCTTGACTTTCCCCTCCACAGGGAAGCAAGCATGGCCAATGACCGCCCCACCTTGGTGCAAGGGCCACATTTGACCAGTGGAGCGCAACAATTCTCAGCCATAGCACACTTAACTAAACCAGGCACTTGGTCTCCAAAGGGCTGGGAAGAACAGTCTAAACCCCGTGGCAAGGACCGGAAGTATTGTCAGAGCAAAGTGACTTGGGGAACTCAAGCTCCAGCAGGAACTCTGTCCACGACAGTGAAGGAGAGCTCCTTGGAGTGTGACCCTGGACCAGCATCACAGTCCTTCCTCAGGAGCTTTTAGAAAAGCCATCCCTTTCCTCAGGTCTACTGCAGGAGGGATTCAGAGAGAGGCCTAGACATTGTTGCAGCAATCCCACCAAGTTTGAGAACCACTGATCTAGAGTGACCTGAGATCGAGACGCTTAAACTCCCAGGAAATATCTAGTGTGAAAGGAAAGGAAGCCTTGGGGAAGTTCCCACTTCCAACCAGCATTAGTGGGGGGTAGTGTTAGCCATATCTCTGCAGTAGAAGTGTCCGTTCTGCACAGAACATCAGCTTGGGTTCCCAAAGGGCACACACACCCTGTGTCTGATAATAGCTGTGGGTCTGCTAGTCCCAGCAAAGGTAGGAAACAAACTGAGTAACCACCTGAAGAGGGAACAGCAGCCCTTCCCAAGAGAGGATCCTAAGTGTGGAGTTTAGTAACTGTCTCCTTCCACTCCTAACACAGTGAACCAGAAACAGCAAGGACTTTATAAGGCTGGCTATGGCTATCCTCCCAGGCTCCACAACTACCAAGACAGGAGGGGAACCAAGAACCTAGTTCACTCCTCCACTCCATCTCCCCACTCACCCTTTAAAGTCAAGCTTGCCAGAGACCATGTCCACAGGTCCCATCCACCCTTGGCAGTTGCCAAGCACTACTTCTACAGGAGTTCATGCTTCCAAATATCTCAGAAGGTTGTGGTGACACACCACAGTCGAGGCCCGCCATCACCACCCTCCAAACCTCAGACCTCCCACCCCGGCACTTCCGTACCTGTAGTAGGACAGCAGGCCATTGCCCAGCACGAACCAGCGGCGCTGGTAGCCTTTCAGGTAGTTAGTCCACTTGAGGAGCCAGCCCTTGTAGCTGTCCAGAGGTGGTGCGACCATTGGGACACCAGCCCCTGAAACTGGACTCCCGACAGAAGTCTTCGCCTGTCCTGGTCGCTGAAGCGGCTGGGGCTTTGACACCGACCTGGGCTCGGGCTTGGCCAGGGGCGCGTTCCCTACAGTTGACCCCAGTGAGGTTAGCTCCTCCGATGAGATTTTGGTGAAGGGCCCAGCCCCTACTCTTGGGCCCGCCTCTGACTCTAGCCATAAATCCTGTAGCTCCGATTCCTGCCCAGCCCCCGAGGGCCCTGGCTCAGACGTCGTCTGGGGCCCAGGTTCAGATCTCGGCACCGGTTCAAAAACTGGCTTGCACACCTGTTCGGACAGCAATTCCCGCTCTGGTGCCTGCACAGGCTGGAGCTGAGGCTTGGGCTCCGGCCCTGAGCCGGATGTAGACGAGCTCATGCCCGGCGCCGCCGTGTGGCAGGACAGGCAGGGGACAACCGTGAACAGCGACGACAGCCCGCGGGAGCGGCCAGCGCAGCCGCCGCCTCGGCTCAGAGCGGCCGCTTTCCCCATAGAGCTGTGGACCCGAGCGCGGTCGAGAACGGAGTGGGGGCGGGGCGGGAAGGGGACTGGGCGGGGCCTGTTCGGAGGGCGGGGCAGGGCGGGGTCGGTGGAGGAGTGGGCGGGACGGGTGGGGCCCTCACGTGAGCGGTGCGGACCCGGGGCGCGCGTGGGTCCGCGTGGGTTCCTCCACTGCTCAGGCTCGGGTGGAACACCGTGGGCCAGGAGCTGGGCAGGCAACGTGGAAGGCACCTCGAGCTTCAGGCTCCCACCCGGGGCTGCTGTCCCGCCTGTACCAGGCGCTAGGGGAACAATGGTGAATGAAGGCCACGAGGTGCGCTTGGGCGCTGCTCTGGACAGCCGTGGTCTCGGACAGCAAATCCCAGGCTCTGGGAGTCAGATCTGGGGAAATACAGGCAGGGCCCAATCCCTAGCCATGGGAACTGCAGCCCCTTCACGAGCTTCCTTTTGCTCTTCTGTATAATGAAGACAATTCAGCGGCTGTAATAAGATGGTGTACATGAGGCACATTTGATAGTAGATGCTCAGTGAGTCTCATGATTAGCTAGAGAGCTCTGTGATACATTTTGTCAGGGACCAGAGCAGGAGATGAGAGCAAGGTTGACAAGCTTGGGAAGCAGCCCCTATGCATGCGTGTGTCAGATGTGTGTGCAGCCCTCAAGGAAGGAAGCTAACTAATAAATTCTTAACAATATGTTTTGACTCCTGCAGCAAATTGCCAAGCTCCCTCAGATGACAGGCCTGTCATTAGTTCTAACAAAGAGACAAGGTTTGCAGCGTCAGAGGGACAAGAAAGTCATGCAAGGAGAAACCAGTGTATACAAAGCCCCACATCAGGGGTGAGCAGCTAGTCTGGCAAATGGCCAACAGTTCAGTGTATTGACAAGGGGAAGGCAGGACACAGTAGGGCTGGCCCACACCCCACCACGAAGAATGCCCTCTGTCCTACAGAACTGGGGCTGCTGGGAATAAGGGAGATTTTTTTTTTTCACTTTGCTAATTTATTGGTTTGCTTTGTTTTATTTTGTTTTTGGTGTTTTGAGACAGGGTTTTTATATGTAGTCCAGGCTGGCCTTCACCTCTAAATGTTCATTTCTCAGCCAAATTTCTGGGATTACAGATATGAGCCATCACATCTGGCCCAGAGCTTTCACTTTTAAAATGCTGAACAAGAAAAGAAAAACTTTAAAATCCCTGATCTTTCCTGAAAAAAAAAAAAAATTGTAGCTCCAAGTCTGGAGCAGGAAATGCACAAGATGGACCCACCTGGAGCTGGAGCAGTGGCTGATCTTGCAAAGGACCTGGGATCTGGTTCCCAGTACTCACATGATGGCTCACAACTATCTCCAGTTCCAGGGGGATCCAACGCCCTCTTATGACATATGGTGCACAAGTATATGCATGCAGTCAAAGCGGTCATGCACATTTTTTTTAAAAAAGGAGAGAAAGAAAAGATGAACTTACCTGGGAGTTCTGGTCATACTAAAAAGCAAAGAGCTTGTGGTGGTTTGAATGAAAATGGCCCCTAGACTCATAGGGAGTGGCACTATTAGGGGGTGTGGCCTTGTTGGAGCAGGTGTGACCTTGTTGAAGGAAGTGTGTCACTCCCGGCAGGCTTTGAGGTTTCTGATGCTCAAGTCAGACCCAGGGTCTCACTCTCTCTTCCTGCCAATCCAGATGTAGAACTCTTGCCTCCTTCTCCAGCACCATGTCTGCCTACACGCCACCATGCTTCCTGCCGTGATGACAATGGACAAAACCTCTGAACTGTAAGCCAGCCTCAATTAAATGTTTTCCTTTGTAAGAGTTGCAGTGGTCATGATGTCTCTTCACAGCAGTAGAACACTGAATAAGACAGGGGGTAAAAATTATTTGCTACTAAACCTGACAAGCTGAGTTAAGTTCCCCTGGTCCAGGTAATCCAACAAGGGTGACAGTGAATGGAAAGTCCAAGAGTCCAGTAGTTGCTCAGTCCACAAGGCTGGATGTCTCAGCTGGTCTTCTGTATATGCTGGAATCCCGAAGAGGTAGGCTCTAATGGTAGTGAAGGAATGGATGTGCTAGCAGGGCAGGGGCAAGCAAGCAAAGAGCAAAGGCTTAGTTTTATTACGTCTGTTATGTAAATATTGTCAGAATCAAAATGGAGTCACTTATGCCAAATCCATAACAAAGCAGAAGTAGAAAGCCAAAGGGGGAGGGCTATGATGTGTACATGAGTCTGGTTAACAGCTGCTACATGACGTGGTGCATCTAAAACCACAGCTTTGCACAAAGGCCACCACGACCTTAGTTACATGAAGAATTTCTTCAATGCCCTATTCAACCTTAGACTGGCGCCATCCTTATTGATTATTCTAGCCATGGATAATTGCTGTTTCTTTTTCAAAACATGTATAACCTTTATTTTCCCTTTAAATATTCTCAATTCAACTGAGCACGGTAGCACACACCTGTATCCCTAGCACCTGGGAGGCAGAGGCGGGAAGAGTATGTTCAAGGCCATCCTGGGGTTACACAGTTAGTCTCGAAGTAAACGAACAGAAAACACAAGGTTTTCCTCACCTCAGCCTCCCAGATAAACCACTATGACCCATCACAGCATGCAGGACTCAATTTCAACCCTCTGTTTAATTTATTTTTATTTTTTGTGCATTGGTGTTTTGCCTGTATGTATGTCTGTGTGAGAATGTCGGATCCCCTGAAATCGGAGTTACAGACAGTTGTGAGCTGCCATGTGAGTGCTGGGAATTAAACCTGGGTCCTCTGGAAGAGCAGCCAGTGCTCTTAACTGCTGAGCCATCTCTCCAGCCCCCGTAAAATACTTTTCTAAAGAAATTGAATTATGGGCTGAGATAACTCAGTATGTTTACCTGACTTACGGGCACAAAGCTTTGATTCCCAGATGCCTGATATCCCTTGGGTTAGTGTTGATGAAGGGATTTTAAGGCTCAGGAGCTGGGATTGCAAGTGCAGGCCACCACACCCAGCTCTCTTTACATCAGTTCTGGTACACTGTGTAAAACCTCCACAATGGGAAGACTAGAACTCATGTCCATCACTGATCCTATAAGACACAAAATGGTGAGAGGGGCACCAGCACACTTGAAGAGTCTTGTCGTCATTTTCCTTGTGACTGCCCTTAGGGTTGGAGATACTGCTGCTCAACTGGGTGAATTAAATGCAATGGTTTAATTGGGCCCTGAGGCGACTGCATCACATTGCCAAAGGCAGATGATTGTAGTTATCATAACGGGCAGCACAGACAAATCGATGTTCATAATGGCCTGGCCCATAATGGGCAGCACAGGCAAAGTGAATTTTATGGTGGCATGACTTATATGGACCTTTTGTTTTGGCTAATCAATCATGGTGTTTCCAGGCATGAAATAGATAAGAAGCCTACTGCATTTCTGTTTGATCTGTGTAAGTGGGAAAATCCTAAAATGAGAGAAAGGCTGCAATGATAGTAGCAAAAGGCAATCTCGGCCCGTGAATCAGTTTCCAGACTTGAGCCAGTTTGCAGACCCAGAACCCCTTGAATGTAGGGATGCCAGGTTCCCTGAGGAAGGACTTGATAAAATACCTAACGGTTTTACTGTTAGCCTTTCTCCAGTCCTTCCCCAGAGGGACCTACAGCCTTTCATGAGTGTACTGGGGGAAAGGAAACAATCAGACTTTCTGGGGTCTATTGGATACTGGTTCTTAATTGACACTGATTCCAGGAGACCCCAAGAAACACTGTGGCCCTCCGGTTAAAGTAGGGCTTATGGAGACCAGATGATTAATGGAGTTTTGGCTGATGTCATGCAGTAGGTCCAGTGGGTTCCCCAAACTCATCTTGTGGTTATTTTCCCAGTTCCAGAATTTATAATTGGGATAAATATATTTAGAAGTTGGCAGAACTCTCACATTGGTTCCCTGACTTGTGGAGTGAGGGCTATTATGGTTGGAAAGACTAAATGGAAGCCTTTAGAGTTGCCTTTGCCAAAGAAAATAGTAAATAGAAAAACAGTATCGCCTCCCCAGAGGAACTGTGGCAGAAAATAGTGCTACCGTCAAGGACTTGAAAGATGCAGGGGTGGTGGTTCCCACCATATCCCCCTTCAACTCTCCTACCTGGACAGTACAGAAGACAGATGGATCATGGAGACTGACAGATGACTGTCAAAAACTCAATCAAGCAATGGCTCCGATTGCAGCAGCTGTACCAGATGTGGTGTCCTTACTTGGACAAATTAACACATCTCCTGGTGCATGGTATGCAGCTATTGATTTACCAAATGCCTTTTTCTCAGTGCCTGCCCATAAGGACCACCAGAAGCAATTTGCTTTCAGTTGGCAAGGCCAGCACTAAACCTGTGGTGGTTTAAAAGAAAATGGCCCCTAAAAGGAGTGGCACTATTAGGGGGTGTTACTTTGTTAGAGTGAGTGTGGCCTTGTTGGAAGAAGTGTCTCATTATGGAGGCAGGCTTTGAGGTCTCCTATGCTCAAGATACCGCAGTCTAGTGTGACAGTCCAGTTCCTGTTCCTGCAAAATGTAGGACTCTCAGCTACTTTTCCAGTACCATGTCTGCCTGCATGCTGCCATGTCCCACCATGATGATAATGGATGAACCTCTGAACTGTAGGCAAGCTATCCCAATTAAATTTTTTCCTTTATAAGAGTTGCTGTGGTCATGGTGTCCCTTCACAGCAATAGAAACCCCAACTAAGACAATACCTTTACAGTTTTACCTCCAGGATATATTAACTCTCCTGCCTTGTGTCATAACTTAGTTAGGAGGGACCTTGATCATCTGTCTCTTCCACAGAACATCACAGTGGTGCACTATAATGTCAACATTATGCTGATTAGACCAAGCAAGGAGGAGGTAGCAACCACTTTGAACTCATTGGTAACGCATATGTGCATCAGAGGGTGGGAAATAAATCCAACCAAAATTCAAGGGCCTTCTACCTCAGTGAAATTCTTAGAAGTGTGCTGGGCAGTGGTGGTGCATGCCTTTAGTCCCAGCACTTGAGAGGTAGAAGCAGGAGGACCTCTGTGAGTTCAAGGCCAGGCTGGTCTACAGAATGAGTTCCAGGACAACCAGAATTGTTACACTGAGAAACCCAGTCTTGAAGAACAAAAAACAAAAAGCAAAAACAAAGAAAAATAATCTTAGGAGTCTGGTGGTGTGAGGCATGCAGCGCTATTCCTTCTAAAGTGAAGGATAATTTATTGCACCTGCCTGCCCCTCTACCACCAAGAAAGAAGCACAATATTCATTGGGCCTATTTGAATTCTGGAGACAGCACATTCCTCACTCGGGTGTGTTACTCCAGCCCATATACCAAGTGACTCAGAAAACTGCTAGCTTTGTGTGGGGCCTGGAACAGGAGAAGGCTCTTCACCAGGTCCAGGCTGCTGTGCAGGCTGCTCTACCACTTGGACCCTATGATCCAGCAGACCCAGTAGTACTTGAGGTGTCAATGGCAGATGGGGATGCTGTTTGGAGCCTTTGGTACGTCCCTATAGGTGCATGACAGAAGAGACCTTTAGGATTTTGGAGCAAGACTCTACCATCTGCCGTTGATGGATTGGCTGGACTGCAGCCTGAAAATCATTCCGATAAATCACACACACACAGAGAGAGAGAGAGAGAGAGAGAGAGAGAGAGAGAGAGAGAGAGAGAGAGAGAGAGAGAGAGAGAGATTCATCTATAAGTTCTGTTACTCTAGAGAACCCTGACTAATACACTGTGCGTGCTGGTACACACCTGTCATCTCAGCACTCTAAAAACGGAGGCAGGAGGATTGTTGTCAGTTTGAGGGCAGACTGGATTATAATAAATTCAGGTCCAGTTTAGATTATGTAGCAAAATCCTGTTCCCCCACCCCCCCAAAAAAAGTACAAAAAAAAATATAGAAAGAAATTAAATTATATATGTGAAGTGAGGCTTGTAGCGTGGGTTTTGGCACCATACGGTAGAGTCCCTCTGGCATCTCTTTATGATGGTGTGCTATATGGACCAGATGAGATGATACACTCAGTTTACAGACACCATGCTGAGTTGGGTCTAGTTGCATAGCCATCAGAGAACCCCACCCTATCCATTTTATAAAGTATTTGTTAAGAGGCAGAAAGCTGCAAACCTGGGATTTGAACCAAAGCCCACCTTCTGAACATGCTGCCCTGATTCTCACTTAGCTCGTAAATCTTAGAGGGCAAAACCTTCAGGGAGGCTTGTCTTAGCCACCCCAGACCTTTTCAGGATGAAATACGGCACAAACCGGCATCCGCACTTTTATCTATGATCTCAAGCTCACAAGAAGACCTCCTGGGACTTTTGAACGAAGATGAACACAGATGGCAGCTTAGACACCTGGTTTCTTTGCCAATGTCTAGTGGCTTGAGCCTGGGCCTGTGGGGATAGTGGTCCCAGCTGTGTCACAGGGCTGATGGTAGTGCTGAGTGTAAACAGCTCTTCAGAGAAAATGCATCAGCCTGCTGCTCTTCCAGCCTATTGCAGCTCTGCGAGCCATCACCATGTTTAGCTTTTTCCATGCCTAAGTGCCACAGGCTCCTTGCAGCAGGACTTCTCTGGGGTGTGCAGGCATCCGGGGGCTGGACACTGGAGGACTGGTATCTGTATTCTCTTTTATGCACAAGCAAATGTGCTTTCGATCTAAAGAAACCACCTGTTTGCATTTTGACTTCTCACTAGTCATGGCTCTCTCTACTCTGTGAGCCTTAATTTCTCCAAAACTGACCCTATAGGATTTTTATGAAGGTAAGAAATGATGCATACAAACTGCTCAACCTTTGTAAAACGAAAGCATCTTTAACTTTCAAACACACAGCAGAGTGCAGAAAACAACAGACTGTACACATTACTTATCTTAGTCAGTGTTCCATTGCTGTGAAGAGACGCCGTGACCAAGGCAATTCTTATAAGAGAAAGCATTTAATTGGGGCTGGCTTACAGTTTCAGAGGTTTAGTCCATTATCGTTATGGCAGGGAGCATGGAGGAAGGGATGGCAGGCTTGGTGCAAGAGAAGTCATTGAGAGTCACATCCTGATCCACAGAGACACAGAGAGGAGCACTGGGCTGGGTGTGGGCTTTTGAAAACCTCAAAGCCCATTCCCTGTGTCACACTTCCTCCAATACCTCCTAATCCTTCTAATCCTATCTGAGTTCCACTCCATAGTGACTAAGCATTCAAATATATGAGCCTATGGGGGCCATTTTTTCTGTCTGTTTTTTTGTTTGTTTTTTGGATTTGTTTTTTGGTTTGGTTTGGTTTGGTTTTTCAGAGACAGGGTTTCTCTGTGTAGCTTTGCACCTTTCCTGGAACTCACTCTGTAGACCAGGCTGGCCTCGAACTCACAGAGATCCGCCTGGCTCTGCCTCCCGAGTGCTGGGATTAAAGGCATGCGCCACCACCGCCTGGCTATCTGTCTGTTTTTTGAGATAGGGTTTCTCCATGTAGTCCTGGCTGTTCTGGAACTCACTCTGTAGACCAGGCTGGCCTTAAACTCAGAGATTCACCTGCCTCTGCCTCCTAAGTGCTGGGAATAAAGGTATGCACCACTATGCCTGGCTGGAGGCCATTCTTTTTTTGTTTGTTTGTTTTGTTTTGTTTTTCGAGACAGGGTTTCTCTGTGTAGCTTTGCGCCTGTCCTGGTGGAGGCCATTCTTAAACCACAGTGTTACTCTCCTAGCTTCAATCCTGTCTACATCTGTCCACATCTTTTTTCTTTCTCTAAAACGTGAATTAGGCCGGGCGGTGGTGGCGCACGCCTTTAATCCCAGCACTCGGGAGGCAGAGCCAGGCGGATCACTGTGAGTTCGAGGCCAGCCTGGGCTACCAAGTGAGTTCCAGGAGAGGCGCAAAGCTACACAGAGAAACCCTGTCTCGAAAAACCAAAAACAAAACCACGTGAATTAGGAATTAGGAGTGTGACGGTGAGTGCAGGCATATATTTGCCCTGCCATGCGTGTGTTGGGGGAGCTCAAAGGACACCCTCAGGAGTCGGTCCTTTTCTTCCACCTTGTTGTGGAGGGGTCTCTCTTACTGTTTTTACCACTGAGCTGCATATTCCAGGCTAGCTGCCCCTCAAATTTCTGGACGGGGATCCAGTCTCTGCCTTCCATCTTGATTACAGATACACAGCACCACATCTGGCCTTTTATGTGGGTTCTGGGGCTTGAACTCTGGTTGGTTGTCAGGTTTACATGGTCAGCAATTCTGCTTCCTGAGGAATCTCCCCAGCCCGAAACACTCTTCTTTCA
This sequence comes from Peromyscus californicus insignis, assembly GCF_007827085.1. Lineage (NCBI taxonomy): Eukaryota > Metazoa > Chordata > Mammalia > Rodentia > Cricetidae > Peromyscus > Peromyscus californicus. The sequence continues at coordinate 7,012,400 of NW_026294424.1, forward strand.
TTTACTCCCCAGGCTCCTCTTTTGTGTTAGACCGATTGGATAACTATTAATTTTTAATTTGTGTGTATGCATGTATGTATAATGTGTGTATATGCACAGTCACCCCTGTACACATGGTTGTGCACATGCCAAGGCCAGAGGACACCTCGGATGTCAGCCTTTGCCTTTTACCTTGTTTGAGACAGGGTTTCCTTCTTGTTTTTCTATTGCAAATGCTGGACTAGCTGGCTTGCAAGCTTCCAGGATTCTCCTGCCTCTGTTTCACATCTCCCCTGCTCCCAGGAGTGTTAGAATTACAGGTGTCCACATTTACACATCCAGTTTTTCTCTTACATGGGTTCTGGGCATTTGCAATCAGATCCCAACACTTCCACATCAAGCATTTTATCCACTGCGTCATTCCCCAGCCCCAGTCTCAACTATGTTATTTCATTCATAAATATATCAGTATCTATCTCTGTATTAGTTACTTTTCTAATGCTGTACTAAGACCCCATAATCAAGGCAAATTATAAAAGAAAGTATTTAATTGGGGGTTTATAGTTTCAGAAGATTAGTGTCCATGACCATCATTTCAGGGAGCATGGCAGCAAATCGGTTTCCATTCCCAGCCACCACACAGTGGTTTACAACCTTATGTAACTCCAGTTCAAGGGGGATCTGATACCCTTTTCTGGTCTCCATAGGCACCAGGCACTTATGAGTTGCACAGACATACATGTAGGCAAGACATCCACACATATAAAATAAAAATAAAAAATTTTTAATATTTTTAAAAGAAAAGTGTTTTACTAGTTTTTGCCTGAGGAGAAGAAATATTACCTGTATTTTACATGCTTGTGTAGAAAGAGATAGACAACAGTCTGGAGCCAATATTCCCCCTCTGGGTTGTAAGTGAGTCTGTGTTTATTATACTCCAAGGAAAAAGTGTGTATGTGTGTGTGTGTGTGTATGTGTGTGTGTGTGTGTGTGTGTGTGTGTGTGTGAAAAATAAAGCTATAGCTTGTCTTTGAAGCTACAGCAAAGGCCTGTGTGTTGTAGGCTGGTTCCTCGGCTTGATGTGATTAGGAAGTAGTGGAATCTCTAGCCTAGTGGGAGGTGTGCAGTCTCTGGGGAAATCCTCTTGAGTGGGTGGTGAAAATCCAGCCCCTTCTACTCACTTCCCAGCCACCACAGGTGAGTGACTTTGCTCCACTCTGCCATTACCACCATATGTTGCCTTGATATAGGCCCCCAAGCACGGTTCTGCCTGGTGAGAGGGTGAGCCAAAGGAAACATCTCTTTTCATAAATAGGGTAGCTCTGGTATTTTCTTACAGCAATAGAACATAAATAAGGATGCAGCGCACATATGGTCTCACAAGCCAGTTTAAGTAATGAAGTTTGTCAGGTGTGGTGGCCCATGCCCATGCTCCCAGCACTTTGGAGACTGAGGCAGAAGGATTGGTGTAGGGTTTTGGCCAGCCTGGGCTACATAGTGCCAGACCTACCAGAGCTACATAGCAAAATACATCTCAAAACATAAAAAAGAACAATAACAAAAAGTTAATGAAATCCCCCTGTGGGAGCCCACAGAGGTTTCCTAGTGAGATCTGAGCTTGCTTTACCCAGCAGGGCTGCATAAGGGGATGGATTGACTACGGGCTCGGTTACCAGGTGTTTGGAAGGGTCTGCACTTGGATGTGCGGTGTGCTTAGATCTAGCAAGGGGAGGTCTATTGCCCCGCCCCTTGGCATTCCTATAAAAAGCCCTTTTGAAGAGACAGAAGGGGCCGGTGGATTTTGATCCAGGTCCTCCTGAAGCTATCCTGTGTTTCTGTCGGTCTCATCTCCTCTATCTTTCTAGCTACTAATGCCTTATGCCTCTCTCCTCCTCATAGGAACCCTGTAAAGGGTGGGGGCGGGTCCCCTACATCCCCTGCCGTCTTCATCTTCTCAGTGCCACTTAGCCTCATAACCAAAGCCTTATATAGTTCTCCTTGATGTGGAACGATTAGAGTTTATGCTTTTTCCATATTTTCATTTCAGTGGGAAGAAGAAGGAAGACAAACATGGATACTTGTTAAACACCTTGAATTCTAGCTTTGGAACTTCTCAGTCTCAAAGCCAGTGGGTTGAAATATGTGGGAATATCATAGGCTCCAGAAAGTCTATGATGATGCCTATATAATATACCAAAAGGCGTGCATTTTAAAGCTTGCCACACAATTGATGAAGACTGAACACCTTAAGGCTGTTCTAGGAAGACACACTGAAATAGGTGATATAGTGGCCTCAGAGCAGAGGAGGGATGAATCCCGCGTTACATAATCTGTACACTTCAAATTTTATGCATATTGCACACATTACAATTGAATGCTTTAAACTAGGTGGTTAATGTTGGTTGTCTTATCACCAAGAGCAAAATTCTCAGCAGGGACAGATTAAGAGAGGAAACATTTATTTGGCCTCAGAGTTCAGAGAGGTTTTGTGACTGTGGCAGGAAAGCAAAGCAGTGCAGAGCAGGTCACTGCAGGAGGGGGAGCAGTGCAGAGCAGGTCACTGCAGGAGGGAGAGTAGTATGTGTTTTCATGGCAGTAGACCAAGAAGCAGAGAGCATCCAGAACAAGGGGCTAGCCTATAACCCTTAAAGTCTCATCCTCATGATAGATAAAAGGATCCAAAATCCCTGGAATTTTAAAAAAAGAATTAAAACTCACTCTTAGCAGTAATAAGTTCCTTAAATTCTTACTTGTAAGTTCTTCTAATGTTCATTTTCTTGTGAACAAGCAACGATAATGGGGGATGGGGAAATCTGACTCCCTAATTACCTAAGCAGGCAGCCAGGCTAGTCTTATGCCAACATCACATATCTTGAGCACTCTACCAATGCCCAGCACTTGAAAGCATAGCCTCAGGCAGGCATGTGTGTGTGTGTGTGTGTGTGTGTGTGTGTGTGTGTGTGTGTGTAGCAGCCTTTTTGTTGTCACCAGACTCAACTCTAGATGATCCTGAAACTATTTCCACCTAAAGGAACAGGGGCTCCTTTGGTGGCCTAGCAAAGGGATAGCTGAGACCGGCACTAAGATGCAAGGAGGTGATTGGTCCCAACACCCACTCTAGCTATGGAGGCCAGGTGCTCAGGCTCAATTAGTGAACCCGCTGGAAGACAGCTCCTCCAATGCTGCAGTTAGGGCCAATAGAGACCTTCTCTTTGGTGGTCTTTTCTTGCATACTTCCAGTCATGCATGCCACAATGCTTCTATAGAGAAAGAAGCAGTTAACAGCAGCAAAAGCAGCAGAACAGCAGTAACAGTCAAGCAGTTGGCATGCCGAACTGAGTTGTTGCAGGGGCAAAGCAGCCAGTCTGATGGCCGAAGAAAAGGCAGTTGAACAATGTGAGAGGCCAGCTCCCACCTTTTCAAGGTTTCTTAGGAGGAGGAAAGAGGAATAAGAAAATATTAGAAAGAAAGATAGCGTGAAGAGGAGAAAGACAGACACACAGGATAGCTTCAGGAGGACCTGGGTCAATACCCAATGGCCTTTTCCATTTATTCAAGAGGACTTTTTATAACAATGCCAAGGGCCAGGGCAAAAGACCTCCCCCTTGCTAGGTCAAAGCACACCACACAGCCGAGTGTAGACCCTTCCAAATATCTGGTAACCATGCCTGTGGTCAAATCATCCCCTTATGCAGCCTTGCTGGGCAAAGCAAGCTCAGATTCTTGGACCCTGAGTAAGTTCTTACTAGGAAACCTCTGTGGGTCTCTACAACTCCCACTTCTTAATATTTTAAAGGGCCCCTCAAACCCCTCAGATAGACTGTGTCTGTCTTAGATCATCCTTCTTCTTCACTAATCAGCCTTACCCATCATGGAGACTGACTTTCTGCCAAGTGTACTCTGTCTTAGGTTGGCAGCTAGCTACCTATCTCTGACTACCAGCCTCTGGCAGGGGAACATACAGAACTTAACTCTATGCAGCTCTGAATCAGGTCCCTACCCAGAGCTTGCAAGTAGCTGGAACAACCACAGCAATGCTCCTGCTCCCTAGGGCTGCCACATCTCCCAGTAAAGGAGTAGAGGGTGACCAAGATGGAATGTCTTTTTTGAATGGGTCTAAAATGTCTATTGCAGCCTCAGCTGCACCAAGAACTGTTTTAAATCAATAAACTCTTGATGCGACCGCATCAAATAAATCAGTAAACTCCTGATGCAACTTCATCAAACCTAGAGACTTCCTTAGCATCACCAAACCATGGTTCATTAATATCAACAGGTTAACATAATTCTAGCATGAATATTACTATATATATTTACAATTCTTACAAAATTACATCCAAAAGCAAACTCTCAACAGGACTATTTACACTTTTACAAACTTTAGCAAACATCCAAAAGCAATCTCTTTTTTTTTTTTTTTTTTTGGTTTTTTGAGACAGGGTTTCTCTGTGTAGCTTTGTGCCTTTCCTGGGACTCATTTGGTAGCCCAGGCCGGCCTCGAACTCACAGAGATCCGCCTGCCTCTGCCTCCCGAGTGCTGGGATTAAAGGCGTGCGCCACCACCGCCCGGCCAAAAGCAATCTCTTAATATAACTATTTATGTTTCATAGACTTTAGCAAACATCCAAAAGCAATTTCTTTCTTTCTTTTTTTTTTTTGGTTTTTCGAGACAGGGTTTCTCTGTGTAGCTTTGCGCCTTTCCTGGATCTCGCTCTGTAGACCAGGCTGGCCTCGAACTCACAGAGAGGCCTGGCTCTGCCTCCTGAGTGCTGGGATTAAAGGCATGCGCCACCACTGCCCGGCCAAAAGCAATTTCTTAATAAAACTATACAAACATAGGGTACACTAACACAAGTTAACATTAATCCACTCAAAGAACAAGAAAATATTTTTCAAAAATTAAAGATGCTGAGGAATAAATATTAACTCCCCCTTTTCTTTATAATTTTTTAAACTGCATCTTGAGCATGGGTAGAAAAAAACCAAAACTTCTCCATTTAAACACTTCCATCCATTCTTATATAACAGCTCCATAAACAGTTCTATTTCTACAAAGTTTGTGAGTCACTACAGTTAATAAAACATATATGCATACATAAAACAGTTCATAAGTCATCAGTTGATAGAATCTACATGCATAAGTAAATTCAAAATTGTCCAGCCAGGCAGTGGTGGCACATGCCTTTAATCCCAGCACTCAGGAGGCAGAGGTAGGTGGATCTCTGTGAGTTTGAGGCCAGCCTGGTCTACAAAGCAAGCTTCAAAGCTACACAGAAAAACCCTGTCTCAAAAAAATTCAAAATTGTCCCATTGCAATTGAATCACTCCTGTCCATTCCATTTAAGTCTGAATAGTTCAAAAAGACAGTTCTGGTAACAGTCTTAAAGTTCCAAATATGAAGAAACCCACAACCAAAAACTTTTTGCAGTTCCCTTGAATGCATCAATTCAGTTCAAACAGTCTCTGAAACTTTTGTTCTCCGCTCTCAAATGCACTTTGCAGTCTGTAGCCTTCCCCTAAGGCAATTTTTCTCCAGAGCAAAAACTATTAGCTCCACAACAGCTGGCTGGTGCAGAGTCCTCTCAAAAGAGACCTTCTTATAGCCAGCAAACAGAAACTGCATGGCTTTTTTTTTTTACAGCCCCAGTCTGTCTGTGCCTCCCATCTCCAGGCATGCCTACCTAGAGACCCTGGCATCCTGAGGCCTTAAGGGCTTTCTCATGCCTAGTACTGAATGGCTGAATGCCACCTGCTGCTACAAACTATGGTTCTCAAACAGCCCTTCTGGGTCCGGGAGGAAACCCAGCTGCAGCCAGTCATGGCTGCTGCACCCTGGCTCTGTTACCTGCTTTGTTGGGGTCTCTCCTCCAGGTGCTGCCCTGCTTGCATGGCCGAATGCCACTCCCAGGGTAGCCACACAGCTCTGCCTCATTCTGTCACTGGGAGCTCAGGCTGCTCTAGATTCCAGTGTCCCTGTCATTCAGCCTGGAGCACAGCTCTGTGTCACCTCAGCATTTCTTGCTGCCATTCCATGCAGGGGCATGCCTCAGCTGCCGGTCTGGCTGCTGCCTCTCCCATGGCATCTCTGCTGGGCACTGGCCGCCAGGGTCCGCTCTCTCTGCTACACTCCAAGCACCTGCCATTCACCTCTCTCCTGGTGCGGTGTCTCTGCTTGGCTCCTCACTGCAGCTTCTTCTGGGCAGAAAGCTTGCAGACCCTCACTGCTTGCACTGCTTTCTCAGTGTCTGCTGCCTCTGCAATGCTGCCCTGAGGGTCTCAGCTGCAGAAGCCTGGCTGGGGCAGCTGCTCATGCTCTGCTTCTGCTGGCAGCTTCCGGAGCTTCTGAAGCTGCTCAGACTGCTAAGTTCACAGTGGCTGCTAGGTCCTGGATGCTGCTTTGTGTGTCCCAGTCTGTGCTCGGGGTGGGGGGGGAGAACTACTCTATCCTAAATTACTTTATATTAAACCTTCACCATATTCCTAGACCTAAAGCCTATATTCTCCACCATCACCAAAACTTTTTTATAACTTTGGAGAGAGAGAAACAGAGAAACATAGACATAGACAGATACAGAGACAGAGAGAGGTACTTGCTGCAGCCTAACTTTTTTTTTTTTTTTTTTTTGGTTTTTCGAGACAGGGTTTCTCTGTGTAGTTTTGCGCCTTTCCTGGAACTCGCTTTGGAGACCGGGCTGGCCTCGAACTCACAGAGATCCGCCTGCCTCTGCCTCCCAGTGCTGGGATTAAAGGCGTGAGCCACCACCGCCCGGCTAGCCTAACTTTTACTACTTGCTTTGGCTTAACTTTTAGCCACTCTGCTTTATCTATATACAGTTTTACTCCCAAAGAATAGAATACCACTGCCTAATCCTTAATTCATTACATTAATTCATTATCGGGCATGCCCCGCTGCTTCGTGTGGTGCTCCCTCTCTCTTATCCTTTGTGCCTAAGTCCCACATTCTGGCACCATCTGTGGGGGACTGTGGGAGTCCAGCTCCTACCTTTCCCACCTTTTCTAGGGTTATTAGGAGGAGGAGAAAAGGATAAGAAAATATTAGATAGAAAGTTAGCGAAGAGGAGAAAGACAGAAACACAGGATAACTTCAGAAAGACCTGGGTCAATACCCAATGGCCTCTTCTGTTTATTCAAAAGGGATTTTTATAACTATGCCAAGGGGTGGGGCAAAAGACCTACCCCTTGCTAGGTCAAAGCACACCACACACACCACACAATGGTGGTGGCTCACGCCTTTAATCCCAGCACTCGGGAGGCAGAGCCAGGCGGATCTCTGTGAGTTCGAGGCCAGCCCGGTCTCCAAAGCGAGTTCCAGGAAAGGCGCAAAACTACACAGAGAAACCCTGTCTCGAAAAACCAAGTGTAGACCCTTCCAAACACCTGGTAACCACACCCATGGTCAAATCATCCCCTTATGCAGCCCTGCTGGGTAAAGCAAGCTCAGATTCTCAGACCCTGAGTAAATTCTTACTAGGAAACCTCTGTGGGTCTCTACACAACAACTCCAAAACAGCTAGAGCAGAAAGGAGAGCAGAAGAAGAGATAGGGTAAGAGAAGGCAGAGAGCCAAAGCTGAAGAAAGATAAAAGCCATTTAGGAGCCAGAGAAGACAAACTACAGGCCCCGGTCACCAGCAGAGTTCCAGAGAACTATCAAATGCCTAGGGCCAAGGGGCTCAGAGCCTGGGCAAAGAGCAGTTGACACTGATCAGTGCTAAGGTATAATGCTGTGGGATATTTGTACACTGTGTGAGGATGTGTCATTGTGACTGATTTAATAAGAAGATGAACAGCCAATAGCTAGGCAGGAGAGACTTCCAGACAGAGACAAACTCAGAGTTAGAATCTGGCCCAGCAGGAGACACCAGCAAGACACAGAGGGAGTGGAACATACAGAATGGATGAGAGGTAAAAAGCCATGTGGTGGAATGTAGATTAGTAAAAACTGGTTAAGTTATAAGAACTAGTTGGGAACAAGCTTAAGCTAAAGGCTAAGCTTTCATAATTAATAATGTCTCAGTGTCGTTATTGGGGAACTGGTGGTCTCAAAAGAAAGCCTATAGCCTGCTATGGGCTAATGAATCCTGACTTCCTAGGTCTACCTCAGAGCTGTATCACCACCAGCTGTCAAGGACTGAGGAATCCTGGTGCCTAGGACTTCCTGAAGGTTGCTGTGGCTACTATGACAGTCTGAGAAGCCTCGATTTCTTAGTCTTTACAGAGCTATAAAACTCAGGGCTAAGGGCCAGTACCTGAAGGCTGCAGCACTACAGGGCCACCCCCTGCTGCTGCTCCCATCTGCCTACCGTGGCTGCTTACTGCTACTGAGCACTGAGGAAAACTAGGGCTGCTGTAGACCAGCATTGGAAGAGCTTCCTCGGCCAGTTGCAACTTCTGACTAATGTCCAGCCAGCTGATGATATTCCTAATGACCCATTTCCACCAACTAGACCCCACCTCCTGCCACGCCCACGACGGTGTCGCCCACGTGACAAATGCCTTGGATGAGGTGGTTACGTGGGAAAGGGGGGCTCGTGGCCCTCAGGTCTATGCCCCCGGCGACCCCTTATCAATCTGCCCGAATCATGGTGCCAGGCTACACGGAACCACGCAAAATCTGCTTGCAGAGACTGGCTGGCACTCTGCCTTTTTCTCTTTGCAGCTGTGACTATTGCTGTTTCCTTGTGTATTGATTTCAGGGAGTTAGCTCTCAATGTTCCTGATGTGCCCCATAAAGAGAATAATGATTCCTCAAAAGTGGCCTCAATACCCCCACCTATAATTCAAGCTTTTAGGCAAACAGTTAAAGAGGGTCCTAGAAGTTTGGGGGAATTTATGAATGATTTAGAGCAAAAAGAACTTATGACTCAGAGGGACAAAGATTCTAGCGAGGAGAGATGAAAGTAAAAGTCCAGGAACTCATAAGCAATCCACACTCGCAGCCAACAGCAACTGCAAGGAAGCAGTTACAGGAACTAGCCAGTCCTACAAGAATTATCCAGGGACAAATAGAGTTTCTCATCAAGGGTCGGTGGTGGCAACCCCCTAACTTTAATCCTAGATATAATAATTATTTGGAGCCATTGCCCTTTATGGGAGCTTATGATAAACATGGGAACCAATGGGTGAATCATAATAGTATGAAAACAGTATGGCATAAGTTACAGTTCATGGAAAGAATAGCTAGGTCCCAATCCCCCTGGTGCCTTCTCACCTGCAAGCAAAGGTTAAATATTTTCACACAAATGAAACCATGATTAGAATGATGGTGGGAAGGGTTTAATTTTGATACAAAACAAAGGTCTAATAATTATGTAGAAGGAAAAACTTCAGCTAGTGCCGTAATGTTCTCTGGATGAGGAATCACAATAGAGGAAATAACACCTGTACTCATGAGATCTATTAATCATTCTGAGAAAAGTGTGTGACCACATTGTTGATTCTATGTCTATCGCCCCACTGGCCGATTGCCATGTTTCCTCAAATGATTGTATAAAAAACACTGCTTGATCTGAGTAAAATTGCAGCAGTTTCACAGCATACTCTCGTGTCTGTGTCTGTCTGTCATTCGCCGAATCTCACTTATCCTGAGTACCTTCGACCTGTTCTCCCTCAGCCTGGTGTTCCTACTGAGACCCAGTCCGCGGCAACCTCCCACATGCCCCTCAGCCTCTAATGACAGCTCCACCAAGAGGGGAGCAGATTGCTCACTTCAGACTGGGGGGACACATTCCGATTCAGCTATAACAGTTATTACTTATATACTGAAGAGACAGGATCTCGGGCTGGCCTCAGAATCCTTGCTCTAAGCAACAATCCTGCTTCAGCTTTGTGAGTAACTGGAATTGTAGGCATCCACACCTGCACTAGGGTTTTAGTTAGGAATTGAAAGGCATTTCTGTCCCAACCCCTCAGGGTGATTGCCTGTTCATATGCCTTTGGTTGAACTGAACTGTACTGGGTGTAAGATGATAATAGAAGTGGCAGCTGGGATCAAACTGGGGTTAAATTTTTCATATTCCACCAAAAGTGCTCAAATCCAATACCATGAAGAGCATTGCTCTGATCAAGTCCGTGTCTGACTATAGGCTGCAAGACCACAGCAGCCTATGTGTAGAGTGCCTAGAAGCCATGAGTTTGCTTGTAAAGCTTCCTGGGAAGTCAGTGTGTCCTCATGAGAGGAGCATGCCAAGTCTCTGAGGTAGCAGAGGCAGAAAGAAACACCTTCGGTATGACCTGTGTGTGCTGAGAGCAGTGAGGTCTACATGATGTTATTTTCTCAAAGAAAAGAGGACCAACCTCCCTTCTCCTGGCATGTCCAGCCCTGCCTGGGAAATGCTCCCAGACAAATGGGAGAATGGAGGCAAGTTCACAGGTGAGCATGATTGCTGTGGATATCACTCTGTATAAATAAACACTGATTGGCCAATAGCCAGACAGAAAGTATAGGCAGGACTAACAGAGAGGAGAATTGAGGAAACAGGAAGGGAAGGGGGAGATTGCCTGGAGCCGCCCAGGACAAGATGTAAGGTACTGATAAGCCACGAGCCACATGAAAAAGTATAGTTTAATAAAAATGGGCTAAATATAAGAGTAAGAGCTAGACAATGATAGGCCTGAGTTAATGGCCAAGCAGTTTAAATAATGTAAGAGTCTGTGTGTTTATTTTATAAGTGGGCTCCGGGACTGGCGGGACTTGGCGGGAGCTGGAGAGAAATTCTCCAGCTACAAATGGCACCCAACGTGGGGCACTAACCCATGACCCTGAGATTAAGAGTCTCATGCTCTACCGACTGAGCTAGAAATTCTCCAGCTACACATGATAAACAGTGAGGCAGGGAGCAGCAAAGAAGTGCTTTTATTAGGGCAGGCACCATGTAGATTGCAGGCAAGGAGCAGGGTCCTGAAAGGTCAAACCTGAATCTCCTTCAGTGGAAATGAGAGAAGGGCTGGATTCCAAACCACGTGAACAGTATGGGATTGGCAGTTCTAAGCTGTGGCTGGAGAGATGGTTCAGTGGTTAAGAGCACTGGCTGCTCTCCCAAAGGCCCAGGATGGGTTCCAGCACCTGTAGAGTGGCTCACAACTGCTTGTAACTTCCATTCCAGCAGATGGAACCCTCTTCTGGCTTCCATGGGTAGCAGGCACACATGTAGTACTTGCCTTACATGTAGGCAGAACACTCATACATAATTAAATAAATTAATTTTTCAAATGTTTCAAGGTAGAAAATCAATAAGCTCCTTGAGCTGAGAATTCATGGGAGTCAACCTTGGGAGGGGGAATACGAGGATTAAGCTTAGCTCATCCCCACCCCCATCTTCTCATTACCTTTTGAACAGAGCTGAGGCATGATTTTTCTTGTGGCTGTCTAAGTTTGTGGAGCCAATGCTCTCAGTCACTAGAACATCCTAAGAAAAACTTGCCTGGGATCCCAGGACCCCATCATGCTTCCCTGACTTAGGGGACCCTGAGGAAAGAGGTCCGCTGAGGCCTGTAGCACAAATTCTAATTGGTCTTAATAATAAAAATCCGGAGTCAGATATAGGGGTAAATGTTGAAAGATCAGAGAGACAAAGGAGCAAGCCACAGCCACCTCTCTCCTCCCCAACTCCTCATCCTGAAAGTGAGCCTAAGCGCCTGTCTCCTTCCACCTTATATTCCTCTCTCTACCCAGCCATATCACTTCCTGTCTCTAACTACCTGTTGTGGGCATTAAGAGTGTGAGCTTCCACTGCCGGGCTCAGTTTCTCTTTTAGACTGTATCAATCTCGTGTAGCCCTGGGTGGCCTTGAACTCCTGATCTTCTTACTTCTTCTCCCCAAGTGCTGGGATTAAAGGTGTGTACTATCACGGCCTGGCCTCTATGGTTAACTAGTGGTTAGCTCTGCCCTCTGATCTTCAAGCAAGTTTTATTTGTTAGAGCAAAAACAAAATATCACCATGTCTTTTGTTTATGGCCCTCCTAGAAACTGCTTGCTTAAGTCTCAGGAAACTGAAATTGAGGCTTGATCTCTGAGAGAAAACTGAGCAGCCTGTTATGGCATCTGCTTGGTCCTTTCGTCACCACAGAGGCCCAAGAAGGACATGTATATAGCTAGAGTTTTCCTGCCTAGCCCACAGTCAGGACAAATCTTTGTCACCAACCAGTCCCACAGCTGCTCAGACCCAACCAAGTAAACACAGAGACTTTTATTGGTTACAAACTGTATGGCTGTGGCAGGCTTCTTGCTAACTGTTCTTATAGCTTAAATTAATCCATTTCCATAAATGTATACCTTGCCACATGGCTCGTGGCTTACCGGCACCTTCACATGCTGCTTGTCATGGGGGCGGCTGGCAGTGACTCCTTCTGCCTTCCTGTTCTTTCTTTTCTCCTCTCTGTTAGTCCCGCTTATACTTCCTGCCTAGCCACTGGCCAATCAGTGTTTTATTTATTGACCAATCAGAGCAATTTGACATACAGACCGTCCCACAGCACTTCCCCCCCCCCTTTTTATTTTAAAAAGGAAGGTTTTAACTTTTACACATCTCCAAAGCCAGGTTGGTATATTTGGGAATTTGGGTGTAGCTTCTCTTACTACTTCCTGCTGGAGGGGGGCACTGTATCTTATGGGGACACAAAGAAAATTTTAGGATTATGGAGTAGTCCGTAAGGGTGTATCGTCAAGCCAGTTGCCTTGAAACCATTCTGGATGTTGGATCATCTGGGCCTTGGTGTCATCGGAGACCATTCAGGGGGTCTTGGCTGGTCAAACCTGATGTATCTTAATCTGGAACAAATCCATAGCCTCTGCCTTTCTGTGGAAACAAAAGCAGAGCCTCCTTTCCAAAGCAACATATCCTTACATCCAAATTTTGAAGTCAAGATACCTTTAAAATATACATTTTGGCATAACTCAACAGCTTTTGCAATTAAATGTTTTTCTTCAGTTACGAATATCAAAGAGAACATAATCCAGATTCTCTGTGTGGTAGCCATCTTTACGTGGCTTATTTTTTATTTTACCTTGAACCTATTGCTTTAAACTGCAGCATTCTAAGACTGAAACAGCGATGGCGCTGTGGCTGCTGGCTCCGCCCACTTCAGCTTCCCAACATGGCGGTGGGACATTTTTCCGCCAGCTCTGGGAGCCATCAACTCTCAGAAATAGTGGGTCTATGCTTCTATCAAAGCGGCATGTAGCCCAGAAACTCTTTTTGTTTTGTACTAGCAAAGGCTAAATCCACCACGCAGCTTAATGTGCCACTTGCAGAGGCCTCATTCCCACTATACTGCAGATCGAGCGCACATGCCAGGAACCCACCATGGTAGCTCAAACACACAGGCTGCCACTAGCTTGAAAGAGACAACTAAGAACTGTTTTTAGCTCCATTTTTTTTTTAACTCAGGTTTTAAGTAGAAACTCTTGCCAACATGTTGGGCGCCATTTGTAGCTGCAGTTTTCTCTCCGGTCCCACCAAACCCCGACAGTCCGACATTCCACTTATAAAATAAACACACAGATGCTTATATTATTTAAACTGTTTGGCCTAATGGCTCAGGCTTCTAGCTATGTAGCTCTTACATCTTAAATTAATCCATTTCCATAAATCTATACCTTGCCACGTGGCTTGTGGCTTACCGGCATGACATGCTACTTGTCATGGGGGCGGCTGGCAGTGACTCCTTCTGCCTTCCTGTTCTTTCTTTTCTCCTCCCTGTTAGTCCCGCCTATACTTCCTGCCTAGCCACTTGCCAATCAGTGTTTTATTTATTGACCAATCAGAGCAATTTGACATACAGACCATCCCACAGCACATGTATGCCACTTAGTGACTTAGAGGAATCATCCACATATTCAACCAACTGCAGATTGAAAATGCTTTTGAAAACTTGCTCAGCTGGGGCCGGAGAGATGGCTTGGCAGTTGGGAGCACAGAGTGCTCAACCATGAGGACTAGCAGGTGAGTAACAAGCCAGGTGTCTCACAATTAGCCACAGCTCCAGTCCTCTTGTGGCCTGGGCTGTACACTTGCACAGGTGCACACCCCCAAATAGATAAAATAATGAAATGTTTGGTTAAGCCCCAACATTGAAAAAGTAGTACTTTTTTCCTATCAACAATGCATGTAGCAGCTGTTTATATGACATTTACACTGAATCGGGTTTGATAAGTCATCTAGAAAGGATTTGAAGTACAGGAGGGATTGTGGGTTGAGCTCAGAGGTAGGATCCTTGATAGGGTGTTTGAGGCCCCAAGTTTGATTTCTCCAGATACACACACAAGGAACTGTATAGTTTATATTCTTCAATGACATTTTTTATTTTTTATTTTTTTTATATTGATGGAACCAAGCGCTGCAGGTGCTAAGGGGCAATTACATTATAATTATTCTCAATTTCCAGGCGAAGACGAAGCTCTGAGGGGTGAGATTTCCTCATACAAGTCAGAGCTGGGATTCCTGCTCAGAATCATCCACACAGATGGCTGTAGAGCCCACACACACCAGATACACCAAGTTCCCTAACACAGCAACAGGCAGCGCCTCCAGCAGCCAGGGTTTGATGGGAGCAAATGGTACACAGATACCGTTTATAGCACACAAAGCCTTCAGATGCAGGACACCACCAGCCACGGGTTTCCACCTGGTCCATTTCCCGTAGGGACTGCCCAGGAAACTCTCAATAGCAAAGAATGTGAGTCCATTTGTCACTGACCTTCAACAGCTACAGCAACACCTGGTATGTATTTTTTTAAATTTGTTATTATTTTAAATTATGTGTGTGTGCCTGTGTGAGGATGTGTGCACACAAATGCTGTCACCCATGCAAGTCAAGGCGTTGGATCCCATGGAGCTGGAATTATAGGTGGTTTGTGACCACCAGCTAGACGTAGGTGCTGGGAACTGAACTCCCAGTCCTCTGGGAAAGTAGCAAATACTTTTAGCCACGGAACCATCTCTCCAGCCTCACTTGGTCATAGTTGAGCATCCAGAAGAGATCATCTTAATGAAAATCTGCTACATACAAATAAGCGTTATAGTTAAAGAGTCAATTGGAGAATTGACCATAAGGCAGGCAGAATACAGCAGGTGCTCCAAGAAACGGTGCAAACAGCACAGATAGAATTTTGTGATTTCAGAAGATTTGGATTCCTGGCAAACCTTTCCTTTATTCCAGAGGACATGACAGGCCTCGTTGCCAGGAAGGGCTCCATTTGCATCTTTTGCCTCCACATTTCACAAACGACCAAGGAATACCTACAGCAGGACTGCAAGAACCCGTCAAAGCCCATGTGTTGCGAAAGATGGGTCCACCGAGAGAGGTGCAGTTGGGGGGCGGTGAAATCTTTACAAGGTTAGGGAAGCCTTTAGGACATTGAGGGCATGACCCTGAAGCAGCATGGTGTCACCTGTTCACTTATTCTCTTCCCTTTCTGTCCCCTACCATGAGTGTGTTGCTCTGCTGTGTGCAGCTGTCCCTCCAGTTCCATCCTGCCCACCCTGGTGATAACTTAGAATTCTGTCCCAGTATACTGTGGCAGCTACTGGAAGAGACTGGGGCTTGGTGGCTGAAGCATTCCTCTGCTGCCACCAATCCCCCCCACTCCCACTGCGTTCTCTCTCTCTCTCTCTCTCTCTCTCTCTCTCTCTCTCTCTCTCTCTCTTCATTTTCTATTTAGCCTGGGCTGAACTAGAACTTGCTATATAGCCCACACTGGCTTTACTTCCCTCCAGGCTCAACCTACGGAATGCCAGAATTAGAGGTGTCACAACCACACACCCTGTTTGCTTATCTGTCTGTGTTTCAAAAGGGTGGGCTCGCATTTTCTGTGAATTTTGACACACTTATGATGACTAAATTTCTAAAACCTTTTAAGTCAGGCATAAGGTTTGAGCACTCAATCCTGGTACTCAGAAAGCTGACATAGAAAGATTGCTTTGTGTTTGAGGCATTCCTGGGCTACCTGGAGAGTTCTAGACCAGCTCACATCAGTGTGAGTCTACTTTCTCTCTCTCTCTCTCTCTCTCTCTCTCTCTCTCTCTCTCTCTCTCTCTCTCTCACACACACACACACACACACACACACACACACACACAATCACATGCATGCATGCTTGCTCACACACACAGCCTCACACTGCATCATTATTCTTAGCTCCTAGGAAGAAGAACTGAATGGGGTAAATGAAGATTCCTGACACAGCTCTTCTGCCAATGCACCTGGGTAAAGGACAGAGCTTAGATCTATTGACTAGTCTCTGACCCTCTTGGACTATCTTGACTCATCTGATTTGAGCTACCTAGCTTCATTAGGACCCAGTTTCTACCACTTCTTCCAGGAGGAATTTTCTGAGACATTAACAAAGAAGACTGCTGCCTAGGCTTCCATTAAAAGCATCTCTGGAGAGCCAGGCCTGGTGGCTCATACCTTTAATCCAAGCATTCAGGAGGCAGAGGTGGGTAAATTTTTATGAGTTTGAGGCCAGCCTGGTCTACATAGGGAGAGCCAGGACAGCCAGGGCTACATAGAGAGGCCCTGTCTCAAAAAATAAAAATAGAGCCGGGCGGTGGTGGCGCACGCCTTTAATCCCAGCACTCGGGAGGCAGAGCCAGGCGGATCTCTGTGAGTTCGAGGCCAGCCTGGGCTACCAAGTGAGTTCCAGGAAAGGCGCAAAGCTACACAGAGAAACCCTGTCTCGAAAAACCAAAAAAAAAAAATAAAAATAAAAATAAAAATAAAAATAGAAAGCCTCTCTGGGAAGGATGCCTTCACATTGTCCCTGTCATGATTCTGCTAGGCAGCCAGCGTTAGCTGCATCTGCAGATAAACACAGGAGCAGTACATGAATCAGGGCTAACAAAGTCAAAGATGGCTGGATGTGAAAGCAAGGAAGCTGTACTTTCTTGGTGATCCAATAGTGGAGAGGATGCAGGGATCTCACAACCTAGATGACTGGCCCCTCAGCAACATCCTGGATATTATATTCTGCTGTGGGATGTTCTGTATGGCAAATATGTTAATAAATAAAACACTGATTGGCCAGTGGCCAAGCAGGAAGTATAGGTGGGACAAGGAGAGAGGAGAATTCTGGGAAGTGGAAGGCTGAGGGAGAGAGAGAGACACTGCCAGCCGCCGCCATGACAAGCAACATGTGAAGATGCCGGTAAGCCACGAGCCACGTGTCAAGGTATAGATTTATAGAAATGGGTTAATTTAAGATATAAGAACAGTTAGCAAGAAGCCTGCCATGGCCATACAGTTTGTAAATAATATAAGCATCTGTGTGTTTATTTTATAAGTGGGCTGTCGGACTGCCGGGGCTCGGCAGGTCCCGGAGAGAAGCTCTCCAGCTACTAATGGCGCCCAACATGGGGCAAGAGTTTCTACCTAAAACCTGAGTAAAAGGATTCTAAAACAGAGCTAAAAACAGTTCCTAGTTGTCTCCTTCAAGCTAGCGGCAGCCTGTGTGTTTGAGCTACTATCTACTATGGTGGGTTCCTGGTGTGCACGCTCAACCTGCAGTATGGCGGGAATGAGGCCTCCGCAAGTGGCACATTAAGCTGCGTGGTGGATTTAGCCTTTGCTAGTACAAAACAAAAAGAGGTTTCTGGGCTACATGCCGCTTTGATAGAAGCATAGACCCACTATTTCTGAGAGTTGATGGCTCCCAGAGCTGGCAGAAAAACGTACCACCGCCATGTTGGGAAGCTGAAGTGGGCAGAGCCAGCAACCACTGCGCTGCCGTTTCAGTCTTAGAATGCTACAGTTTAAAGCAATAGGCTCACAATAAGACTGATTCAGATGAAATAGTTTACAATGTATGTAAAAATGTACGTAGGCTTGAAAGAGAGAGAAAAATAAATATATACAGTTATATAAACAAATAGTTTTTAAAAATAAAGTCTTTAAATAAACAGTAAAGGTAATAAGCCACGTAAAGATGGCTATCACACAGATAATCTGAATTATGTTGTCTTTGATATTCATAACTGAAGAAAAACATTTGATTGTAAAAGCTGTTGAGTTATGCCAAAATGTATACTTTAAAGGTACCTTGACTTCAAAATTTGGATATAAGGATATGTTGCTTTGGAAAGGAGGCTCTGCTTTTGTTTCCACAGAAAGGCAGAGGCTATGGATTTGTTCCAGATTAAGATACATCAGGTTTGACCAGCCAAGACCCCCTGAATGGTCTCCAATGACACCATGGCCGAGATGATCCAACATCCAAAACAATTTCAAGACAACTGGCTCAGACATACACCCTCACAGACTACTCCATAATCCTAAAATTTTCTTTGTGTCCCCATAAGATACAGCGCCCCCCTCCAGCAGGAAGTAGTAAGAGATGCTATGCCCAAATTCTCAAATATACCAAGCTGGCTTTGGAGATGGAATTGGCTCACTCCCCCTCTAAACCCAGTCATATTGCTAAAAGAAAAGGTTAAGAGAGTCTTGTGTCCCAAATCAGAAGAGCCCTCTGGTGTGGGACAGAGGAAAACCAATATTTTTATTTAAAACAGGTTGATTATAAATGCGATCTCGCCGGGCGGTGGTGGCGCACACCTTTAATCCCAGCACTCGGGAGGCAGAGGCAGGCGGATCTCTGTGAGTTCGAGGCCAGCCTGGGCTACCAAGTGAGTTCCAGGAAAAGGCGCAAAGGTACACAGAGAAACCCTGTCTCGAAAAACAAAAACAAAAAAAAATAATAATAAATAAATAAATAAATAAATGCGATCTCTTTCTAAAAAAAGAAAAGGGGATATGATATAGGTATATAGGACATAGAGATGATAGAATAAAAGGGTAGATTAATGAACCTACTTTTAAAGAGCAACAACTTGTTTAAATTGTTTTACATTGGTATAGATTTTAGTTTACTGATACAAACTTAAAGTTGATTTTGTTATACTGTGTGTATATTTCTACTCTTGTTTAAGGTGTTATGTTTATACAGCTCATTTAAAATTGTAATGGATAATTAAAAAATAGATTAATAATTAGTCATCTATGATAATCATACTCGTAGCCATGTTAATTAAGTCTTCTAGGTCTCCATAGATATATTTCAGATAGATAGTTAATCTTCAAATACTTCAAAGACCTACAGAATATGGCATTTGAAATATTTTTAAAATTTAGACTTTCTGGACAGTAAGACATGTCTGCTCCTGGCAGCACCGATTTACTGCAGAGAGCAGGATGGGCATCAGAAACACTGCATATGGAGTTTATCTTCACCTTGACAAAAATAGCCATTTAGGTAAGAAACTGTTCTTGCCTGGACTGCTTGATCGACTGGACATGCAGGACCCATAGAAAGGTAACCACTGAACTTTGCTTGACAAAATGGTTCTTTAGGTTCCTGCTTCACAGAGAAAACTGTCAGACATTTTACAGGACACAGAGAAAAATGACTGAGAGACTCTAGCCCTGTGGGCTGAAGACAGATGCCCCAACTTTACAAGGAAACTTTGGATGACTGTCCAGGCTGTAGCTGTCTCTGTCTACCCTGCAAGACTCCCGAAAGTTGCTTGCATCATTCTCCCATTTCTCAGGTAATAGTATATCCTTCTGAGGTCTTTGATGTAGTTGAAGCTAGATAGTTATAATTTTCCTTAGTTACGATAAAAGATAAGTTAGATATGAAACCTTAGACTCACAAATATAAGATAGATAGGATATCTTCTTTAATTTTGCCAAATAGACTAGTTATTATAAATAGACTAGATATTATAACTGTAATTCTTGCTTGATAATTGTTTTGTTATCTGTAATTTTACTATGTAAAAGTTAAAACCTTCCTTTAAAAAAAAGAAAAGGGGAAGTGCTGTGGGATGTTTTGTATGGCAAATATGTTAATAAATAAAACACTGATTGGCCAGTGGCCAAGCAGGAAGTATAGGCAGGACAAGGAGAGAGGAGAATTCTGGGAAGTGGAAGGCTGAGAGAGAAACACACACTGCCAGCCGCCGCCATGACTGCAGACTGTGCAACATGTGAAGCAACATGTGAAAATGCCAGTAAGCCACGAGCCACGTGGCAAGGTATAGTGTTGCTAATGTTTTCCTGCCTGGCCCACAGTCAGGACAAATCTCTCTCACCCGCCAGTCCCACAGATGCTCAGACCCGATCAAGTAAACACAGAGACTTATATTGGTTACAAACTGTATGGCTGTGGCAGGCTTCTTGCTAACTGTTCTTACAGCTTAAATTAATCCATTTCTATTAATCTATACCTTGCCACGTGGCTTGTGGCTTACTGGTACTTTACATCTTCCTTGTCCTGATGGCAGCTGGCAGTGTCTCTCTGTCTCAGCCTTCCACTTCCCAGCTCTATTCTCCTCCTTGTCCCGCCTACACTTCCTGCCTGGCCACGGGCCAATCAGTGATTTATTTATTGACCAATCAGCAACACATTTGACATACAGACCATCCCACAGCAGTATAGATTTATAGAAATGGGTTAATTTAAGATATAAGAACAGTTAGCAAGAAGCCTGACACGGCCATACAGTTTGTAAATAATATAAGCATCTGTGTGTTTATTTTATAAGTGGGCTGTCAGATTGCCGGGGGATCGGAGAGAAGCTCTCCAGCTACAATATTCAGTCTCCCTGATGGAGATGGCCAGCAGCATTTCCTCTGCAAAATGTTTATCAAGAGCCACTGTTGGGTATCACAAGCACTGACGGCACCTGGCATCATATTAACTGGTATGTCACCAATCTCCACGACATCCTCCTTGGTAGGCAGCACATGAACAACTCACACACCCATGTGAGGCAACAATTTCTCCAGAGTAGGGCTGTCCTTCCAAGGGGATGTAGGTGGGCTGTGGCTTCCTGAAGCCTGAATTCTCTACCCCCACAGTGAAGCACTTTGGACAATCACCCCAAAACTTTATGAGAGTGGGGCACTCACTGACTCACGGGGACTCAGTCACAGAACCTTTGGAAATGCTCCAGGTGAGCAGACCAGCCCAAGAACTCCTGCTGCAAATCACTGTAAGAAGTGATAAAGTAAATCTCATCTCACTTGCTGCTGTAAAAGTTTGGGGCTTCTGTCTGCGCAGAGCAGGGTCTGCAGCCTGGCACTCTGCTGGCATTTATGGACTTTATGTGTGCAAAGCCCAGTGCCACAGCCTGGGCCCTGACAAATGAAAGGAAGTGTAAAGACCAGCCTCCTACTCTCTCCGCGGCCTTGGGAACGACAAGCAGCAGAGAGGTTGCTAGATGGGGCCGCAGGTCCCAGACCTCATTCTACCCTGGCCCTGTGGGTTCTACCCTCACAGCGCTGCTGACATCCGAAGTCCAACAGCTGGACCAGGCTCTGAACGGTGAAGCCGAGCAACACTTTCTTGTCAGCTAAGGGCTGGACCAGGGGCTGGGGCTGGAGTCCCATCCGTATAGCGGACGCCTGGCATGCACAAAGCTTTGTGTTTGATCCCCAGTACCACATAAACTGGGTGTGGGGACACACACTTGTAATCCTGTCGCTCCATAGGTGGAGGCAAGAAGATCAAAAGTTCAAAAGGTTTGATTACCTGGGGAGTCAGTCCAAGGCCATGCTGGGCCACCTGCGACCTTGTCTCAAAAATAAAAGAGGAACCATGAGATGGCTAGGTCGGTAAAGGAACTTGCTGCCAAGTCTGACGGATGACCTGAGAGTGAGCCTCAGGACCCACATGGTGGGAGGGGAGAAGCTGCTTGTCCTCTCACCTCCACACCCCCACCATTTCACACACACATTAAATAATAAAAACAGACTAAAAGAATTAAAGGATCGGGGGGAGGTTTGCCTTGGCTGTATCTGTCTCCTTTTCCTACCAGAAGACCCAGGGCACTAAGTGATTTGGCCTCCACCACCACACTCCCAGATCCCTGAACATTGCAGGAATGGTTTCTCCCGCAGAGCCTAGCCTCGAACATAGGGTAAACCTCTGCTGCCACCTGATGGTCACTACAGGATCTGTCCTAGCCTAGCGCCTGGGCTCTTGGGCACATCTGGAGTCTGAAGTATTGTAGGCACAGGATTCTCAGAACACCTTTAACGGTTCCGGAACAGTAGTCAGAACTCCCACGCCCTTGACTTTGGACAAACACCTCCTTCACCCACGTCTCCCTAGCCTAACCTAACTTCTCTCTCTCTCTCTCTCTCTCTCTCTCTCTCTCTCTCTCTCTCTCTCTCTCTCTCTCTCTCTCTTTCTCTCTCTTTTCTTCCGAGACAGGGTTTCTCTGTGTCGCTTTGGAGGCTGTCCTGGATCTCGCTCTGTAGATCAGGCTGGCCTCGAATCCACGGAGATCCGCCTGGCTCTGCCTCCCAAGTGCTGGGATTAAAGGCCTGTGCCACTAAAAAAAAAAGAAAAAGAAAAAGAAAAAGAAAAGAAAAGGGGCTGGAGAGATGGCTCAGCGGTTAAGAGCACTGGCTGCTCTTCCAGAGGTCCTGAGTTCAATTCCCAGCACCCACATGGCAGCTCACGACCATCTACAATGGGATCAGACGCCCTCCTCTTCTCTCTGAGGCTCTCTTCTCTCATGCAGGCACTACACCCAAGTAGAGCACTCATATACATGAATAAATAAAATCTTTAAAAAAAAAAAAAAAAGAAAAAAAGCCGGGCGGTGGTGGCGCACGCCTTTAATCCCAGCACTCGGGAGGCAGAGCCAGGCGGATCTCTGTGAGTTCAAGGCCAGCCTGGGCTACCAAGTGAGTTCCAGGAAAAGGCGCAAAGCTACACAGAGAAACCCTGTCTCCAAAAACAAAAACAAAAACAAAAACAAAAACAAAACAAAAAAAAAGGCCTGTGCCACCACCGCCCAGCTAACTTCTCTTAATAGCCAGCCCATGCCTTAATGGTTGACAAGGTCTTCAGCCACCTGCTAGAAGACACCTGGGTTTAGTTCAGGTCTGCTGACATGACATTACAACAGAGACTGTGAAATCATGGAGACTAGATCAAGGATGAGCTGTGCTCCAGGTCCAGCTCTGCCCTCCCCCTCCCCCTCCCCCTCTCCCTGCTGTGACAAGCCAGACTCTGCTTGGTAGGTAAGCTTCAGCTCAAGACAGGTGTAGGTTTGCCTTCGATGCCTATCAAATGTATGTCTTTGCACAGGATTCATAGTCTCTAAACTTCAGTTCTCACCCACAAAAGAGGGCTATAAAATCACATTGTGCTGGGCAGTGGTAGCGCACGCTTTAATCCCAGCACTCGGGAGGCAGAGCCAAGTGGATTTCTGTGAGTTTGAGGCCAGCCTGGTCTACAGAGCAAGATCCAGGACAGGCACCAAAACTACACAGAGAAACCCTGACTTAAAACAACAACAACAACAACAACAAATCATGTTGCAAGTACTCAGTGAGGTCATGCTTGAAACAAGTGGAGCCTGGCATGTGAATGTTCAGTGTTTTGTTTGGTTTACAGTGCTGGGGATGGAATCCAGGAACTTACACATGCTAGTCAAGTGCTCTACCATGAAGCTACATCTAAGATACGTTTTTTTTTTTTTTTTTTTAATTATTGAAAGGGGTTTCTAGGTAATATTTCACTTGACCTGAGTTCCATGTGTGTACATATGCATGTGTGTACCCACTGGACTATGGAATCTTTGAGTCCTTCAGTTTTCTCACAAGTTCTTCCTATACAATACCTGTCCAGTCTTCTATCATCGCTTTTCTCTGACGTTTCTTCCTCCCAATGCCCACACAGCCTCTCCTGAATATAACCCTCATAAATGCATACTTTTGTTATGAAAAATGAAAAGCTACTCAGATGATCAGAGGTGGCTTGTTAAATGCTCTCATTAGTGTGACACCAGGGGCAGGCTTCGAGGTTTCCAAAGATTTTGCCGTTCCCAGTATCTGTCTTCCTCCCATCTCTCCTCCTCCTCCCCCCGCCACCCCCTCAGCAGCATCCCCCCTCCCCTCCCCCACTTCCTCATGGTTGTGGATCAAGACGTGAGCTCTCAGCTATGCCTTCCCTCAGCCATCATGGACTCTAAACCCCTGAAACCTTAAGCCAAATTAAATGCTTTGTTTTATAAGTTGCCTTGATCACAACATAAAAGCAACTAAGACATTACATTTGCTTTTTTTTTTTGTATATGTGTATGCACACATGTGGCACAGTATGTCCCTGGGGATCAGATGATAATTTATGGGAGTTGGTTATCTTGGTCCACTGTGTGGGTCTCAAGGCTTAAACACATGTGATCAGCGTGCAAGCAGTACCTTAATCCACTGGGTCCTCTTGCTGGCCCCATATTGCTGACTTTCCATTCATTTTGCTGACTCTTCTCTGTGTTGCTGCCTTCTCCAGGTCCTGAGTTGATTACTCGTTCATCTATTCTCTTCAACTCTCTCGAAATCACTGGTCAGTTTTCCTTGCATATCTTTTAGAGCGTTTGACCCACTTCAGTATCTCTGAGTTCAGTGGTTGGGGAGTTTCGATCTTTTAGAGGAGTCCCACTACCTTGCTTTCTCATGGTTCTTGGGTTTCCATGCTGTGGTTTGTGCACTGGCTGGTTTGGATAACTCTTCTGATTTTATTGGAACATCTTAGTGAACAGCTCACTCTTGAGAGGTAAATCACCACTACCACTCTGGGGAAGCAAACTACTATAGCAACAACATCACCAAAACACACAAGATACACAAATATATCACCAATTTCCACAAAACAGAAAGTGCTAAAACTAATAGAGGCTACACTATGAAGTTAACAATTAAGAGTAACCTTGAAGCCGGGCTGTGGTGGTGGCACCTTTAATTCCAGCACCTGGGAGGCAGAGGCAGGTGGATCTCTGTGAGTTCAAGGCCAGCCTGGTCTACAGAGCGAGTTCCAGGACAGCCAACACTACAAAGAGAAACCATGTCTCAAAAAAACAAAAACAAAAAAAAAGAGTAATCGTGAAAGGATGGAGTTAAGGAGTCATGAGAAATAGAGAAGAAATGAAATCAAAAGGAGTGAATTAACTCGAGCACTTAGGAGGCAGAGGCAGGCTGATCTCTGTGAGTTCAAGGCCAGCCTGGTCTACAGAGAGAGTTACAGGAAAGCCAGGGCTACACAGAGAAACCTCTTCCCCAAAACACAAACAAACAAACAAACAAAGTGGAGAAGAATGTTATGAAGGGGTAGAGAAAAGAGCAATAAATTAGAAAAAGAAAAAGAACAAAGATTTCCCAATGATGGAAAAAAATTGTAACCAAAATTGAATAAATGTAGAAATGGGGTGTTACAAAATAAAAATATGGATGCTTTAAGAAAAACATTAAGATAGTCAAAATACTACTGAAATATATATTAGAAAGAACAACTGAGAAAATATGAATCAAAAAAAAGGAAAGAAAAAAAGCATGTCTCACAGCACACATGTGGAGGGCAGAGGACAACTTTGAGGGAATTGGTTTTCTCCTCCTACCATGTGTGTTCTGAAGAGTGAACTCAAGACATCCTCTGTAGCAAGCACCTTTACATGCTGAACCATCTCTTGAGCGCCACAAAGTATTTAAGTAGGATAAGGTAAAAAATGCTGCTAAAATGTTGCCCAGTGGTGGTAGTTCACACCTTTAATCCCAACACTTGGGAGGCAGAAGCAGGCTGATCCCTGTGAGTTCAAGGCCAACCAGGTCTACAGATTGAGTTCCGGGACAACTAGAGCTGTTATACAGAGAGACCCCATCTCGAAAAACCAAAACCAAAAAGAAAATACTGTTCAGATAAACCAAAATGAAAAACACAGGGAGCTCACACGCAAGGACTGCATTTAAATGGCTTCCCTCTGAGTCCTAGAACTGGAGACTCCTAGGTACATGAAGGCTGATTCTTGTCTTATCATTTTCCTGACGCTAACCCTGTATTGGACAAGTATCCAGTGTCTTCCAGAGCTGTCTTCACTTTAGTAGCTTCCCTTCTTTGTGGACCAGACGTCCTCTTCTGGCCACACATGTTGTTGTACCCATTTCTCGAAACCCCCAGAGACCACCAAGGAGCCGGTTTCCGATGCAAGCACATAGGGGTCCTTTTATTCAGGTTCAACCTGGGCCACCACACAGCAGATGAAAGGAAATGTGGCAGTAGCCACGAGCCCAGGTGTGCA
Organism: Peromyscus californicus insignis; assembly: GCF_007827085.1. Taxonomy (NCBI): domain Eukaryota; kingdom Metazoa; phylum Chordata; class Mammalia; order Rodentia; family Cricetidae; genus Peromyscus; species Peromyscus californicus. Next base: position 7,038,480 of record NW_026294424.1, read on the forward strand.
GAGTTTTTATAGGGAAAAACCACAAGCCAGGAATTGGCAACTTGGGATTGGGTAGAAAGGATATGGGGTAAGGTTATTTTTTGAAACTATTGGTCTAGACTTTGGGCGGGAAACCACATTTGAAACCATTGGGTTAGACTTTTGGCAGGGAACCACAAACCACTAAAGAGGATTATCTAGATTGCTCATCAGGATTATCTAGATATCTCCAAGGGCCATAAACCACAGATAAAACGTCTACAGGAGCATACTAGCTGTCATGGCACATTCCTGAGATCCTTTCTGGAACTGAGTACAGCAGGTGGTCTAAGATGGCGGCCCTTCCCTAAGATGGGGTTTGTATTGCCTTCACAATAGCTTTGTTGTCTGTGGACTGGGCAGGTTTCCCACCCTCCTGGGACTCTGCAGATCATACTCCTGGGATGGTTAATGTTCTAGCAAGGGGTGTTTCTCAAGTGTGTGGGGCTTTGGGAAGAAAGTACGCCACTGAGATCTACATAGGTCCATCTGTCTTTGTCATTTCTAAACCTGGAACATGAATCCCCTTGCTGGATGGATGTGGCTGTGGAAGTTCAGGGCTCTGCTGGAGCTATGGAGTTAGCTTCAGACAATAGGGTAGAGATGTCTCAGTGGGTAAAGGCACCTGCTGCCCAGTCTGTCAGCATGAGGTCCAGCTCCAGAACCTACATGGTACAAGGAGAGAACCATTCCTGCAAGTTGTCCTCTGACCTCCACACACATGCTGTGACCTGCATACACCCACACACATACACAAATGCACGAGTAAATAGAAATAGGAATGGGAGGAACCGACAACAAAGGACCGCTAGGAAGGAATCCTTCGTGCCCAGCACAGTAAACCAGCAAACATCTAATGCCAATAGGGAAGAAAAAAGAGGGGGGGCTGCGGTGATAGCTCAGCCAGTGAATGTTCCCACGCAAACATGAAGACCTGAGTTTGATCCTCAGAATCCATGTTTGAAGAAAAACATGGGGAAGTAGTGTGTGCGTTGGGGAGATGGAGACAGATTGCTGAGGCCTGCTAGCTGGTGAGCCTAACCAAATCAGAAAGCACCAGGTAATGAGAGACCCAGGTCTAAAACAAAGTAGTTGACTCCTGAGGAAGAACCAAAAGTTGCCCTCTGGTCTCCACATACATGTATATAACATACATGTGTACCCACCCATAAGCATGCACATATACACACACCAACACCAAAGAAAGAAAATCCAATCAACATTTGCAAGCCTGTCTAAATAATAATTTTAAATGTAAATGGCTTTGGCTCACCAATAAAAGGACTGAGTCTAGTTGACTGAATTAAATAAAACAGATCCCATGTATCTATTGCCTCCAATAAGCATATCTCACTAGCAATGACATCCAACTGTGCGTCAACAAAGGGTGGAAATCAATTTACCAAGCAGATGGAGCCTCCCACCTCCCCACAAAAACGCACATAGCAATTTTCAGATCTTTTTTCACATTTTGTGTGTGTGTGTGTGTGTGTGTGTGTGTGTGTGTGTGTGTGTGTATGTACACACCATGGTGCATATATGGAAATCAGAAGACAGCTTATGGGAGTCAGTTCTCTCATTTCACCATGTGGGGCCCAGATATCAAACCCAGGTCACCAGGCTTGGCAGCAAATGCCCTTACCCACTAAACCATCTTGCTGGCCCCAGAAGAGATAAAGGCAAATTTATATTAAAAAAAGGGAATAATCATTCAAAAAGATACAATTGTTAAGTCTTGCGAGCTGCAAGACTATATTATAGAGATTCAGCTGTGTATTAAAGCTATACTTTGACCATTTATTATGAATCTTTGGTATGATAGTTTTTAATGTTTCAGCTGTCTTCTGCTATGAAATTCTTGCGTGCCCAAATACTTCCAAACCATTTTGACAAACAGTTAAGCTTCTCAGAAACTGTTCCACTAGGTACTAACATCCCCCCAAGCCCCAACCCCCACTCCCACACACCCCCACACCCACACCCCCACCCCCGCTGAGCCTAGGAGACTTAAAAAAAAGGCTACTAGATGCATAGCTTTGTTTATTATGCAAATCAAGTTCAGATCTTCCACAGATTTCTTAGAATAAAGGGGTTTCCCCTCACCGGGTGCTTCAAGCTGTGATGCAGATTGACTGGCTATCAGTACTCCTCCCCTGCCCTGTCAGAAAACTGGCAGCAGAGAAAAACAGTGGCAGTTTTATTTTTAGTGACTTACAGATTTCTTTACCCTATCACCTGTAAGTTTATAGTTTGAGCACATTTGTGATAGACTCATAATGTTTTCAACCACAGTAAGGATATGTTCCTAGCACATAAATTCCTTCTCTGATTTATTCCAGCTCCTATCTAAGTCCTCCTTTATTCTCTTCCCCTTTTTGGGTTGCAAATGAAGTTGCCAGGAAGCTTCTGGTGGAGGCCTTGCAATTCTTATGCTGTAGTGTAAGTATGAAGGTGTGGCTGTCTTGGAAAAGATACAGGCCAGTTCCGATAGAAGCAGGAAGAGTTATGCTGGCAGAACGATGGTGGCGGGCTAATAAACAAGTTGGACGAAGGAGCTCCATACATCTAGATTCATTCCCGCACCACTGGTAGTGTCTCCTCTGGGCCCCCGGGAAGTGTAATACGAAGGCAGGTCCTATAATATTATACGGAAGTTAAGCTATGTATGGGGTTGTGGTAGGATAGGCTGTTTCAAAGAAGGGGGTAGATGGCGATGGTAATTATGTAACAACTGTAAGGATACACATCATGTGTAAGCACCAAATTTGCAGCTCTTAATTTTATAAAACAAATACTAAAGGGCATAGGTCACATAGGTCCTGATACAGTAACAATGGGTGGTTTCAGTACACCACTCTCATCACTAGATAGGTCTTTCCAACTGAAATCAACAAAGACACTGCAGAGCTAGACTATACCATAGATCAAATGGACTTAACCGATTCTACTGGATATGCTATCCAAAAGATGTGGAAAAGGGAATGGGAAGGCTCCTGAGACTCTGATGGAAGCTAACTTCACATGCTTGGGAAAGCTGAACTTGTAAGATTCAAGAGAGCCCCAATCCCAAGGTTATGGAAAGAGTCAACTGTGCTGGAGTGGCTGAGGCGATGAGTCTGACCCACAAAGCTGTCTGGGAGAGACTCTCAGAGCTGTCAAGCTGCTCTCCAGCGCTGCAGCACCCCTAAGTCTTCACCCACATTGGGTCCTGTTTGTGAGTCCTTGCTCCCACAAGTAATCCCTCGACTATACTCTGTAAGTATAATAAATGGACTCATTATCATACAATACATTCACTAGTTCACCAAGTTGGATTCTAGTGTGATCAGTTCTTTGGTCTGTCATGGGTTTCCTATCTGGAGTGGGTAGACAAATGTTAAGTTGTGCCTCCTCAGGAAGGCTCACACAACAGTGATTCACACCCGTAATCCCAACACTAGGAGCCTAAGAGGAGTATGATTCCAGGGCCATCAAGTAAAAAGACAGGGCTGGCAATATGCCTCAGTGGATAAAGGCACACACCTGACAAATTTGAGTTCGATCCCCAAACCCCACATGTTAGAAGGAGAAAACCAACTCCTGAAAGTTGCCCACTGACCTCCACCTGGGCACTTGCACACACACACACACACACACACACACACACACACACACACACACAGAATGAATAAATAAAATTTTAAAGATTTTTAAAAACAATATTGACAACCTCTAGCTAACCTAACCAAAGAAGAGAAGGCTCAAATGAATACATTTGAGATATAGAAGTGGATGTTAAAATAGACTTCAATGAAATCCAGCGGATTATTAGGGACTATTTGAAAATGTACATTTTAGAAGCTAGGAAAGGTAGCCCAGTGAGATGGCTCAGGCCAGAAAACTGAGTTCCATTTCTAGAATCCATGTAAAGGTGACAGGAAAGAAATAATTCACAAAATTGTTCTCTGTCCCCTATATCTCTACACACACACACACACACACACACACACACACACACACACACACGATAGATAATCTTGACTATCAACCTGAATATCTTTGGAATCAACTAAAATCCAAGCATCGGGGCACACCTGTGAGGGATTTTTCATGACGGGATCATGTGAGATGGAAGACCCACCCCAGCCCACATAAAAGGATATGGAAGGAGGAAGCTTGTGCTGTTTGCCTGCTTGCCCTCACTCTCATGGGCAAGTTCATCTACGTTGTTGCTGAGGCTCTCCTTCACTGGCTTAGAACCTACTTCTTGAGTACCTACTCAAGAAACAGTAAGTCAGCATAACACAGAAGTATCTACACATACACATTTGTTAATGCAGTATTCACAATTGCCAGGAAATGAAACCATGCTAGATGTCCATCAACAGATGCATGGGATTTAAAAATACACACAGAAAAAAGAATAAAAATGATATTATATCTGCAGAAAAACAAATGTAGAGCCCGGCGGTGGTGGCGCACGCCTTTAATCCCAGCACTCGGGAGGCAGAGGCAGGTGGATCTCTGTGACTTAGAGGCCAGCCTGGGCTACCAAGTGAGTTCCAGGAAAGGCGCAAAGCTTCACAGAGAAACCCTATCTCAAAAACCAAAAAAAAAAAAAAAGTTATTGGATGTCATTTTATAAGGCAGAATAAATGACACAAATAGAGCATGCTTTCTCTTGAGTGTAGTAGGAAGGGGATTGTGAGGAAGGACTGAGTGTGTTAGCACACATCTATAATCCCAGCACCCAGGAGATAGAGGCAGGGGGATCAGGAGTTGAGGCCATCCTCAGCTACATAGAGAGCTCAAGGCCAGAAAGGTCTACATTAGACCCCGTCTCAGAAACCCATCATCATCTTCCTCATCATTATCTTCCTCGTCATCATCATCATCACCATCATCACCATTATCATCATAGGGGCTGAAATAGCTTGGCTGTTAAGAGCACTGGATGTTCTTGCAGAGGAGCTGAATTTGATTCCCAGCACCCACATGGCGATCCCAATCCTCTGAAATCCCAACCCTCAGAGGATCCAACCCTGCCTCTGGCCTCTGCAGGCACCAGGCATGCACATGGTACACAGACAGAAGTGTAGGCAAAACACATAAAATAAAAAGTCTCAACTGGTCAAAATGCAGACATCAGCTGGCCATGAGGTATCTGACCCCAAGTAATACAATTATAACAGTACCCCATCCTCAAGGCTTGGGGGACATCACGGAAGGGGACCAAAGTCAGAAGACAAGGACATCCGATTGGAGAGTTTTTCCTTAAAAAAGAGACATGAAAGCAGTGGGGATGGATAGGATCAAGAGATACTGTATGAAATTCTCTAGGACAAAATTTCCTAGATACTGTGATTAGAGATGTCAGTGTCATAGCCTGATCAGGAAGAAAAGTGTGTAAACAAGTCAAAGCCAGTCAAACACTTGGCACCGATACAGGTGTGGGGACTGGGTACAGGAGGGGCCTATCCTCAGGGCTGGTTGGAGAAGCATCCAAAAGAGACCCATATCAAGACTGAGTGGGCTCTGACTTCCTGCCCTCAAGATATACAATCTAATCCGGGCTAAGGACCAAGACCCGAGCTGCTATACTACAGGCAGAATGAAGCCACTAGAACCTAAAGTCTGTGAGAAAAGCAAGCATGTGAGTTAAGGAGGCTCTGGGGAGGAGCAGACAGGAGGCAGGAGGGCTGAGAGTGCTTTGCAAAAGCACCAGGAGGGCTGGGAGCGGATGGGCACTGCCATTATGACAGCAGTGGGAAAGGACGAGCTCCTGGAGGCAGGTTGTCTTCCCTGCTGCCTGACTCTTTCAGAGGAGGAAACGGGCCCAGGGAGGTTCCAAGGTCATACAAGCGGGTAGGTGGCACTGTTTGGTGCCTCGCCCTGACCTCCTTACCACTGGAATGTCACACAGTGGTATTACTCAGTCCTTTCCATCTAAGATGTCAACAGCCCCAGCACAGCTGGCAGATGTGTTACCCTGGATCTGGGGAGAGCATGTGCCGAGAACATGCAAAGTCCTGAGTTGTCTCCAGACCAAAATAAGGAAGGAAGAAAGGAAGGAAAGGAGGGAGAGAGGGAGAACGGAAGGGAGGGAGGGAGGGAGGGAGGGAAAGGAGGAAGGAAGGAAGGAAGGAAGTGAGGAAGGAAGGAAGGAAGGAAGGAAGGAAGGAAGGGAGGGAGGGAGGAAGAAAGGAAGGAAGGAAGGAAGGAAGGAAGGGAGGAAGGAAGGAAGAAAGGAAGGGTAGACATGAAGGAGAGATGGAGAAAGTGGGGATGGTGGAGGGAAAGAGAGAAGTAGGAAAAAGAGAAAGAGAATGTGGGCACAGAAGTTTCCATGTTTGCACAAACCAGGGAGACCTGCTTGACGCTCCCCCTTCCACCAAGCATCGGTGGCTATACCGAACTTTCACCGGAATAGAGGGGACGGAGGAGCAAGGCAGATTGGAACCGAGGACATGTTGTGCTCTTTTCCTATCCGCGGCTTTCCCTTTATTGCTCCACCCCGGTGGAGACCAGCATGTTCGGGGCTCCTCGGCTCTCACCAGGGTGGTTTCGGGTTCCTGGGGCAGATCATTCTGCCAATGCTACGGTGGCTGGCTTGCCATCTAAGTCGAGGCTCTGTAGGCCCGTTGCCTATCCAAGTACTGCTGGGTGCTCAGAGAGTCCCGCCTCCAGCGCAGCATCTTTCTCAGCTGGTCCGTCATGAACTTTTTTTTCAGGTGGTCGTACAAGTGGCTCACTCTTCTCTTGGTCTTGTCAGAAGCTTTCATCTTACAAAAAACAGAGATGAATTTAGGATAAACAAGTCACTGGGTAACAAGAGACATCGGAGGCTGCTGACCTGGAAGTAACCACACAGGACCTCGGTTCCCCTATTTGTAAAGTGGGCATTGAGCTGGATAGAGTACTGTGGCGCCCTCTGATGGTCTGCAGCTGCACTGCCTGATTTCAAACGGAATAATCTGAAGACCAAGCTAAGGAAATGGGTATTCGCAAAGCTAGGAAGGCAGCTCAATAGAGAACCGGCCTAGCGTGTGCGAAGCCCTAGGTCCAATTCCCAGCACCACAGAATAAATAATAAAGGAAAATTGTAAGGGAATAAAGAAATGGAGTTTGCAGGAGCCAAAGAGGCCCATCTTGTTTCTTTCTCCTTCCATAAATCCTATCCCCCATCCTTACTAATCACTCTGCTGTCTACATATTATCTGTAACCTATATCCATATATGTCTATCTAATATATGTCTACTTTCCTGTGACAGCTCTTATATTACAGAGAATTCTAATTTCATCCATTCCCTAACTCCTGTCCTGTCTCAACAAGACTGTAAGGCTGGGAGGACAAATCCACTCCCCTTATTCAGTTGTGCGTTACAATGAACTGCTGCAGGATGGGATGTGGGGAGCCAATGCAGGGGATCCCCCTAACTACAGCACAATCAGGATATGAGATACATGCCCAACGCAGGTGATCCCCCAAACTACAGCGTGACCAGGATGTGCAAGTATTTCTAAGTCAGGTAGAAAGGGATACACCCCAAAAAAAATACAGACTTCAAAAGGCAGGCAGCAAGAGCTGCCAGGGAAGCTGGGAAGCATATGTCATCCTGTCCTATCTATCCCTGCTTATGTGAACTCAAGTTCCCCATTCTGCTGAAACCATTCAAATTTACTTTACAGAACCTGTAACTGAAAGAATTTCAAATGCTGCTTTAAAAATGAAGAAAGTGTGACTCACTCAAGATCATACAGAACTGACCTATCCCCGAGTCCAGCCTATCTCCCTGAGCCCGGAGCATGGGAAGTCTAACCCAGGGGACGTGCATGGGGCCTACTCGGTCTTTGTCGTCATGCTGTGGGTTTGCTGTTGTTGCTGCTCGTCTTACTTCTCAGCTGGAAATGGGATAACGTTGCAAAAGAAAAAAACTGCCAGATAGTGTTGATGCCAACTCAAGCTGTAAAGCCTGAGGTTCTGCATGGGACATGCTGTGTTTTGAGGAAACAAGCCATGAGCCAAGAGGTGAGGTCTTTCTCTCTCTTCAGCTCATGATGAGCAAGCTCATGACCTTGGGCAAGACACGAACCCCTACTGTCATTTGTCTTGTCCATAAAGATGGGGCATGCCTTAAAATACTCTCATGGCCTCCCATTAGCTCTAGGAGCTGAGAGTCCCACTTCCACCCTGGGCTCCAGAGGCAGCTTTCTTAGGAAGGAAGGAGATATGAGTGTGGAATGGTCAGACCACTAACAGGCTCCAGCACAGAAGCTGGTGGGTACCCTACCTCCATCTCGTAGATGCGCTGTGCATTGAGGTTGTCCCGAATAATCACCCGAGATAAATTGCTCTTGGGTAAAATTTTCCTCACATTTGCATCATTGGAATTCATTATGCTAGAGTGGGCAGGGGAAGATGGAACAGGTTAGAGACAACCGCTCAAGGCCTGATTTTGACAGATGCTGGGATAGTGGAAGATACCTCTTTGGGTTTAATTTTATTTTGTTTTGTTTTTGAGACAGGGTCTTGCTATGTAGCTCTGGGTGGTCTGAAACTCACTCTGTAGACAAAACTAGCCTGGAACTCATAGAGATTCACCTACCTCTGCTTCCCAAGTGCTGGAACTAAAGGCCTGTGCCACCACCACCTGACTCCTTGGATTTCAAGATAAGTGGCTTTCTCACCTTCCGAGGATGGAGGAAACCATTAAGTTTTGCCTGTAGACAAGGAATGCTAAGAGGCTGCTTCCCGAACAGGGAGGAAGAGCATCCTGGGAGGATACAGAGAGGTCCAGAGCAGTCCACAAGAGAGGTCAGCATAGAATCAGAAGAGTCCTGGAGAACTGTTGTTGTTGTCGTTACTCTGTGGCGGTGCTGGGTGGAACCTAGGACTACATATGCAGGTCAAGCACTCCCCAAGCTCTACCCAGAAGGCTGGGAGTGGTCATCTTAATGAGAAACAGCAAGGTAAGAGCAAAGGTGGAGGAGGTCTGAGATGAATATAAGTTGGAAGGTGGAGGCAAACGACGAATTTGAGAGAGGCTGAGGTGGGGAGTTCTTCCTTCACAGCCTAGATCTAAGGGGATCTGGGAAGTGGGGGTAGAGCAGAACAGGATAAAAAAAAGAAAGAAAGAAAGAGGAAAGCTGGTTGTATTAGTGCATGCCAAGTGATTAGAAAATGTTCTCTAAACACGCAGTGGTGGCGCACACCTTTAATCCCAGCACTTGGGAGACAGAGCCAGGCAGATCTCTATGAGTTTGAGGCCAGTCTGGGCTACATAGGCAACTGTCTTTAAAAGGGAAGAAGGGAAAGAAGGAAGGAGAGAAAGAAGAAAAGGGCGAGGGAGGGAGGGAGGGAGGAAGAGATAAGGGAGGAGTTTGGGTGGACACAGGGTTAGTTAATAAGGGAAGTTTAATGAAAGAGTTTGGGAAGAGAGGGAAGTTTGGGGTGTTACAGGATTTCTGGAGACTCTATTAAGTGTGTTCCACCTTTTGATACTACAAGACAACCGTGTCATTGACAAAGTTCACACTCAGGAACCACACAACTGAGTTACCAAAAAAAAAAGTTTTCCCCACCCGTGCCCAATCTCTAGTGTTTTAAGTTTGCTACATCGTGTTGTGTTGGATGTTGGCATTCATAGGCATCCTGAGCCCCACGGCATCAGTGGGTTGGAGACACCCACAAGGGTGAGAAGTTCAGAGGAATATGAGAATGGGGAACTGGGGGGAGGCTCAGTTGGTAGAATGTGTGTTTATATGCACACAATCTTGGGTGATCTCCAGCACCAATAAAAACTCACCTACTGGTCGGGGGGCAGAAGCAGGAGGATTGGAAATTCAAGGTCATTCTTAGTTACATTGTGTGTTAAGCCAACCTGGGCCACATGTCCTATCAAATAAACATCAAGGGATGTTGCTGGCCAATGGGTTTTCATTTTCTGGTAATTTAGTTACACTGTGAAGCTTTTAAAATGCTTTTTCCCATAAAAAAATGTTCATGCATTCTAAAAATTGGAAACCAAGTGTTCAACAAGGAAGCATGTGGATAATTGCGCTAAAACATCAGATAAAATACATGTAATCAAGTATAAATATCTTGATGGGATAACTAGATAGAGAAAAAAGCAGATTACTAAACAGTGGTTTTTTTTGTGCTGTTATGTCTTTAAAAAATATAACATGCATACACACATACGGATTATCTTGGCCTCTTAGTTGCTGTGACAGAACACTAACCCAAAACAACCTGAGGCGGGAGAGTGTTTATTTCATCTTACAGGTTACAATCGCTCGTCAAATGAAACTGAGGCAGGAACTAAAGTAGGAAGGCTGCTTACTGGCATGCTTTTCATGACTTTATACAACCGAACCACCTGCCCAGGGATGGCCCCACCCACAGTGGCTGCATCCTCCCCCGTTAATCACTAGGAACCGCCCCCCACACACACGCCCACAGCTGTAGGCAACTCCACAAACAAAACCTGGAATGAAGAAACTCTAGTTTGTTTCAAGTTGACAAAAGCTAACCAGCACAGGACCTTAAATGCACACATCAAAATGTTAACAGTGAGCCAGGTGGTGGTGGCGCACGCCTTTAATCCCAGCACTCAGCCAGGCGGAATTCGAGGCCAGCCTGGTCTACAGAGCGAGTTCCAGGAAAGGCACAAAGCTACACAGAGAAATCCTGTCTCGAAAAACCAGTCACTGTTAACTTTTTTTTGTCTTGAAAAACAAAACAAAACAAAACAAAACAAAAGTTAACAGTGATTGTTTCTGGTCATTTTGTTTTGCTAGTCTGTCTTCAGTTTGTCATTGATGATGTTTTAATTAGCGTACATTACTTTTGTAATGATTGACAAATCATTTTAAAAGAAACCAGAGAAATGATAGATGTGCTGGTGAAATGTTCCCTGAATACAGATTCCCAAACAAACAAGAACAAATAAAGGAAGAACTACACACACATTTTCACAAATTGCCTGAAACAGAAATGCCTGTCTGTCCGATACACACAGGAACAGAAGGAACAGCAAACATGAAAACTTATATTCATAAATTCTATTGGTTAGCACATCAGAACAATAAGATCATCAGAAAATACACTACTTTTATAATTAGGACCAAAAAAAAGATTTTTTTTTTTTTTTGAGACAGGGTCTCATGTATCCCAGGCTGGCCTAGAACTCCCTTTTAAGATGAGGATGATCTTGAATTTCTGATCCGAGTGCTGGGATTACAAGCATGGGCAGCTATGCCCAGTTTAAGAAGGGGGGGTGGTGTGTGTGTGAAAATAAATAAAACCTTTCAAGGGATTAGAAAATGTTGTCCAGACAGGCAGTAGTGGCGCACACCTTTAATCCCAGCACTTGGGAGGCAGAGCCAGGCAGATCTCCGTGAGTTCAAGGCCAGAGGATTTATTATGGCTACAGAGTGAGTTCCAGGAAAGGCACAAAACTACACAGAGAAACCTTTCTCAAAAAAAAAAAAAAAAAGAAAGAAAGAAAGAAAGAAAATGTTTTCCAATTCGTTTTCTATCGGTAGGTAACAACTGGCTTCCGGGTGTGCTTACATTTACAAACATTACAAAGAAACCAACATCCCAAGCTTTCTATTTCCATTTTTTTCTGGCTTCTGCGAAGAATGACTCAACATACCCAGATGCTAACAGAAAAACAGGTTTAAAGGTCAGGAATTCACACACAATCTAAATCCTATTTTCAAGGAAAAGAGCCTAAATATTTAGAGATCCTCTTTACTCAGTGATGGCACCAAATTTATCAATTTTAGACATGAAAAAGGAGAAAGGTTGGAAATACTCTTTCATGTAATAAATGGTCATTTTGAACCAAATTGCTTTTCCATAATAAATCCTCTGTAGGAACTTGGCTGATGCTGGGGAAAGGGTTGAGGAAAGGGGGCGGGATTGAGGCTTGTGAGGATTGGGGCCAACAACGGGGAACTGAAGGCTTTTCCTGAACCATGGAGAATGGAAAGGCTTGAAAGCGGGGGTCGAGTAAATTTGGGCCTGAGACCTGAGCCTCACCAGATGTCACCTCAAAGTGCGCTCGGACCGCACGATGTTAAGCCTACAGTAAGCCAGGGCCAGGATTCTTTCGGAGGCCTGGAAATGGGACTGCGCCTTCAGGCCAGAGTCCCGGCTTCTGAGGGTCCTACGGGTTGGCCTGGGCCTGAAAAATCCCGACCTTTCTGGGATCCGAGGAACTCGGATGGGCAGGGTGGGTGGGGGACACGGTTGGGGCAATGTGGATCTGAAAGCTCGGATTCCCTCAGAGGTTCCGGGTCTGACGACCGCTCTGTACACCTTCAGAACCACACCTGAATAACAACTTCGGGACTTGGGGCCGCGGCCGCAGGAAGTAGATCTGAGGGTGGATGCGGAGGCCAAGATCCGGCTGGCTCTCCAGTCTCTCGCGCCGGAAGTCCGTGCCAGGGGTGGTGGTCTCCTTGGCAACGGACTCGAAATTCGAGCCCAGATCCCATTTGACCGAAGGCTTTCTGGGATGTGTGGAGGATAATGGGTTGGAGAACGACTCGGGAGTGGCAGCTGAGTTGAAGGACATGGTGGAAGGGCGCGCGGACGCGGAGCGACTAACTACACAGAAGTCTAAGGAGGAGCTTTGTGCGTTGCCATGGGGACAGGCAAGGGGGCGGAGCCTGCAGGCTGCGGACCTCATGATCTTTTGGCGCTCTTCGTGACGTTCCGCAAGGGCGTTGCTAGGAAACGTGCGAGGGGCGGGGCCTGCAGGCGGCCGATTTGATGATGGTCCTTCCGGGCTCTCCGAGACGCGCTGTTAAGCGCGTTTCCGTGGAGACGGGGCGGGTAGGCTCTGCTGCAGCCCACCCGGCTTCTCCGTGAGGTCTAGTAACTGCGCGAGTCCTGCGAGGCTGCGCCCGGGTGCACAGCAGGCCGCGGCTTCTCCCTGGCCCCAGAACTGCCCATTGTTGCGCGAGGAGAAGCCGTTGCTGCCAAGATCCAGGATCATGACGGGCCCTCTCGGAGACCGTCGCCCGCGGCTCCGCCCTACAGTCGCTGAAAGACTCCCGCGGTGCTGAGGGAAAGAGGTAAGATCGTGGGAGTCCTGTCACCATGTAGAGAGCCATTCCTAGGCTTGAAGTGGCCTCCCCCACCCATCAACTTGTGAACTCTGGTCCACGTTTTTTTTTTGTTTTTTTTTTTTTGGTTTTTCGAGACAGGGTTTCTCTGTGTAGTTTTGCGCCTTTCCTGAAACTCACTTGGTAGTCCAGGCTGTCCTCGAACTCACAGAGATCCGCCTGGCTCTGCCTCCCGAGTGCTGGGATTAAAGGCGTGCGCCACCACCGCCCGGCCCTGGTCCACGTTTATAACCCAGCATTTAACCAACGCCCCACCTGTACTTGCCAACTTTCTCCCGAAAGTGTAATTCACCAGAAATACCAGCCTTCAGAACTTGCTGTCTGACGATGAACAAAACTGTTTTCTCTCAGGTCTCACTTGCCACGGGTGACAAATTACCTAGATTCCAAAGGCCTCGTTGGCCGTCAAGTGAGAAAACAGCCACAACCAAGTTTCTCACTTCCTCCTCAATCCAAACTCTTCATTTTTGTGGGGAATGGTACTGGGGTTGTTCTTTTTTTTTTTTTTTTTTTTTTTTTTTAAAGATTTATTTATTCAGCCGGGCAGTGGTGGCGCACGCCTTTAATCCCAGCACTCGGGAGGCAGAGCCAGGCGGATCTCTGTGAGTTCGAGGCCAGCCTGGACTACCAAGTGAGTCCAGGAAAGGCGCAAAGCTACACAGAGAAACCCTGTCTCGAAAAACCAAAAAAAAAAAAAAAAAAGATTTATTTATTTATTATGTATATAGTGTCCTGCCTACATGTATGCCTGCAGGCCAGAAGAGGGCACCAGATCTCATTACAGATGGTTGTGACCCACCATGTGGTTGCTGGGAATTGAACTCAGGACCTCTGGAAGAGCAGCCAGTGCTCTTAACCTCTGAGCCATCTCTCCAGCCCCGGGGGTTGTTCTTTTGATGTGGGTTTTTTTTTTTTTTTTTTTTTTTTTTTCTCGAGACAGGGTTTCCCTGTGTAGCTTTGCGTCTTTCCTGAACTCACTTTGTAGCCCAGGCTGGCCTCGAACTCACAGAGATTCGCCTGGCTCTGCCTCCCGAGTGCTGGGATTAAAGGCGTGCGCCACTACCATCCGGGTTGTTTTTTATTTTTTTGTTTGTTTGGTTTTTTGTTTTTGTTTTTTGGGGGGTTTTTTGTTTTTGTTTTTGTTTTTTTAAAGAATTTCAGTAGTCCAGGCTAGTCGAGAACTCCCCCATCTTCTTGCCTCACCTTCGGGGTCTGCTCTACTATGCCCTACTGTCTGTGATTACGTCAAGACTGTCTTTGCAACTCTATAACGCCCTCAGCCTGAAAGACATGCCTTTATTTGTCATCCCCACAAGGCTTTGCATTTTAACTTTCCTACAAGCCCTTGGATGACCTCCTTTCATCCTATCTATATAAGGTAGGTGTGTTGCCCCATAGACCAACAGTTTAAAGATCTTATTTGGCTTTATTTTCTGTTAAGTTGTGCAACACTTCATTCTGTACAATAGAATATTCCAGTGAGCCAAGCAGAGGAGGTCTGTGGTTTTGTGGCTTGAAAAGGACTGAAGAGAGCAGAAACAAAAACATCAGTCACTTCAAAGTCACATTCCTTGGAAGGCAGGAACAGGGGGACAGAACTGTAGGGAAAATTTCTGATTGGCCAGATGTTACTTTGGATGACCTTTTGTTATGAGAGAACTAAGACAGATGTCCATTATGCTAGCTGAAACCATCCTGCTTGGGAAATCTACTTGTTTTCTCTGTAATCCCAATTTCTCAAAAGTTAATTTTAAGCAAACAGCTCTGTTTCATTGCCAAAGGAAAGAACTAAGGAATCCCTGCAGATTGTTTCCCTGGCTCTTTATTGGGGGGGGGGGGGGGCATGAAAGAGAGCCCACGGATCTGGAACCCTCCACCTTCCTTTGCTGCCTTCTGGTCGCTAGTGTTCCAGGTGAGCACCGGCAGGCTTTGCCTTCACTTGATCTCGGTTGACACACAGCTGAGCAAAATACATGACGAGTTTCCCATTAGCTTTGCTGTAGATGACACCATTTATGTGTCCAGTTGTGTGGGGACTCTTTAGGGACCAAGGCCCTGCTGAGTACCAGCCTACTTCTCCTGAAGCCCTTTAGGACCTGACCTGAACCCACCCCAGTAAAGCCAAGGCCTGCAGGTCCGTCCTTTGTCCATGGTCTCTCGGGCCATGGCTGATTTCCTTCCACTCACTAGCCCAAGTCCCTTTAAAGTCTATCCCGTATCCCTGTCATGGGTGACTGTTTCATTTCCATTACTTTCTGTGTGAAAAGACCCCCAACACTCCAATAACAGTTTCAGCTTAGTGACACGGAACTTCGGTGCAATTCATGAGTTCCCTGAATGCTTCTGCAATGCTCGTCAGAGGACTGCCTTGGCTAGCCCTAGAGGCCAGCCATCCACTTCCCAGAAGTCTTCCGAGTTCTTGCCCTTCTGAACTTGGTCCTCTTTCCCGCAGTGTTCAGTGAGCACAGCCTAGCAGAAGGATGGAAGCTTAGCACATCACCACCCGCTGACCCGTCACCTTGATGACTTCACCGTTGGGTGCCTTCCCAGTTCAGTTCCCACAGCCTTCACTCAGTGGCCTCTCACAGATCACCAAGAGCCTATTTATCAGCAATGGCGCGGCTGCCAACAACAAGCTGCTGCTGTCCAGCAATCACATCACCACGGTCATCAACGTCTCAGTAGAAGTTGCAAACACCTTCTATGAGGATATCCAGTACGTGCAGGTGCCCGTGGTCGATGCGCCCATCGCACGCCTCTGCGATTTCTTCGACCCCATTGCCGACCACATCCATTCCGTGGAGATGAAGCAGGGCCGCACGCTGCTGCACTGTGCCGCTGGTGTGAGCCGCTCGGCTGCTCTGTGCCTTGCCTACCTCATGAAGTACCATGCGATGACCCTTCTAGATGCCCACACTTGGACCAAATCACGCCGGCCCATCATTCGACCCAACAATGGCTTTTGGGAGCAGCTCATCCATTATGAGTTCCGGCTGTTTGGCAAGAATACAATGCACATGATTAACTCTCCAATGGGACTGATCCCAGACATCTATGAGAAAGAGATCCATCTGATGATTCCGCTGTAAGCCAACCCAACGAGCTCCTGTACTGGGGGCAGCAGTACAGCCCTGTCATTAACAGGACACCAAGGTCTAAACTTGAACATTCTACTTGTGTTGCTACAGGAACACACAAGATGGTGCTTTTTATAAGAAAACTGAGTTGCTATAACTTTTCACCTCATAGTCCACAGGTTGGTGGTACATGCCTGTAACCTTAGATGGCTGAAGCGGGAAGATTGCGAGGTGAGTTTGAGGCCAGCCTGGGCTACATAGTGAGACCCCGTCTCAAAAAAACCAAACAAACAAAAAACAACAATTACTGTCTTGTAATCTGTGTCTTTAGAGATTAAATTCATTAATTATAGCATGGTGAAGGTAACTTCTGTGAGTAGTAGGTCACAACTAGTGTCTAGAGAATGGGAGAGGCAAGTGGTGGCCAGGCCAAAGAGACCAGTGCACAGTGCGTATGGCAGCCTTGGCATCCTGCAGCTTTCCCCTAGATGACCAACCCAGAGCTGAATCTGCCAAAATCCCACTTCATTCATTCCAAGCCAGAGCCTTAAGCATCCTGGTGCTCTCCAGTGTCTCACAGTGAGTGCCAACCTACTAGCTAAGGGGCCTCCTTCTGCCTTCACCACAGTGGCCCAACTCTGGTCTTCTAGGTCAGACTTACACAGGGCTTGGATCACAGTGGGACCCCAGATCAGTAATAGTCATCATAGAGGCCATCCTGTCCACACACAGCCCTTTGTTTATATGTGTTCTCAGAAGCCTCTGTGTGAGAGAAGAAATGGCTTAATCTTTGCTCATCTGAGAAGCCTTTTCCAGAGCTCCCACTGTGCAACCTACGAGTCCTGACACATGGATGCAGGTCCAGCTTTCTCCGACAGGCCTTATTACAGACCATGAGACCCAGTGTCCCAGGCTGGCTGACTGTTCAGGAGTTATTAGGGCAGAGGTCAGGACAAGTGAGTTGACTCCAGGAGGCCCTGAAATTCAGGGCTGCTCAGAAGCCCTGGGTGCCAGGATCCAACTCAAGAAGGGGTTGTTGGTTTGACTTAAGACATGTAACCCAGGCTGTGTAGCCTTGAGCTCCTCAGATCCTTGCCTGTACTTTAGGAATGCTGGGATCACAGGTGTGTGCCACCATGCCCAGCCAAGACCAGTGTTCCAGTTTGCCTTTTGTAGTATAACACTCACCAAAAGCAGCTTGGGGAGGAAGGGGTTTATTTGACTCACACAGTCTGTCATGAAGAGACATCAGGACAGGAACTCAAGGCGGGAATTGAAGCAGAACCAAGGAGGAATGCTGTTTACTGGCTTGTTTCCTCCCCATGGGTTGGCTCACCCTAATTTCTTACACAATCCAGGACCACCAACCCAGAGCGGGATATACCCTCTCACATCCTTCTGTTAGTCCAGAAGCCCCACAGATATGCTCACCTCAGTGGAGGTACCCTTTCCCAGGTGATTAGTTTATGTCATGTTGACAAGCACTAACCAGTTAGTCTAATCTAGAACTTTTCAGACCATTTATGAGGCAAACAGCAGCAGACTGCCCTGTTGGATGGCTTGATGCTGTACCGTGCATCTGAAGCGCTGTAGAGGCTGTAGACCTTCTTCCCCCTGTATTAGTCTGGTTCTCAGGAAGCATGGAACTGGTAGGGTAAAAATAAAAGACTTTAACTTAGCGTATGGTAAATAGTTGTCATATATCTGCAAGGCTGAGTCTCAGCCCTTGAGGCCGGACGCTCAGCAGTGGGAACCGTGCCACAGCGTCTGTCTCTCACTGGAGAGGCCACAGTCCATGAAGCTGGGACCTCAACAGCCCCAACCCGGCCCCCAAAGCCTGGAGAGTCGGCAGAGAGCCTGGAAACGCTGGTTCTGATGTCAGTGGAGGAAGCAGCAACAACAGGGTAGTCCACACAGCGGCAAGTGGGAAGGCCGGGAGCACAGGTGAAGGGCTTCCCACCAGGCACCACGCGCCCCTTGCCTGAGCTGCTTCCAGATGTGGTCCACACTTGGGTAGGTCTTCCCACATCCATTATAGGCAACCAAGATAATTCTCCAGGTGTAGCTTCCTGTAGGTGATTCCGATTTATGGCAAATTGACATTTAAACCAACCACCACACCCAACCTCCCTGTGCCCCATTTTCACAAAGGGACTGCTCGGGGGTTTGGTGTGAGGCAGTCAAGGAGGGAGGAGGCAACTGTTGCTCTGGGACTTTCAGCAGGAGCAATCCCCCGCACCCCCCAACACAAACAGCAGGTAGGTATGACCAAGCCCATACCATGCAACTCTCCTGGCAGAAACAGAAATTTTCTTTTAAAAGAGTTTTATTTGAATCTTTCAGTCATTTAAAAAAACAAAATCTGGGGGTGCAGAGATGTCTCGGTGATTATAAGCATTTGTTGCTCTTGCAGATGACCTGGGTTGAATTCCCAGTCCCCACCTGGCTGTGGCTCCAGTTCCAAGGAATCTGATGCCCTTTTCCGGCCTCCTAGGGCAGCAGGCACACATGCAGCGCACATACATACATGTAGGGAAAACACTCATACACAGAAAGTAAAAATAAATCTCTCTTGAAAAGTTTAAATTAGCATATAAATTCAACTTTTGAATTCACAATTTTCTGGGTCACCTCACTCCCAAATGGGACTCAAACCCACAGCCTCATGAGTGCTAGGCAAGTGCCCTACTACCAAGTTAATCCCCAGTCCAGTTCTTAGAGGCCTGTTTGTTTTGAGTCAGGGCTTCCCTATGTGACTCTGGCTGGCCTGTAACTAGATATGTAGTCCAGGCTAACCTCAAACTCAGACCAGGCTGCCTCTCTGCCTCTGCCTCTGCCTCCTGAGTATGCATACCACCACCACACCCTGCTGGATTTTAACAGGCATATAGATTGACCTGACCTATTCACCACAAATCAGGACTGCTGCCCAAAAGATCCTGTCACAGGTCTCTTTTGTGGTCAGACCTCAACCCAACCCTACCCCAGCCTCTGAAAAGTCAGCACATACCTGTTGTGTGTGTATCCCTATGGGTTTGCCTCTGTCCATGCAGCCTGGAGCTCACCTTTCACGAAGCCAGGGCTTTGTTCTATGGTATTTTGTATGGCCATGCCACTCTTTACTCACTGAAGCATATTTAGTTGTCAGGTTTAGGGGATTATAGATAAAATTACCATAAACATTTGCATACAGGTTATTGTGAGTGTGAACATAAGTTTTCATTTCTCTAGGGTATGTACTATATGATGATGCCTTCTCACTAGGATTGAATGAAAACTAATCATATTCACCCCTCATTATCCTCTCTCATTCCCTTCCAGTTTTTCTGAACCCCGTTTTCTTCCCAGTAAGCCCCTCTCCATGTTCATGACTTTTCTGTGTATATAAGGAAGTGTCCATTTTTTTTTTTAATTTTTTTGTTTTGTTTTCCCAAGACAGGGTTTCTCTGTGGTAGCCCTGACTGGTCCGTGAACTCAGAGACCCGCCTGCCTCTGCCTCCCAACTGCTGGGATTAAAGGTGTGTGCCACCACCACCCGGCTACAAGTAAGGAGTTTGGGGGTATGGTATATTGATACATGTCATTACACTATTCTCGTTTGCTCCCCTCATTCTCCTTGTCTGTATTTTTATTTATTTTTTAAATAGTATATTTTTGTAACATATACATTTATAGGCTGTATCTTGGACCATCTCCATCCACCAGTACCTTCTCTAATTCCTCCTAGTGCCCTTGTGCTGCCTCCCAATAGCATGTCCTCCTTTTTGTTGTTACTGATAACCCTGAAACCAGTCAAGGCTGCCCAGATGCTCCTGGGTGTGGGATCATCCACTAGGGTGTGAGCAACTTACCAGGGGCCATGTTGCTAAAGGAGAGTGACCCTCCCTCCCTCAGCAGCCATCAGCTGCCCCAGGGTGTGGGCTTGAGCCTGTGTAGGTGACAGTGGGTGCTATCCGTTGACTGACATTGATGTTACAACAGCCACAACAGTGATGTCCAGCAGCCAGCATGTCTCTCCTCCTCCTCCAGCTCTTACATTCTTCCCATGATGGGGGCTATGAAAAGGAACAGGAGACTGACTGATGCTTCCTGCAGAATTCTAGCACAATTAACATTCGTTGTAAAGGTTGCCAGCTAGGAGTTACTCTTTATTTTAGAGATATTTTGTGTTAAAATAAACAGTGAAGCATGCTTAAGGCCTGAACCTATATGACCTTCAAGTATGGCCTTACTCCTTTCCTAGATAATTTCTGGGAATCTCAAAAACAAGACTTAATTAAAAATGTCTTAATTTCCCCAGCAACCCTGTGATCTAGGGCTTTACCTTAGCTGTGCCCTATCCAATGCATAGGAACTAACCATGATCACATTGGGCTCAAGTCTAAAGCCACCAGAAACAGTATGGATAGCTGCTATAAAGCCACTTGGTGGGGCTGGAGAGATGGCTCAGTGGTTAAGAGCACTGACTGTTGTTCTTCAGAGGACCCAGGTTCAATTCCCAGCATCCACATGGCGGCTCACAACTGTCTGTAACTCCAGTTCTGGGCACCTGATACCTTCATTCCAATGCACATAAAATAAAGTTAAATAAATTGTTAAGGGGCTGGAGAGATGGCTCAGTGGTTAAGAGTTCAACTCCCAGCAACCACATGGTGGCTCTCAACCATCTGTAATGAGATCTGGCGCTTATAATAAATAGCTAAATCTAAAAAAATAAAAATAAAAATAAAAAAATTGTTAAAAAAAAAAAAGTCACTTGGCTGTGACTGAGACGCCCAGACACAGGGATGTTGACTTTCTTCTCTGCTCCTCTTTCTAAGTCCTTATTCTTAAAGTGTTTGTGTTTTTAAATAAACTCTAACTCTGCTTTAGACTGGCTCTTCCTGAAATTCTTTTCTACTTGGAAGTCTAGAATCCAGCTCTACTTGGAATGGAGATCCCGAAAACTGTAAGGGAACTAACTGCACAGGCTGCCACTGGGAGACAGTGTTTCTCCACTACCACCCGTGACACTTGAACAAAGCAACCATGGAGATCATATTCGGGGAGCCTAAACACATTCATACAGGAGCTGGCCCATTCCTGAGCATGCTCAGTTGGACTTCACAGTTGAAGGAGGAGAGTAGACACATTTCGGGCGTGCTGAGCTGAGGGTCAGAGAGCCTACGTTTAAGGGTGAAGATGGAAGGCAGGGATGCCTCCCCACGCTCAGCTTGCCCCAAATGAATGCAGGAGCACTCTGGGGGGGTGTTAATACAGGGTTCCACCTGTAGAGGTGTCCGCCTCGACTAGTGCTTAGCAGAGGCAAGTACGGTTTTCAGGGGTTCCTGGGATGAGCGGTGTCCTTGTCCTCAGGCTCAGCTGCTGGGCTTTTCTCTTCGCCTGGGTAGAAGCCCCTCTGGGTGGTCTCATTAAGCCCCGCCTCCTAGGTTGGCCGTTAAAACCTGTGTTGACAGGAAAGAGACCTGCAGATGTCTCCCTCCGCTTACACTTTGTTTTGGTGTTTTGAGACAGGTTCTCAATATGGAGCCCAGGCTGACCCGGAATTTACTTACTGTGTAGCCTAGGTTGGCCTCAGATTCAAACCCATAACAATCCTGCCTACCCCCAGTGCTGTGATTGCAGGTATAAGACGCAATGTTTCTAGAAAAGGGCCACACTTGATTATATAAAGTAGAGGAAGTGTTTAACTCAGTGGCAGAGTTTGGAGTTCTGGGAAATGGCCGACAAAAGCAGAAGGGTGAACTTGAAGACCTTGAGATGGGTTATTAAAACCCAAGGAGCTGCTCATTTCAAAGTTTATGTGTTGGGGGAGTAAGGGGTGAGGCTGGGGGCGGGGGCCATGACACCAGCTCTCTCCGTAGCCCAGGACTAGCAATCCTTGTTACCCTCCAGAGTGCTGGGATTACTGGCATGTGGTGCCTGCCAGGCGGAGGAACACGTCAGGTTACTTCAGGTTACCTTTTGGTAAGGATTAGAGGATTTAAAGCCACGCAACCCCGTTGGCATGCCAGTTACAGTTGCCTGTTTGGGAACCTGGGCTGCTCTTTCTTCCTCCCTTGATTTCCACTAAATAATAACTTAGTTTCAGTTTGTTGGTTGCAACTTGAGCAGTTTTAGTTTTTAATCTAGCATATTAAGGCCTAATGCAAAAGCTAATTCAAAATAGTGAACTTCCAGAATCCTCCCCCCCCCCCCCCCAAAGTCTGGATTTCTCTGTGTAGCCTTGTCTGTCCTAGGATTCTTCTATAGACTAGAACACAGAGATCACCTGCCTCTTGCCTCCCGAGTGCTAGGATTAAACTTCCAGAATTTTTAAACAGTCCACCACTCTACTCTGCCCCTAGCTCTTCCCCCTTGGTCATCTGGCCCTGGGCCTTCTGGCTCGGCTCCTCCAGTGTCTTCTTTACCTGGGCTTAAACTTCACGGAAGGTCTAGTTACTCAACAAAGGAAGAAGCGGACTGGCAAGATGGCTCAGCAGGGAAGAAAGAGGCTCGTGGTGCCTCCTGGGGGAAGAAAAGAAGCAAGAAGAGTCCTTGCTTTGTTTTGTTGTTACTGTTTGTTTCATTTAAGTTTGTTCCCATGTAGCCCAGGCTGGCCCCCAAATCACTATGTAGCTGAAGATGACTGAATTTCTGAACCCCCTGCCTCCAGCTCCTGAGTGCTCGGATTACAGATATGAGCCACCGTGGTGCTGGAGGGTTGAACCTCGTACTTTGTGCCTTCTACCAATGGAGCCATATCCCCAGTCCCAAGAGGTCTTCTAGGACTAGAGAGAGAGCTTGCCTAACATGCACAAGACCCTTGGGTTCAGTCCCTAACACTGAAAAAAGGAGTCCTTGTTTGCCCTGGCCTTCTAGAATGACAACCCAAGGGTACCAGGGCAGGATGGGAGGGGAACCCTGGTAGCTAAGGCTGAGACAAGGCTTTGCCTGAAGTCCACAATGGCAGGATGCCCAACACAGCTCCAACTTCCTGGCTTCCCCCAAGACCTGGCAAGAAGCCTGGAGGTCAGGACTACACCCTGTTCTGTCCAGCAGGAGTGTGCCCTGAGGTTGTCTGTGCAGGTGGCCACAGAGGAAGGGTGGAGAGAAGACCAAATTGCCTGGGGGCGGAACTCTGCAGCATCTGTGACACTGACTCAGGACACTAGGGCTAAGCATTTCCCAGGCAGCTCCCCGGAGCTGCAGAGTTAGGTTTCACTGCCCCATTTACAGCACGGAGGCTCGGGAACCGAGTGTGCCCTTGCTCCAGGTCACAGCATGCCAGGGCCAGGGCTCAAACCCAGTTCTGCTTCCGGAGTGCCTGTTTTTCACTATGCAACAGCACACCGCTGTCCCCATTTTCACTTCCCTCGATTTCTGGTACTGGTCTTTATGAAGAGCAGTTTCAACTGTCGCCCTGGGAAGACCTACCATTACCCAGGGACCTCTGGGCTTGCCTGTGGTGCATTATATTTTGACTTAGTTAATGGAGGTGGGGAGCTCTGTCCACTGTGAGCAGCACCATTCCCTGAGCTGGGATCCTGGACTGTTTTAAAAAGGAGAAACTGACCCGAGCACAGGGGTCCATCACCCTGACTCTTGACTGTGGCTGTGAGGTGACCATTTGCTTCAGGCTCCTGCGCTTGACTTGCCTGATACAAGGGACTGTAACCTCCAACTCTGAACCAAAGTGGCAGTCTCTTCCTTCAATGTTGCTGTTGTCGGGGTGTCAGCAACAGAACAAGTGACTAATGCAACTGTCAACTACAGTCCGCAAATATCAAGTGGTAAATTCCTGCTTCTGCCCACCCAGGCCATTGAATCATCTTCACAGGACAGGCTGTCCCACAGTCACACGGTTTGGGTGTCTTGGTTATGGTTATCGGATGTGGTGTCACCATGGTTGTGTGTAGTAACTGTTGTTTTACTTAATAATAGCCCCAAACACAAGTGTAGCAGAGTGAACTCTGCATTTTGGATATGCCAAAGAGGAAGCTTTACAGTGCGTGCTGTAAGTGAAAAGGTGAACGCTGTTGCTAAGAGAGGCATTGAACACTAATTGCTGAGATCAAGACTTGTAAGAACAAGCCTGTGACATTGTGAAAAAAATAGTTATTTGTGTGAGTTTGCTGTTTACTTCAGACTGCAGAAGTCAAGGCCAAGTGTGTGATAAGGGCTCAGTTAAGATAGAAATCACATGAAACACACTCAGAAAAAGAACACGGCCAGTATAGGGCTGTTTCCGTCATCACGGGAGGTCTTGCAATGCACCTGGCGGTTACGTCCGCTCCCTGCCACACCCTGTCCCAGTGCTGGAGGCACTGGTCTGGGAGGCGGGTCTGGTGCGGAAAGAGGAGAAAGGCTGATCTAACTCAGGTGACATGTGATGGGGCGGGGAGGAGGGGGGAGGGGAAGCAGGGAGGAACATGTGGAATGGTCACATTCAGCTGGGGCTTCAGATTTGCTGTGGCAAGGGGGGCGGGGGGCGGGGGTAGCAGTGGAGAAAGAGAGAATAACTTTCCCAGGAGTCAACATTTGTTATCCTGGGCAAACCAGCAGTGACTGGATACAAAGATCATGAAGCCTCAGAGAGGTGAGGCCACTTGCCCAAGGCAACAGAGTGCCCGGACAGCGACCTTGCAGTGGGGTTCTTCCTACTGGCTCTCCTGTGATCCTCACTGGCAGCGACACTGTGGGGCCAGGCAAGACTAGCCTAGAGTCCTGCTGCAGGTAGAAAGATGTAGTACTGAGACCCTGGCTTTCTGCTGCTGGTCTCTGTGCTTCTGCTGGAAACTGATTGGAGGGCCTTGGGGACATCAGTTCAGTGAATGGTGACAGGCCAGCATCTGAGTCAAGCACAGATCCATATAACCCCTATCCTGTCCTCACACCACCAGGCTTTGACCTGTGTGTGTGTGTGTGTGTGTGTGTGTGTGTGTGTGTGTGTAGGGTCGAGGACTGACTCCCCAGGCAGCAGGCATCTCCTGAGGCCAAAGAGCCTGGGTGAGGGCTGGGCAGGGACATTCCTAGAGTGGTGTGGAATCCCTCCAATAAGTCATCAAGGAGGCTGTCCCCAGTCAAAGCATCTCTTCTCTCCTGCCCAGCTAAGCCTGAGAGAGGACTCCAGCGATGGGCAAGCTGCATAAGGGTGGGACGAACCAAACCAGTGGCATCTCTGAGTCAGAGAGAGGTGGGTGGCAGTGACTCAGCAAGGCCCTCAATAAGACCAGCCTGGGTGGAGGCTGAGGCTAGGAAACCCTATGCCTGTCTGTATTCCTTGCCATTCACCACCATCTCTCTCCCACCCAGCCTCAGGTTACCCTCCACACGCCCTGACATAGGAGTCCTTTATGAATTATGGCTATGTGAATGAATACGTAGTTCCTCTTTTGATCCCAGGCCCTGTCTGCTCTAACTCTAACACTCAAAAGGAACCTATTTTCAGGTGGATCTGTAACCGTGGTGGGGAGCAGGGTGCGTGGGACTAGCCACCTGAGATAATGACAGTCATTTGGTACTGGTCACCCCCTCCTTCCTTGCCACTGGGCTCCTCATTCAAACCCTCCCCACAGGGACCATACTGGTGCTCAGAAAGGAGAGAGAGGGGCTAGAGATGAAGCTCAGTTGGAAGGATGCTGCTTGCCTGGTATGCTTGAAGCCCCAGGACTGAATAAACCCAAGTGTTGTGATAAACCTGCCTGTAATCCCAGGCCTCTGGAGGCAGAGGCAGGAGGATCAAGAGTCCAAAGTCACCCTCAGCTACAGAGTGGCTTTGAAGCCAGCCTAGGCTACATAAAACCCTATCTCCAATAAATAAATAAATAAATTAATTAATTAATTAATTTAAAAAAATTTAAAAAGGCAGTCTAAACAGGTGAGCAGTTAGGTTGACAGAGCAGAGTTAGGTCCAGGCCTTTGTGCCTCAGGCTAGGTTCTTTTTTTTTGTTTGTTTGTTTGTTTTTGTTTTTCAAGACAGGGTTTCTCTGTGTAGCTTTGCGCCTTTCCTGGAACTCACTTGGTAGCCCAGGCTGGCCTTGAACTCACAGAGATCCGCCTGGCTCTGCCTCCCGAGTGCTGGGATTAAAGGCGTGCGCCACCACCGTCCGGCTCTTTTTTTTTTTTTTTTTTAAGATTTATTTATTTATTATGTATACAGCATTCTGCCTGCATGTATGTCTGCAGGCCAGAAGAGGACGCCAGATCTCATTACAGATGGTTGTGAGCCACCATGTGGTTGCTGGGGATTGAACTCAGGACCTCTAGAAGAGCAATCAGTGCTCTTAACCTCTGAGCCATCTCTCCAGCCCCCAGGCTAGGTTCTTACCCACTGTAATAGGTATAGGGACTTAGTTAGCTGTCCATCACCAGAGGCTGAGAGGGTGGATAGACAAAGCTGGGGCCAACCAGTTCGGGAGCTCTGGGCTAGCTCTAAGGTAGGGATCTTGCTCTAGGTTCACTGCATGAAAAGCCTGCTCCCTAGGGCCCTGGGCTCCTGGGTGCTTCCTTGGTGTCTGCTCCTCCATGAAGCTGCCCTTGTGACTGATCCTGTGCACCCACAACCCTAGACCCAGTCCCTCGTGAGCAATCCCTCTCTCATCGGGCCTCTTTGAAGGGAGAGTATCGTGCTGGAGTCTTTCTCTTTCGGTAAGTATGTGGCCAGGAAAAGGGAGAAAGTCGTATAGGAAAAGGGACCAGACGGGATAGCCCAATCGAAGGCTCTGGTGGGCGAGTGGCATTGTTCTTGGTGAGACTGGCACCCAAGAGAAGTGAGCCAGGAGTCTGGCAAGGACAGAGGATAAGGGGGACTTGTGGTATACAGCAGAAAGCCCTGACTTCGTCCTCCGAGCAAAGTGGAACTCCAAGAGAAGAGTGCCTGGAAGATGGCATAGGTGGGCGGGGGGCCATACCACCATCCTGAAGCTAGACAATGGTAGCCTGGCCAGTAGAAGGATTTGTAGAGAGCAGTGTTAGGCTGGAGGCCAACACAGGGTCAGGGAGTTAAAGAGGACCACGTGGTAGCCAACCAGTCCCTTTCTGTTCCCTTGACTGTAGCCCCAAGGAATGAGACAGATGTCCAAGCAAAAATAGTTTATTTGAGGATGGAAGACCCAAATCCAGAGGAGGAGGCACCAGAGTGAGGCTGCAGTAGCGCCCTAAAGTTGGCACAGACTACCCCAAGATTTTAGGGGAGCCCAGCAATGAAGACGCCTTCTCTGGTGTCCCTCACGGCCTCCCCCACTGGAGGAAGGATTGTGCAGCTGCTAGGCGTGGTCTTCATCATAACACATTGAGGTCTTCTAAGTTTGCCCAGCAATTTTCATCGTAGTACTTGACACTGATCATAATGATTCATCTGACAAGCACACATGCCAGACTTGGACCCACCATCCAGTGGCAGGCCTTGCTCTCACAGGTGAGGCAGGCAGGGATAGGGGGTGGGTCTCTGTGAAAGTGCCTACCTCTCCAGGCAGCCCTTCTGGGAAGGCACCTCCTTTCCCTGGCCTGGCAGACATAGCACCTTTCCATTTTCCTCATGGCCATTGTCCATGGTTAGATACAGGCTAGGGCTGTCCAGGTATGGCTCATGCGCTGCCCCGGGTCTCAAAGACCTTTGCCAGGCTGGTCCCTGTGCCACAACCCCCAGCGGGTAGCCCAGGAGGCCACGAACTCACAGTTGTGGTAAAGAAACATTCCTGAAAGGGTGAGTGCGATGCCCAGGTAGCTGAGAGCGCTGAGGTGGCTGCCGAACAGGAGCCTGGACAGGATGAGGTTGCCCACAACTGTGAGGTTGCCCAGGACGTGGACGGTGAGGGCGGATGTGAGTGCCAGCAAGGAGAAGCTGGCCAGGTTGTAGATCACAGACAAGAAGCAGCTGAGCAGGACACAGGCCCAGAGGCGAGAGTCAGTGGGAGTCAGCGGTGGGGCCACTCCTGCCTCCATGACCAGAGCAGCGCCTGCCAGCAGGCAGAAACTGGGCAGAGAGGTGGCATACAGCAGAGTCACCGCGTCCAGCCTCTCTTCCTGCAGCAGGGCACCTGCAACCAGGATAGTGGCTGTCATCATCTGGGATAGAGGCAGTACCCACTGAGCCAGCCCCGTACAGTCCTGTCCTCACTCCTCATGACCCAACCAACCAGGATAGTGGCTGTCATCATCTGGGATAGAGGCAGTACCCACTGAGCCAGCCCCGTACAGTCCTGTCCTCACTCCTCATGACCCAACCTGGAAGCCAGCCCTGATGCTGAGCAGGGTTAGTGGTTCCTGTGGTGAAGTATTCACGTTCAAGTGAGGAGGAGTTAGGCCACTTGTGGACTTGTGACCTGTGCCCACTCCTCCCTTATAAGTAAAATTTCACAAAGGTGACATGTACAAAAGCCCTAATGTGGTAAATGCTCAGGAAATATAAAAAATAAAACTCATCTCTACAGCTCCAGCCGGGAAGCAGGGACTGAGCAGCAGAGGACCCAGTTCTAGCACTTACCAGCTAGAGCAGAACAGAGGTGAAGGGGCTGGGCGGGAGGGGAGTGTGCAGGGGAGGGGAGGGGAGTGAGCAGAGGAGGGGAGTGGAGTGTGCAGAGGAGGGGAGGGGAGTGAGCAGAGGAAGGGAGGGGAGTGAGCAGAGGAGGGGAGGGGAGTGAGCAGGGGAGGGGAGGGGAGTGAGCAGAGGAGGGGAGGGGAGAGAGCAGAGGAGGGGAGGGGAGAAGAAGGAGACTAGTTTGGAGTCTGATGCTGAGAGAGACATCACCCCGTCTCTTAGGACACTGGGTGGCAAAGGCCAACAAGGCAGTCATTGTTGGCCCTTGGCAGCCACTCACTGTTTGTGATTTCAAATCAGGGTGTTTGTTGCTTTCGATGTTTTGAGACAAGATCTCATGTAGCCAAGGCTGGCCATGAGCTCTCCATGTAGTTGAGGCTTGCCTTGAATTCATCCTCTTGTCCTAACACTGTGTTGTCACCCCCCACCGCCACCACTTTGAAATGCTGGGATTACAGGTGTGCACCACCACGTCTTGCTGGGTAGTCTGTGTATAATCTAAAAACAACAACAACAACAAACAACCAACTACCAGCAGTGGGGCTGGTGAAGATAAACACAGAATTCAAAGAAAACCCTTTAGGTTGACAAGGAGAGAAGGGATCCTGCTTCCGCACAGCATGGTTGACTGCCTACGTGCACACCACTGCCAACATCAAAGGCCGGCAACAGTCTGGGGCAACAGTCAGCGAGAGCCTTCTCCAGGTCTTCGTGGAGACAAGAACTGGTCCTGGTGCCCTCCTGGGCCCTGGGACCGTTGTTTCCTGACACACACTTTCCAAAGAGCCCACGGTGCTTACTCACAGCCCAGGCTTAGAACAGGAAATGGTATTTATTCCACTCTCAGTTCATTCTGCTGTTTGGGCTTGGTTCTCTAGGCAACAGTCTCTCCAGCTCAAGCCTCTCTAGAAATGAACAGATAATCGGAACGCCTCCTGCTCGTTCGCTCCAAAGTCAGTACCTGAGGAGCTGTCCAAGACTTGGGCCTTAAAGACACCCATACAGGAAGGGTCTGGTTTCGGGTGGACTTCACTCTCAGGCGTAGCCCCTGCACCTGTCCTGCATCCTGCCCAACCTCTCTGTCCCTGCAGCCTCCGAAAGGGCAGTGATGCTTAGGGCAGAAGTGACTAACTCCCCAAATATTCGCCTGTTGTGTTGTCTCCTCAGTGACCTCGCCCTTGCCAGACCGTCCCCATCACCCTCAGCTTTTCCAAAGACATTGTGTTGTTGTTTCCTTCTGGTACTCAGGACCCAGCCCAAGGCCTCCCCTCACTAAGAAAGCTCTCTACTGCTGAGCTACACAGTCCCAGCCTCTCTAAAGACATTGTTATTTAGGTCTTTTGGGGGGTGGTGTTGAGACAGGGTCTTTAACATTAAAAAAAATTACATCATGTGTATGTATGATGTGTGCATATGTATACCACACATATGCAATTTGTGTGATGCATGTATATGTGGAATATGTGGAGGTCACAGGACAACTTTCAGGAGTTGGTTCTTTCCTTACACTGTGGGTTCTGAACATCAAGCTCAGGTCATTCGTACAGCAAATGGCTTCACCCGCTAAAACACCTCACTAGTCCTGAGACAAGGGTTTCCCATGTAGCTCATGCTGGCCCAGAACACTCTGGGGTCCCAGGCTGGCCCATACTAGCCTAGCTGTGTGACACTCCTACCTCAGTTTCTAAAGTGATGGGAATACCGGCATATGCTGCCATGCCAGGCTGAAAAGGTATTTTATTTTCCTGCTTATAGACAGAGTCTGACTTTGTAGCCCCAGCTGGCGTTGAACTCTTTATCCTCCTAGGGTACTGCAATTGCAGGCCCGCACCTCCACGCCCGCTTCGAAGGCACTTTCCTGTCAGCATCTGAACAGACTTTACCCCTGCTGCGGACACACAGCAGTGACCTATTTGTAAACCCTCGCCTCTTGGCCTATTCCCACTTGGTCTCTTCCCTGGATGTGTGACACAGTCACCTCTGTCTCCTCACGGACAGCATGGGGAGGAACAGCACACACGCTCCGTGTACATACTCAGCACTGGAGCTGACCCCTATGCTCTGCTCCCGATGACTGACAGGACTCTCCCACAGCCTGTGCCTCATCCCAGGACGTCTTTCCTGCTCTGTGGCCACCGTTGTGGCTGCGCAGCTCCCTCAGCAGTCTCATGGAGCCCACACCACACCTGCGCCTACCTCGCTCTACAGCCTCTCTCTGGCCAAGTGCAGCCCTGCACTCTCTGAGGGCCCAAAGGATGAGGACCAAATAAGGTTCTGAAACACGGGTGGGCACAGATAACAACAGGCTGGGCAGGCTGGCACCTCACTCCCTGCCTGTCTGCGAATGAGGGTGGCATTGCTCCACTCCACGTAGCCCCCTGAGCCTGCAGCTGGCCAAGTGGGAGGGAAGAGGCTGCTGGCTGCCTGAGCTCTCTTTCTGGACTCCTACCCCCTGCTCTCATGGCGTCTGCTCTCAGGGAAGGAGCTAGCACGCGTGTGAAGTCTATACTCTAGTCTGAATCTGGCCCAAGAGCCTCTAGCAAAAAGAAACTTCCTCTTTTTAAAACTTCATTCCGCCAGGCGGTGGTGGTGCACGCCTTTAATCCCAGCACTCGGGAGACAGAGCCAGGCGGATCTCTGTGAGTTCAAGGCCAGCCTGGGCTACCAAGTGAGTTCCAGGAAAGGCACAAAGCTACATAGAGAAGCCCTGTCTCGAAAAACCAAAAAAAAAACAAAAAAAAAAACAAAAAACAAAACAAAACTTCATTCCAAACCCTGGATCCAGTCGACTCCCCCATCTCGGCTAGGCTCCCATTTCTGTTAGTGGAACCTCTAGCTCCTAAGTGCCCTCTCTAGCACCTGGCCTAAATCCATGCAGCCTAATCAGTTTACCAATCTGACGTCAACTGATATCAAAACCATCAATTAAAGACAACATTTGAATTTCTTCCCTATGTCAGACTCCAGGCCAAGTGCTGAGGACACAGAGATGCCCCAAAGCCGATGGATAATCAATAGCCCTGAATGCCCCGTAGCTGGCGATGCAGAGGGCACCCGATGCACTCAGTCTAAGAAGCTGAGTCGGAAGGAGGGAGCTGGCACAAGCCAAGAGGTGGCTTGATGTCAATAACATGCCACTATGAACATGCCTGAACGCCCTGATGCCTGACTAATCATAGCTCTTCCTACAGACAGGAGCTGCCCGGAGCCCGGTATGAGTACTTGGCTCTGGCAGGTGCATTGTGGGCCTGGAAGCTGGTGCCTTCTCTGCTTGATGTCCCTCCCTGCCCAGGAAGGCCCTACAGGGTCGGGTTTCCCTGAGCCAACTCAAGGCCCAGCTCAGGCCTCAGCTCATGTAACCTGAGGGCTAAAATAGACTGGGCTTTCACACTGCCCGTGGCCTGGGAAGATGGGGACAGGACCTTTGGGTCCCAGGTGAAGATGCCAGGCAGGGCCAAGTCCTCCCTTCACCGTCCCTCAGCTGGAGGCTGCCCCACCCATACCTCAGCACCCTTGGGAACCCCTTACTTTCCACCCTCGACTCTCCTGCTTCTTCCCGTGTTAAGGCGGAGAGGGTAGGGCTATGACTCAAATGCCCCTCCACTGCTCAGACAGGAAGTCAGCCTCCACCCCAGGCATACTGGAACTGGGCGGGGAATTATACCTGACTTCTGCTCTGAGTCCTGCCGCCCACTCCCAACAGAGCCAGCATCCAGTCACACAGACCGGACTTGGGAGTCCTTGGGAACCATGTGACCCTGGGCCAATCATAAGCCACTTCGGCAGCAGTTGAGAGGCTGAGACATGAGGACCACAAATTCGAGGCCCGCCTGGGCTTCACAACAGGACAGCCTCCCCTTCCCACCCCACCCCCATAAAATACTCTCTTATCAACACTATCACCTTCAACCTGATGGGAAATGGAAATGGCTGTGACAGCTGCTGATCAACACAAGGCAGCTTGAGGGCTGTCACTGTGGCTCCCAGTAAAGGCTTCCCTGGCTTGGATAAACCCGGGTTCCCAATCAGCTCCTGGCCTGACTGCTTTCCCTTTTCTTCCCTAGTTCACACTTCCTGGCCTTCTGGGTTCATAATCTTAGGATGGCATGGAGTCTGAAGGCCATGTCCAAATATTGCCTCTGCTGATTACTGGCACAAGGCCCAGGCTGAGACTCCACACCTGTCAAAAGGGGCTACAGTACCTGACTGACTGTAGGAGAGGCCATAGGAGGATCCAGTGGGACAAAAGGCTTCTCCAGTTATAGAACACATTTCACCAACTACTGTTATTAACTAAGCCTCTGAGGCTTAAGTTTGAGGCCTGAACTCCCTGAATTCTCCGAGCCTTATCTGCAAAAGGGGATCACTGCCACCCCCTTCACAAGAACATCCCAGCCACACACCCCACCTCCTCAAATGGAGACCAGGCACTCACTCTGTTGAACGGACTTGAAGCCTCGGAGACAGGTGGCCACTAGCAAGAAGCCACAGCCAGCTGGGGGTGCCCGGAGCTCTCCAGCCAGGCTGCATGCAGCTCCCAGGCAGAGCGGGCCCATGGCAGCAAACTGCAGGGGATGGTGTCTTCGGCCAAGTAACAGGGCAGACAAGGCCAGTGTGAACAGTGGTGTGGTAGTGGTGGCCAGCTGTGCTAGGTCCAAGGGTACAGTGCTCAGGCCCACGTTGCCGCAGGCCATGGAGGTACCAAAGGTGAGGCTGAGTAGCAGCACTCTGCCTTGGGTGCTGCGGGGCATGGGCCGCCGAGCCCCCCAGTGGCATGCCAGGGCCGCTGCCAGCATATGCAGTGCTGAGAGTAGCAGGGGCCGTCCGAAGCCATGCACTGTGAAGATCCACTTGTTGAGGCTTGACATGCTGGCTCCTGCCAACAGCCACGCCAGGGCGGCCACAACCACTCTGGCCCGAGCAGGCTGCCCAAGGATCTGAGGGTTGTCAGGAGGCCACTTGGGGCAGCCATGCTCCCGGGCACTTCCAGCCACAGCCACTGCTTCGGCTGAGGTCATCCTGCCTTCATGGCGCTCCAGTGGGCAGCGGCACATCCGCACCAGTGGGGCTGCGGCAGGAGGCAGGCTTTCCAGGGACTCGCTGGGCCAGGTCCTGATTCCTCGGACAAGAGAGGGCACCGCTTCAAGTGCTAGACCCGAGTCAGCTGATTATTCTAACTTCCTCAGGGCAGAAGAGAGGTCGTGGCCGCTGAGATGCCGGACCGCCTGGTACCCACACAGGTCTGGTAAACCTTGGCACCTCTCGCACCTCCTCCACGCCCCGTGCTCACGCGATGCTCTTACACGGAATCCTCTTGGCTTTTTTCCTCTTCGGTCCCCAGACCGTCAGGATGAAGACACTGACTCCGACCTCCTGCGTATTTGGTGCTCAGGCCGTGACCAGACAGGGCAGGGGCGATCGCGCTCGGAGCGTGGGAGCGACGGTCGCAGCAGCCGCTCCCCCAGTCCCCCTCGCCACTGACAGCGCGGGGAATAGAGGCGGACAGGCCGGCAGGCACGGATCTGTGAGCACGGCCTGGTTGCAGCTGCTCTGGCGGCACTGGCTGCTCTGGCTGCTCTGCGGCTCGGCTCCCGCGGTGGATCTGGCAGCGTCCAGCACCGGGTTCCAGTCCGGCCCTGCGCGCCAGCGCTGCTCCGCGCTGCTCCGCGCTCCCGACCCCGCCCTCCCCGCGGCTACCGAAGCAGCGCTCCACCCGGAAAGTTGGGCTCAGCGCGGGCCCCGCCCCACGAGGCCCCGCCCCGGAGCCTGGAGGACGTCTAGCTCCTCCCACAGCCTTTGCACCTCCTAGCTCGGCTTGCGCAGCCGCGAGCAGAGTCCCTTAGTGGGGAGTGTCGGCTGTACCCGCCACAAGCGGGAGTCTGGGCGTCTCCAGCACCAAGGGCCTCCCTTAAAGACCAGTATCCAGCGCTGGAAACCCTGGGGTATCCTGCAGAGCTGTCCCAAAGCTGTAGTAAAGAAGCAGGGCGTTGAAGAGGAACCACCTGATCCTAGACCACAAATGTCTCCTGAGACCTTGGAATTCAGCGGAGCTGGACCACGTGGTCCCTTAAGACTGCCTCATCTTGTTCCCCCTCCATTCCCCACCAAGTCTTTTCTCCCCTGCCAGGCCAGGGCGGCGTCCCCTCTGGGCCAGCAGAAGGGGAAATGAATCACCAGGGCTAACCACAGCTGTGAGAAGCAGAGTACCAAGGGCAGGCATCCATCCCGGGCTAGCCGACCCCCTGTGCTGCTCCCTGGGTACTCCTAGGTGACTCACAGTTGGATTTCCTGGGGCCCACACAACAGAGTCCTGGGCCGAGAGGCAGAGCAGCTGCCACTAAGACCTTGCTCCTGGATGGTTCTCGGATTTCCCATCAGAAAAAGAGATGGTCTCTGAATTCAGGATAGGGTAAGCAGCTCACCCCAGAAGCCGATTCCAAGTCCAGCTTGTTCCAGGTGATCAAGAATCAAGGTCATCCTGGAACCTAGCTTCTTTCCAGTCATTGGATTTCTGGGGAAGCTCCCGCTCACCTGGACAGGCACCACCTGGCTCTGTCATCTGACTAACAAGTCCTGGATGACAACCTGCCTAGAAAAACAAGATCACAAAGCGGGACTGTGTCGCTTGGCCAGCAGCACCCTCTGGTGGTCATAACTCTGCATGGCCGTAAGTGTTCCAAATCCCTTCACAACCATCAAAGGTGAAAATAAGCCAGTCCCACGGGAGACCTGAATCAGACCTCTGTTCCGGATGAACCAGGAATCTACACTGTCACACTTGTCTCTGATGAGTCTGATTCCCGTGGGAGCGGTAGATCGCTGCTCAGTAGCCCAAGTTGAAGGAGGACAGGGATTGTAGATACGGGACTTCCAGGCAAAGGACCAAAATCTGGGGCGTTTAGATAGTTTCTCCAAGAAGAGTCATGGGAGGGAAACTGAATCAGACACACACACACACACACACACACACACACACACACACACACACACACACACACACACTTTTTTTTTTAAAGAGAAGGAATCTGGGCTTCCTGTGAGCTATATTCCTCTGGGATTTTTAAATTCATTATCCACTAAGCTTCTTTCAATTAAAAAGTACTACTTCCAGCCGGATGGCGGTGCCTCATGCCTTTAATCCCAGCACTCGGGAGGCAGAGCCAGGCGGATCTCTGTGAGTTCCAGGCCAGCCTGGTCTGCAGAGCAAGATCCAGGACAGGCTCTAAAACTACATGGAGAAACCCTGTCTTGAAAAACCAAAAGAAAAAAAAAGTACTACTTTCAGTTTTAAAATTTTTATTTATTGTTGTGGATAATCTTTTTGTTCACTGTAAAGATGTGTCTCTGCCTAGGGCACCTTCTGATTGGTTTAGTAAAAAGCTGAATGGCCAATAGCTAGGCAGGAGAGAATAGGTGGGACTTCTGAGAGGAGGAATCTAGGCCCAAGGATTTTACTAGCGGACTCTAAGCAAGTCGGACTGCCATATTGAGGGAAGGTAAAGAGCCACTTGGCAAAAAATAGATTAGGAAATATGGGTTAGCTAGGCGGTGGTGGCGCACACCTTTAATCCCAGCACCTGGGAGGCAGAGCCAAGTGGATCTCTGTGAGTTCGAGGCCAGCCTGGTCTACAGAGTGAGTTCCAGGACAGCTAGGACTGTTACACAGAGACCCTGTCTCAAAAAAAAAAAAAAAAAATCTAGTTGGAAACAAGCCTAAGCTAAAAGCCAAGCTTTCATAATTAATAAGCAGTTTCTGTGTTGCTATTTGGTGGTCCCATTGAGAAAGGACTACACCAGTTTATTATTTGTGGTGTGTGCGTGTGCGGGAGTACTGAGATTACAAGCATGTGTCACTGCCCACTTAACCTGTCTCACTGCACAGACAGCGGGACTCTAGGTATTTGCATGAGGGAGAATAGAGGGCCAGGAAACCCAGAATCAAGGAGCGCATCCCTGGAGGGCTCTTTCACATTCTTGGGGTCCACTCAAAATCTCAAAGCAGCCTGCACTTCACACAGCGCCGTCAAATCTGACCCCTGCTGTTTGAGGGGCCCAACAGCTCTTCTGTGAAGCAGGTGGTGTAGAAAACATTTCTGAGGGAGGCTGGAGAGGAAAAAGGAACCCATCCCTAGTGACTGGGCTGCAGATGTTGCGGTCTGAGCTTTTTTTCTTATGGCTTCAACCCTGACTGGGTCATTTCTACACCAGGGCTCTAGTATCCTGTATGTGACCTATGAGGAAACCACAGTCACAAACACACCATGAACCAGAGCACCACCCCACAGTTTTGAATCAGAAGTAGATGGCACACAGGCTGGTCCCTCTGGATGGAAAGGGGGCCTTTTTTTTTTTTTTTTTTTTTTTTTTTTTTTTTTTTTTTTGAGCTCATGGTGAGACCCTGCACAGAATATGACTGTCTTCCCATCCCTGGCTTCTCTGGGTCCCTGCTGAGTGTGCCAGACTAGACACCTGCTTGAGGACATAAACTCAGAAAGAGGGACCTGGGAGCTGAAATTGGAAGTGGCAGCAGTTGTGGTTGGTCACACCCAGAAGAGGAAGAGGTACAGAGCCCTCAGTGGAGGTGAGGCGGGCAAGTCCCAACTTCAGGTTTTTGATTGCCCTTGGCTATCTTCAGATTGGTGGGTGGGAATCTTTGGGGCAAATATAGCTTTGTGGGGTTGGGGATTTAGCTCAGAGGTAGAGCACTAGCCTAGAAAGTGCAAGGCCCTGGGTTTGGTCCTCAGCTCCAAATGTGTGTGTGTGTGTGTGTGTGTGTGTGTGTACCTTTGTTTAAGTTTTTTTTTTTTTTTGACAGAATGATAGCCCAGGCTGGCCTCAAATTCCTCATGCAGATGTGAGGGACCTTAAATTCCCGATGCTTCTGTCTCCCAAGCACTCAGATGTCAGGTGTGCTCCCCCAAGCCCGACTTTATATGGTGCTAAACTCGGGGCTTTGCGCATGCTCGGCAGGCACTGTAACAAGGGAGCAATGTCCCCAGCCCATCAAGTCCCCTTCAGTTCTTGTTTCATGCAGTTCTGGGATGCAGTCCTCTCTGTTGAGGGCTGGGCTTACAGGTGTGCACCGCCAAGGGAGATTTCCTTTTAAACAAGATGCTTTGGTGTGACTGTCTGTGTCCCCCAAAATCCATGTGCTTAAATCTAACCCCAAAGCGATGGTATTGGAAGGTGACTGGGAGGTAATTAGTTCTTCAAAGTCAGGTATGGTGGGGACACACTGGTAATCCCAGGAGGCTGAGACATGAGGAATGTGAGTTCAAAGCCAGCCTAGGCTACATGCGGAAGGCTTTGTGCAAGCTAGGCAAGTGCTCTACTACTCAGCTACTGCCCAGTCCACAGCAAATTATCTTCGGTCCATCAGGGTCAGTAGCCACATCTGTCTCTGAAGTCGTATCTCCTGCCTGACAGTGCCTCCTACAGGATCACTTCCCAGCTGTGACCTTGGGTGAGTCACTTTGACTTTTTTTTTTTAACCACTGGTTCCCTCATCTCTACAGTGAGATGAAAATACTGTACAATATTCAGAAAGGTGTACAGCTCTGTTTGTGCCAATTCACTGCCTGGCACATGGGAACGTAGTCGAACATCCTGCTGGAGTCCCCAGACATCTCTGCTCCTCACCCCCAGGCAGTGACCATGAGACACCAGAACACTGCAGCCATGCAAAGGGAAATCAAGGCTTTAATTATGTTGGAAGGCCCTGCTGAGGCCTGGCCAGCAGCTGCCTCCTGACCAGCTCTGGGAATACCACCCTGACAAAGAAGAGTGAGGCTGGGGGGTCAGAACCACAGCCCCTGGGCCGTGGAGGTTTCCTTGCAGAACTCCAGTCCCAGAGCAGTGGTACTCACAACACCCACAGCCAGCAGACTTATGTGGAGGAGGTCAAGGGCAGCCTGTTCTTTAGATCACATGAAAGGCCCCTGGAGTCAGGAAGGCCAGACTTAAAGAAGTAGCCTCCTTAGGAGAGGTTTGTTCCTTCCTGTTCCCAGGTAGGCAGTGGCTTAGGATCCTCTTTGCTGAGGTAGCAGAGGTGGTCTGGGGTACATTGCTCCAAGTGCACTTGAGGTGGCAGTGGGGGTCCGAGGACATCAGGGGGGAGCCCAAGGCTACCAGCTAACTAGCCGAAGCTCAATGGTTTCCCCGTCCTGGGGTCTGTAGTCAGCAATGCCTGCAGAAACCAATGGAAGAAAGGGGGTTAGCAAGGCAATGTCCCACCCCCAACCACATCATGTGACCACTACCCTGAAGCCACATCTGTAAGACCTACTCAGGGTTTGGTAGGAAACTGGGAGCTGTGCGGAGCCAACTGGAGACCCTGATCCAGCCTTGGCAGGATCCCTCAGGCTACAGGTTCATACAGCAGAGAGAGCGCCCCAGTGGGTAGACATGGGACTAACAAGCTCCTACAGCAGAGAGAGAGCGCCCCCAGTAGGTAGACATAGTACTAACAGGCTCATACAGCAGAGAGAGCGCCCCCAGTGGGTAGATGTGGGACTAACAGCTGGATAAGAGCATGAAAGAAACGGGGGCAGCCCGTCCTTGGCAAGGGTCACTATCTTCAAAATAGAGTTGTCAGACAGAGGAACTGTCTTGGTGTGGTCCAGGGAGTGTCATTAATGAAATGTCCCAGAAGTGACCTTTCAGTCTAGCAGACACCTGGCTTCAAGTCCCATCTCTGTCACTCACTAGCATAGTGAACACCATATTTTCACTGGAGAAAATGGGAGGATAATAAAATCGGCATCCAGGCTGGGTGTGGCTCAGTGGAAGGCCTGAGGCCCAAGTTCATTCCTAGCGCCATAAAATTAACAACTTAGAAATAATATCAATAAACCTGGAGGAATTAGAAGGATCCCTTGAGCCGGGCGGTGGTGGCGCACGCCTTTAATCCCAGCACTCGGGAGGCAGAGCCAGGCGGATCTCTGTGAGTTCGAGGCCAGCCTGGGCTACCAAGTGAGTCCCAGGAAAGGCGCAAAGCTACACAGAGAAACCCTGTCTCGAAAAACCAAAAAAAAAAAGGATCCCTTGAGAACCCAGGTGTCCAGAGACAGTTCCATTTGCTGACTCATTTTTATTTGGTTGAGACAGGGCCTGGCTATATAGACCAGGCTAGCCTCAAACTCACAGCAATCTTCCTGCACCACCAAGGGAGATTTTCTTTTAAACAAGATGCTTTGGTATGACTGTCTGTGTCCCCCAAAATCCCCGTGCTGAAATCTAACCCCAAAGTGATGGTTTTAAAAGGTGACTGGTTGGTGATTAGGTCAAGAAGTGGAGCCTTCAAAGCCAGGTATGGTGAGAACACACTGTTAATCCCAGGAGGCTGAGACATGAAGATTGTGAGTTCAAGACCAGCTTAGGCTACATGCTAAAAAAATTAACTTAAAAAAAGAAAAGAAAAGAAAGAAAAGCATGTAAATGTGTCATTAGTGATTTACATTGGGATTTTACATCCTTGAGTGATAATATCTGAGATATAGTGAGCTAAGATATATTATGTAATATTAGTTTTACCAACTAGAAAAAAATTTACACATATATCTGACATTTTATATCAGTTGGATAGTGTTGACATAATATGATTCCATTTTTAAATGAAAATAAGCATTGTACGTATTTCTTGTAGATATAAGAAAATCTATCAAAAGTTAAAAGACTTGAGCTGGAGCGATGTCTCTGTGGTTAAGAGCATTGCTTGCCCCAGCGCCACTTTGAGATCTTTGGCAGCAATTAACTCTGCAGCTCACACACGATTGAGCCTGTATGATAATGAGTATTCAGAGACGAGTAATACCTGGGGGGCGCTCACCAACCTAAGACAGAGTGCCTGTGTGGCCTGGGCAGGTGTCTCCATGACAGGTAAGGTGACCTGCTGACGTCCCATGCAACCTAAGTCAGAAGCTCATTTTTTAGTAAAAGGGGGACCTGAAGGGTCCTGGCCCCTGTTTTGGGTAACTGTTGCCTTGCTTGCTGACCTTGACCTTGATATCCTCCCTATGCTAATTCCCTGCCAGGTTCCACCCTCCTGAACGCTTAAGGGAAGTTCCTTGTCTGTGTATCCTGCATAATGGGCGTTAACAGCTTAGATGCAAGATTGTAAAACATCGGTAGCAAACTTCTGCCCTCCGGGGTTCTCCCATTGTGCTGTAAGCCTGTATTTAAGACCTCTTCCCTCCTTCAATAAACAGCATTCAGCATTAAATAAAAAATAAATAAATAAATAAATAATTTTTTAAAAAAGGAAAAAAAAAAAGAGCATTGCTTGCTCTTCCAGAGGACCTGAGTTCAGTTCCCAGCACCCACATCAGGCAGCTCACAACCACCAAGGATCCAACCCTGCACTCATGTGCACCAACCCAACCCACCCCACACACATACACACTCACATTCACACATGCACACATATATACATAATCAAAATTAAACTTTTAAAAAATCTCTTTTAAAGTGTAGGATTTAATTTCTAGGTAGTGAAATATAGACTTTTATTCGTTCTTGTTTCTTGGACTCTCCAAACTACTTCCATAAAAATTCTAAGAATTCAATGAAATATTTTGGATCCAACTTTGAGCATGAGTTGCCCCCTTTGGATGGGTTTCTGAAGCTGTGGCCCAGGAGGGCTGAGGGGAAAGGCTGGGCTGGGTGGCTGCAGCCTCACTTTCCTGTGGTCAGGACTGGGCTAGGAGGTATCCAGGGCAGCAGCAGGCCACCAGACTTACCTTGCAGCAGGGGGGTGTCAGGGTCTCGGAGGAGCTGCCAGAATTCTCGATCCCCAACTTCTTTTCCCAGTACAGATGTCAGGTAGGGGCCTGACAAGGAGGTTTGTGTCCCATACCTAGAAAACAGAGAAGTAAAGAGAGGAACTAGTGCTATCCCCAAGGAAGAAAATGGGGTCTCACCCACACCAACAGAAGCCTGCCTCCCCTCAGGGCCACCGTTTTCCTAACCCTTCTGTGCTGGTTAGTTTGAATCAACTTGAAACAAGGGAGAGAGACACCTGGCCAGAGGAAGTTGAGAGATTGCTTCCATCAGATTGGCCAGTGGGCATGTCCTTGGGGCATTGTCTTGACTGATGATTGACACTGGGTGTCACCCCCACAACACACCCACACACCCCCTACCCAAGTGCAGGCAATTCTGGGTTCCTGTCTCTAGGTTCCTGCCTTGACTTTCTCAATGATGGTCTGTAGTCTATAAGTTATACAAACCCTCTCCACCTCCAAATTGCTTTTGACTGTGGGGTTTTTCACAGCAATGGAAAGCTAACCAGGACAGCTTCCTAGGCCGTCTCACTGCAGGTCATGGCTCTCCCCTCTACTCCTTCTCTACTGCTCCACTGATGCTGCCCACCCAGGTGTTAGCCTCCATCATCCCTCAGGAGGTACTCAACTCTTGGTGTGTGGGTGTGGGTGTTTGGGGCTGATGGAGTTGAGAAGGAACCAGAGTGTGAGGGCAGAGCTCAGAGATGTGAGGACAGAGGCACTGGGTCTCACTACAGTCTCCTCACTTGGTAGCATTCCCTTCTTTGGAGGCCCAGGCCGCCTACTCTGCTGTCGGATTCTGCTCTCTACTCTGACCGTTTCTGAAGAGAACTGGAGTTAGATTCAAGAACCTGGCACCTATAGGTGCTTTTCTCACTCACCCAACAGCCTTCTCTGAACCTCTTGCCTCCAACTTCACATTCCTCCAACCCTCCTAGACACCACCAGCACTCCATGGATCGTGCGTTCTGTCCCTCCAAAGGGCTCATCAGCAGTTTCCATCTTAGACAGGGAGGGATTGCCTCCGTTTCAAGAAATATAAGCCAGCCAAGTTTGGTGGCTCTGGCCTGTCATCCAAGCTACTTGGAAGGTTGAGGCAAGAGCACTGAGAATTCAAGGCCTGTCTGGACTACAGAACAAGGCCAACCTGGGCAAATTATAAAACCCTGTCTCAAATTTTAAAACACAATAAAACAACAAAATACCTCTGTCTCAGTCACATTTTTTTTTAAATGTAGGGACCAGAGATGTAGCTCAGTTGGCCAAGAGCTTATCTAGCATGTATGAAGCCCTTGGTTTGATTCCCATCACTCATAAACTGACTGGGTAGCACACATCCCTAATCTCAGCACTTGGGAAGTGGAGGAAGAGGGGCAGACGGTTGAGCTCACCCTCAGCTACACAGCAAGTTCAAGGGGAAACATTTAAAAGTCAGAAAGAGAGGGCTCAGGGTGTGGCTTCGTGGTAGACACATGCCCACCATCTGGCAGATTTGCTTTGTTTTTTATATGTGATTTTTCCCTTTTTAATTTGCAAAGTTGCTTAGGATTTATAACTGTCTAGAGATATTTTAATCCCAGTACCCAGAAGGCAGAAGCAGGAGGATCTTTGTGAGTTCAAGTCTAGACAGTAAGTGTAAGCCTAACCAGGAGTACATAATGAGACTCTGTCTAAGAGAGAGAGAGAAAGAGGGAGAGAGAGAGAGAGAGAGAGAGAGAGAGAGAGAGAGAGAGAGAGAGAGAGAGGTCTTTTGTCATAGCAATAAGATTTGTGGCTAGCCAGACCTTGTTTCCAAATGAAAAGTAAAACTATGGTGGTTCAGTAGTAGAGCTCTTGTTTCTGCAGGTTGAAGGCTCTAGATTCAATCCTCCCTGGGGATGTGGGGGGGATATACCACT
Organism: Peromyscus californicus insignis; assembly: GCF_007827085.1. Taxonomy (NCBI): domain Eukaryota; kingdom Metazoa; phylum Chordata; class Mammalia; order Rodentia; family Cricetidae; genus Peromyscus; species Peromyscus californicus. Next base: position 7,081,892 of record NW_026294424.1, read on the forward strand.
CAGCCTGGGAAGGGGGTGCATTTTGGTCCTTTTAAAGACAGTAGTATTGTCAGGCACATGCCTTTAATCCCAGAACTCAGGAGGCAGAGGCAGGTAGATCTCTGAGTTTGAGGCCAGCTTGGTCTACAGAGTGAGTCCCAAGACAATCAGGGCTACACAGAGAAACCCTGTCTTGGAAAAACCAACCAACCAACCAACCAACCAACCAAATAAATAAATAAATAAATGGCAGTGGTATTTATACAGCTCTGGTCTGAGAGTTCCTGGCCCAAATGACCAAACAGTCCTCACTGTCAACCCTCCCTGGAACTCTTGCTGGGACCAGAAAGTAGGGATTCCTGCCGGGCGGTGATGGTGCACACCTTTAATCCCAGCACTCGGGAGGCAGAGCCAGGCAGATCTCTATGAGTTCGAGGCCAGCCTGGTCTACAGAGCGAGATCCAGGACAGGCACCAAAACTACACAGAGAAGAAACCTTGTCTCGAAAAATCAAAAAAAAAAAAAAAAAAAAAAAAAAAAAAAAAAAAAAAAAGAAAGAAATTAAGTAGGGATTCCTCAAGATGAGGCAAGAATCCAGGAGAGAGAGCAGGCTGGCAGAACTCAATTTCTGTGAGCCAGAGTTCCCCTGGTGAGTCCTGTCCACCTCCAGGTATGGCCAGGGTCCAGGAAGGAGCAGCAATTAAGATATGCTCATTCCCAGGCTCATCAGATCTCAAGGGACAAAAGCGTGTTGCCTGTCTTCTCAGGGTTATTAATGGCAAGAGTTCATCTTGGTGATTTGATACTACTAATCTTCCTGGCGTCCTCACTGCATGCTAGGCGTTAGACCTACACAAAGCATGTCCACCAATAACCGTGGGCTCCTCGCACTGGCCCTGAGAGGCTGTCTCATGCCCTCATTGAATAACTGTCCAGGCTCACTAGCTGGGGCGGGGGTGGGGGTAGAAGCACTGGAATTCCTAGGCTGGGTCTCGGCTTCTAGAGCTAGCTCTCTTGATGACCGTGGTTGTCCATAGCTCCCACCACAGGCTAAACACCACAGGTCCAAACACAGACCAGAACGGAGTGCAAAAGGTAGAAGCAGGTTAAAAATGGTGGCGCACGCCTTTAATCCCAGTGGTCGGGAGGCAGAGGCAGGTGGATCTCTGTGAGTTCGAGGTCAGCCCGGTCTACAGAGTGAGTTCCAGGACAGCTAAGGCTCCAGAGAAACCCTGTCTCAAAAAATAAAAAACAAAACAAAAAGAATAATAAATCATTTGGGGGGCTGGAGAGATGACTCAGCAATTAAGAGCACTGGCTGCTCTTCCAGAGGACCTGAGTTCAATTCCCAGCCAGTAGCTCACAACCATCTGTAATGAGATCTGGCGCCCTCTTCTGGTCTGCAGCATACATGCAGACAGAATACTGTATACAAAATAAATCTTTTTTTAAAAAAAAGGTGGAAGCAGAAATTGAGCCAGAATGTCCCCCAAGAAATGTGTCTGCTCCCCATCCTTCCCATGATACCATTTCAAGCATGGAGGTCTGAGGGGGGTGAAGGCCAGGAATGGAATGGGAGTCTCACGTGAATCCTCCTGTGTTTTGAGCCATCTTCAGGACATCTTCCAGGGAGGACCCAGCAAGGATTAAAACTGTTTGTTTGTATGGTGGCAGGACACTGGAGACCTTCAGCGTGACACTGATGACCTCTGGGATATGGGCTGGTGAAGGGCCCTCGACAGCGGGTTCCAACATGACTATGCCAGGGAGGAAGGGAAAGTAGCTGCCATGAGGATGGGGGGCCTGGATATGACTTCTTTCTTCCCCCATTGTAGCTCAGTCAATGCCACGAACACCTGCCCAGTTGAAACCTGGCTCTTACCCCAGCCCCCTTGGCCCTCAGCCTCCACAGCCTCCCACAGCCCAAGACTGAGGCCCTTGCTGGTGTCTCTGCTTCTTGCCGCCCACCCACCTGCTACACTGCACCTCAGAGGACGCTACATTTGTTCACGTCACTTCCTGGTTATCTCTCATGGACTCATCTTCTTTCTACGAATTTATCTCCTACTCCTGCTCACTCCCCCAGACCCACGCTTTTCCAAGATGATGCCCCTAACCCTGCATTATTGGTTTGTGCGTTTGCTTTTGCCTTCTCCGATGATGTGCTCTCTCCCCCCAACTTCTCTGGCAAATCCCACTCACTACTTCAGGTTCTTCACCAAAATGGTGCCCAAAGGATTCAGCGCTGGGAATTAAGGCTCCTTAGGTATCAAAATTAACCAAACGTGTCTCTCTCTACTCATTCATTCACGTATCTGTGATGATCCATCAAATAGTCAACCTGACTGGATCTAGAATCAACTGAAATGCAAGTCTCTGGGTATTCCTCGGACAGAGTTTTCCTGATTGGATTATTCATAACAGGGAAGACCTCTGTGAATGCGGGCGGCACCTTCTGCTGGCGGCCCAGACGAGGGGTACGAAGGGAGCAGCTTTCTGGTCGCTTCCTGTCGCTCCTACTGTCAAGTTCATCTGTCCTGTTACTACAGCGTTCCTTTGCTGATACTAGAACCCGCTTCTTCAGACTCCCAATGTAGACGGGAGACCAGCAGCTCTCCAGAATCCTTCAAGCCTTCGGCACCATGCTGGAACTGCTGAGATATCCAGCCTCATGGACTCGCTCTGTAGACCAGGCTGGCCTCGAACTCACAGAGATCCGCCTGGCTCTGCCTCCTGAGTTCTGGGATTAAAGGCGTGCACCACCACCGCCCGGCAGGAATCCCTTCTGGGATTCTCATCCTCTCCAGAATGAGATAGTCACTGTTGGACTAGCTGGACCATATAGTGTATGTCAATTTAAGAAATCATTCTATAAATTTTGCTCCTTTAGAGAATCTTGGCTAATACACTTCTCCATCCCTTCCCTCAAACATTTCCATGGTGGGTATCACACAGTGGGCACCACTTGGAGTGCTTATTTGCTGTTTCCACACCATGAGCATCAAAAGATTGGCCTCATTTTAGCTGCCATGTCCTATGCAGACCCATACACTCATGTTGGCTCAGCAAAGCATCACTGGGACCCACAGATAGCAGATTACTCAGGAAACAGAAAGGGCTCAGCTACCTCTGGGCGCCTGGCAGTCTGGAAAGATAAGATCCAGGTAGGTCTTGTGGTTCAGGACCGGTAGCAGCTGGGAAATCATCAGAGGATTCTGGAAGGCCCCACCCTGTATGCTGGCCTGCAGAGATGCCCTTGCCTTGAGGCATGCTGTGCCCAGTCCTACCCCAGACGCAGGGGAGGCCATCAGAAACTGTGGGGAAGAGAAGGAGGATGTAGGTCAATCACTGGGGAGGAGCCAGGTCTTCCAGCCGCTCACCAGCCCTCCCTCCATTGACTTGCTGAGTGGTCATGGCTCCAGGGTCTCTTTCCTACCTGTAGTGCCAGTGGGGTGCTGTAGATGTTCCCAAAGTTGCCCTCAGGGGTCTGGGCCTTCAGGATCTTCTCTCGAATTGTCTCAATGGCCATGGTGATTCGTGGTCTTAGATCAGGGTTGAAAATGAACCGATCCAAACAGATGAAGGCCAAGCCTGCCATGGCTTCTGTGTCTAGGGAGATAAGGCCTAGGATGAACTGCATAGCTTGATGGGACCAGGCTAGGTAGTTTTGGGGTTCAGGATCACCTGGGGTACCAATTAGGACTCCCCAATCCAAACATTGAACATATTGAGCTCCAGGAAACCTCTCAGGCCTAGACAAACTGATTTGGTCACTGAGTGTCCTGAGAGCAGATTGAAGAAGAAAGTCCCAAGAGGATGGATCCTACAGTACCTGCTCCCAAACCAGGATGCACATTGGGATCACAGAGGGAGCTTTATTTTATTGATTAATTAATTCCTATTGTTTTTGTAGTGTTGGGTATTGGATTTAGGTCCCCAGGCATGCCTGGTGCTGGGTCACTGGGCTACATCTCCTGCCCCTCAGAGAATGTGGCACTAACAGCTGCCTGATCTACCTCCGGGCAGTCTGATTTAATTGATAGGAGGAGCAGCCAGGGCCTGGGAATGTTTAAGTTCTCCTCCTTGCTATAGGTAATGTGTCCACCGTGTTCCTCTACGAGCCTTTGAGACAGTTCAGTCCTGCTACTGACAGAGGCCCTGGTGCCCTTTTCTCTCTGGGCAATCATCTACCAAACACCACCACCCCCCTCTATCGTACCCTCCCTAAAAGAGGCCCTACTCGGTCACTCATGGAAGCCCAGGCCTAGCAGAGACCTTGAATCATGACGATGAAACATGGATGTGGTGGCCCAAGGTCACACAACAAGGAATCAGATCAGAATCCAGGTATCAGGCTCCCCGGGCTGTATGGTGCCAAGAGCACCCAGTGTGTGCTAAGACCTCTGTTTGTAATGCACGCTTTATGGAGCTGCTGCTGGGAGGTCATTTTTATAGGAAAAGCCTGAATGACAGGATGGGGATGAACATGTGATGGAACTGGGGTCAGCATCCAAGGCCAGTTTCAAAGCTGGCTCTCAGCCTCTACCGTTTCACTTCTAAGGCATCTGAGAAGGAGATTTCCAAGGAAAGGTGAGCACAGCAGTGGGTCATAGAGGCCTTCCCTGGGGTTGGCGGGAGGCTAGGCTAGGTCCACTCACCCACAGAGAGGTGGCCTTGGCGGATGTGGTGGTCGTGTTCAATAGCATACAGGAGCTTGCCCACCACGCTGTCATGGACCCGCTTCTGGTGGACACACAGTGCCAGGATGCTGAGGCTGTACTGGTAATAGCTGGTATGGGGGTGACCTTCATGATTGTGCCCTGAGATTAGAAGGGCAAGGAGTAAAGAGACATGTCAGGCTTGAGGGCTTCCCTTTTAGCCTCTTCCCAGCAAGAAGCCCTGTGGCTCATGGGACCCCGTGGTCTGTATGCTCCAACACATTCCATGGAGACCATGGCATCTGACACTCCTTCAGTGCCCAGCTGAGGTCTCAGTGTAGGCCAGGTTCTGTGCTTGGAGGTCAGAGTAGATGACAGCCCAAGACATGCTCATGAGACAGCATACTTGTAACAGAAATGTGGCCCAAGGTCCCTGGAGCCACCTAACAGAAATTTTCAAATAGCTGGGAAATTGAGACAGGATTCTTCACAGAAGTAACTCTGGAGTGGATGGAAGTGAGCACAGAACTAGGAAGGATCTAGAAGGGGGATGGAGGAGTACACATGAATATCCAAATTTGTGAGGAAAGATCACTGTGGTGGGAGCACACAGAGCAGTAACCAAACCAATGCCTAGAAAGTGTAAGAGGCAAGCCAAGCTGGGACTGGGGGCTGTGAATGGAAGAGCGAGGGGCCTCTGCAGGGCTTAAGCTGCATGAAGAATAGGTTTATATTGAAAAGCCTTGCTTTAGCTCTTGGAATTAGGTCCGAGTCAGGAGGCCGGAAAGTTGACAGAGAGGCTAAGGGGTAAGTGGAAAGGAGGCTGGACAGGTGTCCCAGAGGTGGACAACAGGTCAGTCTTGGTGACTGAGCATCCCAGCAGATTGTTTCTGGGGTCAGGCATGGCAACTAGATCCAGCCTGAGCCTCTAGGTCAGTGGTTCTCAACCTGTGGGTCACAACCCCTTTGTGGCTTGGATGATCTTTTCACAGGGGTTGCCTAAGACCATCAGAAAACACAGATATTTACATTATGATTCATAACTAGCAAAATGTTATGATTGGGGGGGTCACCACAACATGAAGAACTGTATTAAAGGGTTGCATTAGGAAAGTTGAGAACCGCTGCTCTAGGTGGACTTGATGTGGACAGAGGGGAAGTGAGAAGCCTGGAAGAAAACTCAAAGTTCTAACTCATAAGAACATCATCTACTGAGAGCAGTTATGAACCTGAGGCCTACCTCAAAACTACAAACAACAAAACCATTTGATGAGCCCTCCCAGAATTCCCTAGTCCTCCTTACCAATGGCCTTCTTCTCATCCTCCAAGAACCACTTGAGCTTTGAGACCAGTCTGTCACCCTTCCGGCTCCCAATGAACTCGCAGTTGGCCCTAAGAGCAAGCAGGTAGAGGGCCAGGTGGCCTTCGGAAGGCTTGGTCTGGCAATCACTGTTGTCATCGCTGAAGGCAGACCTAGGACAAGGCAAGTCAGTAACACCTTTATGAGAAAATGCTCCCTTGGTAAGCCTGGCTTGGGATCACCTCCACTAAGGTCACAAAGTAGAATTATCAGTCAGCCACAGATACCTAAAAGAAGAAAGGTTACATTCAAGAATGAACCATAAGGGCACCTACACCCAGATCACCCGGTTTGACCCCCCAGTTTGGCCATGCACTCTCCCCTTTATTTCCTCTCCCTTCCCTCATCTACTTCTTGAGAAGAAATGGAATCAGGAAGTTATTTCATGGCTTCCCCCACACACACACACTTTTTTCTTTCTTTCTTTCTTTTTTTTCTTTTTTTTTTTTTTTTGGAGACAGAATCTCTCTACATAGCCCTGGCTGTTAAAGAACTCGTTCTGTAGACCAGGCTGGCTTTGAACTCACAGAGATCTGCCTGTCTCTGCCTCTCAAATGCTGGGATTAAATGCATGAACCACTATGCCTGGTGATTCATGGCTTTTTCTTATTCTTCACCTCCCATTCACACCTCAGAGCAGGTGTCTCTTTAATGGCCACTCTTTGGAGGAGGAGCACAGAAATATGCTCCTTCTAGGTTCTGCACGAAGGAACATAGTTGTGATAAGCAGAGTCTGTCTTTAGCACATAAGTAAACTACAGAGTTAGATGCTGCTTCTTTGTATCAATATACAATCGTATATTTAGTTATGGATTAGTGATGTCTGCCTTAGGTACAGGTAGGGAGCACAGAAAGGGTTAGGTGCTACTTTGGGGCTCATGAATTAATGATGTCTGCCTCAGGCACAAGTCGGGAGCACAGGAAGAATTAGGTGTTGCTTCAGGAGTTGGGGGGATGTAGTTTCAGGACAAAGGACACATGTTAGCATCTCTGACCTACTACCACTTACCACTTCACTCCGCAGTTGGAGAAAGGCCCAGGGGAGAGAAAATACGCCTAGAGTTTGTCAAAAAGCCATGAAATACCCAAATTAGAACCCAGTCTCCTATCTCTTATGACACGGATCAAGTCATGGGCAAAGAGTATCAATACCCTAGGAGGCACTGCTGATTGTCAAGCTTGAGGCTGTGCAGGTAGAGGTCTTCCTTGGTCCCAGCCTGCAGGCTGGAAAGGCGCAGGCCCACATAGATGCTGGGGTTCAATTGCTCTGAGGAGATCCGGTCCATCCAAGGTAAGAGATGCTGGCCCAGCTTCTCTACCAGCTGGCTGTCCATCTGTGGTATCACTGGGGAAAGAAAACGGTATGAGTGAGGCCTCAGGGCTATGCCATTAGCAAGCAACTATTCTGATCTCCCTACCAGGTAAAACTTTCTCCACAGGCCACACCTCACCTATGTGGAGAAATGCCCGCTATGGCAAAAGGCAGAGGGTAAAAAGGAAAGCAGGCAGCCCCTAAGAGGAAGTAGAGTGGGTCAAGGAGAGGCTGACATCAAAAGATGCTGTTGCCGGGCAACCCACCTATCAGTAGTAAGCCTAGGCACCCAGACCCTCACACCAGTTCTGTGGTGTAGATATAGTCATTGTTGTTTTGCACAGAAGAGAAAGCAGAAGTTCAAAGTCAGGCTGTGTTTTATGTGATGCTTCAGAGCCAAGCCTGAGTCAGACTGCAGCCCCCTCCCCTGCCCTGATCAAAGCTCCAGCCCTCAGACAGTCAATGTTCCCCATCGAAATTTCACATGTTGTGTGTGCTCTACCAACCGATTCCCCCAGTGGCCTGAGGAAATTCCTCCACACAAACCTTGAAAGGGCACTTTTTCTGCCACCCCTTTTTAAGTGAAAAGGGTCTCTGACTGGGAGACCAGCCATTAACAATCTGTCACAGCTTGGGATTTACCTGAAGATTCGTAACCAAGACGCTGAAATACTCTGCAAGCGGAAATCTCAGGGATATGCCCCAGTTCCAGCTGATGACTGCCTGCCTTCCTCGGGAAGGGCCCCAGCTCAGGATGGGGAAGAGTCGACTGTCCTGGAGGCACTGTGGACTTTGTGCCCCACTTACTGACTTTCAGTCACTGCCCACTCCAGCTGTCCAACGGGCTATATCTCAGCATGCCAGGAAGTACCTTCTCCCGGAGGAATACGGAAAAGACCTGTCACAGGGCCCTTTGCCTGCTTTCTTGGGCTTCTAGCCCCAGGGCAAGGGTCCTGTGACCACAGCTCCATCTCTCTAAGTTTGGATCTTACCACCTTAGGTCTGTTTTTCCAGAAGTCATAGGTATCTATGGTTGTAAGTTGCGGGGGAGGGGGGGCATTTTCTAGTATTAACTCTAAATGACTGTTTGCTGTGTGAGCCAGGCCAGGGCACCTGGCTGGTTTCTCACAAAATGTTCATTCTGACAGTCATGCACAGTGGACATGGTGGCACAGGCCTTCAACCTCAGCACTTGGGAGGCTAAGGCCTGGGATGAATCATTGTAGTCGAATATTATTTTAAGGTGTGTTACTTCTGTTTGTGTTGCATTTGTTTAACTCTGTGACGCTGTGTTACTGTGCCTGTGTAAAACACCTGCTGGTCTAATAAAGAGCTGGCCAATAGTAAGGCAGGAGAAAGGATAGGCGGGGCTGGCAGGCGGAGAGTATATATACAAGGAAAAAACTGGGAGGAGGGATCTAAGAGCTAGGAGCCAGAGAAGGAGGAGGACTCCGGGGGCCAGCCACACAGCCACACAGCTATATACACAGCAAGCGTGGAGTAAGAGTAAGATTTACAGAAGTTAGAGAATGGGAAAAGCCCAGAGGCAAAAGATAGACGGGATAATTTAAGTTAAGGAAGCTGGCAAGAAACTAAGCCAAGCTAAGACTGAGCATTCATAATTAAGAATAAGCCTCCATATGTGGTTTTTTCGGGAGCTGGGTGGTAGGCCCTCCAAAAGAGCGAAAACCTCCAACAACACATCACAGTGAGACCCTGATGGGGACAGCGGATTTACTTTTGCGGTATTCTGTCTCTATTTTTCCAGAGTCCTGTCTGTTCTCTGGGGTCCTCTGTCTGGCTCTCTATCTTTCTGACTATCCCTCTAGGATTTTGGGGTTTTTTTTCCCCTTTTAAGCAGCAACTCATGTATTGCAGGCTGGCCTCAGAGTCAGTATGTTGTTGAGGTTGACCTTGAACTCCTGATCTTCCTACCTCTCCTTCCCACATGTTGGGGTCACAGGTGCATGTCACCACTCCTGGATTATGCAGTGTTGGAGACTGAACCCAGGGCTTCATTCGTGATAAGCAGGCTCTCTACCATCTGAGCTACATCTCAGCTCTGGGACTATGGTCTTCTGCGCTTCCCAGAGATTAGGAAAGGAGCCCAGAGACCCCACCCCAGGCTCTCACCTCCATCCTGAGCCAGCTTGTATTAAAGTGGTGAGAAAGGGCACTACCTGTAATGGGAGGCTGGTAACCACAATTTACCCTCCTTAGAAGGAAGAAGCCAGGCAGATTCACTTGAGCCAGAAAAAGTGGCCTCAGGCAAGGTTCCTGTGATCATTAATTTTGGTTGTCAATTTGACTGCATCTGGAATCAACTAAAACCCAAGCTGCTGGGCACTCTTTTAAGGGGTTTTCTTAATGAGATTACCATTCCAAGCAGGAAGACGCTCTACATCTTGACCAAACTTTCTGATGGCAGATAAGAGATGGAAGGACGCTTTGCTTTTTGCCTGCTTGCCTTCCTCACTCTCACTAGCAAGTTCATCTACCCTGTTGCTGTGGTTGGTATTAAATCCACCTTCTTCATGATTCCAACATACACTGGAGACCAGCAACTCTCCAGGAATCCTCCAGAACTCCAGCACCAGATTAGATCTGCTGAGATAGTCTGTCCTCATAGACTGGACAACTACGGGATTCTCAGCCTTTCCCTCACGAGACAGCTGTTGTTGTACTACCGTGACCACACCCTGCAAGCCAGTCTAACAAACTCTTTTCAAATACATATCCATCCTCCAGAGGACTCTAACTAACACAGCCCTCCCACTCCCACACTAGGGTGTGCCGTTCACAGGGTTGCGCAGCCCTCTCACCTGAGGACAGACCGACTGGCATTCAGAAACCCAGGAACCTTCCTTGTGTAGGCTTTAGTGAACAGTCCTGTCCATTTCATTGTATACAGAGCCTTAAGCTGAAGAAGCAGGTGTGGTATCCTCACGCTACACCAGGGAGGAACAGCCTCAGCTCACTTTACAAAAGTCACAAGAAGACCAGGAGTGATGAAGGGACTGCACCCCAAGCCCCCAAAGTTCTCATGATGGTGAAGGAAGGGGCTCTTGTGGCTGAGGTGGACAAGAAAGGAATCTCTGGCTTGCTGACGGAATCTCTGAGGGCTGTCTGAACAGTAACCAGGGGCCCAAGGATGAGAAAGGAACTTTAGTAGGACATGGCCAGAGAATCCAGGTGCCTAGAAACAATGCTGGCCTGAAGTCCCAAGAATTGAGTGCAGTAAAGTTCTGCTAAAGCTGGGGCCCCTTGAGTGCCAGGCCATTTGGTCCCTCTGATGCTCGACTTCTTCATCTGACACCTGTATCTCAGGGTTTGCCCGGGGTGACCTGGGAATGCAGGGTACATGGAAGGAAGGGGAGAGATGAGCCATACAGTCTTCTGCTCCCTGCCTGGTCCCAGTGCATGAATGTGCCTGAACCTACAACCTGAGGGCCACAATCACGGTTTGAGAGGCCCCTAGAATCCATAAGAGATCTCTTGGGGACTACAGCCCTGAGACAAATAGCCAGAGCAGGCAGGGCCTCCAACTACCTGCTTCCCTCTGCCTGGAATGCTTGCCCCCTACTTCCTCCTTTCTTGGCTTCTTTTCGGGCTTTAGGTCTCAGCTCTGACCCAGCCTTCAAGTCTTTGGACATCCTTTCCCATCTCTCTCCCGAGAGTCGATGGGCCCCTGTGGCTTTCTATTGTTGCCCGGGTTGACTTGTTTTGCATGGCTCACAACCCAATCTGGCGTCCCGTGCCCTTTGCCAACCCCTTCCCACAACATAAATTCCAGGTGGGCTGGGGTCAGATCTGTGTACTCTCCATTCTCTCTCCAAATGAAATACTGGCCCTCCAAAGAGGTTCCATATGTGCTGAGTGAGTGAGCAAACTGCTGGGTACTGGGGAGACCCTTGGGGTTGCGGGGCGGCAGGCATCCACTCAGCATGCCCAAGCACTAACATCCAGTTAAGCCTAAACTTCTGTGGGAGACCTGAGGGACACGTAAGTTCCCCCATCCCCACCCCGAGCTTCTGATTCCCCAAATATATAACAAGGCGATCGGAGAGGCAGCCATCCTCCTTGGGACTCAGGAAGCAACCGGCTCCAGACAGTTACTCACCACAGAGCTCAGCAAGCGCCCCGAGGACTCCGGACAGGAGCAGCAGCGCCTTCAGGGGCTCCATGGCAGGCACAGGTGGGAGGTGGGAGACTCCTGGGACCGGCCTTGAGGGCTTCTCTGACTGCCTCTGGTCACTTGCCTAGAGAGAGACAGCTTCCTGCCACTGATTAATCGTCCCTCCCACGCCCCGAAGCACACTGCTAAGTCAGCGGAGAGAAAAGGGGAAAGGTCTGTTACGGGGCAAGAGGCCGAAGAACATCGGAAGGAAGGGTCCAGCAGCTGTCCTCCGGGTGGGGAACAAAAGGAAGGACGGACCAGTGGGACCCTGTGGGACAACCTGAAGCCAACCGTGTCTGTCCCCACGGCTTTAAGAGCCCGGAAGCCACTCAGCGAACCTGTCCCAAGTCTATCTGACAGTGCTTGCCGGGTGCCTCCACCTCTCACCCCCTCTCCCCACCCCCACCCACCTGGGCACCCCACTGTTCTGCTGCAGCCGTTCAGGATTAGAGTACCTACCTGGTGCGCTTCACAGGAGTCCCTTCAAGTACTCCCTCTGACTCTCGGGACAAGGAATGGAGCAGGGAGCTGCGGGTGGTCACGTGAGGGAGCTCTCCGGAGTCAGCTGTTTTCTGCCACCAGCCTGCCAAGGAGGTGGGGCAACTGCTGGACCCGGCCCAGACAAGCAAGTCTCCTCAATCAGCCGGACACAGCTGGGGCTTCCTAAGGGCAACAAAACAAGTTGAAGAATGAGAATGGATCCAGCGAGTCACAAAACTGATGACAGGGCTGCAGGGCTGCTTGCCCTGAACTAGGAAAATTGCTTAATAACATCTACGTTAGAGAGAACAAGCGATCCCTTATCTGCCCAGCCCCACTAGAAACTCAAAGTATGTACCTAGCAGTGCTGTGTGATCTTGGTTAGAGTGTTTAACCTCTCTGAGTTTCAAGTTGTCCCCCATATATATAAGTTGAGAGTATTGAACCAGATTATCCTAACAGTATTTTTCCAGTTCTGCTTGTGAGGATGGATGTTAGGGTCATAAAATGCCCCTAATCATCGCCAGATGAGATGTTTGTTACAATTATTTTTAAGGCAAATTGCCAGAGGTCACACTTTCTAGAGAACATATTTTTGTGCCAGACTGATTATCACCAGTCAAGCCATCAACAGGGATAAACATGGACCTGTATCAATTAGCAGTGCTCCTTAATGTAATGTGTGTTTTGTTGCCACAGGGCTGGGCTGGCCTAGGCCATGTTGTCAGAGAAAGTGAAAGAGACCAAGGACCACATCGTAATGTAGGATTGCTATTTGAAGGGCTACAGCAAGAAAGTGAAAACTTGGAGTCACATGTGGGGGGCACACCCCTAGCCCCAGCCACTCAGGAGGCTGAAGTAGGACAGCTTGAGCCCAGGAATTCCCAGCCAGCCTGGGCAACCATGGAGATCCTATTTCTTTAAAAGGAGGAAGAAAAGATGGGTGGGGAGCTGAACATGGTTCTTGGTGCACATCTGTATCCCAGAACTTTAGGAGAACTAAGAGGAAGAGGAAGGAAGGAAGGAAGGAAGGAAGGAAGGGAGGAAGGAAGGAAGGAAAGAAGGAAGGAAGGGAGGGAGGGAGGGAGGGAGGGAGGGAGGAAGGAAGGAAGGAGGGAAGGAAGGAAAGGGGCAGTGATTAGCTGGGAGTAAAGAGAAGTCCGCACACACATTCATTTTGCTAGGATAAGAGACTACAGTGCCACCAGGAAACTGTATTTCTACCAAGGTCGTGCATTCAGGTGTGAAGTGTCCCGATAACCAGTAATCTTTGAGGGTCTACTATTCTTTAATGGGGATTTCTTTTTCTTCTCCTAACATCACAAGCTCTCAAACCTTTGTTGTTCAAAAACACTTTAGTAAGAACAAAACTCCCCACTCTAGCTTGGGCCGCTAAACACTTTGACCAAGATCAGGAGCCACAGGGAAGAAATTTCTGGACTTCACATTCTACACCTACCTTAACTCTGTAGTTTCTAAGAAAATAGACTCTCTGGAATGGCTGTGTTGTCCAGACTTGAAGCTGACCTTCCCACACAGCCCTGTTGCTTTGAGTACCTATCAAAATCTGCTTGGTTGGCCTTTTACTCAACCCCACCTTCCCTCAGGCCTGAGAGGACCTTTGCCTGTAAAGAATCCACAGTTCCTTTGTAGGAGCCTCCCCTACAGCAAAAGGTCAGCAGGTCCTGGTACTCCTGGGTGAACAGGTTAGAACACAGCCCGCTGTTAGAAATGACCCCAAAGAGGTCAGATGGCATGAGAAGAATGTATAGAACAAATATGGACCCGTATGGGTCCACAGAGAACATTCATTGTGTAATAAAAACGCACATGTTATGATCTTTGTTTACATGAGTGACTGAAAAAATGAGGTATGGTTGAGGAGAAGGTATTTATTGTAGATATGAGGGCAAGCACAGCCAGAGGCAGCTGGAAGAGTCCAGACTGAACCAGACCATGAGAAGAGAGAGATGAGGGAGAGCGAGAGAAAGAGGGGGCAGGGAGAGGAGGAGAGGAGCAGAGGATGAAGAGTCTAAGAGCATCAAGAGAATATGTAGCCAAAATGGCTGGGTCACGTAGGAGAAAAGAGAGGTGAAGCTCAGGGCCCAGAGGTTTAGGGTAGGGGGCGGGGCATGCCAGCCAGGGTGACTCTGTAACGGGTACTTATGAGTAGGGAATGAGGGAGCCTAGAGGTTAGCATCGACCTTGGCCTGCTGATAGGCACCACTTACACAGGTCAGTGGAGGAGCCATGGGGCCCCTTTGACAGAGATCAGGAGAATAACTCCTTTTAGCTCTTCGGAACTTAAGTCCCTGAAGGAATGTCTCAATGCCAGACTTTGGGGAAAGGAATTTCTCAGGACCTAACAATAGAAAAGATCTGAAGGGGAGAGTGATGGAAATCAGGAGGGAACTAGTGGGAGTCGGGGACCAGCAAGGAGCGGGAGGTAAGAGAATAATGGGAGAGGGGATGAATAAGAACAAAAGATAATGGCATACGTGTGTGTACTTGCCTAGGTACACACACAAGGCCCTGGGATCAAGCCCCAGCACCTCATAAACTGGGCATGGTAACACATACTTATAATCCAAGTGCTCCAGAGGCCAAGTTAGAAAGAAGTGTTTGTGAGAGTTTGAAGCCATCCTGTGCTAGATAGTGAGTTCTAGGTCAGTCTGAGCTATATAGTGAGGTTCTAGGTCAGTGTGGGCTATAGTTGTGAAGTTGTGAGACTTTGCCAAAAGAGAGAGAAAGAGAGAGAGAGAGAGAGAGAGAGAGAGAGAGAGAGAGAGAGAGAGAGAGAGAGAAAGGAGAAGGGAAGGAAGGAAGAAGGAAAAGGAAAGAAAAATATATCTTTTTTCTTTTTTTTTTTTTTGGCTATGGTTTGGTTTGGTTTTAGAGACGGGATCTCACTATGTGAGTCAGGCTAACCTCAAACTGGTCATCCTCCTGCCGCCACCCTGTGAGTGCCGGGGTTACAGTGTCATCATAGCTAGCCTAGGAATGTCCTGGATAAAATGACAACAGGAGAAACTGATGACATCTAAAAGCAAAGTTAGACCGCCTGAAGGACTTAGACTCCAGCTGTGCAACACACACACACACACACACACACACACACACACACACACACACACACACACACAAGGCTGCAGCTTCCCCGAGCCTGCTTCTTTATAAACTGGGAGTGTAGATGTGTTTGTGGTTTTCAGCTTTATTTGGATCTATTTGACAAAATCTGGGCACATTTAAGGTATCCAACAGGACAGTTTGATATTCACGAACACTGTGAAAAGCTTCTGTTTATAAAAACATTTAACATGTTTTGGACTGCTGTCCACCACCATCCGTATCAGCAGCAGCTCTCCTGAGATGGGGCCTGCTGACACTCAGAAGGAAGGGGTGGGGGGTCCAGTAGCCCCTCACTGGAGATGGCAGCCTCTTCCTGCACTTCCCTCCCAGGGGCTGTCCCAGTTTCAGGCTGCCTCTGGTCTCAGAGGTGCCCTTGAGGATGTGAGGTTAACTCAAGTCTAGGCTCCATCTAGGCAGCTATTGGGAAGTCACCATCCCTGCTGAGAGAGACTTTTCTGGGTCACTCATGCTCTATAAACTCATGGGTTCACCAAAGTCTGTCACTGGAGCTTTAGAGGAGTAGACATTTGTGCTCATCTCCGTAGAAAAGTTCACACAATATCCATCACCTCCTTAGTCACCAGTGTGTACACGTGTGTGTGTGTGTGTGTGTGTGTGTGTGTGTGTGTGTGTGTGTGTGTTGGGCTTCATCACAGCCCTGCACCTCCTCTCTTCAAATGGATCTCCTGGCCAGAGTTCTTGGAGGAGGGGCCCTGGGTTCCTGCTGACAAATCTAAGGAGAACTCTCCGTCCCTGGCTTTGACGCTGGTTTGTGTCTCCCCGCAGGAGCTCTGAAGGCAGGCACTGCTAAAGGAGACATGGAATCCACCTGACTTGCTTTGACCACGTCTCTGGCCAACAAGCATGGGTGGAGACGGCCAGGGAAAGGGAACTGGCAGGGGATGTGAGAGATGACGCCTCCAGGTCCTACCTGACTCTGATGTCTTAGTCTCAGATAAGCAGCCGACCTCTGAGTGGACTTAACCCTGCCACGGTTTCTCTCTGCTGCGGCTTCCTTTACTTCCAGTGCAACCAGAACAGTGCCCAAGGCTGGGATTACAGCTGTGTAATCCCCTACTCCTAGCTTGTTGGTTTATTTCGATTGCTATGTGATCATGGCTAGCATGGTACTTGCCAAGTTGCTAAGGTTATAGATAAAGTGGACTCTCGCACAGCGGGGGCTCCCTCCCAGGCACAAACCCCACCCAAACACCTGTTTTCACAGAGAGATCCTTCATTAAGCAGGGAAGAAAAGTTTAAGTGGCTGCTTTCTGACTCTGGCATAGAAACATCAGCAAATGACCTGGCAGGTGTGATTTGTAAGAGGGGAAAGAGGGGGCTCTGGGCTAGAATGAGCTGGGATGTGCCGGTAGAGGAGATAAAGAACAAGAGAGAGGGGGAAGGGAACAAGGGAGAGGGAGCGGGATATTTGTCCCAGATTGACAGGACTGCCTCTGGATAGAGGGGAGACAGCCGTGGCCCATAGGCAAATGGCGGCTTATAAATGTAAAATGGAAAACACTGTGTTAGGATGAGGTATTTAATTTTAATTAAGCATGTTAATTAGGTGAGCCAGTGGGGACTTTTAATTGCTGGACTTCAATACTTTGATAGCTGGACCTTGGTAGTCAGCCTCAGGAAGAGGAGGTGGTCAAATAAAGGAATAGACCTTGGTGGCTATCTTTAGGAATGTAATCCAGTGGTTTTTAGCAAGGCAGAGGAAATGGGGGGAGGGGAGGGCAAGGCCTGCCAGAGTGGGCTAGTGTCCCTTCAATAGATATATTACCACATCTTGCCCTGTAAATATTTTAAAATTTATTTTACTATTTATTATGTGTATGTGTCTATATGAGTGTCTCCCATTTGTCTGCCTAAGAAACAGATTATGGTTAGAGGTATCATTGTGAACTCATGTATAGCTTATATAGACAATTATACATACTATTTTTAAATGTTATGTTGCTTAATTTTAATTGTCAATTTGATATAATCTAGATGTGCTGCCACTTGCCAACTTGACACAGGCTAGAATCATTTGGGAAGAGGGAACCTCAATTGAGAAAATGCCCCCACCAAATTGGCTTGTGGGAAAATCTGTCCAGCATTTTCTTGATTGATGATTGATGTGGGAGGGCCCAGCCCACTGTAGGTAGTGGTCCTGGGTTGTATCATGTACCCCATACACCCAGTCTCAAATAACATGGTTGCAAGCTAATGACAATGATTGGGCCATATTGACATGCTCCATACAGGGTCAGTTTGATACTCACTACCCCTCCAATGATGTGTGCGAGTTTTTTAAATTACATCCTGTTATATTTCCCAAGATAGTACAGATGACTCCTATTCCTCAGGCCCGTGTGGTATTTACTGATGGCACTTCATGTGGTTTTGCTGTGGTAGTTTCTGGTAACATAGTAAAGAAAAGAAAAGTCCAGGGTACTTCCACCCAGATGGTGGAGGTACAAGCACTGTTGCTTGCTTTACAGATGTTTTCTGATGAGCTTGTAAGCATTTATACTGATAGTCATCCAGATAGTTAAATCATGTCCTATTTGTGTTGAATTTTTACCTGTTCCTCATTTGGGAGTTAATCCCCGAGGAATTTTACCTAATCACGTGTGGCAGATGGACGTCACACACATGCCTTCCTTTAGAAAATTACAATATGTCCATATGTCTATTGATACATATTCCTCTCTAATTTTTGCCTCTGCCCATTCAGGTGAAAAGGTTAAGGATGTGAAGAATCATTGTCTTCATGCTTTTGCTTACATGGGAGTGCCAAAATACATAAAGACTGATAATGGTCCTGCCTACAGCAGTACAGGATTTTCAAAATTTCTGCCAGGACTTTTCTATTGTTAATAAGACTGATATTCCTTATACTCCTCAAGGACAGGCTATAGTAGAGCGCTGCCATCGTACCTTAAAAACATATATTGCTAAAGTAAAAAGCAGGGAGCTAGGGGCTCATCTCTCCTCTCCACCTTCTATTCTTTCCCATGTTTTATATATTTTAAATTTTTTATCGGTGGATTCTGCTGGAATATCTGCGAAAGATGAACACTGGAGGGCTCCTGTTGCAAATCATCTTCTGGTGCGATGGAAGGATCTTTCTACTGGCACTTGGAGGGGACCCGATCCAGTGTTGGTGTGGGCCCGGGGTTCTGTTTGTGTCTTTCTGAAGGACAATGATGTTCCTCTTTAGGTTCCTGAGCGCTGTGTGTGCCCTGTGGCTGCTGCCGAATCCCAACACGGCAGAGACCTATTGGGGCCTTCGAGAAAAAATCTCCCCTTCTGATGCCAATGGGGATTGAGAGCCCAGTACAGTCAGCCTTGACAAGCATTAACGTAAGCCTAAAAACTGCAGCCATGCGGTTGGATTCTTCAGAAGGTAATGTATGGTAACTGCTTTTTCAAATATGTTTGAGAATGTGTCACCCAGGCACCTTAGAGATGAAGGATAATCCTGAAGGTCACTGACCTCCATTTGTTAACAGTACCATGCCAACTAAGCCTTTTTATTTTCACAGTCCTCTTCAAGCTGATGTAGTACCTACTTTTCAGGAGTGGCTCTGTGCAACATTTATTGGCCTCCTGAAATTCATCTAGCCTCATTTGAAGATACCTTAAAATTTGTGAGCCTGAATGTAGCCATTATGAGACCATTAGTTCTGCTCCTTGTGTGCTGTCTATTTTTTCTTTATGGTTCTTAGTTGTTCTTTTGCAGAGCTGCCAGCTTAAGTCATGCTGGGATCAAGAAAAATGGGCCTTGGTGGTTCGTGTTCCTGGAGTTGTGTCCATGCTAGTGGACCGTGGCAGTTAGACACAGATGGTACTCACACGCTCCAAAAGAAAATTTAACTTCACTGTGGCTGTTCTTGCTACTACAGTGGTAGTGGCCACTGTTGCTACTGTTTCTGGGATTACCATTTCATAATTAGTTACTACAGCTAGCACATTGGAGACCCTGACAACAAAAGTAGCTACCACAGTTAATTAATCTTTCATTCTATTGGACATAATAAATTTAATTCAATAGTTGTATACATTTTGACTGGCTTTAAAAGTTATAAAATTTATAAACTCAAGTTCCACTTGCTTTTGGGATACCGTCTTACGAGGACTCCAATTTACAGTGAGGCTCGTTAAGGAAGGGAATGGCTCATTTGCCTTTAGCCTACTGGCTATGGGTGGGTTAGGACTCTGTTGGTCTTTTCTGTGTCAAACACACAGATTGCAAGCCCAGTGCCACCTTGAGATCTTTGGCAACACTTAACTCTACAGCTCACACAAGGTTGAGCCTGTATGATAATGAGTATTCAGAGACGGGTAATGTCAGGGGGCACTCACCAACCTAAGACAGAGTGCCTGTGTGGCCTGGGCAGGTGTCTCCATGACAGGTAAGGTGACCTGCTGACGTCCCATGCAACCTAAGTCAGAAGCTCATTTTTTAGTAAAAAGGGGGGACCTGTAGGGCCCTGGCCCCCCGTTTTGAGTAGCTGTTGCCTTGCTTGCTGACCTTGACCAGATGTCCTCCCTATGCTGATTCCCTGCTGGCTTCCTTCCTCCTGAACACTCACGGGAGGTTCCTTGTTTCTTTATCCTGCATATTGGGCATTAACAGCTTAGATAAAAGAATGTAGAACATCGGTAGCGAACTTCTGCCCTCCAGGGTTCTCCCATTGTGCTGTAAGCCTGTATTTAAGGTCGCCTCCCTCCTTCAATAAAGGGCATGGGCATTCTGCTGAGGCAAATGACCCGCTGTCTCTTGTCTCTCTTTTTTGATCCACAGCCCCTCACTTGGACATGGCAAACGGGTGGTGGTAGCACAGGCGCTACAGTATTAGAAACCACACTGAGCAATCCATGAGGAGCAAGCCAGTAAGCAGCACTCCTCCATGGCTTCTGCTCCAGTTCCTGCCTCCAGGTTCCTGCCTTGAGTTCCTGCCCTGACTTCCCTCAGAAGTGACCTGAGAGTTGTAAGATGAAATAAACTGTTTCCTCCCCAGGTTGCTTTTGGTCATGGTGTTTTATCACAGCAATAGAAAAGTAACTAAGACATCCCTGGATGCCAGAAGAGGGTACCAGATCCCCCTGAGCTGGAGTTGTAAATTCCTGTTGTAAGCCGCCCAGTATGGGTGCTGGGAACTGAACTCTGGTCCACTGAAAGTGCCACAAGTTCTCATAACTGCTGAGCCATGTCTCCAGTCCCTGTTTGTGTTTTTGTTTTTGTTTTTGTTTTTTTTTTTTTGAGACAGGTTCTGTGTAGCTCAGGCTCACCTCTGAACTTGCTATGTAGCTTAGGATGACTTTGAACTCCTGGGCCTCCTGCCTTTATCTTTCACATGCTGGGATCACAGGTGTGTACCATCTTGCCCCAAAGGGTTAATAAATCTGATATTGATGGGTATATACATTGGAATCAAGCAATTAAGTAAAAGATGGCAAAGAAGGGTATCCTGGTTTCTACCTGTTAGATTTTATAAATAAGCAAAGGAGGAAAGTAGAATAATTTGCCTGAGTAACAGGTTATAGTTAGAGATGTCACTGGGAACTCATGTGAAGCTGTGATAGTTATACATATTACTTCTTAATGCTGCAATGATTCATTTTAATTGTCAATTTGATATAATCTAGAATCACCTGGGAAGAGCATCTTAATGAAGGGTTGTCTGGATTAGGTTGGCACATCTATCGGGGCTTACCTTATTATAATGAGTCGAAAGAGCTGACAGAAAAGAAACTAAGACCCGTGTATATACAACAGAACAGAAGAAACATGTGTTTCCTCATTTTGTCAGCTGAGAGGGTCCAAAGGGAAGGACTTGTCTGTAGTGATGGGAACACCTGATACTCAGGTCGTGGTTTATAATTCTATCCTCCAATAAGAGAAACCAGGAGGGCCTGGAGAGATGGGTACACTTCCAGAGGACCTGAGTTCAATTCCCATCTCCCACAGGACAGCTTCCAACTGTCTATAACTCCAGTTCCAGGGAATCCTATGCCCTCTTCTGGCCTCTGAGGGCATCAGGCAAGTGGTGCATAGACAAACATGCAGGAAAAACACCCATACACATAAAATGAAATTTAAATTTAAAAAAGAGAGAGAGAAATAAAGAGTTGAATGTGGTTGCTCATGCCTGTAGTCTCAGCACTTGGGAGGCTGAGGCAGGAGAATCTCCAATTCTAGGCCAGCCTGAGCTATCTAACAAAAACCCTGTGGATGGTAGGGGTTTGGACCATTGCTTCTTAGTGAAATGGCTGATGCCAGGAAGACAGTGGTAAGAAATAGAAAAGAAAGGACAGGGGAAAGTGTTCGGAGTTCTTCAGCATGGGAGAGCTGTCCTCTCCATTTCAACCATTTCTCCTCACATTTGATTATTCATTTACGTCAGTATGAACTCACGTTTTGTTTTTTTTTTTTTTTTCCGTTAGGTTTTATTTTAATACCACTGTTTCAATTTGTTGGTCTAGTTGTCCTACTTCCAGCTATTGAGTTTGTTTTTGTTTTTTGGTTTTTTTTTGAAGATTTATTATTTTATTTATTATGTATACAGTGTTCTGCCTGCATGTATGCCTGCATGCAAGAAGAGAGCACCAGATGTCATTATAGATGGCTGTGAGCCACCATGGAGTTGTTGGGTATTGAACTCAGGACCTCTGGAAGAGCAGTCAGTGCTCTTAACCTCTGAGCCATCTTTCCAGCCCTATTGAGAGATTCTTCCTGTTACTCCTGTAAACCTTTGACACACTCCAATTGTGGGTATATGTATGTAGTAGTCACGCACGTGCACACACACACACACACACACACACACACACACACACACACACACGACTCCCCCCTCACTCCATACGGGGTATAGAACCTGAGGCCTTAGACAGGCTAGACCAGTGTTCTCCACTGCCTCCTGTCCCACCCCCTTTGTGACAGAGTCTTATTCAAGCCAGCTTTGCACTTCAGCAATGGCTCTTCTCACCAACCTCCTTATATCTGGGCCTGTGTTGAAGTTGCTGCCCTTTGTGGGAGAGGGTCTCCCCCCTCAGTTAGCCCTTTCAGGAAATACACTTACAGGTCTACTCAGAGCCAAGTCTATTTGTTCTTTCCGGATCCAGTCAAGTTGGCAACCAAGATTGATCCACGGCTATCTACAAAGATGAGCTTATGCTGGTCATATAGAATGACCTATTTTGTCCCAGATCTTGGCTTTCACATTTTTGATGGTATCACTGGACTCTACCTCCAGGGTGACGGTCTTGCCAACCAAAGACTGAACAGCCAATCACATGTAGGCATCTGAAGCTCACCCCAGAACCATTCAACACCACAGTTCACCACTGACTCGATTTTAACTTCAGCAGTCTTGACGTCAGGCATGTATTTGCTGTGGGAAAAGTATCTGCTCAGACTTTTTGCTCTGAGATCTGCTCATCATCTAGGCTGTGGAAGAAATCTACTCAGAGATCTTTTCCCTGAAGATCAGGGATACAAAATACAGTGTCTTAGCCTGGACCCCCACCACAGCATTCTCCAAATCTTTAGCAGCTGAGTCACCACCTTGTGGAAAGATCGGTGCTCTACCTCCCAACCCGTCAGTCCCACATCAGCTAACAAAAAAGGTTCAAATAAAAAAATAACAGCGGGGACTTCTGGCCATAGGTAGAATACTGCAGCAGAAGACCCTCGAATGCTTTCCTGTGAATTCTCATTCTGTCCTTGAAATGTGGTTCTTGTGACTAAGGAAATCCATCTTTATTTACAATTAACCATGTCAGACATGCTGGCACATACCTGTGATGCCAGCACCCAGGAGAATAAGACAGGAGGACTGCCCGAGGGTAAGGCCTGGCCAGGTTATGTAGCGAGTCCCAAGCCAGCTAAGGCTACACAGCAAGACCAAAAGGCCTGGCACTGGCTCAGCAGCTCTTTCAACAGGGCCGCAGTTCAAAAGGCCATAAATAAATAGATAAATAACAAAGTGTTTTGCATTTCAACAGCCATAAGTGGGTGATGGTGAACTTCCCAGAAAATGCAACCTTAGAGGCTGAATTCTTCACAAGTCAAATCCAATACTAGGGGCAGCAAGATGACTCAGTGAGTAAGGTGCTTGCCCCGTACACCCGAGGGCCTGAGTTCAATCACCAGAACCCACAAAAATAGAAAGAGAGAACCAACTCCAAGAAGTTATCCTCTGGTTTCCACATTCCTGCCACGACAACCTCCCTCCACAAACACACATCACCCACACAGTCATTACTTAATTAGGATGTAGTGGTGCATACCTATAATCTCAGTTCTCCAGAGGTGAAGGAGAATCAGAGTTCAGGGCCATCCTCTACTATCTAGTGAGTTTGAGACCAGCCTATGTTGCATGAGCCAAAAAAAAATCCAATTATGATATGGATGCTTTGACTTTTGTAGCACTTACTGTTTCCAGTGCATTGTTCTTCATGTCTACCCTGTGGTCCTCTGAACAACTCCACAGGGAAAGGGAGACTCAGAGAGAGAAAAGTATCTTCAGACTCCACAGGTGTGAG
This sequence comes from Peromyscus californicus insignis, assembly GCF_007827085.1. NCBI lineage: Eukaryota > Metazoa > Chordata > Mammalia > Rodentia > Cricetidae > Peromyscus > Peromyscus californicus. Next base: position 7,105,531 of record NW_026294424.1, read on the forward strand.
TCTTCCCCTGCCTGCCTGGCTGCTGGCCTCCCACCACATTCCAAAGTCATGGTAAATCATGCTTCGACTCTTTAAACACACCCAAGTAAATGCCCACGCATTCATGCTGCTGTGGCCTGCTTTCCTACTGGAGAGCCTTACTCGGGCTGCTGGGAGTACCAAGAGGAGTGACCAATGTCCCCACACCACTTAGCCATCCCATTAACTGTCTTGATCCCACAGTGGAACTTGATCATACAGCAAAAGCAATATTTTCTGGTATACACATTGTTAAGAACTCAAGAGACAACTGGTCCTACTGTACTTTTCTGTTGCTGTGATAAAACATTCTGACCTAAAGCAATCTGGGGTGGGGGGAGAGGTTATCTTACACTTCCAGGTCACACTTCATCAGTGAAGGAAGTCAGGACGGGAACTCAAGGTAGGAACTGAAGTAGAGACAACAGGGGAATGCTACTTACTGGCTTATCTCTGGCTCAAGCTCAGCCAGCTTCCCTTTACAGTTCAGGCCCATCTGCCTAGGGATGATGCCACCCATAGTGGGCTGGGCCTCCCACATCAATCATCAATAAGACAATTCCTCACAGACATGGCCACAGGCAAATCTGATGAAGGCAATTCTTCAGTTGAGATTCTCTCTTCCCAGATGACCCTTAGTTGTGAGAAATTGATAATAAAACCTATCCATGACAAAATCTTTCTAGACAGTCTCTTGTTTCTCTTTTAAGTTAGCATCCAGAGAATGGGTTTCATCATGGGATGTTCATACAGAAATTTATGGCATTTTTTAAATGTGGTAAATTGGAAATAAATTATAACTAGTAGTATTTGGCTGGGTGTGGTGTAATCTCAGTACCTGGCAAGCTAAGGCAGGAGGATCAAGAATAGTATGGACTATGTAACAAGGTCCTGTAGTTGGTCTTTCTTTGGACAACCAGCTCCTGAATAATGACATGGAGATTTATAATTAATTATGAAAGTTTGGCCTTAGCTTAGGCTTGTTCCTAACTAGCTCTTATAACTCAAATTAACCCATTTATATTAATCTACATTTTTCCACGTGGCTCATTACCTCCCTCCATAATGTATGTCCAACTTCCTCTGTGTCTCACTGGTGAAAACCCCCACCTCAGATTCTTCCCAGAGTTCCTATCCCTGCCTGGAAGTCCTGCCTATCATCTCCTGCCTACCTATTGGCCATTCAACTCTTTATTAAACCAATCAAAAGGCAAGGAAGAACAGAAACACATCTTGACACAGTGTGATCAAATATCACACAACATTTCCCCCTTTTTTGTCTAAATAAAAAGGAAAGGTTTTAACTCTAATATAGTAAAACTATATACAATAAGAACAATTATCAGGTAAAATTACATTCACAATGTCCAGTCCATTTTTATTTGGCAACTTTGGAGAAAGTACTCTATTATCTATTCTATTTTTATGAGTCCAAAGTTTTGTACCTAAATCTATCATAACTTATATTACCAACTTATATTTCTATCATAACTTATATTACCAACCTAAAATATCTTTTTGTACCTTAAAACATTTTCTCAGATAACAACTTAAGCTTTTATGTCTCTCAATCTTTATAAATTTTAAATCTCTTTTGTGAGTTTCTTTTTTGAATATGGTAACAAGGTAAACTGTAAAATTATGACTATTTAGTCTTCAGCTCCATCAGAGATTGGAGAAAGATAAAGTATTACCTGAATAAACAGAAAGTGCAGAGCAAGCAACTTCCAAAACTATGGAATTGACAGAGACAGCTGGCTGCCTGGACAGTCACTCAAGGTTCCCCTGCAATGTTGGAGCACCTATCTTCAGCCTACAGGCCTAGAATATCTGACAGAGTTTTCCGTGAAGCAGGAATTTTGAAGGACTGGCCTACCTTGTCTTGGCAAAGTTCAATAGTCAACTTCCTTTGTGTCCTGCTTGTCCAATTTGGACAGCATACTGCCAGCAGTCGAGGCAAGAGCAGTTTCTTGCCCAGTAGCTAGCTTTGCTTCATTTAAAACAAACTCCATATGGAAATTCTGAAATGTTCATCATCTTCTCTGAAGTAGATTGGTGCTGCCAAGAACAGACATATTACACTGTTATGAAAAGCCATGTTATTAAAACATCTTAAATGTCATAGTCTGTAGATCTCTGAAATGTTTGAAGACCACTTAGCTATCTAAAATATATCTCTGTTTAACCTTGAAAACATACTTAACATGACTACAAGTTTCATTGTTATAGATGACTAACAGCTAACCTTCATTTCTTAATTATCCTAAACTGTTTGTAATAATAGCTTTTAAGGACTAGAACTTAACATTACATTAAAAAAATGAGCTACATAGGTATAATACCTTAAACAAGAATAGAAACATATGTACAGTATGTTGTAATAAAATAACCTTAAATTTGTATCAATATACAAAAATTCATACCAATGTAAAATATTTGAGACTAGTAGTTGCTTTTTAGTTTAAAAGTAGATTCAATAATCTACCTTTTTATCCTATCATTCCTATATCCCCTGCCCCTTTTTTCACTAGATAGGAAAGAAAGAAGAAAGGAAAAGAAAGAAAGAAAGAAAGAAAGAAAGAAAGAAAGAAAGGAAGGAAGGAAGGAAGGAAGGAAGGAAGGAAGGAAGGAAGGAAGGAGAAAGAAAAGAAGGAAGGAAGAAATCCCGTAATCTAACTTTCTTTGTATAGTTTCCTCCCTGACCTTGACCAATAACAACTTGCAACTAAGCCCCCTAAATGATGATAAAATATACATAACCCACTGAATGACCAAAAACCACCCACCCCACCTCTTGGGAATGTGGGTGTCATGTTCTTAAAATTGCTTCCTGCTGTCTGGGTGTTGTGGACTATTACTTTAACTATATAAAGATGTGTTGCATTTGTTTATCTTGCAAAAATTACTTTAACTACATAAAGGTGTGTTGTATTTGTTTATACTGCATTTGTTTAACTCTGTAAAGATGTGTTACTGTTTTACCTTGCCTGCCTAAGGCACCTGATTGGTCTAATAAAAAGATGAACAGCCAATAGCTAGGCAGAAGAGGGATAGGCAGGGCTGGCAGGCAGAGAGAATAAGTAGGAGGAGGAATCTAGGCTCAAGAGAGAAAGAAAATAGAGAATGAGGGAGAAAGAAAGGGAGATGCCCAGGGCCAGGCAGGCAGGCAGGTGCTAGCCAGCCAGGCATGGAGTAGGACATACAGAATGAAAAAAAGGTAAAAAGCCCCCCCCAAAATGAAGAGATACAGGTTATATTAAGTTATAAGAACTAGTGGGTCAAGCATAAGATAAGGTCAAGCATTCATAACTAATATGTCTCCGTGTCATGATTTGGGGGCTGGTGGTCTGAGAAAGCCTGCTACATCTGGGGGACAATGGCATCTTTAGAGGACCCTGAGAAAATTGGGATAATAGAGAACTAGCTATATCATTTGTTGTCCAGTCTCTGTGTGATGGAAAAGTGCAGGTCTTAGCTGAAGCTCTGGATGGAGTAGTCTGTGAGGCTGGATCATCTCAGCTAGCCACTTTGAAGTTGTTCTAGATGCAGAGTTTTGAGGAAACTGTAACAGTGGCATTCTGAGAGGCTGGATCACTTGGGCTACTTCTCTTCATTGGTGTCTGGTCCTTTTGTTTTGAAAACACAAACTTTTAAAGGTAGTGTACATATATGCATTAACACAAGCATGGAATATGTAATGTGCACAAGTCAGTTAAAGATGATTTTCTCCTCTATGTTTGAGGTAAAAGGCATCTATCAACTTTATAAGTCTGTTTGGACTGCATAACCAAACTGTCATGAAGACTCTGTAGCCAACAAGATTTATCCTGTCTCACCCAGTCTCAGAGCTGTTCCCATGTAGAGGGAGCAGCATATATATCATCTGTCTTGTATTTTTTCTTGATGATTGCCAATGGCCAGCTAGCAAACAAAATTGGGATCAGTTTCATAAATTTTAGCCAAAGAAGCTGAAATACTTGTGAGTTTATTGGTTATTAAATACATTTTTTTCCATTGTGAAAAGACACAAAATGTCTATATTTCTGCCATTGCACACACATAACCACCTAAAGCAGGTGTGAACATATGAATCTTGTGATTGCTCCTTAAGGAAAACAACATGGAAACTGTCTTTTTATATGTATGTGTCTGTGCAGTGTGTGCATGTTCCTGTGAGTGCAGGTATTCATGTGCCATGGGATGAGTGTGGAGGTCAGATGACAACTTCAGGTATTTATCCTCACTTTCCACTGCTTGAAGCAGTTTCTTGCTCACTGACGTAGTCTAGCTGTCCTGTGAGCTTTCCAGTGTCTGACTCCCATCTATCATAGGAGTTCTAGAATTATAGATTCAGCTTTACATGGGCTCTGATGATCCAAATGAGTCTTCATGATTGCCTTCAAGTGATTTGTCTTATGGAGCCATGTCCTCAATCCCAACATGGAACTTCTTTGTTTAGCTTTTATTTAAGCTCAGATGTGTTAAATATACATTTAAAAATATTCCTTGGACCAGGCAGTGGTTGCACACGCCTTTAATCCCAGCACTTGGGAGGCAGAGGCAGGTGAAACACTGTGAGTTCGAGGCCAGCCGGGGCTACAGAGTGAGTTCCAGGACAGGCTCCAAAAGCTACACAGAGAAACCCTGTCTCAAAAAACCAAAATAAATAAATAAATAATAAATAATAAAAAATTCCATGAATTATCTAACTCTGCTTAACTTTAGGTGTGTGTGTGTGTTGTACACCTGTGTAGTGTTTGTAAACCCCTTGAGGTGTGAGCAGCCAGGCACTGCCCCCTAGCCTATTCTAACAGTCCTTCAAGAGGCAAGTGGCCAAGCTCCACCTACAGAGAAAAAAAAACAAAAAACAAAAAAAAAAAAAAAACAAGATCAGGCTACAGAATCCCACCAATTCCAGGCCACCCTAGAAAGCTCCGCCTCCCCTCTAAGAAACCCTGTATAAAACCTGCCTCCTGCTTAGTGCTTCGCTGCTTCTCTCCCGAGCAGAGGCATCCATTCTCTTGTGTCTTTCCCAATACATCATTTCTGTGAGGTTTGTTGTGTGGTGTGACTTTGTGGTATTCCTTGGCTCTTGACTGCTAGGATACCTTTCCCTTCAGAGATGTAACACTTAACAATGTTCATCTGGGTGTGTGCACCTGTAAGTTCAGGTGTGTCTTAATGTTGAATGTTTTGATTTTTTTTTTTTTTTCCAAGACGGGGTTTCTCGGTGTAGCTCTGGTTGTCCTGGAACTCATTCTGTCAACCAGGCTGGTCTCGAACTCACAGAGCTCCACCTGCCTCTGCTTTAACAAGTGCTGGGATTAAAGGCCTGGTGCCATCACTGCCTGGCTGATGTTTTTTCTTTTTTGAAAACAGCTTGCTCACTAAACTTAGAGCTACTAGATTTTGTTATGCTAGGCTGATTGGCCTGTAAGTTTAAGAGATCTGATGTCCAGTTATCACATGTCCAGTTAGAGATTCCCCACTCCCTCCCGCCATACCTGACATCACAGGCCCCCACTGTCACTGCAACATTTTGTTGCTGTTTTGTCTTTTGTTGTTTTCCAAGACAGAGTTTTCGTAGCTCTGCCTGTCCTGGAACTCACTCAGTAGACCAGGCTGTCCTCGAACTGAAGAGGTTCACCGGCCTCTGCCTCCTGAGTGCTGGGATTCAAGGTGTGTGTCACCACTGCTGGGCTGTCACTACAATTTTATGTGTGTGTTGCGAATCTGAACGTGGGTCCTTATGCTTGCATGTCAGGAATTCTGTCCACTGGTCATCTCTCTAGCCGTTCTGTTTTCTTTACTTGGTTTTGTTGTTTTGAGACAGTATCTCTAGTCCAGGCTGGCCTGGAACTTGTGATTTCCCAGCCTCAGACTCCTGTGTGCTGGGATTACAGGCTTCCACCATCATGTTCTGCCTTCCATTATTTTTCTTTCTTTTTTGTATGTTTTTGTTTTTATATAAAGTCACATTATGTAGCCCTCGCTGTCCTGGAACTCACAACGTAGATCCGGCTAACCTCGAACTCATAGAGATCCGCCTGCTTCTGCTTTAACACATTCCCCCAAATTTAAGTGGTTCCTCAGATCTCTCCGCCCTGTGAGGTGAAAGGCAGGCCTTTGCGCTATTTTATCCTAACATGAGCAAACGAGCTAGGAGCAGCTGAACCTCCGACCAACAAGGCAAAGCCTGGCCAGCCAGGTTTTACAACGCCTAGCAACCGTTGCCACGACAATTCAAGCCTGCTCTCGCCAAAAGAAAGCGGTTCCTTCTGCAACCCCGGAAGCACCGGGAGGTCTCCCAGCTTTCTACCGTGCTCTATCCCGAAATGCAATGGGGCTCGCGTTGTCAAGTAACCGTCTTTAGGGTGGTTATAAAACTGCCTAAGTTTTCACGCTGGTTTAAAGCTCGTCTATATGGGTTGGCAAATAAGAAAAGTATATAAAGAACGACCCCAATGATTGAGCTTTATAAAGTTTGGTCATAAATAAAGAGGTCAAATGCCCAACTTTCTCTGCACTCTCACAGGCACATTTTTGGACAGCCCTGAGCTGGCGGGGTGGGGTCCTTCGGGGTCCTAGGCAGGGCACGTGCGGGAGGAAGTGGCTCTGCCTGTCCGCGCGGCTTTCGGGGGTTTCTCAACGTGGAGCTATGGGAGGTCTGGAGAAGAAGAAGGTGAGTGGGTTACTGGGATGGTAGGACCTCAGACTTGTCGCTTTCCCTCCCCGCTGGGGACCGAGAGGTCAGAGACGGCCGCCGGAGCGGAACTGCGCGCAGGCCCCTGGAAGCCGGGGGGAGCTGTGATGTGCTTTCTCTGGAAGGAATTGTGAAGACGGGCAGAGCGGCCAGACAACAGTTAAAGAGTGATCCACAGGACGTAGAGTTCATCATTAAGACTTAGGGCTTTTTCAGTTGAGCCAAGCCTGGTCCTAGGTACTGGGGATTGAGAAGTAAGCAATCACATGTGGGCGCCGCTTTCCCGGAGTCACTTTTCCCGTTGGACAAAAATAACCAGATAAAGTCCGCAAGGATTGCTAAGTGCGCTCTAAGGGAACTAACGAGGAGCAGTAAAGTGCAGAGTAACAGCAGACACTTAATCCGATTAGTGTTGTCTTGGAGGTTCTCTTCTGACATAGCATTTCAGTGGAAATCTGGACTGTCGGAACACTTCAGATGGGTGTGGGGCGTGGAAGTGCGCGGGAAGCGGGGCGGTCCTCAACATTCCTCGCCGAGAAATTCTCGGCACTCGGATAAAGAGGAGACTTTAATCAGCGTGCAGCTGTAACCTCCAGCCGTAGCTTAAAGAGGCCCAGGCTCCTGCAGAAGTTTTTCATATATAGGGTTAGGCATTGTCACAGTCTTGTGACTGTTTTAGGGTGGTCTTTTTCTTCTTATACCAAAGGAGACTTTTCTCAGAGGTAAGCAAGTTTACAGAAACTGAAAATTGCAGGTTTCTGGCTAAGACAGTTATCTTTAGCAAACAGAACTTGCTGTCCGAGTGGGTATTGGTGGAAAGCAGATGTATACCTTTTTCAGAAACACGGGAAAAGGGTGAGCAGGTTTACCAAAGCAGAAGTCAGTAGTTCAGTTTCAGCTCTGTTGACTCAGAAAAGAGACAGTTTTTGTTTCGTTTTGGGTTTTTGTTTGTTTGTTTGGTTTGTTGGTGTTTTTATTTATTTACTTATTTTTTGGTTTTTCAAGCAGGGTTTCTCTGTGTAGCCCTGGCTGTCCTGGAACTCACTCTATAGACCAGGCTGGATCTCACAGAGATCTGCCTGCCCCTGCTTCCCGCATGCTGGGATTAAAGGCGTGCCACCACCACCTGGCGAGACAGAGTTTCTTATTTCTATGTAACCTATGTTTCCTAAGTAAGCTTGTTAATCATAATGTGAAAGCTTGCTATTTTCCTTTTCTCCTTCAGACGTACTTAGCAAGGAAACTGCAGTGGACACTAAATGCCAAGGCCGGTAGGTCGGAAAGGCTGGCAGTGTGCAGGGTCTAGGACAGTAGGTAGCAAAGGCTGACAGTGTGCAGGGTCGAGGCCAGTAAGTAGGAAAGGCTGGCAGTGTGGAGGGTCAAGGCCAGTAGGTAGGAAAGGCTGGCAGTGTGCAGGTCAGGTCAAGGCCAGTAGGTAGGAAAGACTGGCAGCGGGCAGGGTCAAGGACAGTAGGTAGGAAAGGACAATAGGTAGGAAAGGCTGGCAGCGGGCAGGGTTGTAGAAAGACATCAATGTGGCTGTGATACAGTGAATAAACGCTCTGCCATCTAGGTGATGTTGAGGGCCTGTGTCTCGTAAGGCTTAGGATGCTTCTGAGTGGAGAAGACAACTAAAGAAGATGACCTGAGCTATTCTTGCTTCTGATGGAGAATGCCTGGGCATGACTTCAGGATGGGGATAAGGAAGATGAGATGGGCTCAAGTCTTTCCTCTGGCTTGCAAGTTTCTGATCCAGTCGGTTTCGTTGTTATTTTTAGAGGCTATAATATAATTGCATTATTTCCCCCTTCCCTTTCTTTCCCTCCAAACTTTCCACATACTCCCACTGGCTCTCTTTCAAAATTATGATCCCCCCTCCTTTTTTTTATTAATTGTTGGTACATACATATATGTATGTACATGCATGTTTTCGAGGCTGACCATTTGGTATTGGGTAGCCGACTGGTGTCTCTTCCCTGGGGAAGACTATTTCTCCCACTCACAGCATTCCTTAGTTTCATGTTATGTAGGGTTGAGGTCTCTTGGGCTTTCTTCTATCCACATTAGCAAGTGTGTTGTCCTTGTTCAGCTCATATTTGGGCATGTTGGTGAGACTTACGGGTATAGCTTCTGACATTCCTAGGAGACACAATCTCAGCAAACGCCCTGATCCTCTGGCTCTCGAAACTTTTCCATACCTTCTTCCACAATGATCCCTGAGCCTTAGGTGTGGGACTTGCTTTGTAATGTATCCATTGGGATTGAGCTCCACAACTGCATTTTGATTGGTTGTGGATTTCTGTAATGGTCTCTGTTGGAAAGAAGTTTCTTTGATGAGAGGTGAGGCTTACACTTACCTGTGGGTGTTTAGAATGTGGTTAGGGATTATGCTGGTTTAGGAAAGTTGCAGTTTTAGGTTCTTGTCAGGATTGGTGACTTTACCAGCCCTGAGTAGTTGGCATGATTTCCCTAGGTTAGAGGGTCTTAGGTCCAATTGTAAAACTGTTGGTTCCTGCCATGGTATTCATGCCCACTACTGTACCCTTGAGGTTATCATGCCATGGTGATTGTTATGGTTCATAGATAGCATAGCTGGATGGGATTGTTGGTTGCTTCCCTCCTTTGGAAGCTGGCATGGCTCCTTCTGGTGCCATGAAAGCTAGTCCTCAGGGAGAGGCTTTCGGGTCAGTGTCAGCTCAGTGTCAGCTCAGTGTCAGCTCAGGGGCCTCGGATCCCTGCATCTGAAGTGGGTGGTGTTTTCAGCAATGAGAACTTAGTTCCATCTCACGTGAGTAACCAAGGGCAACAGCAATAGCCTGTAATGTTTTGGAAGTCTCTTGAACAACACTGACCAACAACTCCAAAGGAGGCTTCCCATGCCTGGGGTTGGGGTTTTTGTTAGGTGGTCTTTGACTCTTGGAGGGAGCATTGTCAGGCCAGATGAGAGAATTTCATTTAAATGATAGATGTATATTTATAGACAAGCTTAATCTGTGTTATTGGTTTGTTTGTAAACAGATAATTAATAGTGTGATCCCTTAGGACTTTTTCAGACCTCCTTACTGTTATTTTACCCTCCTCACTCCTGTATCTGTCTCCTGCCCCCGAATTAGAACTCCTCCCTGTTTGTCCAGTTTACCTGTGTCTGATCACTCGTTCCCTGATGTCCCCCTGTTGTGCACCGCATGCACCACCCGATGGTCCCTTTTACTTACTTTCCTGGTTTCTGCAGTTACTCGGGGATCTGTCCTCACATCTGAAGGTGTGGGGCCAGGGGCCTCCGATGAGAGAGAACATGTGATGTTCATCTTTCTGGGTCTGGGTTGCCTCACTCCGTGTGTTTCATTTATTTGTTTATTTAAGTTCCATCCATTTCTCAGGCTAGACCCTGAAGAAGGATCCCAATTTGTTTTTAACACATTTTTTTGGGGGGGGGGGTGTTTTTTTGTTTGTTTGTTTTGTTTTTTCGAGACAGGGTTTCTCTGTGTAGCTTTGCACCTTTCCTGGATCTCACTCTGTAGCCCAGGCTGGCCTCGAACTCACAGAGATCTACCTGCCTTTGCCTCCCGAGTGCTGGGATTAAAGGCGTGCGCCACCACTGCCCTTAACACACTCTTAATCATCCAGTAAGTGCTAGCCATTTGGAGCTACAAATTATAAGAAGGAAAACCTGACTCTGGAGGCAGAGGCAGGCAGATCTCCATGAGTTTGAGGCTAGCCTGGTCTACATTGTAAATTCTAGACCAGCCAACATAGTGAGGCTTTGTCTCAAAATAAAAAAGGGAAACCTGCCTTTGAGTTGCAGGTGGAGATGTCTCAGCAAGCCGTTACACTCTTTATACTGGGTTCCAGAACGATTTTGACATTTGAGGCCAAATTATTTGTTGTGGGAAGGGCTTGTCTTTATGCAGTGTAAGGTGTTTAGCAAAGTGTGCTGTCCAACACATACACCCTAATTCAAAAAGTTAAATCACCATGTGAACTAGTTTTCATGTTTAAAATGGCAGTGCACAGTAACAAGAGATACACGTAAAACAAAACAAAAAACAGGAGATACACGTGGCCCAGGAAAGTGGGAAACATTTTGCTTTTCAGCATTGGAGTTAGTGGTAGACAGGGTCTCCCTGTCTACCACAGGCTGGCCTGAAACTCATGTTCCTCCTGGTTCTACTTTCTGAGTACTGGGATTATAGGAGTTTACCACCATGGCTGGCTCAGTGGGAAACACTTTCCTTTTTTTACATTTCCTTAACTTTGTGTGTATGTGTGTGTGCCCCCAAGAAGCACAGGGCACGTGTGGAGGTCAGAGGACAACTTGCAGGAGTCAGTTCTCTCCTTCCACTGTATGTGGCCACCAGGATTGGTTGGTGACAAGTGCTTTACCTGCCGAGCCACTGGCCTTAGTGGAAAACACTTGTAATGAAAACTGTAAAGCTCTTCTTTGGCTCCCCCAAGACTTAGCTTAGGCCTGTTCCCAGTAGTCAGTGGATGTCTACAGGGAAGGGTGCGTAGCGTGTTTTTGTGGCTGTGGGTTGTTTATAACATAGGTAGTTGAGGGGGCTCTGACTCTTTAGAGCTGGACCTGGGTTCAGAAGATCCTGCTGTCTCACTACAGAGGAAGATCTTATTTAGAGTGGACACAGGTGCTTAGTGTTTCAGGCTATTTGGCATAGGATGCCGCTTCTCTCTAGCAATGATGTGAATGAGGGGCAGCGTCTTAACAGAATAGACATCCAGATGATTGGACAAGACAACTTGCTTCTTGGAGGGAAGTAGAAACCAGGCCTCTTGTCTTTCTCATCCTCATAACATCTAGCTTAATGCTTTGAACATAGTTGCTGTCTGGTGAATGAAAGGGGTTGGCGGGAGTGTGATGGGGGGGGGAATGGTGTGTGGTTCAGGACAAGCATTTTCAGTTAGAGTAATATCACCCCTGATTGAAGAAAAAAAATGGCTAGGGGGTACCTCAAATGTTACAGTAGACTTCATCTACTTCCCAAGGAACACACTGTACTCTCTAAGTCTGTAGTATTAACATTTGGTTCGGCTGTGGGGAGGAAGGTATGAATAGCTGCTTGTGGGGCCATATGAGAAGGCTAGTGGTGATGAGGGGATTCAAAAGGGGCAAATAAGGTTATGAACACAGGGTTAGTTAGGCATCCGGGTTCTGGACTCAGGCCTGGCTTTGGAGACCCAACCGCAGCTGTTAAGGTGTGTAGCTTGAATGGGCTGTTGCACTGAGCTTGTTTCTCAGCTGAAAAATGGGCACTCTGATGGCACTTATTCCACAGGCTTAAATTGTAGGTTCACTAACTATATTGGACAGGATGTCGAGCTGGTGCTCAGTACTTGAAGACCCCAGCATCATGCGGAGCTCCTTTGGGCAGGTCATCTCACCCCCTACAGCAGTCCCCATCCCGGAGATAGGCCGCCTGCCCAGTTAGCTCTTCTAGAATTCACTTTCCCAGCTGGATGTCACTCACTGCAGTATCACTAACAGAATTGTTTGTTTTCCTCCCTAAGTATGAACGAGGCTCTGCCACCAATTATATCACCCGAAACAAAGCCCGGAAGAAGCTGCAGCTGAGCCTGCCTGATTTCAGGTGAGGTTGGAGAGGAGCAGCCTGGGGTCGGCTGGGAGCCTGGGTGATGAAACAAGGGCGCAGTGAAAACGTACTTGAGCCATCCTAGCCTTCCTGTGATATTCCTCCTCCTCCTCACCTCGCTCTGCTAGTGAGCTGTGCTTTGCCAGATGTGGTCTGAGAACTGGCTCTTCAGGTTGGGCTGCTGGATGTTTGCACTCTACCTTCTCCCTTCTGACAGAGTCCTACAGAGTCCTTCCTGAGTCCTTTAGCTGGGGACTCTCCTTGTTGAGTCAAGTCCAGATGTCTCTGCAGTCTGTGGGTCCTTCTGTCAGGCTAATCCTGACCTCTGCAACCTCCCCTCTCTGTGTGTGTTCGGTTGGGGGGTGGGGTGGGGTGGTTACAGGCTTTTGTTGTTGTTTTCGACAGAATTTTTTGGTTGTTTGCTTGTGTTTTTGTTTGTTTCCTGTAGAACTGGGCCTTGAACCAAGGGCCTCACACATGCTACTCAAGCACTCTGCCACTGAGCTGTATCCCCAAGCCTGTTTTTTCTACTTGTTTGAGACAAACTCACTCCCATAGTCCCGACTAGCATCAGACTTCTGCTCCTCCTGCCTCAGCCTCCTGGGTGGCAGGAGAACAAGTGAGCTGAATCACCATGCTTGGCCATCTCTCTTCTTAGAATGGTCAACCCCTCTGCCTTCTATATGTTTGAAATGTTGACTTCTCGGTATGGCATTTCCTGGTTTAGGTGCCTGCCAACCTTTGTCAGTGTCCTGTCTGCTTCCACTGAAGTGCCTGGGACAGTCTGCTTGTACTGTGTGTTGAGGAACTTGTGACCATCAGACTCACTCACTTGAGAGGTCCCTAAGCACAGACTCCCATGCTTCCTGGTCACTCTTGCTTTCTAGGTGCAGCTGTGGCCGGTGTTTTCCCCTTTGCTAGTTTAATAGGTGGCTTATCTTCCAGGCGGCTGTGCATCCTGAAAGGCATTTATCCCCATGAGCCCAAGCATAAGAAGAAAGTGAACAAGGGTTCCACAGCAGCCCGAACATTTTACCTTATCAAAGATATTAAATTCCTCCTCCATGAGCCCATCGTCAACAAGTTCCGAGAGTACAAGGTGAGGCCTGGGGTCTTGTGTTCGCAGCTTTGTAACTTACCGACCCTAGACAAGTTGCTGATCCACTTGGAGGGCCAGTCCTGGGGGGAGAGGGGAGGTCATCCTACCCCAAAAGGATGTCTCCAGGGCTCAGTGAGATTGCCTGCCTACAAATCATTTGCACAGGACCTGCATATAATTGTTAGCCAATCCTGCCCTCCTCCCCAGATTATTATTTTTTGCCCCCAAAGCAAAAATGGTACCATTTCAGGGCTTTTTGGTACCTTTTGTGCTCCCAAGCCCTCCTAGTCTAGCTCTTTGTGGGATTGCTCCCAGGACTCCTGGGATTCAGTTCCATATATAGAGAAACATTAATGCTTGAATGCCACAGGGACAGCAGAAACCTATTTCCACTGTGTGCAGAGAGTGGAAAGTAGACTAATTGCAATTAAACTGCTGCCTCTTGGCCCCTCTGGCTGGAAACAGGGTTCTCTGAGGAGTGGGCGCCACCTGGTGGCCAGCAGAAGACTGGGCAGCAGCTGGGACTGGGTTTTGCAGCTACATCAAGCAGTGCTACAAGTGGGCAAGCAGTGGGAAATGTGTCCAAGACGTGCTGTTTTTAATTCCACATACTTTTTAGGTTTCTGAGGAGCCCTGGGACTGGGTTTGAACAACTCTTGGGAGGAAAAACATCTGTCGGTTTGGAAGATGTGGCTTTATAGTTTATCTCAGTTGTTTTTTTGTTTGTTTGTTTGTTTGTTTGTTTGTTTTTCTGTGTAGCCTGTTTTCCACAGATGTGAACAAGTGGTTTTGGGTACTGCCGAAAGCCCTTCCAGCCATGATCTGCCTCAGTGCAGAACAGCTATGCCTTCTCTTCCTAGGTAGAATGTGGTGTCAGCACATCCATGCATCATCAGAGGGGCCCTGGGCCACCTCTGGTCATTGTCATGGGTCTGAGGCTCCATGGAATTGGCTGTTTGGCAAATCTTGGGCTGAGGGGCCTGATGGCCCAGACAAATAGCTGTTAGCAGTTTCAGAAGACCCTGAGAGACCCTGTCCTGTGTATCCCCTCTCCATGGAGGAGATGCTCGTAAGCCCTTGCCAGAGCATCATTGCTCCCTCTTCCAGGTGTTTGTTCGGAAGCTCCGCAAAGCCTATGGGAAGAGCGAGTGGAATGCTGTGGAGCGCCTGAAGGACAATAAACCCAGCTACAAGCTTGACCACATTGTCAAGGAGCGGTAAGTCAACGCTCCTCAGTGATGCAGTTGCTGCTGAGTGTTGTCCTAGTGCTGGGGATACATTGGGGACAAGACCAAGACTGGACTGACAGAGTGCATGTCCTTTTAGAGGAGGCAGACCAAAAACCAAGCTAGCAGATCGGTGTCATGATTCTCAGGTGCACTGGGTACAGGAAAGGTTGTAAGGCAGTGTGTAGAGAACTGGGGTGTGTGCTAGGGTTACATTGATTACATTCCCAGAGATGCCTCTGGAAAATGACCTGTTTCAGCCAGCCAGGAATGCACATTATGAGCGAGACAGCAGCAAGTTCAGAGTCCCCATGGTAGAAGAGCCTGAGCCACGAGTTCCCACACTACAGACATACTTCTGGTCTTGACTGTTCCTCATTCAACCTTCTCAGAAAGTTCCTCCCCTTTGCTGGCTATTCAGTGATTCTTGCCTCTTCAGAGAATTTGACAAATGCCTGAAGATCCTTGTAGTTTCCACAGTCTGGATGAAATGTGTTTGTTATCTGCTGGATAGAAGCCAGCATTGCTACTAAATATTCTTCAGTGTTCATAATAGTTCCCACAACGCAGAACACTTGGGCCTAGAACTGATCAAGTGTAGAACCCCTAGGCTAGTATCTCCATTCTATGGAATGATGGCCTAGGCATGCCCAGTTCCAGAATGATGGGGCATGGCTTCTTTCCTGGGATATGGAAGGCCTTGGCCTGGGAGATAACAGTTGGTATCGTAAGCTGGGTGGCCAGAGGACAGGGACAACTCTGATCAAGTACACATCACTCCCAAACATTTTGGTAGCAACTGTCCTATCTGTGACACAGCTATTATATAGACAAGGTGGGAAAAGAAAAAGAAAACCAAGCACCTGGATTCATGGACAAAGCAAATAGCATCTGGTCTCCTCAACCAGAGCCAAAGCTTAGGGAAAACCAAGAAGTCCAAAAGAGACATATACTTGTCCTACAAAGTAGAAAGTTAGGAAACTGAGGCACCAAGCAGACTGAGGGAGGTTCTTGCCTCTGCCTCGGGAACCTAGACAGCTGTCCCTTCATCTGCTGGGTCCCTGCTAGGTCTTCCCTTCATCTTAGCCTGGTTTTGAAGACCTGGCAGATCTGTCAACTCAGTTGCAGTAAAACAGGCCTGGGACCTTGACCATTTGTTGTCCTGTGTCCTTCAGAGCCCTTTATGACATGGTAGATCATCATCACCCTTTTTGTTTTTCAAGACAGGATTTCTCTGGGTAGCTCTGGCTGTCCTAGAACTCTCCCTAGACCAGGCTGGCCTAGAAATCCACCTGCCTCTCTTCCTGAGTGCTGGGGTTAAAGGCGTGTGCCACCACTGCTCTACCCTCTTTTTTTGTTTTTGTTTTTTGTTTTGTGTTTTTTCGAGACAGGTTTCTCTGTGTATCCCTGGCTGTCCCAGAACTTGCTATGTAGACCAGGCTGGCCACAGAGACTAGCAACTCACAGAGATCCGCCTCCCTCTGCCTCCTGGGTGCTAGGATTAAAGGCATATGCCACCACCACCCAGATTTTTTATGGTTTTTTGACACCTATAGCTCTGACTGTCCTAGAATTCACTATGTAGACCAGGCTAGCCTCAAACTCCCAGAGATCATCCTCCTTCTGCCTCCCAGATGCTGGGATTAAAGGTGTGTGTCACCGCTCCTGGCAGACCCTTTTCCTCAAATGAAGCTTCCTGGAATGTGGTTCAGACGCTACAACTCTAGGGCAGCCTGGCTTGAGGAGGGGACTGGAAGCCCTGTAGATTGACTATACTCAGGGTGTGTTTAGAGCCACAAGAGGTAGGTGGATGGGTGGCTTGGTTTGGTTGATTTTGGTTTGATTGTGACATAGGGTAGATCTGTAGATGACCTGTAACTCATGATCCTCCTGCCCCCACCTCCCAAGTGCGAGGATTACAGGTATGTACCACTATATCTGATTAAAGATACCCTATTTTAAGTCAGCAAATTTTGTTCAGCAGTGTCATTTTCTAGATGAAGCTGGAGCTAGAGAAGGCCTACTGACCCAGTTAGGGTCACAGCTCAGAATGGGCTAGAGTCCAGGTGTCAAGACTTGTGGTTCAGTGTCTCTGTCCCACACTTCTGTCCCCCTGTGTGTAAACTATCAAAGCAGTGACAGCTCTTCCCAGGTGACACTTTGTCTGCTCCCTCCTTTACTGTGGGTTTCCCGGAAATGCGTTCTCACTCTACAGAGTCCTAGTGCCAACGTTTCGCAGTGGTTCTGTCAGTTACACGGATCTGGATGGTGAGAAATAGGAAGACGAGGCCCACTCAGGTGACCTGTAGGCAAGCCCAGGCGTAGGGGCTGCTGGGGACGCAGCCCCACTCGTCTTCCTGGCCCAGTAGGCCAGCTTCCCAGTTTTCCCTTTTTCGTCGTGGGCCTTTGAAGATTCCACTTTCAAAGAGAGTCAGGGAGCCACCAGCTTGGTGTCCCCTCATTCACAACAAGGTAACAAGTAGTTGAGGCTTCTGTGAGGTGTCTTGAGGTCATCAGAGTTCACTGGGACATCGTGGTTCTTCCGTGGCTGTAGGACTGTTTCCAGGTGCATGTGCCAACTGTGGGGAAGTTGTTGCTGCCACCAGGTCAGGAAGTAGCTGTGGCAGTGCCTGACTTGGGTGTCAGGGTCTCTGGGGTAGCTACTGGGGAGAGGCAAAGTGGGTAGAGACAGAATGGGCTCACAAGCACTGCCCTCGCCACCTTATAGGTACCCCACATTTATCGATGCTCTGAGGGATCTTGATGATGCCCTGTCAATGTGCTTCCTCTTCTCCACCTTCCCACGGACCGGCAAGTGCCATGTGCAAACCATCCAGCTGTGTCGGCGGCTTACTGTGGAGTTCCTGCACTACGTCATTGCTGCCCGAGCCCTGCGCAAGGTGAGCTAAGGCTCTCCTGGGGATCCCTGGTCCTCTCCTGTCACCCTGTCACCCCTTGGTTTTCATACTGTCATCCCCTAACCTCCCTCCAGGTCTTCCTGTCCATCAAAGGCATTTACTATCAGGCTGAGGTGCTGGGGCAGCCCATCGTATGGATTGCACCCTATGCTTTCTCCCATGATGTAAGTGTGCCTTTTGGGGGTGCCTTGTGCTGGTTGGTGTGGGTCAGGTGCTGTCTTTGGAGTCAGCCCTTGCTGGGTTCCTGATTCTTGGCCGCTGTGCAGAGGTGGGGTGAGGGGAAGGGTAGGGCATGTGCTTTACAACCCAGTCGGTCAATAGTGCTGGATCAGGCACAGAATTCTCAGTGTCGTGTGTACACTCAGACCCATAGGCTAATCCTTACTAAGCTTGCCTGCCTCCAGCACTTCTGCTAGAGTGCTGGTTCCCAATCTTCCTAATGCTGCAACCCCTTAATACAGTTCCGTGTGTTGTGGTGCCTCCCAACCATAGAATTATTTGTCACTACTTCATAACTGTCATTTTGCTACTGTTATGAATCACAATGTAAGTATCTGATGTGCAGATGGTCTTAGGTGACTCACAGGTTAAGAACCACTGTGCTAGGTGATCTTGAACATGTTCCTTCACCTTTCTGCATCAGTAAATAACTCGTTCCCATCTTCTCAGCCTCGCCATGAGGACTTGAGGGAAAAGAAGTCTTTTAAGGGACGTGGTTGAATGGGCAGTGCGGACAGCTCTGGGGGCTGTGTGTGCCCAGTGTTTTGTACAGTTACCACCTGGATCAAGAGCCCAGCCCCCCTCTCAGACCCACTGGGGTCCCTGTTCCCACTCTGCCATTGGCATACCACAACAAAACTGCTTCACTCCTGTCTCCTCTCGGCTCCATCCTCCCCATAGCCTGGAACAGAGGGCGACTCCAGGGGAGGGAGCACGGGAGAGGCACTTAGCACATGGCACTGACTTTTACTGGCTTCTCTTGAAGAGCTTGGGATTGTTCCAGGGCCCTGCTAAGAGGAGTTTGGTTTTGCTTTCCATGGAAGCCTTGTTAGTTCCCAGTCCCCCAGAAGGTCAGCCCTAGCTGGGCTTGCCCTCCGCATTGTCTGTCTGTGGGCTGTACTTGATCTCCCTTCCTGCTTGTTCATTACGCAGGAATTGGTACCTTGCCTAGAGAACAGCTGTCAGAGTGAGCTGAGGTTCTGTGCTCCTTGGGCTGCAGGGGGTGCCCGAGGCTAGAACCTGCCATGTCCGTGGT
The DNA here is from genome assembly GCF_007827085.1 of Peromyscus californicus insignis. Taxonomy (NCBI): domain Eukaryota; kingdom Metazoa; phylum Chordata; class Mammalia; order Rodentia; family Cricetidae; genus Peromyscus; species Peromyscus californicus. The sequence continues at coordinate 7,124,356 of NW_026294424.1, forward strand.
GTACCGGTAATGGGGCTTCTGTCTGTGGACAAGAGGTGGCCTTGGAGCTCAGCAGTCCCTTTTCCAGTTCCTTGAGGCATGCTTGGGGAGCCATGGTGCATGGTCCTTCCTTCCCTGCTCCTCCTCTTCCTTCCTGCCTAACTTCTTTGGCTCTCTCTGTCTTTCCTTCCCTCTGGTGTCGAACCCCCGTGCTTCTCAGACTGCTCTTTGTGTGTCCTTGGGGTGCTGAATAGGGCCCTGTGAGGGCCAGCCTCCACACAGCTGGCCCTGGGGGAAGGGCAGAGCTGCCCATGCCTCCTTCCTCCCAGCTTGCTGCCAACTGCTTCCTCTCAGCAAAGGGTAGTTGTAACAAGGACCCTCATGTGCCCCTGCTCTGGGCAGCCAGTGCTGAGTATACAGCAGTGGGACTTGGGGTAGTAGCAGTGGTGAGGGCAGAGTGTACCTGCTCTGCTCAGTACTGTGGGAAATGAAGTCTGTGCTCAAGTGCCTACCAGAAAAAAGCCTGTCTGGTAGCAAGATGGAGAGCTAATTCAGAGTTATGGGGGTCCCAAGCTGATGGGATGTCGTGATCATTATCAACTTTGACATTTCTTAGAAATGTTTCCCAGTGGTTAGCAGGGCTTGGTGGGGCCCTTGGGTGGGTCTTTGACTTTAGAGGGTGCGACCATTCCAGAGTTGAGACACTTTGGTCCAGTTTGTAGATCAGCTCCTTATGGTAATGACAGAGGTAAGCCATACACTTCCGCCAGCTGAATGGCAGCTTGGAAAGGTGGTCTGCCTCTGCTTCAGCCTACTCCTAGGCCCTAGGCTGGGTCTGAGATAGAAATGCTAAACTCTGAGCCTCATCACACTTCTTCAGGATGTGGCTGGACTGAGTCCTGTTCACTGCTCCATCTAGCCACACCTGGCTTCCCAAGGCACCTTGGTCAGTAGATGTCGTCACCTCTTCTGGGCTGTGGACCATGAGCTGCACACAGGCCTTGCTGGGCTCTGGGAGGGTGCCTCAGTGCTCACAGTGCCCTGAAGTAGATCTCAGGCACATACTGGGTTGGGTGGTAGACGAGGTGTGTGCTCTGTCTAGGTCCCACTGATAACTGAGGGAGGAGTGGGAGAGCCAGGTCTAGGAAGAGGTAGAGTCGGCTGCCATGGAGCACCTTGGACCGGTTCCCCTTCTCTTTATCCTGGCTCCCCTTTACCACATGGGAACCTGGCACTGGCTCCATGTACCCGTAACCTTTGGGGCCTCTGTTCAGAGCCCACCTTGTGCTTAAGATGCCTGTGGGTTTGTGGTCATAACACCTACTTCCACCCCTGTGCTAACAGTGCTGATATGTCTCCTTATACCCCCAGCATCCAACAGATGTGGACTACAGGGTCATGGCCACCTTCACTGAGTTCTATACCACTCTCCTGGGCTTTGTCAACTTCCGCCTCTACCAGTCTCTCAACCTCCACTACCCACCCAAGGTAGAGCCCTGGCACCTTCTCTCCCAGCTTGAATCTAGCCTTCCTATCCTCACTCTGAGGCAAGGGGCTGTAGGTGTCCTCTTCCTTCTTCCCAGCTTGAAGGTCAAGCCCAAGCAGAAACAAAGATCAGTGAGGACACCTATGCCCTGGACTCTGAGAGCTCTATGGAGGTGAGAGGGACTTTGAGGGGCAATGGCCCTACATCATTCTGTCCCGTGAATAGTAGGTGATTTGGCTAGGAGGGTGGTTTATGACTTACCCTTAGAGCCCAGACCCAGATGTGGCCTGGAGCTGTTTTTGCTCCCCACCCTACCCCACACCCAGGTGAGGTTCCCTGCCTGCAAGCAGGCCACCTTGCAGCTCTGCTTCCCGCCTACAGAAACTAGCAGCTCTCAGTGCCAGCCTGGCCCGAGTGGTGGTGCCTACTATAGAGGAGGCTGAGGCCGATGAGTTTCCTGCTGATGGGGTGAGTGAGCACTGTGCTGCCTTCCAGGAATGCACGGGATGGGGCAGGATGCGGGGCGGGACCATCACCTGGAATCTGGGATCTAGAAGGAAGCTGCCAGTCCCTTCCTCTCGGTGGAGCTGGATGGCCTGGTGGTATGAAGCTTGGCCCCTTCCCTGCAGGAGGTGACAGAGCAGGAGGAAGGGCGCAGGAAAGAGCTGGAGGCACAGGAGAGACACAAGAGACTCTTCGAAGGCCTGAAGTTCTTCCTGAACCGAGAGGTGCCCCGTGAAGCACTGTCCTTCATCATCAGGTGGGCAGGCCTTTCGCCAGCTGATGGTTCTGGCTGTCCAGTATTCCAGTCTCCACCCTAGCCTAGAGGCCTGATGAGGGTGTCTCCACTCCTCCCAAAGCAGTATGTGCAGAGCATTCAGGCAGACAGGGGGGCTGCTGTTCTGCCACCAGCTAAGTCCGTCCTGGACCAGGACTGCAGGCGTTAGACCAAACAGGAGGCTCTGGGGTGAGCTCTTCCTAGAAGGGTGGGTTTGTGGGCAGTAGGTCCAGAGAAGTTTCCAGGGCAGGCAGTTCATGCCTAAAAGGCTTACGGGTCTTCCTGTACCTGTAGGAGTTTTGGTGGGGATGTATCCTGGGACAAGTCTTTGTGCATTGGAGCCACCTATGACATCACAGACTCGGGCATCACCCACCAGATTGTTGACCGGCCTGGGCAGCAAACCCCCGTCATTGGCAGGTAGACTCTGAAAGCCCCTGTGAGCCCTTTGGGAGGGGGGTTCCAGCCCTGGTGGTGCAGTGGTCCCTCTGGTTGTTCCTTTGTGACCTGTCTGCTGGCTGCTCTGCACCAGGTACTACATCCAGCCCCAGTGGGTGTTTGACTGTGTGAATGCCCGCCTCCTCCTTCCTGTGGCGGAGTACTTCCCTGGGGTGCAGCTGCCCCCACACCTTTCACCCTTCGTGTCCGAGAAGGAAGGAGATTACATTCCCCCTGAGAAACTGAAGCTACTGGCTCTGCAGCGGGGAGAAGACCCAGGTGAGCTGGGCAAGGATGGGGAGCAGTGTGGACAGGCTTCTGGTGGCCCTGGCCCCTATGCCCAAGCTGGCTCTGTCTCTCCACTTTCCAGCATTTGCAGTGTTAGTCTGTGCTGACCTTTGGAGCAGCTGAGCAGAATGGCCCGGGGTTGTCAGTGTTCGCATGGGTAGCAGGGGTGTTCAGGAGAGGCCGGAGAGTTGTCTTTGAAGGCAGCTCAGCTGGGGCCATCGGGGGAGCATCCTTGAGCTGCCTTTGGAATGCGAAGTCACCTGCTCTCTGTAGGAGACTTGAAAGAGGAAGAGGAGGACGAGGAGGAGGAGGACGAGGAGGACAATGAAGGTGATGGTGATGTTGCGGGGGACAATGAGGAGGAGGAAGATGTGGAAGCGGATTCAGAGAAGGAGGAGGAGGCGCACCTGTCGGCCTTGGAGCAGCAAAGGCTGGAAGGGAAGGTAGGGAAGCACTGCACAAAGCCCTGACTGGGAGGCACCTGCTACCTAGAAGGCCAAGCGCACATGCGGCTGCCTTGTTTCCCCAGAAGCCCCAGGTGGTGGCCGGCACTGTGAAACTGGAGGACAAGCAGCGGCTGGCCCAGGAGGAAGAAAGCGAGGCCAAGCGCCTGGCCATCATGATGATGAAAAAGCGAGAGAAGTACCTCTACCAAAAGATCATGTTTGGCAAACGGCGCAAAATCCGCGAGGTAAGTTCCTGCTCTGATGAGGCCTCCACACGTGCACGGTTGAGCTCCCCGGTCCATTTGGCCAGGCCTGTTTTCTTTGGAGTGTTGTTGGTTTGGTTTGGATTTACACAGCTGGGAATAGAGACCAAGGCCTCCCTCTCCCGCTAGAGTCCTCACCACCCCCATGCCTACCCAGAGCTGTCCTGAGCCTGGGACTAGCCCAGCGGACTCGGGAAGTCTTTCTGAAGCTCCTGGGTGCTTGTTCTGTGTGTTGACGGGGGGTTTCACTTGAGCTTGAGCATTGCTTAGCACTCACAAGTCCCAGGATTTGATCACAGCAGGGGTGGCAGGGGCAGAAAAAACAAAACACAACAAAGCAGTTGTGCACTGAGGCCTCCAGAGTGGCTGGCAGCCTTGCCTTGGGGGGATCCCACCAGGTTCCTCTTAAATAACAGCATGGTAGTCTCTCAGGTCTTTCCATGACATTGTACAGTGTGACCTGTTCCCTGCTGATGGTCATGCTCAGGAAACAGCAGACCTGGCCCAGGAAGGAGTCTCCTCCCTGTGCCCTCTCTGCCAGCTCCCAGTAAAGGTTTGAGTGGTATTGCCTTTTCCTCAGGGGAGCTGGTGGAAGAGTAGGCCTAGATTCCCCAAGCTGGAGATTTGAGACCATGAATTGAGTTATCTGGGCAACAGTGGGGTTCTGTTCTTTCACCCTGAGGTGTGAGTCAGGGTCTTTGGGTATTTGCTTGTTAGCTTTTCTAGAAGCTCCACTGGTAACGGATAGCCCCAGTAAGGGAAGACATCCCTCCCTGCTCACTCTCCATTCTATCCTGAGTTCCTCCTTCCTTCTCACAGGCCAACAAGCTGGCAGAGAAAAGGAAAGCCCATGATGACGCTGTGAGGTCTGAGAAAAAGGCCAAGAGGACAAGGCCTGTGTGAGCTCCGGCTGGCCCTCACTGGGAGGGACATGGCAGAAGCAAGCCAGTGGAACGCATGCCACACACTCGTGCACCAGCCCGGCATCCTCATGCTTTTGGTGGTGTGTGGCCGGCCCTAGCCTCCTATGAAGTTCATGCCAGTGTCTGGACAAAGAGGCCTCTACCCAGCCCAGTTCTTACTCCAGGAATCTGACTGGTAGCCTCATTTTGCTTGGCTTCCCACAGTCTCCTACACAGCTGTGCCCATAATTCTCACGATGCTGTCATGAAATAAGGGTGGGGAGCTCTTATTAAATGGCTGGACTTTTGCAGCCAATTGGGTTCTGTGTTCAGAAGCCTCCCTGGGGTTGGAAAGGAGTCACCTGGACAGACCCAGATGGGCTCAGGCACACTCAGAACTCTGGGTCCAGGGATGCTAGGAAAGACACAAGTTCTGGGCTTGGGTTTCACACTCCCCTGGTCTGGTTCCTGTTTCAGCTAAGGTGCTACTCTGAACCTGCTTCCTCAAGTTAGGGTTTGACATTCTGGAATCTTCCCACAGCTGTGTGCTGAGGGTTCACTTGCCTAGTCATGGTCTATAAACATTAACTGGCTTCTTCACTTCCTGCTGGAGCTCATCAGAAGGTGAAAGAAGGGTCTTAGGGTTCTATTGCTATGGTAAAACACTGACCAAAAGCAAGTTGGGGAGAAAAGGGTTTATTTGGCTTACACTTCCACATTGCTGTTCATTATTGAAGGAAGTCAGGACAGGAACTCAAACAGGACAGGATCCTGGAGGCAGGAGCTGATGCAGAGGCCATGGAGGAGTGCTGCTTACTGGCTTGGCTCTTCATGGCTTGCTCAGCTTGCTTCCTTATAGAACCCAGGACCAGCAGCCCAGGGATGGCTCCACTCACAATGGACTGGTCCCTCCCTCACTGATCACTAATTGAGAAAATGCCTTACAGCTGGATCTCATGGAGGTATTTCTCCAACTGAGGCTCCTTCCTCACTTGTTTCAAGTTGGTACAAAACCAGACAGTACAACTGACCCCTTGTCAACTTGACACACAAACACATCATTAAGCCACAACCCTTCCTTTCTTATTCTTCCCCAAGATCTCACATTGAAAACATAAATAACTTTAAAAGTCCCACCATCTTTACAAATTCAAATACATTAAAATTTCAGTCCCTTTAAAAAAAAAATCTTAAAATTCAAAGTCTCTCAACTGAGGGCTCCAGTAAAATACTTTCCTACTTAGGGGAAAAAAAAGTCAGTGCACAATCAAATCAAAGCAAACCCAAATTCCAACCATCCAGTGTCTGGGTTCCACTCATAATCATCTGGACTCCTCCAGAGGGCTGGGGGACTTCTCCAGCTCCACCCTCTAAGGCACACACACAGTCTTCTAGGCTCTGGATGGCTCCACTCCACTGCTGCTGCTGTGGGTGGTCGTCCCATGGCACTGGCATCTCCAAAATGCTGGAGTCCCTCACTGCACCTGGGCTGTACTTTCACCAGTAGCCCCTCTCAGGCTCTCCTCATGGTGCTAAACTTCAACTTCTCTGCATGATCCCTTCAGTCCTGGGCCTTCAACGGCTGGTGAGGCTGCACCTTCACCAGCGGCCTGTCAGTGCCAAGCCTCAGCTGCACTGCATGACCCCTTCATGTCTTCAAGTCCAACTACCAACAGGTACAACCATGGCCACCTCTGGGACACGGCTTTTCTGTGCCTTCAGGAAACGCTTCCAGAAGATTTTACCAGTGATGCTAGTCTCTTCATTTGGTTGGTTGGTTGGTGTGTGTGTGTGTGTGTGTGTGTGTGTGTGTTGGTTTTTTCGAGATCCCTGACTGTCCTGGAACTCACTCTGTAGACCAGGCTGCAGGCTGTCCTGGAACTCAGAGATTCACCTGCCTTTGCCTCTGTAGTGCTGGGATTAAAGGTGAGTGCTGGGATTAAAAGCATGTGCTGCCTGGGTGGTGGTGGCACACGCCTTTAATCCCAGCACTCGGGAGGCAGAGGCAGGCAGATCTCTGTGAGTTTGAGGCCAGCCTGGTCTACAGAGCGAGATCCAGGAAAGGTGCAAAGCTACACAGAGAAACCCTGTCTCGAAAAACCAATCAATCAATCAATCAATCAATCAATCAATCAATAAAAGCATGTGCCACAACCACTCGACTCTGGTCTCTTAATCCCTGCTAATTTCTTAGCTCCAGCTAACCAGCACCAATTGTCCCAGTAATGCAAAGGTTTTACTTCAGTGGTTCAGTGGTGCTGGTCCCTACTTAGTTATGGCTGACTGCACCTCCAGCTGATCAGAATGACAGAGTCTCAATTCAAAATAGCAAATAGCCTTGACAGTCTGTCTTAGTTAGGGTTTCTGTTGCTGTGAAGAGACACCATGACCATGGCAGCTCTTACAAAGGAAAATATTTAATTGAGGTGGTGGCTTACAGTTCAGAGGTTCAGTCGACTATCATGGCAGGCAGTTTGACAGTATGCTGGTAGATATATGGTGCAGGAGCAGTAGCTGAGAGACCTACATCTTGCAGGCAACAGGAAGTCAACTGAAACACTGAGCAGGATTCTGAGCATAGGAAACCTCAAATCCCACCACCCCAGTGACACTGTTCCTCTAATAAGGCCATGCCCACTCCCAACAAAGCCACACCTCCTAATAGTGCCACTCCCTATGAGCTTATAGGGGCCAATTACATTCAAACTACCATAGGTTTCTGTTGCTGTGAAGAGACACCGTGACCACAGCAACTCAGGAAAACATTTAATTGGGTGGTTTACAGTTTCATAGGTTTAGTCCATTATGGTGGCATACAGGCAGACATGGTGCTGGAGAGGGAGTTACATCTTGACCCTACAGGCAACAGGAAGTGGTCTGTCTCACTGGGCATGGCTTGAGCATATATGAGACCTCAAAGCCTACCTCCACAGTGATATACTTTCTCCAACAAGGCCACACCCCATAATAGTGTCACTCCCTTTGGGGGCCATTTTCTTTCAAGCTGCCACATTCCACTCCCTGGCTTCCAAAGGCTTGTAGCCATATCATAAAGCAAAAATGCAGTCAGTCCAACTTCTGAAGTCCCCATAGTCTTGTATAACCATCTCAAATGTATTTAAACTCTCTTCTAAGACTCATGTAATCTCTTAACTGTAATCCCCTGTAAAATCAAAATAAAAAAGCAGACCACATACTTCCAACATATAATGGCACAGGATATACATTACAATTCCAAAAGGGTGGAAAGGGAGCATAGTGAGAAAATACTGGACCAAAGCAAGACCAAAAACCATCTGGGCAAACTCCAAAGTCTGCATCTCTATGACTGATGTCAAAATGCTCTTCAGATCTCCCAACTCCTTTTAGCTTTGTTGACTGCAACACACTTCTCTCTCTTGGGCTGGTTCCACTCCCTGTTAGCAGCTCTCCTTGGCAGGTATCCCCCAGCTCTGATATCTCAAAAATCTTGGGGTCTCCAAGGCAATCCAGACTTCACAGCTTAATACAATAGCTTCTCTAGGCCTCCATGCAGGGACACTCCTGGCACATGCCTGGCCTCATTAGCTTTCCTTAAGTCTCTAATGCAAATTCCATAACCCACTTCTATACTTACCTCCAGAACCACATGGCTGAAGCTGCCAAGTTCTGCTACTTGTGGGGGTGGGGTGGAAGTTGGAACATGGCCCCCTCATTCAATTACATCTTCACTAGCTTTCTGTTTTTGATGGTTTCCTTCACTGCCTAAGCTTGGCTATCCTGAAACTGGATCTGTAAATCAGTCTGGTCTCAAACTCAGAGATCTGCTAGCCTCTGCCTTCTGAGTGTTGGGATTAAAGGTGTGTGCCATCACACTGTGCTTTAAGCTTTTCTCTAATTCCTTTTCACAAGTTGGAAACTTGGTTGGGTGGGATCTTGCCCCGAGGTCACCACTCCCTTTATTTCATTTCTTAATCTGTTTATCTCCTGGAACACAGAATGTAGCTTCATTCCACTTCCTGATGCCCCTTTTCTCCTCAATCTGTATATTTTGTATTTTTCCTTGCTCAGCTTGCACCTTTTCATTATAAGTCTTTGTTTCTTTTTTAAATTATTTATTTTTATTTTATGTGTATTGGTGGTCTGTGTGTATGTCTGTGTGAGGGTCCCCTGGAACTGAAGTTACAGACAGTTGTGAGCTGCCATATGGGTGCTGGGAAATGAACCCGGGTCCTTTGGAAGAGCAGTCAGTGCTCTTAACCATTGAGCCATCTCTCCAGCCCCTCATTATAAGTCTTTGTAAGTATGAACACTAATAACCACACGACAGAGTCTATACTAGGTTGTTTTAAGATTTCCTTTGCCAACGGAATTAATCCAAATCTCTTCACGTTAGCCTCAGGCAGACTCTTCAAACAAGGGCAATTTCTTCACCAAAATATCACAAGTCTGGTCTCTAGGCCACATACTAGCATTCTTCTCCTCTTGAAACCTCTTGATCCAGGCACCCACAGTTCAAATCACCCTCAGCACCACTGTCTTCCATGCTCCTACTGGGATGGCCCATTAAGTTCAAGTGTTCAGCTGCTTTTCTAATCCACAGTCCCAAGATCCATATTCCTTCAAACAAAACCTCAGTAAGGCCTGTCACAGCAATACCCCAGTCCCTAGCACCAACTTCTGTTTTAGGGTTTTTAGTGCTGTAAAGAGACCATGATTGCCTAAACTTTTACAAAGGAAAACATTTAATTGGGTGGCTTACAGTTTCAGAGGTTTAGTCCATTATCATCATGGTGGAACATGGTAGCATGAAGGCAGACAGGGTGCTGGAGAAGGAACTGAGAATGGAGAATCCTGCAGGTGACAGGAAATGCTCTGTCTCACTGGGCATGGCTTGAGCATATATGAGACCTCAAGGCCCACCTCCACAGTGACACACTTCCTCCAACAAGGCCACACCCCCTAATAGTGCCACTCCCTTTGGGGTCCATTTTCTTTCAAAACATCAAAGAGTCTTTAAATTTCTCTCTAAAACTTCATAAGGCAGGCCCTCCATCTGCACTGCTCTCATTTTTATCTTTGAAGCTCCTCAAGAACTTCCCACTGAACTCTCACCACACAATGACTTGTCTAGCCCAAAGTTCTAAAGTCCTTCCATAGTCCTCCCCAAAACATGATCAGGTCTGTCACAGCAATACCCCACTCCTGGTACAAACTTGTTGTAGGGTTTTGATGCTTCGATGAAACACCAGAACCAAAAAGCAAAAAAAGGGTTTGTCTTACTTACACTTCCATATCGCTGTTCATCACTGAAGGAAGTCAGGACGGGAACTCAAGCAGGGCAGGATCCTGGAGGCAGGAGCTGATGCAGAGGCCATGAAGGAGTGCTGCTTACTGGCTTGCCACCATGGTTTGCTCAGCCTGCTTTCTTATAGAATTCAGGACCAGCAGCCCAGGATGGCACCACCCACAATGGGCTGGGACATCCCTCATTGATCACTAATTGAGAAAATGTCTTACAGCTGGATCTCATGGAGGCATTTCCTCAACTGAGGTTCCCTCCTCTTTGATAACTCTAGCTTGTGTCACATTGACACACAAAACCAGCCAGTACAGAGGGTGAAAGGTGAGGGATGAGGCCTAAGGGCAGGTAGAGCCTAGCTTTCCATCCAGGTGTGGCCACTCACTGCTGGTATCCCAACTTACAACCTTTGTGGACCTGCCTTATAGGTCACAACCCCCTACCCCATCCCCCACACTCCAACTCCCTCTGCTGATAGCCCTTACCTGGAACTGTCCATGCGTCATAACCGGGCTCTAGTCACTGAGTCCTTCCTAGGACACCCTTGCTAAAGCCACTCCCCAGAGGCTGTGATGCCCTTAACGGGTAGACTGGGCTCTGCTGTCTGTGAATCTAAGGACCTGATGGTCTGGCCTGCCTGTTTTGTGCCGGCTCTGTATGAAGAGAATAAATCTGCCACAGTGGCTGCACCTTCCCCAAAGAGGAGGGCAAGAGTTTTGGCAGGCTGTGGCTTGTGGACCCAAGAACACAGTGTCCCCAAAACTGATGGTCTCACTATATATGTGGATGAGAGGGCTCTGTCTGATGCCAGCTCTGGCATGGCAGTTGGGGGAGGCAGGAGCCAAAGGAGTCACACACAACTATGTAGCCCAGATGACTCAGGCCTGCATGGGTATATGTGTATCTAGGGCCCACATGGACAAAGGCAAGCCCATCAGATATGGAAGAATGCCTGGCAGCCAGGCTGATGTGGAATTTTCCCCATTCCGGAGTTGCCTAGAAATGTCGGGGGCAGTGGGGCTCTGACGTGGCCCATGTTCCACTGGATGGCCAGCTGGTTGTGTACTGCCCACAACTGGAGCTAATTCCAGACTAGTTCCCATCCTTGGTTCTGCTTTGGGATGAAGGACAGCCTGAACCTAGACAGGCGCACCCACTTCCTACTTGCCCAGTCCTCTTGAGATGGGCATCTACAAAAGGGAAGTTAGCTAAACAAGTAACAGGACCCTTTGGAGCCAAGCCCCTTTCCTGGGTCGGGCCAGGGATCCCGGCTCATCTTCACCTGTTTTCCCTGGATACCAAAAATGTGTTCCTGGCCTCCACAGAGGGAGCTGGGAAGACCTATGTTTCACTGGATCCCCAGGAGCTCCAGTGCTCTCAATAAAAGGCTGGCAATTAGTACTGCCGCATTTTCCCTGGGCCCAGTCTCCCCTCCCCAACACTACCACCAAGCCCCAGGCACCCTCTATTCCCTTCTGGGGCTGGCAGAACAATGATCCCCTTGGCCCATCGAAGACAAATGGGCCTTGTTGGGCCGGCGGCGGGGGCGCGATATTGCGCCCCAGAGAATTGAATACGGCTTCTGTGCCTCTCCAGCAGGCTCGCAGGGGACAGGAGGGGGGAGGGGGCCGTGGCGCCCATTGGTCGTGGCGCCAGGGGCCGGGCCAGGCTGCTAGCCTCACCTGGCCGAGAGTGGCGAGAGCGGGTGCAGCAGCCGCTGCGGCGGCGGGGCGGGGGCATGGACCAGGCCTGGCAGAGCGCGGGGCCCCGGCGAGTGCGCCCCGCCGCCCAGTGAGCGCCCCGGCGGCGGCGGCGGCGGCGGCGGCGGCGGCGGGGGCCGGGGCGACCCCTGCCACCCCGAGCCCAAGGAGAACCGGGTTAAGGTATGTCGGGAGGTCCAGCACTCAACGCTGGGTGTGCCCTGCCTCAGTCTAACCTGAGCACCCCTCCTACACTGCCCCAGTAGCCAAACTGGGATCGCATGCTCGCCCAGCGAGGGCTATAGGAGTGCTGCAGAGCTGCTGCACCGGCACTGAGTCCTGCAGGCTCAGGCTGGTTACTTGCCCGGCTCTGGGTGCCCCTCCCCCTCCGGACCCCGGAGGGAGTCCTGAAAGTGGGATGGGTGCGGCTTGAGAAGGCTGGCTGCTGCACTCTGCTGAAACTGTGAGTCCATCAATGATTAATCCTCTTGGACACCGTGGCCTGGGCCCTGGTGGAAAAGGAGGGGTAGGGATCTCTCCTTCCCTGCCTTTCCCTGGAGCGGCTGTCAAAGCAGAGACTGCGGGGCCGTTGGGTAGTGACAGACTCTTGTGCTTGAGGAAGGACACGTGTCCCTGAGGAGATGAGGCCATCAAGGAGGGACTCTCCAGATAGGACAGGAAAGATCCTATATGCAATTCACAGTTCCGGAGTCCTGGGCCGGTGCTCCATGAAAGGTTCTGCAAGGTTGCTCTGCTCGCTTAGTGAAAGGCCCGCACAGAGAATGACCGTCCCTTCCCAGTGGAACCCCTGCCCCTCCTCCTTCTCGAGCTGTCTCTGGTGACAGGCACACATCTGGCCGCAGCAACCCACACTAGGAAGGGCAGCAGGCCTGACATCTGACACCTGAGGTTACTGTGGTGATGGTGAGGGCACAATGGAAATCTGCTAGAAGAAAGAGGTATGGAGGGAGGCAATCCAGTCAGAGGAAATCAACCTCTTCCTCTTCGGAGGGAGTGGCCTCAGGTCCAGAGGGTCCTGCAGGCAGCACAGCCACCCCTAACCTCTGCACGGTGCCCTACAAGGCACCCTTGCTACTTATCTAGAGGGATGTGGAATTCCAGAATCCAACTAGTCGGTTGCTTGGGGAGACTCAGTGACTACCTGAAGGTCACACAGTTCAGAAGTTCACTCCAAGTCCCAGGAATTTTTTGTGGTCACCGTTTTAGGACCCCAGACCTACCCAGGACTCCTCTGGCCAATCGGGGTCCTACTTCTTTGATCTTCTTGGGCTCCATCAACCCTCCCCTTTGCCCGACACTGGTGAGCAAGCTGTTACCTCAGGCATAGAGACAGCAGAGCTGTGCTTCCAGCTGGCTCCTCGGGCTGCTTCGTAGTCTGCTTCTTGCTTGGGAATAGCTCTGCCTAAAGGAAGCTCCCTGTGGACACGGAGTGCCTACTTCCTCGGCATCTCTTTCCCTTACTGGGTTCTGAGGCCACTTGTCATCCAGCAAAGGATAGGTCTGTCTCCCACAGGGCCTCTCCCTGAGCTCCAAGGCACACAGGAAGCTGTCCTGTGCAGGAGGGCAGTGATTCACCTGGGAGAATGGCCCACAAATGGTGGGACTCTGGTCCCTGACTGTGACCTGTGCAAGTTTGTTTTTGTTTGGTTGTTTTTTTTTTTTGGGGGGGGGATAGGTTCTCTCTGTGTAGCCCTGGCAGTTCTGAAACTTGCTCTGTAGACCAGGCTGGTCTTGAAAAACCTCTGCCTCCCAAGTGCTGGGATTAAAGGCGTGCGCTGCCACTGCCCGGCATGACAAACTTCCTGCTTTACTTTGACTCCATGAGAAATATGAATGACTCTAGAGAGGACGAGGCAGGATGGAGCAGAAGTGACCCCAGGGGTCACCAGATTGGAGACCTCTGGAATCATCAGGTAGGAGCTAATAGAATTTTCCAGGAGTTACCTGCCTTCCCATAAGCCATCTCCAGAGCAGAGAAATTAGGCCCACAGAGTTACCCTGGCTTTCTATGACACTGGGCAAGCCCTTCCTGTCTGCCTTAATTTTGTTGGTCGTGGAATGTGAGTGTTGAGGCAAGTTGGGTATAAAACATGGGAAACATAGGTCATTGGAAGGGTAGGGTGGCATGTACATTGATCTAGAAGGATCTAAGGGGCCCATGGTCATAACCAGATCTACTGCTAAGTGCCAGGCACTGAGCCAAGGACTCTGCATGCCTCATACTTTTTGATCTTCCCAGCAAGAGTGAGCCTCTTTCCAAAGACCACCCTGCTGGGGAAGTCTGGAGGCAGGCTGTACTGAGGGCATCCTGAGCGCAGGAATGGAGCAGTGGATGTGCTTATCCTGGGCATTGTGTGTGGCATCAGCAATGCCTCCGTAAAACATAAAGTTTTTCTACCGTGCTGTGTGTTTATGCACACAAGTGCATCTTCAGACTGTAAATACTATGGCAGGAATGTTATAAAGCACTGATATTTATTGATGACTCCTCCGTGTTCAGCCCTGGGGAATCTATGTATTTAGAGGACTAAGGGAGTGGCTTGACTTTTGGCTGACATCCGTGACTTGTCACCTCCCACTAGAGCTGCTTTGGGTACTTGGATCTGCTTGGGTACAGGAAGGGTAGTGATTTTGCATGGGCAGGGGAGTGTCTCAGAAAGAGCTGTGAATGTGTTTCAAGTTCTGGCTTTGCCATGGTTACTGGGCCCCTTTCTCCACCTGATATGTGGGGCTAGCATGTAATACTGAGAGGTTGTGTTGTGTGTGTGTTGTGATTGTGTGTTTGTCCTTTGACACAATAGGTTGCTAGCATGGTGGCATAGGCCTATATTCCTAGCATTGGGAAACTGAGGCATGAGGATAACCAGTTTGAAATCAGTCAGAAACATAGTGAACTGGTTAACACAGTGAGACCGGACCAGACACACACACACACACACACACACACACACACACACACACACATGCACTCGCATGCACACGTGCAGAAAAAAAAAAGGAAAAGAAAAAGGAGGAGAAAACCTGAGGGAAAAGGAGGAAGGAAAGAAAGTGCTGGTGACATTGTAACATTAAGAACTGCATCTGACCCTGGGCAGCAGTGACACACACCTTTAATCCCAGCACTTGGGAGGCAGAGGCAGGCGGATCTCTGTGAGTTCGAGTCCAGCCTGGTCTACAGAGTGAGATCCAGGACAGCCAGGGCTACACAGAGAAACCGTGTCTGGAAAACCAAGCAAACAAAGAGGAACTGCATCGGAACCATGAAAGGCCACCCCATCTCAGCAGCCGGGCCTACAACCATTGGCATCGTAACTCCAGCAAAGGAAGAGTAAGGCTGACAAGATGCCAGGACTGCCAGCTTGGAGGGGTCCTGTGAGCCAGCAAATTAGGATCCAGACTGAATGCCCTGCTGGCTGGTACTCCTCATCTCTGTTCTCTCTGCTCCACTCCAGAAAGCCTCGAGGTGAAGGAGCTGCTGGATCCTTGCAGGTCCAGGGCTAACCTCTCTCAATCAGACTGTCTACTGTGTACCCTACACTTCCCAGCTCTCTTCTGCCCTTGGCTAGGCCTTCCGATTCAGGCCACTAAGGTTTGGAAAGAGTAGTATGCCTGCTTCAGAAAGGAGGTGTGGCCTGATTCCTACTATGGCAATAAACCTATTTTTGGGGTGTGTGTGTGTGTGTGTGTGTGTGTGTGTGTGTGTGTGTGTGTGTGTTATGTAGGTCAGAGGACAACTTCCAGGAATTGGCTCTCTCTCCACCATGTGGGTGCTGGGGATCAAACTCAGGTACAAGCCCATTTGCCTACTGAGCCATCTTACTGGCCCATTACTTATAAATTTTTACTGTTTTCCCAAAGCAATACAGACTCTGGTAAAATGTAAATGCATATATAGTTGCATTATATCTACTGAATCAAAATGTGTTATTGATGGTAAGTGACCCCATTCCTTGGGGAAGTACACTTTACATTTGGTATCATCTCAGACCCTTTAACCTAAGTACAAATTTAGTTTTGCCCTTATGAATACATTCATTCTTTACAGTGTGTACTAAGGTAGCTCTTTTAACCTCTGGGCCTCAGTTTCTTTGTCTGTGAAATGGACATAAAGGCTTTATTCTGGTTTGCTTTCTGCCCAGGGATGGTACTGCCCACAGTGGGCTGAGCCCTCTTATGTGGTAAAAATACCCAACAGATAACTGTCTATCAGCTTGAGGTGCAGTATTGGTCTCCCTGGACCACAGCGACTGTGTGCTGACCCTGAGGAGATACTTCTCAGAAGATTTTGCCTCAGTGCTGCTGGTCCCTTCCTAATCACCCCTGATTTCTCAGCCCTGGTTAAAAAGCATCAATTGTCCCAGCAAAGCAAAGGCTTCACTTCCAGAGTGTTAATCTAAATATTGCATGAATGCCAGGCCTCCATGGCCTCCATGTCTCTTAGCATTATCTTATCTTCCAATTTCCCACAAACCGGAAGTCAATCTCTGAGCACTCCATGCCTTTTCCAGCTCAAAGTTCCAAACACTTTCACAATCTCCCCCCACCCCACCCCACCCCCACCCCCGCCCCAAATGACATGGTCAGGTCTGTCATAGCAACACCTCTGTTTTCCCGCTCCAATTCTGTTCCAGTTAGGTTTCTGCTGCTGTGATAAACACCATGACCAAAAGCAATGTGTGGAGGAAAGGGTTTGCTTTAGCTTACCGGTTACAGTCTGTTGCTGGGGAAGCTGAGGCAGGAGCTCAAGGCAGGAGGGTTGAAACAGAGAACACTGCTCAGCGGTTCATTCTCACTCAAGTCCAGCAACCTTCCCAGGCCCACCCACTTAGGCATGGTATTTCCCACGTTGGGCTGGACCCTCTTACATCAATTAGCAATCAAGAAAATGTGCCCCCCAGATATGACCGCAGATCAGTCAGGTGGAGACAATTCTTCAGTCGAGGGTCCCTCTTCCCAGGTGTGTTTAGTTTGTGTCAATTTGACAATAGACACTAACCAGCTGTGATTTGGTGGCTTTAGTTCCAGTGGGAGGCAGAGACATATGATCTCTATGAGTTCAAGGCCAGCTTGGTCTGTATAGTGAATTCTAGACTAGCAAGAGCTACACAGTGAGACCCTGTCAAAGACTGCCCCCGCAAAGAAAAGGTAGCTTGTTCAGGGTCTGTGAACCTCAGGAAAGAAACCACAAAGACCAGCCCCTTAACCTCATTTGCTGTCATTATACTCATATTTCATTGACTCTGATTCAGTCACATGGGTCTCCCTCAACTGCAAGGGAAGATGAGAACTACAGTCTGTGTGACCATGGAGAAAAGAAAGCTATCTTTGGAAATTGGAATACCTCCTGAGGTCACCCCCTCCCAACCTCTTCCCCTACTGGATCAGAGCATTATTATTTTTTAATTGTAGTTCACACCTTTAATCCCAGAATTTGGGAGGCAGAGGCAAGTGGATTTCTATGATTTTGAGGCCAGCCTGGTCTACATAGTGAGTTCCAGGCCAGCTAGAGCTACATAGAAAGCCCTGTCTCAAAAACAATAAATAAAACAAAATGAAATAATTGCGAACCTATACTACTTTCATCATTTAAATATATGTGTGTGCACACATTATATATAGGGAGAGAGAGAGAAAAAAAAAAAACCAATGGATACTATCAGCCGAGAGAACCAGTTGAAATATGAGGAAACCAAGCCCCAGGAAGACATCTCCAACCCTTGCACAGGGCTGACGGTCCAGCTCTAGGTTTTCTTCATTTCCATCTCCACCAAACCCACCACCCTCTTCTGCCTTACTAGCACGCCTGAACTCCACCCTGCCCCTACCCTGTAGGAGAAGGGGCAGCAGGAAGTCCCTACCAGGAGTGTGAGGGTGGATCCATTTAGGTAGTTCAGAGTCCACTTCCATAGATCACATTCCTGATGTTTGAGCACGCCATAAAGCTGTCCTCAAACTAGGTCAGCCCAGAAGGCAGAAACGCCAATGGACGTTAGAAAGAAAGAGTCTGGAGACTAGGCTTTGAAGTGGGAGAGCACTGGAAAAGGAACAGAACAAAACATATCAGAAACAGCAGACAGAGTCCCGAAGGGAGAGAGGGGCTTCTCTTTAAAAACCCAGGGAGGAACTTTGTTAAGATGGACAGCCTCTGTAGACAGAATGGTGGCAGAGGATGACCTTGACCAGCCCAGGTTTGCACTATTATTAACTGTGATCTGTTGTGTCTTTAGAGCCTTCTCCTTGGGCCACCACGAGAGTGTGGACATCAAGGGGGGAATGGACTCAAGGGGTCCCTCTGATGAAGGACAAAGCTCAGAGGAAGCTGAGCTGAACCTAAGATGGCTGTGTTGACTCAGTGTGAGTTTCAGGGTAGGAGCAGGGCAGGGAACCTAGTGGTACTGTCCTGTCTCCCCCCCCCCCCCCACTCCCCCACAAGGCCTCGGACAGCATCTCTGGCAAGCCTCAAACCTGCAAAATGGCTCCAAGCTGTGTGTGTGAGTCTATTACTTGCTCAGGCAGGCTGCCCAGCATGGCATACACCCTTTGATGAAGGACTCCATGCTCCTCCGAGATGCCACACTTCCTTCCTCTGGACTTCTCAGCCTGTTAGCTGTCACCCTGGGGCTCCTGTAGAGGCTGATCAAGTTCATGTCTGCTCTGTCTTGGCATCTTCAGGTCTGAGCTCCTGGCAGGCGTGCATTTGGCCCGCGACTTTGTTCTTCCCTACTCTGCCTTACTTTCTTTTTTTGTGATGGGCCTGAGGGGGTACTTGGCCCACAGAGCAGCCAGGAAGCTTGAATGAGCTGCCCTCATAGGTGGATCAGTTCACATACACACACACACACACACACACACACACACACACACACACACACACACAGCCTGCCCCAGCCTTCAAGCGTGCAGTAGCTGTGCCCTTGGGCCAAGGGCACATAGAACTTTGCTGAGCCCTTGGGTAAATGAGCTGCCTGGCTGTTGGGGTCTAGAGAGGGGCGGGGATCACCCCGAGCTGTCCAGCTGGAGGACGGCAAGAAGACCAGGGCACCACCTGGGCATTCCATTCATTATCCCCAGGGGGGGAGCTCATAAATATTCATATGCACTGGAGGGGGATGGAAGGAGCCAAGCAGCCGCCTGCTGGGTATCATTGGAGCATTCTTGTCTCTGACTGCAGAGGCAGCCTGGGTGTTGGGAGAGGAAAGGGGCAGCTAGTCACAGCCCAAGGTGAGTGTGTCCCCTCTGCCCCAGCACGGAGAGCAGGGGGGCTGTGCAACACTCGCAGGGATCTTTACCATCTTGGGCAAGTTTCAGGGTGTGCAGGTTGTAGTGGGTGGGTCCTGTTTCTCCTTCTGTCCTGCAGGGTCTGAGCTGAACTAGAGGATGTTGGGTCTGGCTTGCTACCAGCTATGGGGCAGATGCAGCTGGGGTAACCCACGAGAACAGGGATAGATGAGGGAAATGACAAGAAAGCCATCTGTCCCTGTCCTGGGTCTGTCACGGCGTCCCCTGTGTTGTGTGACCTTGAGGATATTCTTGCCTACTCTGAGGTTTGACCTCCCTGCTTCTCTGGAAACTGAGTTCTCGGGCCATTGGTTATCTATAAGATTCTGTTTTGGGCTAGTGGGTACACAATTGGACGGGGCCAGGCTAGGACCCTAAGAGGGTCATAATAGCTATCAGCTCAGCAGATGTCTGTCCTGTGCCAGCCCTGTGGCTGCACGTTCCATCTGAGACATTCAGACCAAATGATGACAGAACACTGGTGTTGTTTTGGAGGAAAAATTAAGACCCAGAAAAGGAAACAGCCTAAGTAAGAGCATGCATGTGTGTGTGTGTGTGTCTTAACACTTTAAAATTATATTTAGTTAGTTATTATGGGGAAGAGGTGAGAGTCTGGAGGTCAGAGGATGACTGGACCTGGGAATCAAACTTAGGTTGTCAGTCTTGGTAGCAAGCACCTGCTGAGCCATCTTGCTTGCCTTGTATTTAATTTCTTGAAACAGGGTCTCTCTGTATAGTCCAGTCTGTCCTCCAACTCACCATCCTCCTGCCTCTGCCTCCCGAATTGTTGGTATTACAGGTGTGTACCACCATACCTGGCTCCAGAGTTGCGCCTTAAAACTAGATCCCAGCCCGGATGCTGGCTCTTTCTGGCTCTCTTGTGTGGCTCTCACAGGCATGTTCTTGTACATGCATGATTCTCTCATATAATTTCCGAGTGTGGCTCACCCATGGTAGGGCACAGGAAGTATATTTATTTGGCTCTTTGAGACAAGGTCTTAATCTGTAGCACACTCTCTCTGGCCTCCAACTCAAAATCCTCAGTTTGGATCATAGGCACGTACCACCTCACCCAGTCAAGGAATAATATATATGTGTATATATATGTATATATATGTATATATATATGTATATACATATATATATATATATATGCCATTATTATTATCATTATCTTCGTCATCATCGCCATTCTTGGTGCTGGAGACAGAAGCCAGGGGCTTGTGCGTGCTAAGCAAACTCTTTACCACAGAGCTATACAGCTAAACAAACATTCATGGGGCCTTTGACATACACGTCATGTATGACCCTCACAGAATGTCTGTCTTACCCATACGCTATCTCCCTGTGTGGCTGACACTGAGCTGGTAGCTGCCTGACCAAGAGTCGTATCCATCCCCTTCCCCCAGATGCCCAGGCCATGCATGCGGCGTCATTTAAAAAACAAACATTCACCAAGTGCTAGGCTCAAGCATCTCTGGGATGAATCACCTGCTGATCATGGAGGGCGGGGTACCTCTCCAGTGAGGCAGGACTGGGCCCTGGTCAACAGTGATGACAATGGGTAATCGGCATTGCTATTAATAATTAATACTCGGATTGATCACCTGGCATTGGAACCCGGTAGCTTTGGGGTTGTTCTCAGTCAAGCCAGACTCCGGGTCTAGCCAGCCCCTGGCTTCCCTCAGTTTTCTTAGAGAAGGGCCGCTTTCCCTGACTTCGCTACTGTGTATCCACCATCTGCAAGAGGGGACAGGCTCGGAGAGGAGTTTCCTTGCTAAATTCACAGAGGCCAGGCAGCAAGGGGGTGAGGAGCTTTGAATACTTGAGGAGGCTGGCGCAGGAGAACAGGGCACCAGGGTCTTCTACCCCCCATCCCTTCATATTGACTGTCAGCTCTGCCCACCAACGTGGGACAATCTGCATTCCTAAAACAGAGCCCCGGGCTATGCCTTGACCTTCTTTGCACTCCTGTGACTTCCTTCCCCAAAGCTTCAGATACCCCAAACAGGAGCTGCTATATATGAAGCAGGAAGCTGTCTGTGCGAGATCCACAGACATGGGCTCAAAATCCTGCCCTGCTTTTACCCGCTGAGTGACCCTGAGCAAGCCATGTTACCTCTTGGAGCCTCATTCTCCCCATCTACAAAATGGGGTGATGGTACAACCCAGTGGTACCCACTGAGTGGAGTCAGTCAGTTGCTAGCAGAGATTCTAGCCCTGTATTCCATCAGGGCTCAGTACACACAGGGACCTGATGAGGTTTGGGAAAACCCAAACAGGAGAATGAGTGAATGAATCAGTGATGTTTCGCGGGTGGAGGAGGACGCTGTCCTGGGTGGGCCAGAAAGCCCCTGATTGGCAGCTTAGGACGCTGGTCTGCCCCCTACCGCCAGTCCTCCACTGTAGACCTCCGCCACTGCAGCTTCTCGGACTTTCGGAGAGTACACCTGGTGAGTGGGGCTGCCGGGGCTGGGTGGGCCCTCAGGCTTTACGGAGTGCCAGCTACAAGACTCTTGATCCCTCTAAGGCCAGAGAAACTAAGCCCCTGTGCTCACTGTTCTGGGCCCGAGCCTTGGTCTGTGAGCTGGCTTTCTGCTGGGCCTGCTCAGCATCACCGGGCGGATTTGTGGTACGTGGGCAGCTTCCCCAGACCCGCACCGCTACTCTTTGCCCAGAACTCGGGAGGGTCGCAGCCAACACTTTGAGTGATACCGGTGTACCGGCCGCTCAAGAGGCTCCCCATGGCCCAGCCAGACTCCCCTCCTCAGCTTCTTTCCAATTTATAGACGAGAAACAGATTCCGAGGGGATCCTTCGCTTGTCAGAAGTCAGTGTCAAAGCCCAGCCCTGAGGGAGCCAGATGCTGAGGTCCCACTGGGAGGTGGTGGTGCATACCTTTAGCCTCAGCACTCCAGAGGCAGAGGCAGGCAGATTTCAGTGACTTCGAGGCCAGCCTGGTCTACATAGTGAGTTTCAGGACAGCCAGAACTACATAGTGAGGTCCTGTCTCTAAATAAATAAACAAAGCAGATGTTGAGGTCCACACCTTCCCCTCTGACTGGGTTTTTGTTTAGTTTGTGTTTGAGGCTCTGTCTTACAATGTAGCCTAGGCTGGCCTGAATTCTTGACCCTCAGCTTTCCCCTGGATTACAGTTGTGTGTCACCACATCTGGTTTACACTTTGTAAACTTTAAAGTGTGAGTGGGTACATAGCTCAGTGGTAGAGTTCTGGCCTGGAATGCTGGAGACCCTAGGTTAATCACAGCACTGCTTAGGAGTGGGGGGGGTGGGGACAAAAAACTCAAATCTGATGCAGAGGCAGTGGATTGTCCCTTTTCCTATTAAATAGTATGTGACCCTTTTAAAATGCAACCGTTGTGAAAATGAGTAATTTAGAGAAATAGTTCTATACTTCTCCCCAGATAGGTCAGATGATTAGACTGTGGAAATGTAGAACACAGGTTGGGTATCCTTAACCCAAAATCTGAAATTGAAGATGGTCTAAAATCTGAAACTTTTCGAATATCAAGATGATGCCACAGGTGGAAAATTCCACATCTGACCTCATGTGATAAGTCACAATCAAAACACAGGTCCATTGCAAATACCATATAAAATCCTTTCTGACGATGCATTTTAGACATGTAACAAGTGAATTTCATGCTTAGTTGTTGGCTGGTACCAAGATATCTCATATGTGTATACACATGTTCATGTGAGTATATGCATGTGCATATGTATGCACATGCTTGTGGAGTTCAGAGGTCAACATGAAGTCTCTTCCTTGATCACACTCCACCTTACATTTTTTGTTTGTTTTTCAAGACAGGGTTTCTCTGTGGATCCCTGGCTGTCCTGGAACTCACTCTGTAGACCAGGCTGGCCTCGAACTCAGAGATCCACCTGCCTCTGCCTCCTGAGTTCTGGTATTAAAGGCGTGCGCCACCTCCGCAGCCAACTTCATCCACCAAACTCTTTGAGGCGAGGTCTCTCACTAAACCTGAAACACTGACTGGCTAAGCGGCCACTGCCCCTGAGCTCCAGGGTCCACCTGTCTCCACCTCCCCAGCAGTAGGATGACAAGCGTACGTTGATCTGTCTTTTGTTTTTTAGTGTGGATGTTAGGAAAACTGAACTCATCTTCATGCTTGATTAGCAAGCATTTTGCCGGCTGTGATATCTCCCCGGCCCCGCTGAGATATCTCTTTGTGCACATGGAATATTCCAAACTAAAAAGTACAAAATCAGAAGCACCACTGGTTCTAAGCATTTTTACTAAAGTATACTCATTCTCCACTGCCCTTTAGTAGCATTTTGCTTTTATCCAGGCTTTCATATATATTAACCTAAGTGTGTGTGTGTGTGTGTGTGTGTGTGTGTATATATATATATATATTAGGAGGAGGAGTGCTTGTCACTCTAGAATTAATTTTCTAGGTTTTTTTGTTTTGTTTTGCTTTTGTTTTTGAGGCAGGGTCTCACTATATAGCCATGGCTGGCCTGGATTTCACTCTGTAGGCCAGGCTGGCCTTGAACTCACAGAGATCTGCCTGACTCTGCCTCCCAAGTGCTGGGATTAAACATGTGCAGCCCTTATCTGGCTAAGATTTATTTATTCTAAAGTGTGTGTGTGTGTGTGTGTGTATGTGTGTGTGTGTGTGCCCCCCCGTGGAGTCTAGAAGGGGACATCGGATCCCCTGGAAGCTGGAGTTACAGACAGTTGTGAATCATCCAACATGAGTGCTGGGAACTGAACTCCAACCCAGCAAGTACTCTCATGTTTTCAATTGTGAACTAGCTGTTACTGGCTGGGCCATCTCTCCAGGCTTCTGTTGATGTGTTGAGACAGGCCCTCATGTAGTTCAGGTTGGTCTCAAACTGGACATGTAGCTAAGGCTGGCCTGGTCTCCCAGATGCCAGGCTTTGCTTGCTTTTTCTTTTTCATTGCTGGGGAATTGACCCAGGCCTCGAGCATGTTAGCAAGCAACTAGATCGTGCTGTGTTTTCAGGTTGGCTCGCCTCTCTCTCTCTCTCTCTCTCTCTGTTTCTAGTCAAGGCACACATGACTTTGCACACTTTATACACTTGTCTGTAGTGACAGGCCAGTGAGCCTCAATTGCCATCACCGCCCTCTGGAAACACTCTCCCCAGCCTTTCCCCAGCCTTACAGAATGAGCGATGCGTCTCTCTGTCACGGGGAGAAAAAAGTCCCTCCTGAGTACTTTCCTCCTCTGACCATTGCTTCACGCCATCCTTTTCTGAGGGGCAGACTTCCTAGGTGATGAGCCACGGGCTCAGTAAGGCTGCCACCTTTTCTGGAGGAGGGCCTGGAGGGCTCCTCTCGGCAATCGGTCGTGGGCACCGTAGGGAGCTACCGTGGAGGCTACCTGGCCGTGCGGCCTCCAGATGCACTTGGTAGCATGCCACGCGTGTGGTCACAGGGCAGCGTGACCTCCTGAAGCCTCGGGGGCTTGGGAGCATCCGCTGGGAGAGAAGTGGAAAGTTTCAGACCTTGCTTGGCTTTACACCTACAGGGAGGTAGGAAAGTCCCCTGACCCCAAGCCTCAACTCTCTCCTGGTTTCCAGTTCTGAAGCTTGGACCTCACCCACTACCACTCACATCTCTGTCTCCTGTGGATAAGGGCACTGCATCCAGATCAAACTGCCCCCCAAACCAACAAATCCCACCACAGAAGCTCAGCAAGGCACCCTGTTAAAGTGAGTCAGCAGTTTTGTCTGTTTCTCTAGGTAGCCCTGGCTGTCCTGGAACTCACTCTGTAGACCAGGCTGGCCTCAAACTCAGAGATCCACCTGCCTCTACTTCCCAAGGGCTGGGATTCAAAGCGCATGACACCACCGCCCAGTACATTTCATGCAGTATTTGGAACATAACTATAAACTAAATATCTTTTTTTTTTTTTAATCCAGCAGGGAGGGTGGTGCAGGGGACAGGGAAGGCTGGCCCTACCTTCTGAAACAGAAAAGATTCTAGTCTTCCCTGTGAGCAGGGCCCGGGGCACAGGACAAGAGGAATCCTCTCCTTTTGTCCTCAGAATGCATTCATTATAAAACCCACAGCCTACAAAGAAGGGCATTACACCCGTGTCCCTCCTAGTCAGCTAGAAGTTAGAGCCGTGCGGGGAGGGCCTCCTCTCTGTCCGTTTGGCCTCCTCCCCTTGAGGTGAGTCGGCTGTCTTCTTCCTCTCTAACGCTCTGACCCTGTCAGGATCCTGCCAGGGAGTCCGCAGAGCTGCCCAAAGCAGCCCCGGGTTGAGAGCCCTGGCTGCCGGGGAGGCTCCCTGAGACCAACCTCTTGACCTGCGTTCTGTCTGCCCTGTCCCTAGCGGTTGCCTGAGATGCCTCTGCTGCCGAAGAAGCCCTGGGAGTCCAAGGCCAAGGGGCTGGTGCTGGGAGCCCTCTTTACCAGTTTCCTGTTGCTGCTCTACTCCTATGTGGCACCCCCGCTGCACCCCAACATGGCCTTCACGTGAGTGACGTCAAACCGTGGGAGCGGGGCAGGGCATCTTCACGGTCCATGATGGGAGCTTTCTGCTAGACAGCGACCCTGTACACGGGCACCATGCTGTGTGGGGCAGGCATTCCGGCAGAACTCTCGGCGCCACCCAGGGCTCCGCGTGTGCCTCGGTGAAGTGGAGATAAGGGCAGAGCCTGCCCCACAGAGCAGGAGTGTCACCTATTACGGTGTCCAGTGCTTGAATTGTAATCTGAGGCTCCAACAGGGCCACAGTGGGGGCCAGGATAGAGATGGAGTGTGATTTGTCCCCAAACACTCTGGGCCTGGATTCAAGCTTTTCAAACTTGGGCCTATGTGACCGTGTCCCTCTTCCTAAGCGACCACACCATGCCCTCTCCTCATGAGACCGCTCAGCACACATCTGGGCAGCCTGTACCACAGTTCGTGATATTAAAGGAATCTGAAAAATATTGCCAATAGCTGGTTAACCCCCCCCCAAAAAAACCCCACATAAACAAACAAAAACCCCTGCAATTTCAGGCAGAGGAAATTTCATCTCAGTTGGTAGAGTGCTTGTCTAGCACCCATAAAGCAATGGGTTCAAACCTGCATTAGTGGGTCGTGGCTGCCAGGCCGGTGAGATCAAGCCCCTCGAAGGCTCTCTGATGGTACTGTCACCTGCAACCCCCTGACCTCTCTCCATCCCTCTGTCTCCCCCAGGACCTCAGAGACCGCAGCGCCCTGCTCCCCTGCTCCCAGTGAGCCAGGGACGGCCACTCCGGTCAACGGCTCTGCCGGAGGGTGCCAACCTCGGCGAGACATCGTGTTCATGAAGACGCACAAGACCGCCAGCAGCACACTGCTCAACATCCTCTTCCGCTTCGGCCAGAAGCATGGGCTCAAGTTCGCCTTCCCCAATGGCCGCAACGACTTCCACTACCCGTCCTTCTTCGCACGCAGCCTGGTGCAGGACTACCGGCCCGGGGCGTGCTTCAACATCATCTGCAACCACATGCGCTTCCACTACGAAGAGGTGCGCGGGCTGGTGCGGCCGGGCGCCGCCTTCATCACGGTCATCCGCGACCCCGCGCGTCTCTTCGAGTCCTCCTTCCATTATTTTGGGTCCGTGGTGCCGCTCACCTGGAAGCTGTCGAGCCGCGACAAGCTGGCAGAGTTCCTGCAGGACCCTGATCGCTACTACGACCCGAGCGGCTACAACGCGCACTACCTCCGCAACCTACTCTTCTTCGACCTGGGCTACGACAGCGGCCTGGACCCGGGCAGCCCGCGCGTGCAGGAGCACATCCTGGAGGTGGAGCGTCGCTTCCACCTGGTGCTGCTGCAGGAGTACTTCGACGAGTCCCTGGTGCTGCTCCGGGAGCTGCTGTGCTGGGACCTGGAGGACGTGCTGTACTTCAAGCTCAACGCGCGGCGCGACTCGCCGGTGCCGCGGCTCTCCGGTGAGCTGTACCGCCGCGCCACCGCCTGGAACCTGCTGGACGCGCGCCTCTACCACCACTTCAACACCAGCTTCTGGCGAAAGGTGGAGGCCTTCGGGCGCGAGCGCATGGTGCGCGAGGTGGCCGAGCTGCGCCAAGCCAACGAGCGCATGCGCCGCATCTGCATCGATGGCGGCCAGGCGGTGGACGCCGAGGCCATCCAGGACTCGGCCATGCAGCCCTGGCAGCCCCTGGGCGTCAAGTCCATCCTGGGTTACAACCTCAAGAAGAGCATCGGGCCGCATCACGAGCAGCTGTGCCGGCGCATGCTCACGCCCGAGATCCAGTACCTGTCTGACCTCGGAGCCAATCTCTGGGTCACCAAGCTCTGGAAGTTCCTTAGGGACTTCCTAAGGTGGTGACGTACCCCGCCCATCTTCCCGACTGGCTCCCTGCTGCAGAAGGGCCGGCCAGGGAGCCTCTGGCACCTAGCCTTCCCCAGCCATGCCCGGTGCCACCCTGGGGTCCCCTGGGGTTATTAGCTGGCCAGGATTGGTCTTTCTGCACCAGGGAGAGCCTAACCGAGAAGTATTTGACTAATTACGCCATTTTTTTATTAAATCTCCTTTATTTCCAGTCTCCTCTTACAAGGGGAGACTCAGAAGTAAAGGAATTTTATGTGTTTTTGTTAATCGGCCTCACTGTGGTGACTGGAGGGACCCTGGGATGGGTGGGACCCTTGGGAGGGTGTCTGCAGAGGGCAGGGCCTAGTGTGTTTGTTACTTGCTGAAGTCATGTGTGGTTCAAGGACTTCCACAAGCTGCCAAAGCCTGGAAAAATCGTGTGTGACTGAGCACTGGTTATGTCCCTGGTACACTATAGTGGATGAGTTCTTTGTGGGTGTTACCCCAGCACAAAAATTTGGTGACTTGGGGATTATAATTATTCTCATGTGACAAACCAAGGGGGAGGGGACATTACTGCCAAGTAATTACTGACCGGGTTGGCAGAAGTGGTGACCAGATTAGGGCAGAGATTAAGAATGAATGTGTGCATGAAGAGTGCGCGTGTGCGTGTGCCTGCATGTGACAGGGAAGCTGGCGGCATTCCACAGAGCACGGGGCAGCAGCCCCTGAGTCACGTCAACACTCACAGTAACTCATTGCACCCGAAGAGGGGGCGGGGCCACGTGCCAAGGATCCCCCCAATGCTTTTCCATTTTCAGTCCCCGTTCACTTTAGACTCAATGGCCTCTTCCTGGCCTCCAGCTAGCAGTTTCTATCTCCAATGTGCCTTTCACACACTGCTACCCCAGACTGCTTCACACAGCTGCTCTTCAAGCTCAAAAATACCTGGCATCCACCCAATAGCCCACCTTTGTCTGAATCCCTTTGTGGATTATGTCCAGAGATAAAGATGGCTACCAAGTCACTGGAGCATGGGGAGATGTCACCAGGGTAAAAGGTTAGCTGTAACTCCCTGCATCCAGTGCCCCCAGGTAACTGGGCCCTTTCAGGTCGCTCCAGCTAGGAGCTGAGTAGCCTAAGTCACAGCCAAGTGACAATTGTGGACTCCCTTGTACCAAGTTCAGTCTAAGTGTTGATACATCAAACCTAAATGTCTAACAACTTCCTGGCTTTACAAACCGAGGTTCAGAAAGGTAAATACACTTAGCTCTAGCTTCAGGGGATTCCCACACCCTCTCCTGACCTCTGCAGGTACACACACACACACACACACACACACACACACACACACACACACAATCTTTTTTAAAAAACTGATGAAAGAGAAGATTGTTCCTAGGAAAATATATTTTGCCCCAAATCTATATGCTAGAGATATGATGGTATAATATGATAGTATCCTTGGATTAAGAAACCTCATAATTACATTTCTTTTGGACTCAAAGAGCCTAGAAATGCTAATTAATTATGATTAATTGTATGTTCTTATATTAATAACTATTATTATGATTGATATATCTAGGCCACTGAAGAGCCAAGGAGAACAGCTATGTCAGTTAGCAGGTTCCAGAAATACAGCATACTCCCTCGGCACTTACTGGTTGCTGGCCCCAAAGCTTTGCAGTCATTCACACATTTATTAACAGAATTAATATTTGAATGAGTGGTTGCTGGGTAGTGAGCAGTGTGGGAGCATGGGTGATCCTCGCTGCTTCCCTAAGGCAGTGATAGAGACTCAGAGAGGCTGAGTGACTACCTTAGGGTCACAGAGCAAGGCTGCCAGAGGGGAAACAGTTTGGAAACCTAGATCCATCTGATGCTAAAGCAGTCATGTCCACAGCCCGGGAACTGATGTCTCAGCCCAGCTGGGGAGGTCCCGGCCCCCAGGCGTTTGAATAAAGGCTCTGTGGGCTCCAGCGTGCTTTTGCCCCTCCTGGACAGCAGAGGGCAGGAGGTGTTGAGTTTGTGCAGGCCAGAGCACACTAGCAGTAACCGGGCACCGGGGATGTGTGACCCCCAAACAGGGTCACAGTTGCTCGATTCAGAAACACCCACAAAAACACCTTTCTCTACTTATTAGTGCAGTTGTATCCTGCCCAAGTATATGTTGAGGTCCCTCTGATCAGGGCCTTACTTGGAAATAAGATCTTTATAGATGCCATCAAATTAGGATGAGATAATTCTGCGGTAATATCTCTGTTGTTCTTACAAAAAATTTAAAAGGAAGACAAGCATGGTGGTGTATGCCTGTAATCCCAGCACTCAAGAACCTGAGGCAGGGGATAGAGAGATGAATCAGCGGTTAAGAGCATTGACTACTCTTCCAGATGTCCTTGAGTTCAATTCCCAGCACTCACATAGCGACTCACAACAATCTATTATCTGTAGTCTCATGGGTTCTGAGACCCTCTTTGGTGTGCAGATATATATGCATACAAAACACCCAAATACATAAAATACATAAGTAAATAAATCTTTAAAAAAAAGTATCTGAGGCAGGAGGATCACAGACTCCAGGCCAACCTGAGCTGTCATAAATAAGCAAACAGGTTGGGCATAGTGATGCACAAATATCATCCCAGAACTTTGGAGACTGAGGCGTGGGGTCAAGCCTAGGCTACATAGCAAGACCCTAAAAAAACCTTTTTTTTAAGTATAGGACTGGAGAGATGGCTCACTGGTTAAGAGCACTTACTGCTCTTCCAGGGGACCCAGATTTAGTTTCCAGAACATGCATCGTGGCTCATAACCACCACTAACTCCAACTCTAGGGGATCCAACACCCTCTTCTGGACTCCATGTGCACCTGGCATACATACATGCAGGCAAAATACTCATACACATAAATTAAAATAAATAAATCTTTAAAATACTAAGATATAAATAAATAGCCCGGAAGGAATGTAGCTTAGTTTTCACAGTGCCCACCTGGCATGCAGGAACCCCTGGGCTCTATTGCTGGTACCACATGAACCGTCCATGGTGGTGTGTGCACTCCCGTCATCCTAGCGAGTGGACTGTGGAAGAGGGAGGGCTGGGAGTCTGAGGCCAGTGCAGGCCATATGAGACTCTCTCGAAAACAGAAAACTGGAGAAGAGGAAATGCCATGGGACTACAGGCAGGGGTCAGAGAGATGCTGAATGACAGGGACCTGGAGGAGCAAGGGGAAGTGGCAGCGGGTAGAAAGAGGCAAGGAAAGTTCTGCCCAGAGTCTCAGAAGGAACACAGCTCACAACCTGATTCAGACTTCCATCATCCAGGGCTTGTGACATCCAGAACAGGAAGGCTCTCTCTCTCCATGGGCCAGCACCACCTGTGTGAGACCCACACCCCCTTCTCTTCCTCCCCCGGCCACATCCACATACAGCTCAAGACCATGCCTGGGGAGAAGTCAGCACAGCTCCTGTGGCAATGAACATGTTTCCTCTTCCCTCTGCAGACTGCTTTAGGCTGTTTTCTGTTGCTATGGCACTGGGGTTGGGAAATTTACATGCCCATATGTTTATACCTGCGAGGGCCTCATGTTATCATCATTTGGTGGAAAGCAGAAAGGCCTGAGGCAGGTCATGCCTCACAATAGTCTACTCTTGCAAGAGCTAACCTCATCTGAGAAAGCTGTGCTGATCCAAGCATGGAGCAGGCCCCCACAACCTCATCACCCACACAGACCCCACACCTCTCAGAATTCTTACACTGGGAACGAAATTCCCACATGAACTGTGGAGGACAAGCCACGGTGAGCGCTCAGCTTCAGGACTGCCGTGATTTCAGAACTATCTCTGCTTCCTTCAAGTTCCCCGACACCCAGGCTGTGGGCTACTTTCAGCCTGCAGGTTCACATGTCTGCCAGGGGCCCCCATCCAAACTCTGCTTTCACAGGGTACGAGTGTTGATGTGCCCGTCTGGAACGTTCCATCTGTGGGCTCCTACAGGACAGGGACCCAGTCTGACAGGCACAGTTGATTTCCATGCCTAGACCAGTGCCTGCACACAGTAGGGTTATTTCGTATTTTTGTTCTTGTTGTTTTTGTTTTTGTTTTGGTTTTATCTGTTTGTGACAGACTGTTGTCATGTAGCCCAGGCTGGCCTTAAACATATGGCAATGCTCCTGCCTCGGGCTCCCAAGTGCTGGGATTGCAGGTATGTGCTACCATATCCAACGAGGTTATTTTTAAAGTTTTCTTTCTTTTTTGTTTTTTGATTTATTATTTATTATTTTAAATTATGTGTTGTGTGCTTGTGTGTGACTATGTACACATGAGGTGTCAGACCCCTGAAGCTGTCCTGTGCGGTTGTTGGGAAACAAATTATGGTCCTCAGCAAGAGCAGTGCACACTCTCCACCTCTGAGGTACTTCTCCAGCCCTTCTTGTTCTGTCTCAGGTTTATGTACGGTGCTTTGCCGGCATATCTGACCGCCAGTGCCTGAAGCGGTCAGAAGAGGGCGCCAGAGCCCATGGAACTAGCGTGAGAGTCTATGGCGAGCTGACACTTGGGCGTCAGGAATTGAACCCAAGTTGTCTGGAAGAGCACCTTAACTGCAGGACATCTCCCTGGCCACAGTCCATAGTTTTTAATAACTGATGAAAGACGGGAGGCAGGGGGGGGGGGAGAAAGCGAATGTGAAAGAAGCAGGGAGGAAGAGACGTGTGGGCGAGGGCTAAAGCGTTTACTCTTTTTCCAGGTATAGCAAGGAATCCCAGGAGACGTTGGAGCAGGTGGGACAGATTTAGAAGACAGCTTCAAGACGGGTCACCATGAAGTGGTTAAGATGATGGAGTTGGCGGGTGTGCCCAGGCTAGATAATGGGGTAGTCCGGGAAGAGTGTTGGGGTTCCTGCTGAGCTTAAAAGCACAGAGCTCTGTGCACCGCAGCACAGCACAGCCACCGCGACCCCCAGACTGTCCAAGTTGATGCACCAACACCCCAGCTGCCTTCTGGGAGTCACAGACTCCCCTGCAGTTTACCGTGTCTCCTGGTCTGGCTTGGACAGAGACCTGTTCCCTGCTATCTCAGCCCAGAGAAAAGAGATAGGTTCAGGGACACCCCACCCACACACTCACCTTGAGTCTCCTTAATCCTCTAAGGTGTGTGCCGCTGGCTCATTATCATCCCATTTCCCAGAGGGAGAAAAGGAGTCTGCATGGCTTGTCAGCAACAGCCCTGGACTCGCAGTTGCAGAGGCTCTTCTTCACACAGACAGCCCCTTCTCTAGGGAGAGCAGAAGTCTGCAGGCAGGGGACTGGCCTATCACCTGACGGCATCAGTGGCATTTATGGAGCCCCTCTGACCCCAGCTTGCTCCTGCCTTGTCCCCAGTTCTGCCTACCCTGCCCAATCCTGGTGACCTTTTTCTGCAGTGCTAGGTCTTAGGTAAGGCTGGGGGTGGCCTTGGATGAGGGTCAGAAGCAAATGAGACAAGTGTATTAGGCAGCTGTTGCTCCCTAACAAATGACACCCAGCAAGACTGCTCAGTAGGTAAAGGTGTTTGATGAATTGAGTTAGATCCCCGGGTCCACATAAAGGTGGGGGAGGGACTCCACAAAGCTGGACTCTGGCTTCTATACACATGTCATGGCATGCACGTGCCCAAACACACAACACACTGTTGTGACTGACTGAATGTCCTCCAAGCCAGGCAACTGCCATCTTGGGGCATTCAGCTGTGTGGCCTGTTAAAAGGCTATCCCAGCTGGGCTTGTTGATGGTTTATACCCCAACTCAGTATCCAACTGCTTTCTACCAACCGGCAACTCTTCCTGTAACACACATACATACACATATTCATACATACATACATACATACATACATACACACATACATACACGGGACAACTTGAGTAGGCGCTCTATCTATGCAGTATTGAACAGCTCTTATCCCAGCTGCATAAGGCTTTCTAGGTGCAGCCTTTTGGAGGGGAGCATCCACACCCCAGTTAGCATCTCTCACCTCTGCTCTGTAAGGGAATCCTATACAGCCATACTCACCCAGAGTGAGCTGTAGCAGAACTGTGCCTAGGGTTGTTGTCGGGACCATAGAAGGCATAACCATTGCTTATTTTTTCCCTGGGAAGGAATTTTTAACAACACAAAATAATAATAATAATAATCATAATAATAATAATAATAAACAAATTTAAAATATCCATTTTAAATTTTGGTATTCCCAATGGGTTGGTTTTAGGACACTTCCCAGAAAATACCACAGTCTGTGGGTGCTCAAGTGTCTCATATCCTAATACAGCCTACACACACCCTCTTTGCACATCTGAGCACATCTTTGGGTTACTTAGAATACAATTAAAATGCCCCATAGGTAACTGTTACACTACTGTTTACAGAATAGTCCAAGAGGAAAGTCTGTGTATATCCAACAGATGCAATCTTTTTTGTTTTGTTTTGTTTTATTCTGTTTGTTTTTTGAGACAGGGTTTCTCTGTGTAACAGCCCTGGCTGTTCTGGAACTCACTTTGTAGACCAGGTTGGCCTCGAACTCACAGAGATCCGTCTGCTTCTGCTCCCAAGTGCTAGGATTAAAGGTGTGCACCACTACGCCTAGCTCAACGGAATCTTTTTATTGTTATTATTTTATGTGTGTGGTGTTTTGACTGAAGGTACACCATCTGCATGATGGTGCCTGAGGCAGTCAGAAGATGGCATCAGATCCCCTGGATCTGAAGTTATAGACAGTCGTGAGTCACCGTGTGTGCTGGAAATTGAACCCAGGTCCTCTGCAAGAAGAACAGCTGCTCTTAACCTCTGAGCCATGTCTCCACACCCCCAACAGATGTAATCTTTAAAGAATTATGATCCAGTCAGTCGCACCCTGGAATCCAAGCATACAGGTTGAAGGCTAACTAACAAAAACTATTGCTGAAGTTTTTATACTGTATTGTATTTGAAGTAGGGTCTTGCTATGGTTCCCAGACTGGTTTTGAACTTCTGGTCTCAAATGATCCTTCTGTCTCCACCTTCTGGGTAGCTGCCCCCAGCTTGGCACTCGAGTTAGTATGTGAGCATTCAGGTGCATACATGCCATAGTGTTGTGAAGTTCAGGAGACAACCTGTGTCTCGGGCTTCATCTTTGCCTTTGTTTGAGGCAGGGTCTCTCGAAGTTCTTTAGTATGCTGCACTAGCCGGCCCATGCACTCCTGGGGATGCTCCCATCTCTCCTTTCCATCTCACTGCAAGAGTCCCGGCACTCCAGCTGCCACCACCAGGAGTTCCGTGGCTCCATCCTCAGGTTCTCACACTTGTGGAGTAAGCAAGCACCTCATCACTGAGCCATTTCTCCAACCTGTGTGAATACTTTTACAAAACCCTGTTTATACAGACGTATAAAATAGGAATGTAAGCCGGGCGGTGGTGGCGCACGCCTTTAATCCCAGCACTCGGGAGGCAGAGCCAGGCGGATCTCTGTGACTTCGAGGCCAGCCTGGGCTACCAAGTGAGTTCCAGGAAAGGCGCAAAGCTACACAGAGAAACCCTGTCTCGAAAAACAAAAACAAAAACAAAAACAAAAAAAAATAGGAATGTAAATCAAATGTTATCTGGTTATAAATTCCAAAAGACTGAGCCTTATGTAATGGTACATGCATTTAATTCCAGCACTCAGGAGGCAGGAGGATCTCTGTGAGTTTAAAGCCAGCCTGGTCTACATAGCAAGCTCCAGACCAGCTAGGGCTACAAGGTGAGATCCTGTCTCAAATAAAAGGTCTTTGGCATTTATAATTTTATCACTTATTAAAGATAAGCCAAAATTGCACTCCAGAGTTTACAGAAAGTAAGCGTGCTTGTTTACTTTTACATAAAGAATTCTCGCCCAATGGCTAGTACAGCAGGACAGGGAGCCTCAACACTGTTGGAAGTTGGCTGACATTTTTGCTTGTTTTGTTGCAAATTCTCTCCTAACCCCAAACCCAAACCCCAAACCCATTTAATGATTTTTTTTTAATGAAAGTCAAGTCAGCAACTCCAATAATTTTGAAAATCGAACATTCTACTCTATGTACTATAGTGGAATCCAAAAATAGACTAATTTGATAATTCCATGGTGAGAGATTACAATAGGAAAATATTAAGTCTTTCTTTACTATAACTGAACCATTACATTTCTATAGGAGCAGAAAACGTAGCCAAGTGTGGTAGTACACACCTTTTTTTTTTTTTTAAAGATTTATTTATTTATTTATTATGTATACAATGTTCTGCCCACACACATCTCTGCAGGCCAGAAGAGGGCACCAGATCTCATTACAGATGGTTGTGAGCCACCATGTGGTTGCTGGGAATTGAACTCAACCTCTGGAAGAGCAATCAGTGCTCTTAACCTCTGAGCCATCTCTCCAGCCCCGGTAGTACACACCTTTAATCCCAGGCAGAGGCAGGGGGATCCCTGTGACTTTGAGGCCAGCCTGGTCTACATATGGAGTTGCAGTCCAGCCACAGTTAAGGATGAGAACTTGTCTCAAACAAACAACAGAAAGCACTGCGTGTCACATGACTCTCCAGTCGAGCAGAGCTGTTTGAGCAGCATTTGTTGCAGAGGGACGGTATGCAAACTGCAAAGTGCATGCATTGAATGGTCAGACCCAGCGCCGCAGTGAAGTTTCGAGACGCGACACAGATGAACACTGCCAGAAATACTTCAGGTTAATTACACGTTTGACTGTGGGGATTGATGCTGTGACTGTTTTTCAGAGACAACAGGGTCTCTAACCACCCAGGTTAACCTTCTACTTGCAATGAGCTTGAGACTGGCCTCGATTTTCTCATTTTCCTGCCTTCACAAGTGCTACGATTACAGGTGTGAACTACAGCGAGATTGCGAATTTGATTTTCAATTAATTTTGTCGTTGTGAATTCAGAAACCTTTTACCATTAGCAAATAGCTCACAGCCCTGACACACAGCTGTGTGACAGCACACACATACACACACACACACACACACACACACACACACACACACACACACCCACCAACCCCATACTGGTTTGCAGCACCCATACCAGACACTAGGGCTCAGAGAAGCAAAGATTTACCCTGGCTCATCATTTCAGAAGCATAGTCCATGGTCGCTTGGTTCTGTTGCGTTAGAGCCCATGCTGAAGAGAACACAGTGGCTGAACAGAGCTCACTCCGTGGTAACAGGACCCCAGTGAGGTTAGTATTGCTGTTAGCCTCATTTTTGCACTGGGAGAGTGGAGGGATCCCAACATCCCCTTCCAGGGCACATTGCCCACGATCTAATTTCCTCCCGCCAGGCCCCGCCTCCTGAAAGTTCCACCACCTGCCAATGGCACTACAGGCTGGGAACAAGTCTTCAATATGGGTCTCAGGGGACACATTTAAGAAGTGAACCACAACATCTCACGAGGCACATCCATCCCTTATTCCACTGACCATACAACCCAGACATTCTCTGTGTGAGAGGGAACTGAACAGGTGTGCATATGATGAGGGTGCCGACGGCCATCTTAAAGGTGGCTACTGCCAAGGGCTATAGTGGATGTGGCTGGATTCTGAACAGTAATTGTGTTCCAGGCACTATGTAGAGAGAAAGCTAGTCAATCTCCCTCCCTCGTCCCTCGCCACTTTTTCTCCTCCTTCTCCTTTCTCCATAATCACCCAATCAGATTAGTGCTGCCGAACGTCCCATTTCTCCCCTGGAGGAAACTGTGCCTTAGAAAGCTTAGGTCACTTGACCAAGATGATGAAACTCACAGGAGGCAGAGCCACGTCAGTCCAACTGCAGAGGGGCCGATTCCTGAACATCTTCCCAGGTGAAAAGCT
The DNA here is from genome assembly GCF_007827085.1 of Peromyscus californicus insignis. NCBI lineage: Eukaryota > Metazoa > Chordata > Mammalia > Rodentia > Cricetidae > Peromyscus > Peromyscus californicus. The sequence continues at coordinate 7,161,390 of NW_026294424.1, forward strand.
GAGGCACCAGGAGAGGGAAGAGGAGGGTTTTGGAGATTCATGCTGACATCCTGAGATCCCAGTGTGAAAGCAGGAGACCCTGTCTTTCTCCGTGGACCTGAGGCTGTGGCTTGGGTAAGGCTGAGGCCGGGATGTGGATCAGGTAAGGGTGAGGATGGGATGTGGATTGGGTGAGGGTGAGGATGGGATGTGGATCGGGTAAGGGTGAGGCTGGGATGTGGCTTGGGTAATGGTGAGGATGGGATGTGGATCAGGTAAGGGTGAGGCTGGGATGTGGCTTGGGTAAGGGTGAGGCTGGGCTGTGGATCAGGTAAGTGTGAGGATGGGATATAGATTGGGTGAGGGTGAGGATGGGATGTGGATCAGGTAAGGGTGAGGCTGGGATGTGGCTTGGGTAAGGGTGAGGATGGGATGTGGATCGGGTAATGGTGAGGCTGGGATTATTTCAATGCTATGATGGAACTCCATGAAGTCCTGTTGATTAGCATGCAAAGGATACAGGAATTCAAATCCCCAATGGCAAAAAAACCCTAGAATATCTACTATGTGATAAACAGTCTTCACTGGACATGTGGAGACAGCTTGCTTCTGAGCCATGCAGAGTTCATATGAGTTATGATATCAGCTAACAGGATTTCCCAGCTCATGGTCTTTGTTCAGCCAACCACCTAGAAGGTCCAGTTCATGTGGGTTCCTTTCCTGTTGCTTTAACAAAATACTGGAAGCTAGATGATTTATTAAGAAGACATTTAGGGACCAAAGAAATGCCGTAACAGGTAAAGACACCTGTCATCAGGCCTGACCACCTAAGTTTGATTCCCAGGACCCACGTGATGAAAAGAGAGAAGCAAAACTCACAAGTTGTCCTTTGCCTTCCACACAGGCGCTGTGGCCACTCCCAGGAAATAAATAAGTGTAAGGGGAAATAGAGGATTTGTTTGACTTATAGTTTTGGAAATTTCTATCTACGCTCATGTGTGTGTATGGATTTGGAGCAGAGCCCCTCACATCATGGTGGTCCAGAGGCAGAACGAGAGAATGTCTGTGGTGGCTGGCTCTCTTTTTTCCCCCACTTACTCTATTGATGAACCCAGTCTATGGGATAGAGCCAAATATGCAGGGCAGGTCTCCCAGCCATGGTAGCCTCTCTGGAAATTCACACACACACACACACACACACACACACACACACACACACACACACACACACACGCTTTACTAATTTAGGTGCTTCCAAATCCTGTCAAACCTACAACCAGAATTAACCATCAGAGCAGAAACCAGCTGCTTTCCTCACAAACAGATAAGGAAATTGGGTCGGGAATGACTTCCAAAGTCCTTAGCATGGCAGGGTGGGGAGCCCACGGAGCTTTAAGAGGTAGGACCTAGGGGAGTTCTTGGTAAATGTATTGGTTGCTTTTCCTTGTAGCTGTGACAAAAATGCCTGATGGCAATGACTTAAGGGAAAAGGGGTTTATTTGGGCTCTGTGTTAGGGGCGCTAGTCCATCACAGCGGGGAAGGCATGGCTTCAGGGGTTCCAGCCACGGCAGCAGGAGCTTGCTGAGTGCCCTGGGAGGTCCCAGCTGATCAGAATACAGAGCCAGACAAGAACTAGAGGCAGACAGCACATTTAAGGTGAGCCCAGCATCAGATTTCAGCTAGCTAGGCCTCCAAAGAGTGCCACCAGCTGGGTACCAAGTGTTCAAAAGCATGAGCCTATGGCGGCTTTTCACATCCAGACCCTAACAATAGGGATTGTGGAACCTTGGCCTTTTCTCTCTTTCGTTTTTGGTTGTGGTGAAAGGTTTTGCTCAGCACCCGCTCTGCTGTGGTGGGCTGCCTGCTCCCAAAAGATGAAAAGCAACCCAGATCATGAACTAGCTCTGTGTGTGTGTGTGTGTGTGTGTGTGTGTGTGTGTGTGTGTGTGTACCAGTGTGGAGCCCAGAGGTGACAATGAGTGTCTTCCTCAATTGCTGCACCTTATCTTCAAAGCAGTGTCTCTCGCTGTTTCGACCATATGACTGGACATTGAGCCCCAGGGACCCTCCTGTTTTCATGGTCCCAGCACTGAACTTACAGACTGGGTGTTGAGAGTTCAAACCCAGGTCTTCATGCTTGCACAGTAGGTCCTTCACTGACTAAGCTATTCCCCTGTCCCTGGAATCCTTTTCCTCTTGTAAAAGAGAATCTGTGTCCCCGCTGAAACCTAACCCCCATTTTCCCTCTGGAATCATGTAACGGTGTGATCTGTCTGTGTGTGCTCATTACACCAGTGCCGTGCCCTCAGGGTCCAGCCACACTGGTGCATGTGACTGTAGAAGAGCAAGTTAAGTCCTGAGTGGATGTGTGTTGGTTGACACGAGCTGGCCACGTCAAGGATCAAAGCCTCAGACCATAGGAAAATGACAAAACCTTCCCCAGGCCAGGCTCGGGAAAATGGTAAAACCTCCCTTCCCGATTTGAGTGTGTCTACTTTTCAACTGCTGTGACTGTTGTAGTCCCCAGTAGCGACAAAAGCCTTGAACCCAGTCTGCTGGCCAGCCAGTCTGCATCTGCACTGCCATGATATTTAGAACCTCATCTTTTAGGGGTGCACCCAGGAAAAGAAATCAATAATCTTGGGTTCCTTAATGGGCAGGGAGGACAGGTAGATCTCCTCCAGACACTTGATCTTTATGTCTATGACCAGGCAGTCCAGTTTGGTGATGGGGATCCACTCCTTGTCTTAGGCCCCTAACTGCCAAATCCTCCATGGAAGCCACTGAGGCCTCCTAATCTTGGGCCCCCTGAGTCCTCCCGATGCACTGGTGTTACCTGCCACTTGTGGTGTTTTCCAGAAGAAGAAGAAGAAGAAGAAGAAGAAGAAGAAGAAGAAGAAGAAGAAGAAGAAGAAGAAGAGAGCATACATCTTGATCTGCAGCCTGGAGGGCCTTCTGGACCCACTTTCCTGTCAATATGTAAGTTTAAACTAAGTCTCTATTGTCTATTTACCAACAAAGAGCTGGAAGCCAGATGTGAGGGTGAAAACCTGCTAGATCAGAGAAGCTGAGAAACAACCAGCTGATCTTGCTTTTGGGCCAGAGACCTAGCAAGAAATGTATCTCTTCACTCAACCCAAAACCAAAAGAAGTGCCAAACTCCAGTCCCGCCCTTTCCTTCCTTTTTGTCTTCTCTATCCAAATTCCTGGCTTCTCTATGGCTAATGCTGGTTAGCTAGTCGCTAGCTCTGCCCCGATTCAAGATTAACTTTATTAACAGTCTCAGAGTGTCACAGTGTAATCAAATATCCTGCAGCATTTCCCCCTTTTGTCTAAATAAAAAGGAAAGGTTTTAATTCTAACACAGTAAAACTATATATGATAAGAACAATTATCAGGTAAGAATTACATTCACAATGTCCAGTGGTTTTTCAAATGACCTTGTTTACCACAATTAAAACATCTGACATGTTAATTTTTCTTAAATTTTCTAGAAATTAATTTTATCAAAGCAGTATCATATTGTGAGATCCAATATCAGCTATATTTCTAATCCATTCATCTATTGGCACTGATCTTGCCGTTAAAGGCCTAATCATCCTTTTATATTCTGAATTAGCACTTACAAAAGCCAAAGATCCAATTAATATTTATCTGACTTCTGGATCTGATACTGTTCTATTTAGAGCTGAAGTCAATCTTTTTTTTTTAATTGGTGTTTTAGCTGTATGTATATCTGTGTGAGGGTGTTGGATCCTGGAGTTACAGATAGTTATGAGCTACCATGTGGGTGCTGGGAATTGAAACTGGGTTCTTTGAAAGATCAGTCAGTACTCTCGACCAATGAGCCATCTCTCTGGCCCCTGATGTCAATCTTTGTTAAAAAAAAAAATCAGTGAAGCCCTCTTTTAGACCTTACATAATTTTAGTAAATCACTCAGTCCTCTTTCCTGATTCTTCAGCTCTGTCCCAAGCATTCCATTCAAAGCTGCTAAATGACATACAGCCAAGGTATGATATATATAAACTGTCTTTGCAATTCAGCATATTGGCCTTCACCTAGAAGCTGATCTTGGGAAATATCAATACCTCTAGCGCTGTTTCATTGTTCTATGACCTTAGCTTTCTCTTTCAACCATGTTTTCCATTGTAACTGAGGACCAGCTTCCCTTATTGCTATAGCTAAATCTTTCCAGTCTTGAGGGATAATTCTGTTATAAGTTGTCCATGAATTTAACATCTACTTCACAAAGGGTGAATGTATAACATATGAAAAGACCGCTTCCTTAAATCTCCTCAAATCCAACATTTCTATAGGATTCCATTTAACTTCTACATAACCTTGGGATGCCTATTGTCTGATGGTCATTCTTGTATAGTAACTGGATAAGCTAAGGTTGGTGTTCTAATAACCTTTGGCCACCCCTCTTCAGTTTCATCATGCAGTGGGGAGGTAGGTTCAGTCAAATTTTCATATTTGGCGTAGTTATCAAACCACTTTGTTAAGGATAAAATATGAATTGTCAAACAAATAGTAATTACAATTGTCATTATGTTAATCCCAGCTAAGTGGTTTATCCCTTCACTTATTTTTTCCATTTGCAAGCCACCCATAGTAGCACTATACAGAGTCCCAACTTCCTGCATTGTGATATTTCCAATTCTTAACACAGGAAAGATTTTTCTTTTTAGTATTATTTAAGTCTCTCCTTAAGGACTTCCCAGTTTTCTCACCAAATATGCTGACTTTTCAGTTTGTCCGCAGCAACAGCACCCTCAGTGGAAGTCTTAAGCCCCTCCTGTAATTTCCAAGTATGAGCCCACTTTTTGGAGTCCCATGAGTGGTATCTGACTGCTCGCAGAGAGGCCCAGGTATCGACTGCTGTGATGGCTGGCATGACTTCTTTGTCCTCATGGTCGTGCACCACATTGGGTGCCAAATGATATTTTTCTATTGGCTTAGCGACTGCACATGAATCTACTGATATTTTAATTATTGTCTGCAGCTCCATGGCTCCCAGGTCAGTGCCCCACTGGCCACTCAGGCTGTGGCCTGGAGGGCCTTCTGATCCCATGGCCCCAGAGATGTATAGGTTTAAACTAAGTCTCTATTGTTCTATTTACCAAGAAAGACTCAGAAGTCAGATGTGGGGGTGAAAACCTGCTAGATCAGGGAAGCTGAGAAGCAACCAGCTGACCTTGCTTTTTGGTCAGAGACATAGCAAGAGAACACTTCTCTTCACTTGTCCCCAAACCAAAAGAGGTGCCAAACTCTAGTCCTGCCCTTTCCTTCCTGTGTGTCTTCTCTATCCAAATTCCTGGCTTCTCAGTGGCCAATTCCAGTTAGCTAGTCACTGGCTCCACCCCCTGATTCAAGGTAAACTTTATTAACAGTCTAGGAGTGCCACAGTTCAATCAAAGATTCCACAACACTCATTATGTAGCCAAGAATGGCCTTCAACTCATGATACACCTGCCGCTAGTTACCAAGTACGGGGATTACAGGTGTGCAGCATGCGCAGTGGGAAGTGACCTTTTTATTTACCCTCCCTATGTATTCACAATCAAGTAGTGTTCCCAGGACTGGGAACAACTTCAGTGGGTGAAGTTGCTTGCTGCACACGCACGAGGACCTGTGTGCAAATCCCTAGCACCCACGTAAAAGCCAAGCACAGTGTAAACCTGACAGAGACAGGAGGATTGTTGAGGTTTGCTGGTCAATTAGTCTAGCTGAATCGGAGAGCTTCAGTTTCAGTGAGAGTAAGGTAGAGTGATTGAGGAAGACACTCAACACTAATCTCCAGCCTCCACACACATGGGCACACAATACACTTGAATCCACACACACTTGAACACACACACACACACACTTGAACACACACACACACACACACACACACACACACACACACACACACACACACAAAAACCTCTTCATAGATAGTACCAGAGATGTGGCATTTCAGGGATTCCAAATCTAGTCAAGTTGACAATGGGGGTGTGGGATTTCTGATGACAAGATAGACTCACCCTGAGAAATGTGTCCTTCAGTGATTCCCTTAACTGGACAGCACAGAGTGTAATTAAGTAACAGTACAGTGTTACTGTGATATCATCAATGGTACTGTCCTTGTATATGTAATAAATTTATTTTTTTTTAGACAAAGTCTCCCTGTGTAGCACAGGCAACCCTAGGGCTTACAATCCTCCTGCTTTGGAGTGTTATTATGCACTATGTATTTGACATTGTGTTTTATGTCAACTTGAACAAGATGGAGTCATCTGAGAGGAGGGAACCTCAATTAAGAAAATCCCTCCATAAGATTCAGTTGTAGGGCATTTTCTTAGTTAGTGATTGATTGGGATGGCACAGCCCATTGATTGATGGTGAGTGGTGCCATCCCTGGGTTTGCAGTCTTGGGTTCTACAAAAAAGCAGGTTGAGCAAGCCATGAGGAGCAAGCCAGTAAGCAGCATTCTTCCATGGCCTCTGCATCAGCTCCTGCCTCCAGGTTCCTGCCTTGTGTGAGTTCCTGCTCTGACTTTTTTCAGTGATGAACAGTGATGTGGAAGTGTAAGCCAAATAAACTGTTTTCTCCCCATCTTGCTTTTTGGTCATGGTGTTTAATCACAGCAATAGAAACTCTAAGACAGACATGCTCAAAAGAATCATCTAGAATGAGTCAGTAATTAAATATATCACTCCCTTTAATCAAGATACAGGCAATTGCTGGCCTTTGATAGTCCATAATTAAACTGGCCACCAACAGAGCTCCAGTGTAGGGTAGAAGAGAGGTGCAATGTCTCTCTGATTCCTAGTGGCTTCTATGAGGTTCTCTCCCACACCCCACACCGTGAATTTTTACAGCAACCTCCCAACTTGGTTCTCTACTCTCAACATCCATCACCTCCAGGTCATTCTCCACATTTGGTTATCTTCCTGGCACAGTTAGAATAGTATTGGTCTCTTCCTCTGAGAAGGTGTCTTAGTTATGGCTAGCACTGCTGTGACAAAACATCATGACTAAAAACAGGTTGGGGAGGAAGAGGTTTATTGATTTGGCTTACACTTGCACATTGTAGTCCATCACTGAAAGAAGTTAGGACAGGAACTCAAACAGAGCAGGAACCTGAAGGTAGGAGCTAATGCAGAGGCCATGGAGGGGAGCTGCTTATTGGCTTGCTCCCCATGGCTTGCTCAGCTTGCTTTCTTTTAGAACCCAGGACACCAGGACTCAAAGGGTTGAACCATCCCACATCAATCACTAATTAAGAAAATGCCCGGTGGTGGCGCACGCCTTTAATCCCAGCACTCGGGAGGCAGAGCCAGGCGGATCTCTGTGAGTTCGAGGCCAGCCTGGACTACCAAGTGAGTTCCAGGAAAGGCGCAAAGCTACACAGAGAAACCCTGTCTCGAAAAACCAAAAAAAAAAAAAAAAAAGAAAATGCCTACAGCCCAATCTTATAGAAGCACTTTCTCAATTGAGGCTCCCTCCCATCTGCTAACTCTAGCTTGTGTCAAGCTGACATAAAACTAGCCAGCTCAGAAGAGATGGCCCAATGTCAGGACCTGAAGTTCCTTGGTGACCTGACCTCAATCTCTTTGAGCCCTATGACCTCACAGCTCCTCACTTCTTTATCATCTCTGTGACTTTCTTTGGCTGCTCTCCTTCACCTAGAATGTGCTCTTACCATTTCCGCCCAAGAGGCTCAACTCAACACCATATCGTCCAAGAACCAGTCTGGGACTCCCTAGTATAAGTGTCATGCTTGGATCTCAACTAAGGAGTTTATCTTTCAACAGCCCAGGTAGGTGGCAGTCAAGGATGTAGGATTTAGGTTACAGACAAGGCAAGAGTTCATACCTTGACTCATCGCTCCTAGCTTCTGAAACTCGGTCCTCACATGTGTAACACCAGGAGATTAGTTCAGTGATGCCCATGCTTCCTGCGCCAGACCTTAAGACAGAGAAACAGTCATGGAAAGAAATGTGCAATGGGAACAATGTCTGCCAAAGACACAGCAGCCTCTGTCCAAAGAGGCATACCTTGGCGTTGTGTGGGAAGAGGTGAGAGGAGCATTCACGTAGAGAGAAGAGCATGTGCAAAGGCCCTCAGCTGGGCAGAAGCAATAGGAATGACCGATAGCCCCAAATTCTCCTCACCCAACACTATGCATCATGGGAAGGACTGGAGACCTCTTAGCTTGTTGAAGAAATGAGACAAAAGTCCAAAGGTTGCCTCAGGGCCCCGACTCCTAACCCACTTATTTTCTGATTCTGGGTCTCAAAAGCAGTTAGTCAGGTACCCCTTGCTCACCCTTCTCCATCTCCCCACCCCACCTCTACCATCATCTCCCTTCCTGAAGAGTAGGGTGTGAGGGGTGCACAAGGCCACACCTTACTTTGGGGTCACTCTTGAATGGATAGCAACCTGGGAGTCAAATTTCGACTTCACCGGTAGGCCAAGATATGAGGCCACTTACTAGGTTCTGTGCCAGGTGAGTCTGTCCAAACTACTCTTCCAGCATCACCAAACTAAGGCCTACATGTCCGGAGGGACATCCAGTGACATCTGTCTAGCCAGGAGTCTGAGGGTCAAGACCAAAATAATTATGGTGTAGGGGTGGAGCAAAGGAGGTCCTGGGAAGCCCCTTGTCACTCATCATGATGCCAGGACCCTGTATCCCAAAGCGTTTCCTTCTCTTGGCAGGTCACCTGCTTTAGCTGAAGCTGCCAGAGGAACACCTGTGACCCATGAAAGAGGCAGCAACTTGAGGAACACCTGCAAGCCTGCCAGGGGTGTGGGATGTGGTCACATCATGACAACACCAGTATCTAGCTTCTCAGCTCCTGGGGCAGGCTGAACTCCAGGCACAAGGCAGGGAGAGACAAGGACATAATGGAGGATGAAGTGCTGTAGTCAGGTTTCTATTACTGTGATAGACACCACAACCAAAGCAACTTGAGAGGAAAGTGTTTATTTCATCTTACAACTCTCAGGTCACAGTCCATCACTGAGGGAAATCAGGGCAGGAACTCAAGGCAGGAACGTGGTGACTAGAACAGAAACAGAGGCCATGGAGGGGTGCTGCCTAATAGCTTGTTACCCATGACTTCTTGCTCAGCCTGCTTTCTTATAGAACCCAGGACCACCAGCCCAGGGCAGCACTGCCCACAGTGATCTGGGCCTTCCTATGTCAACTATCAATCAAGAAATTGCCCCCCAATGTGGCTAGAGAGATGGCTCAGTGGTTAAGAGCACTGACTGCTCTTCTAGAGGACCTGGATTCAATTCCCTGTACCACATGGTAGCTCACAACTGTCTATAACTCCAAGATCTGACATCCTCACACAGACATATATGCAGGCAAAACATCAATGTACATATACTAAAAATAAATAAATTTTTAAAAATGCCCCCCCCCCATTTTGACACTTTGGGTCCAAGTAAAGCTGAGCTTTAAAAACAAGAAACAAAAAAAAGGAAAGGGCCGGGCGGTGGTGGTGCACGCCTTTAATCCCAGCACTCGGGAGGCAGAGCCAGGCGGATCTCTGTGACTTCGAGGCCAGCCTGGACTACCAAGTGAGTTCCAGGAAAGGCGCAAAGCTACACAGAGAAACCCTGTCTCGAAAAACCAAAAAAAAAAAAAAAAAAAAAAGGAAAGGAAAGGAAGGAAGGAAAGAAAGTAAAGTCTCTACAGATTTGCCTACACCTAATCTGTTTGATGCATTTTCTCAATTGAGATTCCTTCTTTCTAGATATATCTAGCTTTGTGTTAAGTTGACAAAAACAAAACCAAGCAGGACAGGGAATCATCTGCTCTCCAAACCACTGGCCCAGATGGTAAAATGTCCTCCATGCCAACAGCAGCTATTGTTTGCGGTGTCATGACCTACTACAGGCTCAGGGGAAGACCTGAGGGCCACCTGCAACATGGGACTCAAGCAGGCAGAAAGACGGCGTGGCAGAAAAGGCCTGGCCCTGTTCCACCTGCCTGGGTTCCAGTCTTGTTTTTGCTGCTGGGTGGCTGTGAGAAATGGGAGACCTGAGCTCTTTTCTTGATTCCTAAGTGGGAAGGGTTAAAAGCCAACCTGAGGATTCAATATGGCAGCCACTCATCCCTGCACCGAGTGGTACTTGGTGTACCTCTGCACCAAGGCTGTGGGACAAAGTTCCCAACTTGAGTGTCTCAAACAACACGAGCTTATCCTCTCGAGGCTCTAGAGACTAGAAGTGGAAGATCAAGAAGTCAACAGTTAGTTCCTTGAAGGACTAGGAGGGAGGACCCAGCCTCCGCCTCTCCCCAGCTGCCGACAGTTTATTGTAATCTATTTGTGAAGGCATCATCCCAACTTCAGCCTACATCTTCATGGGGTGGTGGCTCCCCCTGTGTCTAGATTGTCCCCTTTCTGCAGTGCTAGACACAGAGCCCAGGGCCTCGTGTATGATAGGCAAACATCCCCATGCAGCTCCATCCCTGGACAAATTGCTCCTTTTTATAAGGTCATACTGGATTGGAGGTCCACTCTACACTCCACACTCAGCTTCTAATAGAGACCTACTAGTGGGCTTCCACTCCACTGTAACTAACTACATCTGTGTTGACTCTAAGGCCACTTTGGAATTACTGAGTATTGCATGCTGACAGTATAATTTAACCATAACACCACTTGTGGGCTACTGAACACTCAGAATGAGTCTAGGAGTCTTGAAATGTGCAGTGTTAAATATATACTAGGTTTAGAAGATTTAGAACCCCCCTTACAAAATACAAGACATCTCGATATAACTTAAATATAAATGATATTGTTTACCCCATCTCTTAATCTTATTGGTCATATGCTGAAGCGATAATATTGTAGATTTATCCTTTGGGAGTATTTCTAGGGGTTGAACACAGGGCCTCAGGTGCTATCATGCTACCACTAAGTTGCATCCCAGCCTCTTTTTTAAAAAATCATTTATTTATTTATTTTATGTGCACTGGTGTTTTGTCTGCATGTATCTGTGTAAAGGTGTCAGAAGCTGTGGAACTGGAGTTACAGACAGTTGTGAGCTGCCAGGTGGGTGCTGAGAACTGAACCCGGGTGGGTCCTCTGGAAGAGCAACTAGAGCTCTTAACCACTGAGCCGTTTCTTCAGCTTCCCCTGTTTTATTTTATGACAAGGTGTCACTGTGTAGCCCAGGCTGTGCTTGATTTTTCTATCCTCCTGCCTCAGCCTTCTGTGAGCTGAGGTAACAAGCACGTACCGTTGCCTCTGGCTGCAGACACATAAATTTAAAGTTTTTTTGTGCCATCTATGGTTTCACTGATGTGAAGGGTTTGTTGCTTTGTTTGTTTCTAGTTTTTGAGACAGCATCTCCTGGCATCTGGAATTTTCAGTCCTCCTGCCTCTGACTCCTGAGAATCTGGGATTACAGGCTTGCACTTCTGGCAAAACTGTGCTTGGTTATAGAAATGAATATATGCCGGGCGGTGGTGGCGCACGCCTTTAATCCCAGCACTCGAGAGGCAGAGCCAAGCGGGTCTCTGTGAGTTCGAGGCCAGCCTGGTCTACAGAGTGAGATCCAGGACAGGTACCAAAACTACATGAAGAAACCCTGTCTCAGAAAAAAGAAAGAAAGAAAAGAAGTGAATATATATGGTTCTGGAGAGATAACTCAGTGGGTAAAGATGTTTTCCATCAAGCTGATTGACTAAGTTCCATCCCTGGGACCCACATCGTAAAAGAAGAGTGCTAACTCCAGAGAGTTCTCCTCTGACCTCCACACTCACATGGTGGGATACACACACACACACACACACACACACACACACACACACACACTCAATCAATCAATCAATCATTCAATCAATCAATCAATCAATCAATCAATCGGTGGAAAACTTAAAACCCAGAATATGTTTTCTGCTTCTCAGTTTTTATTAATGTAAATTTTGATGCTGTTGCTTTGTTATTGTTTGTGGGGGTTGCTCTTAGGTTTTTGAGTCAAGGTCTTGCCGCATAGCCAAGGCAAGGATGGCTTCATACTCTCCATTGCCCTTCAGCCTTCCAAGTGAAACCACATCCAGCTGTGTGAGTGTGTGTGTGCGTGCACATGCACATGTGTGCACATAGAAGTCAAAGTTGGCTACCTGGTGTGTTCATCAATCACTATCCACTCTATTATTATTATTATTATTAATATTGTTGTTGTTGTTGTTGTTATTGGCTTATCGAGACAGGGTTTCTCTGTGTAGTTTTGGTGCCTGTCCTGGATCTCGCTCTACTAGGCTGGCCTCAAACTCACAGAGATCCTCCTGGCTCTGCCTCCTGAGGACTGGGATTAAAGGCGTGTGCCATCACTAACCAGATTTTTTTTTTCTTAATAGGTAATTTCTTCTCCCAGTGGTCACAGCAAACACTTGATCATCCCGACTAGGACTCCAATCTGTGGAGCCACCACCTCCTCACTGAATATAGACACTGAGAATTCAAAGTGCTTTTAAATGAATTTCCCCACCTCCAGCGGCCTGAGAACTTCAGGTCACTGTATGCCTCTGTTGTTTTCCTGTTAGTCAGCACTGAACTAATATTGACAAGCCCTTAGAGCGGAACTGGTGAACACAGGCTTGGCTTTGCTGGAGACCTGTTACTGCTGCCTTTTTCCTTTCCCTGGAGATGGGAAAGTTAAGCACGTTTCTCTCCATGTTCAAGCCTTCTTCACTGAGTGGGTTTGTCTCACCTCCCAGAAGTGTGAGGCACACGCCATCTGGTCCCATCTTTTTCAAGTTGATTCATGGTTATTTTTTCCCATGTGTTATAAATTCTTCACCAACTACATCAAAGACCATAGTTTACTTAAACTTGTTTCAGATTCTTGTTAACAATGCATGAACATTATATATATATATTCTGGGTTTTAATTTTTTTCACTGGTGTGTGTGTGTGTGTGTGTGTGTGTGTGTGTGTGTGTGTGTGTGTATCCCACCATGTGAGTGTGGAGGTCAGAGGAGAACTCTCTGGAGTTAGCACTCTTCTTCTACTATGTGAGTCCTGGGGACGGAACTCAGCTATCAGCTTTACAGAAAGCATCTTTACATGCTGAGCCATCTCTCCAGTACCATATATAATTTCTTTTCAATATAAGTGTAAACCTGAACTATTTTCCATCGAGATTATCACTGAGCAAAATGGTAAAATGTTTGGGTGTTGTCAAGTAGTTTCTAGAAAAACAGCTGCTGCTCCTGCCAGTAATATATGAAAGTCTCAGGGCTGGAGAGGTGGTTCAGTGGTTAGGAGTATTGGCAGCTCTTTCAGAGGATCAGGGTTTGATTTTCAGCACCAGCATGGTAGCTCACAACCATCTATAACTCCATTTCCAGGAATCTGACACCCTCTTCTAGACACTGCATGCAGGGGGTGCACAGACATATACGCAGGCAAAACACCCATACACATAAAGTTAAAATTAAATTTTATACATACTATAAATATATATGAAGGTCTCCATTTCACCAACTCCCCCTAACATTATCATCAATTTTTACACAGTGTGTGTTGCTTTTCTCTCTCTCTGATTTCCCAGGGGTGTAAGGCACCTCACTTGAACATCTGTGAATATCAGGACCTGGGGAGGGAGCGCTGAGCCACCTGATGGAAGTGCCCACATTTGCTTCTCTGAGAATTGGTGCTTGGGACCCACTTTACATTTGTGCCTTATTTTCCTCATAAACTTGCATTTGTTCTTTATGAAGAAACCAATTTTTGTACATCCGCTTTCTCTAAATTCACACCAGCAGATACCAACAGTAGCTTTTTTTTTCTTTTTAGTTTTGCTTGTTTGTTTGTTTGTTTTTCAAGACAGAGTTTCACTGTGTAGCTTTGGAGCCTGTCTTGGAACTCACTCTGTAGATCAGGCTGGCCTCAAACTCACAGAGATCCACCTGCTTCTGCTTCCTGAGTGTTGGGATTAAAGGTGTGCATCACCACCACCCGGCCCCAACAGTATCTTAAATCAGTTTCTTTTAAACACAATCTCATGTAGATCAGGCTGGCCTCCAATTGATTGTGTAGCCAAAGATAACCTTGAATTCCTGTCCCCACCTCTCAGATTCTAGTACTACAGGTATGAGGCTCTGTATAATGTTTTCTCTCTCTCTTTTTTTTTTTTTTTTTTTTTTAGGTTTTTCGAGACAGGGTTTCTCTGTGCAGCTTTGTGCCTTTCCTGGATCTCGCTCTCTAGACCAGGCTGGCCTCGAACTCACAGAGATCCGCCTGGCTCTGCCTCCTGAGTGCTGGGATTAAAGGCGTGCGCCACCACCGCCCGGCTGTTTTCTCTCTTTTTAAAAATACTTTTTATTTTTATTTTATGTGCGTATTTGTCTGTGTGAGGGTGTTGGATTCCCTGGAACTGGGGTTAAAGACTGTTGTCAGCTGCCATGTGGTTGCTGGGAATTGAGCCCAGGTCCTCTGGAAGAGCAGCCTGTGCTCTTAACTGCTGAGCCATCTCTTCAGGCCCAAGTACCTGCATTTTCAAAAGAGAAAAAGAAAAAGCAGAGCATCAAGAGTTTGTAGGGCAGTGAGAGTATTATCTCTGAAAGCACTGCTGGGGACATGTCATTAGATAGTTCTGAATCTTTGCTGACTCTTCACCGGTGGAAATCACAGGCTGAGAACAGAACTGTCCCACCTGGTCCCAAAAGTGGTGGGTATGACAGGGGACATATGAAAACTCTGCTTTGTGATTTGCCAGAGGAAATCCTAAAACTGCCCTAAAGAATAAACTATCAATTACAAAATTCAAAACAGGCCAGCACTTAGGAGGCAGAGGCAGGAGGATCTCTATGAGTTTGAGATCAGCCTGGTCTACAGAGTGAGTTCCAAGTTAGTGACACTCTGTCTCAAAAAACAAAAACTATGAACAAAAATAATAAAGTCAATGCATTTTGTACTGGTTCGCCCTGAGTCCTCTCACCTAAGGAATTGCTCGTTTTGTAAAGTGCTTATCCCGTGTTCCATCTCCAGAACCACATAGACCAGATGTCCTAGTTAGCGAGACTATTGCTGCGGTGAAACATCGTGTCCAAAGCAACTTGGGGAGGAAAGGGTTTATTTGGCTTACACTTCCACATTGCTGTTCATTATTGAAGGAAGTCAGGACAGGAATTCACACAGGCCAGGAACCTGGAGGCAGGAGCTGATGCAGAGACCATGGAGGAGTGCTGCTTACTGGCTTGCTCCCCATGACTTGCTCAGCCTGGTTTTTTATAGACCCAGGACCACCAGCCCAGAGGTGGCCCCACCCACAATAGACTGGGCCCTTCCCATCAATCACTAATTAAGAAATGCCTAGAGGTTTGCCTATAGCCCAATCTGATGGAGGCATTTTCTCAACTGATGCTGCCTTCTTTATGGTGACTCTAGCGTGTGTCAAGTTGTTATAAACTTAGGCGGCACACTAGGCAGGGTGGCGCCTGCCCGTCATCCCAGCACTGGGGACATGAAAGCTGCAAGATGAAGAGTTCAATATTCTCCTTGATTACATAGATTGTTTGAAACCATCTTGGGCTACATAAGAACCCTGTCTTTTTTTTTAAAAAAAAATGCATTTCATGTATTTCAGTATATCTGAAATTATCCTATCAACATAGAATCAATAGCAAAAATAATCAATAAAATATTAACTGTTTCTGGTACTAAGTCATTGAAATCTGGTTTGCTGTTTCTACTTCGCACAGCCCATACTTGCTGGTGACCAATCACATCTCCAGTGGGCAACAGTCTCACATGAGCCCATGCTTGGTCATCCCATATCTGGAACTTGATTTGACCCATGGGAGGACAGAGGGGAAAGGTCTCAGTGGCCTGCTTTCACTGCCTCTTCCTCCTCCCTCGCCACCTGCTGTCCAGAAAATTCATGCCAAGGCTGCCCGGTGTTTTCTCACCCTCCCCAGAGAGATCAGCTTACTCAGTGCCAGCCACCCCGACCCACTCCTTGGCCCTCTAGCTGTCAAACGTCCCCAGGACTGACTCACCACCTGGGCCATCCTGTAGCTCCTGAGCCTTCCTAACCGGTTTGAAACTGTGTCCCTAACAGTGAGTGTGACATGCCAGGCATTCTGCTAGCACAGGAGGAACCTCTTACCTAATCCTTCTCAACGTCTAGTGGGCTGGAGCCATTTGGCGCACGTAAGGGCTCTCCTCCTGGCCAGTGAACATTCATGGAGTCCAGCTTGTGTTCAAGGTCAGGGGAAGGCGGCTGGGCTCTCCTTAGGCAAAAGGACTCAGAGGTGGTGACATCCTCAACTCCCACTTGACTCTGAAGAGCCTGGCCCCATGCATGTGTCCTTTGGTGAATCCCCCACACATCTACATCCCACCACGACCAGAGCGTCAGAGCCCTGATCATGAGAAGTCCTGGAGGTGGGGGCCACTTGCTACCTCAGACTCTCAAGACACCTCCTGAGGTCAAGTCACCCCTCTGCCCCTTAGGTTAGGCCTGATGACCTGGGCAGACAAAAACAAAAACAAAGACCAGGGAGCACTGGGTAGGGCGGGGCCCAAACAGCGACTCTCCCTTGGGGCGGGACCAGCATCAGACCTACTAGGCAAAACCGGGTGAGGGTGGTGGCAGCTGAGGCCAGGCTGAGAGCACCATGAGCGGACAAGTCGGGGATCTGAGCCCGCAGCAGGAGGAGGCACTGGCCAGGGTGAGGGGTGCGGCGGGCGGGAAGGTGTGAGAGCCAAGCTGAACCCACGCGGCCCACGTTGGCTGTAGCTCTGCATGGGGACTGGATGGTGAAGCCCAGTGCCTTCCGGGAGTCTCCAAAGCCGGGGCACGCTGCACTCTCTCCTCTCCCTCCCTCTGGGGTGTGTGTGTGTGTGTGTGTGTGTGTGTGTGTGTGTGTGTGTGTGTGTGTGTGTGTGTGCCTTCCAGAGCAGCGAGCCCACCCCCTGGCCTCTGTTCCCAGCCTGTAGCTACTGCCAGGCAGATCCGGAGATCTCTGCCCAGATTGCGACAGGGTTTGGTTTGCTTTGGTTTCTGTTGCCCAGGTTCCCAGTCTTCTTATCAGATGTATTTGTTTACTTTTAATTATTACAGAGAAAAGGAAGGCTAGGGGGTCTGATTTTGAGAGCATCCTGCAGGCTGTACCCGGAGAAGGGTAGGGCTATCAGGAAGGGAAGGCCCAGGCCTTAGGAGTCCAGCCCAAGCTCACACTCCCCCATGTTTGAAAGGGAAGCTTAAGATCTGTGACAGAAAGCCAGGCACTGGTGGCATGACTCTGGAATCCCAGCCTTAAGGGGGCAAAGACCAGAAGATTGCCAAGTTCAAGACCAGCTGAACCTAGTAACATGGTCTCAAAAAACAAGAGATAAATGACTTGTTTTGAAGTGTCTCCCATGGGAAGAGACCCTACAGGAAGAAATAAGAGTCCTGGGTGAAAGAGGGTCCTGGGAATTCAGCCAAGGCTCTCGGAGTGAAAGGGGTCCTTAGTGGAACAGGAGGGATCCTCTGACGAGCTTCCCAGTGCCGATGGTCTCAGGAAGCATCAGGCACAAAGGTTCTTTTGGAACTAGACACCTGGCCTCTGGGAGTGGACTGATTGTGACAGAGAACCCAGCAAGGCAGTCTTATGTGCGCCATTATTTAAAAATAACAAACACTATTTTTTAAAAATATAAGAAAGGAAAGGAGGAAGAAGGGGAAAGGCTGTGGATGGCCCAGAGCTCCGCACAACTGCACCAGGGTCATTTCCTTCTAGAGTCTTCCAGAGCTTAGCGTGGACCACTGTGGTCGCACTTCCAGATTCATATGACACCATAGGGTGGCTTTTCTCCAGGCTGAGCGAACAGTCACCCGGAGGTGATAAGGAGTGTAGCGTTAAGGTTTCTTAAGGGTAACTGTCCCCTTTCACACCCTCCCACCCCCAACAAAATTTCCTCTGGTCCTGGAGGCTGCTGCTGTCTTCGGGTGTGAATCCTCCCATTGCCTGCTGGGATTCATGCTTTAATCCTATCCCTTGCTAGCACCAGAGACTGTCACAGTGAATGACAGCAGCAGGCTAGGTACACAAAGGCCATGAATTTACCAAAAGGAAAAAGCAAAGAGGAGACTCTGTTCAACGCACAGCCACACAGTGACAGCTGCACGCTCCCGGAGAAGGTGACGGAGGAGGTGCTGTGGGTCGGTCTGTCACAGCAGCTGACTGGAAGTTTAGTTAGTCATCAAATAAGCTGTTTGTGCAGGACTGGGAGCTGCCCCCGAGGCTGATGTTTGGAAACTTTAGAGCACCACTTGTTTCCAGACTAGCCATTAGGAGTTAGGCTGCATTTGTTTGCATACAGCATTGTGGGCCCTCAGCCCCAAGGGCTCAGGGTCTGGTTGTTACAGTGTGGGACTGTCTACCTTCACGTTTGGTCATTTGTCTTCACATATTCCTTTTTAATTATGTAAGCACAGCAAGATGTATTTGCGTTTTATTCTTTTTTGGATTATTACTATTGGCCAGGCATGGCGGCACATAAATAAAGGTATTTAATCCCAACACTTGGGAGGCAGAGGCAAGCCTTGTCTACATAGTAAGACCCCATCTCAAAATAAAACAATTATTATTGCTACTTTTCAGGGGTTTGGGGTACCTAGCCCTGCCTGGCTTCAAACTCATAAGATCTACCTACCTCTGCTTCTTAGGTACTAGGCCCAGGCTTACAGAGGTGTGTGTGTGTGTGTGTGTGTGTGTGTGTGTGTGTGTGTGTGTGTGTGTGTGTTTTATGGGTGTTTTACCTACATGTGTATCTGTGTACCA
This sequence comes from Peromyscus californicus insignis, assembly GCF_007827085.1. NCBI lineage: Eukaryota > Metazoa > Chordata > Mammalia > Rodentia > Cricetidae > Peromyscus > Peromyscus californicus. Next base: position 7,180,161 of record NW_026294424.1, read on the forward strand.
CATGCATGCCTGGTGCCATGTGGGTGCTAGGAATCAAACTCGGGTCCTCTGGAAGAATATCCAGTTATCTGTAACTGTTGAGCCATCTTTTCAGCCCTGTAGGTTCTTTTTCTAGATATGTTCTCCATATGTAGCCCAGGCTAGTCTCAAACTCCTGATTCCTCAGCTTCCTGAGTGCTGGGGTTAAGATACATACAACCAAACCTGTTGTTATTTTAAACACATTCAAGCCTTTGATTGGACAGGTTTGATATTACCTTCATTTCACCAGTGAGGGAACTGAAAGAGAGGAGCCCTCTCTGATCCAGACCGTCAGGGTGCAATTTCTGGGGTAATGTCTCTAGAACTGTCAGGCTACCCTTCATCAGAATCACCCAGAAATTCAGGGAGAAAAGGCCAGAGTTCTGGAGCTTATCTGGAAAAGGCTCAGGCACTAGCCAAAAGAGGAACTTGTCTCCCAAAGAGAGAGTCTCACAGTTCTGAGAGTTTCTCCGACCGATTGAAGTCCAAACACGGTGGGTCAGTGGTGGGTAGAACCACCCGGTCAGGACTGCTTAGTTGTGCATACCTCTTGCCCTTTGTTTAAACTTAAGCCTCGTTCCTGGACCACTTGTGGGTAGGGATCACTGGGCCTCCTTATTTGTTTCTCTTTCCAGTGTGGCCCCATCAAATAACTCTCTTAGCTTCTCATTGTTGCTTGTCTCCTGATTGGCCGACTGAGGACAGTTGGCCACGCCTTCCTTGTTTGAGCTGTCAGGGCTCAGGCTCTGATCCAGAGGACTCCAGTAACCCTCTGTCATGTCCATCCTTTTCCTCTTAGTTCCGGGAGACCCTCCAGGACGTGCTGCCCACCCTGCCCAAGGCTGATGACTACTTCCTTCTGCGCTGGCTCCGAGGTGAGGTCATGGGGACCAGGGAGGCAGAGAGCAAGGGAAAGAGAGAGATGGTAGGAAAGTGAGGCGGGCACTTCAGGGGACCACCCTGCTGAGACACGCCTCCAATTGGCCTGCTCTAGGCTGGAATCATAGCTCCATTGCCACTAAATGCACAGTGCAGACTCATCTGAGCCTTAGTCTCTGTCTACAGAGTGGACATGAGTCGCTTGTATGAAAAAAGAACTGAAGACATGGTTGCTCCTAGGTATGGATGATGAGGAGGTTTATTGTAGATGTGGGGAGAGAACAAATGGAGGCATCTAGAAGGGTCCAGACTGAACCAGGCCATGACCGTGAGAGGAGAGGGGTGGGAAATGGGGGGGAGGCACCTGGAGGCTAGGTGCCTTCCTTAATCACTCTCCACTTTATTATTGAGCAGGATCTCCTGCTGAACTAGAGTTTGCTGATTAGCTAGCCTGATCGACAGCTTGCCCCAGGGGATCCTCTGTCTCTCTCTCTCTGCTCTATGTCTGTCCTGATCCCCTAATACTTCCACTCCAGTGCCTTTGGCTTCTACAGATTAAATGGCCTCCCCAGCTGGCCTTGAATCAAGTAACTCTACCTTTAGGGCTTGGGTCTGCCTTCAGTCCCCTGGGACATTGAACAGTGAATTGAAGTAATGGCAGAGAAGGGCTTCTCCTAGAAGTCATGGCAGTCTGGAAAAGTAATACCAGAACCGGCACCAAGGCTGGGGCATGGGTGGGGATTGCTTTTAACTCACTAGTTTGCATGGGACAGAGTTTGCACTTGAGGTAGGAGAAAGTCAAGACTCATCCCAGGAAGTGGACACAGGGGCATGGTTTTAGCAGTTGCCCACAAGACAGGCTTGTAACTGTGATCCACACTGTGCTAGCAGAGCACCATGAGAAGCCCGTCTCCCGGCCTGGCTTTCTTCTGTGCCATCGTAGGCATGGCATTGAGCCCCGTCTTCAAGGTGCTGAGTGCATTAGGAGGTCACCAGGCTGACATGAAGGAAGACCCAACCCAAGGGCCACTCTTCCCTGTCTTTTTGTTCTTCCTGTGGTTGTAAGTTTTATTTTAAAAACAGTTTTGGGTTTTCAGGGGGAAAAAAAAAACCCACAGCCAAAAGGGTCCACAAAAAACTAGTAGCATTCTTACCTGAAGCACTATCCAATTATAAAATATGGTGAAATCTCAGCTAAGCCTGTAAAACTCCTAGAATTTAAGCTTGGAACAGAAAAGATCTTGACACACCAAACAGACAAATCTTTAAATGCCAGTATATTTAGAACTGCTCTATTATTCGGTTTGGTAGTCTCTGGACATGTTTAACTATCCAAATTATATTAAATTACGACTGCAGGTCCTGGACTCACTGACTACATGTCAGTTGCTCAGTAGCCACAGACAGCTCGTGACTGCCACACTGAGCAGTTCAGAGACGGCTGGTCCTGTCATCACAGACCATTCAACGGGCCGGCGCCGATGCAGGTGGTGCTACTAAACACATAGGACAGGGCAGGCTGTAATCGCAGGGGCTTGTGGGCAGCGATGCCCACACCGACAAGCAGCTGTGTATGTTTGTTTGGCCTGTGACTATAGGACTGGAGCCCTTATGAGACAGGTTTGGGCTCAGTCGAAGTTGCTGAGGAGTGGGGTGCGTTGCCTTGTCACAGGAGATGATGGAGGCTGAGCTAGTGGCCTTCACGGTTCTTTCTTGCGCTGATTAATGAACAGGGCAAAGACTGTCTGGCAGGAAAGTCACCTTTCACTTGAACATCTCTGATGTCACATTTCACTTCAGCTCCAGCTAGTCACCATAAAAAGAAGCTGCCAAGGCGTGTCTAAAATAGACTGTACCCGTGGGCTGGAGGCATGCCTGTAGTCCCAGTTGTGTTCATTAAGGTACCTACTGAGCTAACATGAGGACCAAGTTCCTTCTCCCAGCACCCATATGAAGGGCAAGAGCCAGAATGGTCTGTGTGTAACCTCAGAACTGGAGGAGATGAGGCTTTCTGGTCAGCCATTATTCTAGACAATTGATGAGCTCTATGCTCAGTGAAAAAGTGATTGAGGACACCCAACATCAACCCCTGGGCTCCACACTCATGTGAGCACACGTGCACGAATAGATACACACATAGATTTCCAAACCCCAAGTGTATTTTAAGGATATAAGGACAAGTAAGGACACCCTAATTTGTCTTCTTAAGTCTCTAGGGACCAGCTTATCCTAACACTTTTAAATTGTCTTTATATCTGTTTGTTTGTTTGTTTCTTGAGAGGTGGGAGGACTTATGTAGTCAATGCATATGGAGGCAAGAGAAGTTTGCTGATTGATTTCTCTCTATTATGTGGGTTCCAGAGATCAAACTCAGGTCATCAGGCATGGTGGCTGAATTAAATAAATAAATAAATAAATAAATAAATAAATAAAAATAAAAAAGGAAGGACATGACTGCTCCTAGCTATGGTGGAAGAGAAGGTTTATTGTAGATAAAAGGGAGAGCATAGCCAGAGGCAGAGTCATCTGGGAGAGTCCAGAGTGGACCTGACCCTGAGCCATGTGAGCAGAGGCGGATGGGGAGAGGGGAGAGCCAGACCAAGAGGTCAGGAGGGTACAGGGTAGATGAAGAAGGCTGAGGAATCAAAATGGCTGGATTATATAGGGAAGGGGAGATGGGGGAGGGCAACATAGCCCCTAGGCTGGAGAAATTTAGGGTGGGGGGTGGGGTTTACCAGCCATAAACCCTGTAACTGGTAGGGACTGAAGGATGCTGAGAAAACCTGGAAGACAGGTCCAACTTAATATGTTAAACAGGCACCTCAGTTAGTGTCTTAGTTATGGTTTCTATTGCTGTGAAGAGACACCATGACCTTGGCAACTCTTATAAAGGAAAACATTTAATTGGGTGGCTTCTATTTTCAGAGGTTCAGTCCATGATGGGACATGGTGGTGTGCAGACAGATATGGTGCTGTAGAAGTAACTGAGGTTTCTACATCTTGCACAGGCAACAGGAAGTGGTCCGTCTCACTGAGCGTGGCTTGAACATATATGAAACCTCAAAGCCCACCTCCACAGTGACACACTTCCTCCAACAAGATCACACCTACTCCAACATGGCCACATCTCCTAATAGTGCTACTCCCTTTGGGTTGGGGCATTTTCCTTCAAACCACCGCAGTTAGCCATTTGTCCCGGGTTTGGGACCTAACAGTGGCAAGCGCCTCACCTTTACCTGCTGAGCCATCTTGCTGAACCCCCAAGACCAGCTCATTCTAGATCTGACCTCTCCTTCCCATGTTTTTGCAGCTCGGAACTTTGACGTTAAGAAATCTGAGGACATGCTCCGGAAGGTAGGACCCTGCCTCTCTGTGTCTCTTCTCATGTTTCTTTTTCCATCTTCCTGGATCCTTTTTGAACAAGGGCTGAGTCCCTCCCCCTTGTGCCCTTCCCCCACCTCCATCCCCAGTTCTGTGGAGCCTAAGAGTGCTCTGGTAGTCTTGTAGCTGTGGGTAGGGAGACCTGGCTTTGTGTTGCCAATACCTGCAGAGGCTTTTGGAGACAGGCAGCTCCTGCAGCTTCTGCATGTTTCTGCAGCATGTGGAATTCCGGAATCAGCAGGACCTGGACCACATCCTCACGTGGCAGCCACCAGAGGTGAGCCCCTTGCAGGATCTTTTAGGTCTCCTGATGCCCTCTCCCCCATCTGGCCACCTGATGGCGCAGTGTGGGCTTGAATCAGGACTTTGTCCGTTTGTCCAGGTGATCCAACTCTACGACTCGGGTGGTCTGTGTGGCTATGACTATGAAGGCTGCCCTGTGTGGTTCGACATCATCGGGACAATGGACCCCAAGGGGTTGCTGATGTCGGTCTCTAAGCAGGAAATGATCCGCAAGCGTATCAAAGTCTGTGAGCTGCTTCAGCATGAGTGTGAGCTGCAGAGTCAAAAGGTGAGCAGCGGGCTTCAGGCCGCGTGCTTGGTGACCTTAGGGTGTCCAAGTGGAGACACTAGGCCTAGGGAAGGACAGCACCCTGTCTCTCTAGCTCTCACCAGCTCTCAGCATGATTTTTCTGCCATTTTGATCCCTCCATGAGCATCAGTATGTGTGTGTGTGTGTGTGTGTGTGTGTGTGTGTGTGTGTGTGTGTGTGTGTGTGTGGTGTGTGTGTGTGTGACTCTCTGCTGGCGTGAAGTAAGGTCACCAATGCCTTCTCTTCTGGCTGAGTTCATAAAGTGCTTGCTGAGCAAGCATAAAGACCACGTTCTGATTCCCAGCCCCCACACAAAAAGCCGGGCCCTGATGTTGACCATGGGTGTAGTGAATCTCTTGGAACAGCCACCCAGCTTTACCTACAGAAAAGATAGTCACCACTAAAATTCTCTAACTATGAAAACTGATAGCCAAGCCATGACTCTGAATCCTCCGTGGGACTCAAGGAAATACTACAGAGTTACTAAAATATGTAAATGGAATCCTAGGGCCAGTAAGATGGCTCAGAGGGTAAAGGCACTTGCAACCATGCCTAACAACCTGAGTCCTATTCCTGGAACTGACATGGTGGGGGGAGAGAACTGACTCCCGGGAGTTGTCTTCTCACTTCCAGACAGGCACCATGGTGTGCACCTGCACACACACACCGGCCACACATGATAGGTAGGTAGGTAGGTAGGTAGATAGATAGATAGATAGATAGATAGATAGATAGATAGATAGATAGATAGATTGCAGATAGATATATAATAGAAAGAAAGATGAAAGATATTTAAACATAAAAAAAATATGGAAAGTTGGATGTGGTAGTGCCTCCCCTTAATCCCAGTACTTGGGAGACAGAGGCAGGTATACCTCTGTGAGTTCGAGGCCAGCCTGGCCTATAGAGAGAGTTCCAAGACAGCCAGGGATACATACCTGAACCTGTCTTGAAAACCAAATAAACTATATATTTATGGAGCCCTCAAGAGTGAGGCTTGTACTCCAAGAAGGCCTAGACAGGTATCATCTCCTGCCCCTGAGCTGCCCTCTGACCTCTGTGTCTTTCAGAGTGAATCCAGTGTAGAAGGCAGCCTTGTTGGTTTTGTGAATCTGAACTATGAGCCCAGCACATGCTACAGTGGGAATCAGCTCTCTTTCCACCATGTGGATCCCAGGAATTGAACTCAGGTCCTCGGTCTTGGCAGCAAGTGCCTTTACTTGTTGAGCCATTCCGGCCAGCCCGAGTCATGCTTTACTTATGCTCTAGGCAATAGTGTTGAGCACACCATGATGATACTCCAAGAACCTACAGCCTCTGCTAGGGCTCAGACTCAACGTCTCCTCACACCCTAGATGAATACCATCTGTTTGGGATGCCATGGGCTTGCCAGGCCTCCCTACCAGGTCTTATGGGTGGCAGGAAGACAGAGAGAGGTGGCCAGGATCCCCTGCGTAAATCAGTGATCTAACCAGTGTGCCTGCTCTGATACCGCAGTTGGGCAGGAAGATCGAGAGGATGGTGATGGTGTTTGATATGGAAGGGTTGAGCCTGAGGCACCTCTGGAAGCCGGCTGTAGAGGTCTACCAGCAGGTAAGGCAGGAGACAAAATTAGTAACAGCTCCAGGCCAAGAGGGACCCGCAGCCCACACTGGCTTCCCATCCATGGACAAGTAGAGATACCCTCCAGGGGCCTTGAGATGCTGGCCTTGGGGCCACCCAACGAGGATGAGGAGCAAGGACGTCCCAGAGGAGGATGCACATGTCATGGGGAAGGCTGGGTTGGGCCTCTTGCTTCTGCAGCATCAGAGCTACAGAAGTCTGGACATCCAAGGTGCTGGGTACAGCCATGACCGATGTCATTTGACTTCACAGTTTTTTGCCATCTTGGAAGCAAATTATCCTGAGACGGTGAAAAATTTAGTTGTTATTCGAGGTGAGTTTGTGACCGAGATGACCCCTGCCTGGGGAAGGAAGGCTGGGGTGGGGGTGACAGTAAAGAAGCCTTTGGGTTAGAGCTTCTCAAAAGCATCTTCTGTGAAGAGTAAGGTTTTCGTTTGTGTTTTTCACTCCATTCCTTCGCAGACCGACATTTTTGTAATATGCAAAATCCTGCCCTGGTATGTTGCAGCTGTATTAGGCTTCTAAATGTTTGCTGTTGTTTTCTTACTCACTTTAGTGTAGATTGGGCCATGAGCCACACTGTCAGCAAGAGTGGTCCCTGTCTTCAACGGCCATCCTATAGTCCCTGGGTTCAGATGGCCTGGACTCAAGTCTAGTTAGCCCTCTCATTTTGAGCAAGTCAGTTCCATCTCACTGAGACTCAGCTTTCCCATGTTGTGGAGTGGGGACACCATGACACCCACCCCCCACCCACCAGATAGTTAAGATATTAAACGAGAGTCTGCCAAATGAGAAGACTGCACACAAAACCTGGCCCACAGGAAGTGCTCAGTGAGCAAGCAGGTATCCTTGGGGTGGGACAGGATATTTAAAGCAGGTCCCCCATCTACTCTCACCCCAAAGGATTCTGAGGTCATCTAGCATAACCGTGAGTGGGGAAAGGAAGGGGTGTCCTCAAGGAATCATGGTTGCTGACCATGGGCCCAGCTTGCGCCCAACACTCTACAACTAGATTACAGGACACCACTGATTGTTGAGACCCAGACACCATGCTGTCACTTTACAGATAACAGCACTAAGACTCAGAGGTGTAAGTCCTCAACTAACGCTCACGCAGCAGGGCATGGCAGAATGCAGAACCACATAACTCCTACCCAGCCCAGGACCTTGCCTGTGGCTTCGTGTCTCTGGTCCAGCTTCCCAGTGGGGTTCTGTGTCTTCCAGCACCCAGGCTTTTCCCAGTGGCCTTCAACCTGGTCAAGTCCTTCATGGGTGAGGTGACACAGAAAAAGATTGTGATTCTGGGAGGTGAGTGACTTGACCCTTGGTCCCCAGTTGGGGCTGGCTCTGGGGATGTCTGGAAAGCAGGGGATGCAGTCAAAGGCCCCTTCTCCTGGGATACCCTCTTTCCTTTGACTTGGTCTCATCAGCGCATAGAGCCGGGCTTCCAATTCTGGATCATGGCCTAAGAGCCAGAAAGCAAGCCCATGAGTGCTCTGAGGAGTAGACTCTCGGGAGCAAGGGGTCCTCTCCGTGGGCTCTCTGTTGGTCTCCTAGAGCCCCCCAGAGCCCCCTGTTTCTAACACAGAAAACTGGAAACAGGATCTACTCAAGTTCATGAGCCCTGACCAGCTGCCTGTGGAATTTGGGGGGACCATGACTGATCCTGATGGTAACCCCAAGTGCCTGACCAAGGTACAGAGTGCCCAGAGGATGGGGAGGGAGGATACCACTGTGGTTCACTGTCAGCTTACCCACCCCTGACTCACAGATCAACTATGGAGGTGACGTGCCCAAGAGCTATTACATGTGCAGACAGGAGAGGCTGCAATATGAGCACACAGTGGTCGTGGGCCGAGGCTCCTCCCACCAGGTGGAGAATGAGATCCTGTTCCCAGGCTGTGTGCTCAGGTAGGGCCAGTGGCTGCGCACACCTGGAAGGGCCTCCCAGTCACCCAGGAGGTGGTCGGTCAGTGGGCTCTCTCTGCTGCAGGTGGCAGTTTGCGTCAGATGGTGGAGACATTGGCTTTGGAGTATTCCTGAAGACCAGGATGGGGGAGCGGCAGAAGGCTGGAGAGATGACAGAGGTGCTGCCCAACCAGCGCTACAACGCCCACCTAGTGCCTGAGGATGGGAGCCTCACCTGCCTCAAGGCCGGAGTCTGTAAGAGCTTTGGGTTTTCCGGCAGTGCCCTTTGTAATAGGAGGAAAGCCAGACCTGGGGCCAGTCCGGCTTCTCTGGATTCTCTCTATGTCCAACTCTCAGGGAAAGTGCAAGGACTGTACCTAAGGGCTCCAGGGGTGCAGTCTTCAGGGTCTTGGATCTGATGGGTGCATGTAAGGGAAGAGGTGTATTGCACAAAGTCCTGAGGCTCAGAGCCCAGGAGCATAGCAGTCTAAGAGACAGCTAACTAAGTCGCCACGGACTTTTCTCAGAGGTCTCCGCAAGGGGCCTGCCCGGTTGTCCGAACTCCAGATACCCCAAAGAGCTGGCTAGAACTGGTGTCAGTTCCACCAGAAACAAAACGGTCTAGTGTCTTAGCTAGCTTCTCATACTATAACAAAATACCCAAGGCAATTAGCTTAGAAAAAAAACGGAAGGGTTGTTTACCATACTGCACAGTTCTGGAGATTCTAGCTCACGATCCAGTGAGCTTATTGCTCCGAGGCTCTGACAAGGGTGCACACCATGGCAAGAGTACTCAGAGCAAAAAACACGTACGTCACAAGCCAAGGATGCCAAAGGGGAGGGAAGGGAGAAGCCAAGCGTCCTGGCACACACCTGTAATCCCAGGCTTGAGAAGCTGAGTCAAGAGGGCCAGGAGCTCAAGGCCAGCATGGAGAGCATGTCTCTCCCCTCCAAGGTGCCCACTACCTTCTGACAGTGCTGCCTGGGAACCATGCCTTCACCACACAGCTCTTCTAGGAACGCTTACCCAAACCATAGCAACAAGGACGACACCCTTTATCCTGGGGCTGCTCTGAGGATTTCAGGAAACTGTGAAGTGCTGGTGTAATGCTGGGGTGCCGGAAGGGACCATGCCCTTATGGTGATCGCCACAGTCCCAGGAGGTGGTCACGAGCAATGGGCAGGGCAGTGACTGACACTCAGGTCTCACCCATGGGCCTGGTCAGCCTGTTCCCCACATCACCAGGAGTGCACATGAGCTGGGCTCACGCTGTCTGTCACCTCCCTGTCCCTGCAGATGTCCTGCGCTTTGACAACACCTACAGCCTCCTGCACACCAAGAAAGTCGGCTACACTGCAGAGGTGCTGCTCCCGGACAAGGCCTGTGAGGAGAAGTTGCAGGGCCTCAGGGCAGGGAGCCCTCCTCGGGACAGTGAAGACTCTGGCCGCCTCTGACCCTGCTCCATCCAACTCCTTCACACACCCCTGCCCCTGGCCCCCTAGGCAGGGTGGTGCTGAAGGTGGCTTCAGAGATCTCCAACCCCCATCTCCATCCAAGCCTCCCATGGGACCACTTAGACACAGACCAGCACTTTCATTCCTGTACCTAGAGAATGGGGCCGAGGGTGACATCACACATCCACTAGGAAAGGACCCTACCCTTGTTCTTGTCCTCTTGAAGACACATACCCACCCAGGATTCAGTCATGCCTGGTATCCCAGCTGGGGTCCAAGACATGAGTCCTGTCCCTCACATGGAGCACAGCTGCATCGTTTCTCTCCAACTGGGGGTCAGCAAGGATGGAAGGGCCAGCTGGAGGCAGCTGGGCAGCCTGTGAAGGAGGGGTGAGGCCCCAGCTCCAGCATAGCATCAAGGCCTCTCTAAATTCCGCCGCCTTTGGAAGGAATAGCAGAAGTGGAGAGGCAGGTCGTGGCAGGGGAGCCATTGGAGAGAAAACCACACTCAGCTTTACAAGGTTGAGCAGGCTGTTGAGTCTAATGAAGAGATACACACATGCGCACATGCGCAATGCACCTCCCCCCACACGCACATCTGCTGGGATCCTGCTGATACGCAACTTTGGCTGTTTCTTTTTTCTTAAGGCAGTTCCCCCTGCCAAGCCATCTTCAAATTCACCATGTAGCCCAGGCTGGCCTTGCATTAGTCTGCCTTCTTCAACGTCCTGTGTGCTGGGATTGCAGATGTGCACCACTGTGGCTGGCTATCTTTAGTTCTTTCTGGCCTGAGTGGAGCTCAGAGTCAAAGCTAAGCTGCAGGGAGATATTGGTACTGGTGTGCAGGGTGAATCACTGGGGGTTCATTCTGACTTCTAACATGCTTCTTGGAGAACCTTCCAGCCTTCTATACATCTGCATGTCTCTAAGGAGAGAGTTGAAAGGCAGCTGCCAACAGCCCTTCCCTGTGTGCCCAAGAGCTGGCCAGTGACAGCTTCTGCATGTGATATCTCAAAGGCTGGTCCTCCTAGCATCCATAGGTAGTCAGCCAGCCCACCATTGCTCTGTTGGGTCGACTGAACCTAACAGAGCAGACACTGCCAAGCTTGATCCAGTGTGGATGGCTCACGGAAGCATTACCCAGAGCCTAGTAGCCTGGGCTGTGCTGAACTGCTTCATCCTGGACCTCTGGCTGGGACAGAAGACTTGTGTCCCAAGCAGGGTGGCTCAGGATCACTGATATTGCCTTCTTTGTCCCTCTGTGTTGCTGGGCCAAATGTCCCTGGAAGTGAATGATGAGATGCTCCTGGAAAGGGAGTCCTTATTTCAAAGTGCCTGTCATCCTAGAAGCCTTAGAAGATGCCACCTTGTCTAGGCATCTTGCAAGCACAGGGCCAGGCCCTGGTCCCTCTCCTGCTTCCAGATATCATTTGATTTTCTCTACTTGCTAGATGTTGTCATTATCGAAGACATTTTAATGGAGAAAACAATAAACCTTGAAGATGAGAGAGGGGCTCTTCAGGGTAGCTCCTATTCACTGTATCTGGACCATTTACAGTCAAGGTTTAGAGTCTGAATAGGAGGACAAATGCCAAGGGGCAGTGCCATGAGAAATTCCTGCCGAAGATCAGCTTAAGCAGGTTGGCAAGAGGGAAAAAAATTCTATGGTTTTGCTGGATCCAAAGAGAGCCTGGAACTGTCAGGCAAGAGTCCCAAGGCATTTCAAAGTCCAGGGCTGCTCCTGCATTCATGGTATGGCAAGCACGGACACCCCTCTTGTCTCCCTGAGGCATTCCAGCTTCTTGGGGTCATTTCCCCACATCATTTGGCAGACTGAAAGGGCTGTCACTGAGGATGGTTAGGATTATCGTGAGTTCATTCATCTCACTTCATGTCATGATGAGTACTCAAAACGACTCAGTGTGGCCTTCAAATAAAAGGCTTCCGAACTCGAACCCTGACCCTTGCCCTTCTAACCACCCACAGCCAATTTTCCCTGTCGGTGCGGCCTCACCAGTATTTCCTTACTGGTAACAGAGACAGACCTGGCCTGGGCACAAGGACAGTTGATGCTCCCATCACAGAGAACAGACACACAGCAGTGCTGGGAGCAGAGGGGTAGGCAGCAGGCACCAAGGAGAAGCTGCAGGTACCGGCGGCTCTGGATCCCAGAGCTGGCACAACATGCCTCCTGGTTAAGCAATGACCACCTGAGGTCACCTGAGGAGGTGATGCAGAACCTGCCTGGCAAGTGGACAGGGCATTGAGAGCTCGGGAAGTCATGTGTCCTCAGCAAACCTCACCCTTGCAGGCACATCCAACTCTCTGGCATTGCAACATGATGCTGTCATCTATAAACTTCTTAAGTGAGAACCATGCCAACTGAGTTACAAAACAATCCAAAAAGCCACAGGAAACACCCACACAACATTTCATGCAGTTTTATGGTTTTGTTTTGGGCCAGGTTTGTAGAGACCCTGGGCCTCACACAGCCTGTACAGCCAGGTTGGAAACCCCTTATAGAGTGTCAGGTTTTTTTTTTTTTTTTTTTTCTTTTTGTGGTTCCGGAGCTAGAAGTCACGTCCTTGGACATGCTAGACAAGCACTCTACTTGTGGGCTGCATCCACAGCCAAAAAACTGATGATTCCTTACAAAAAAAAAGTTTGTGTTTTCACTTATTTACTCATCATTCTTTAGCATTTGTTGAACATCTGTCCAGCACCAGGCCTTGCAGGCCCTGGGGGCAGTGAGGAGGCTCTGCTGATCTAACTCCGCCCACAAGAAGCTTGCCCACACTGAGGAAAACAGAAATGACCTCAATGATCAGAAATCAAATGTGCATGCTGTCTTCTGGAGTCTTGTGGGGGCAGGAACCAAATTTGTGGGGCACACCCAGGAAAGAATGAGCTTTGGCTCAAGAAAATGACCATGGAAGGACTTGGGGGAGAGGGGGCTAGATGGGGGCACACCTCCAGGATGAGGAATGGGATATGGGTGGCCATAAGGTGTTTGGGGCCAGAAGAAAGTTAATAGATATCAATAAATCACACTTTGACGTAAGTTACAAAATGGTTGTAAGAGTGTGTGGTTTGCCAGGGATGGGGTGGCATTTTTGACAAGGGGTTGTAGATCCAAGCTCTTCAAATAGGTACTGGGAACCCTGAAGCCTCCTCTGTCTTGGGGACAGAGACAAGGCTTCCCAGACCACCTCCTAGAGAAAGTCCTCACAGCCTTTGGAAGAAGGCACATGAGGCATTTGTAGGGTGCTTTCATGGCGGTTCCCCTGGGGGCAGTACCCACCCCCAGATCCCACCCCAGCCAAGCTCATGAAGTTGAAAGGGACACAACAGTCACTGGTGTTCAGTGCAGGTTTTCAGCTATTTTCTACGGCCCAGTCCTCCACAGTTTACACAGCTCCTCGTGGGCCACCCTGAAGCAGACAGAGATGAAGTCCCATTTTACAGGCCAGGACACGGAGGTTTAGCAAAGTGGGGGTACTCCTTGAACAAAGCCTGTCTAATAGCAAACTGGGGCAGGTACCCAGGTCAGCCTCCCACTGTGTCCTCATTGCCTACTGAGAGGAGAGGGTTGACTTGGACACGTGGGCCTCTATGAAGGAGGACTGTGTGGGGTGGGGCTTCAGTGTGGGCCAGAGGGAGACACGGAGTTCCAGGGGCTAGAAAACGTCCAGCTCAATCCGAACTTACTCTGTGCCCAGGACAGTCTGTGGCAGGAAGGCTTATGTACCATTATAGGTGCAGAGATCCAGGCTTGAGGTAGGAAGTGACTTGTCCTGAGATATAACGTAAGAGAAAGTATAGCCAGGTGGTGGCACACACCTTTAATCCCAGCACTCAGGAGGCAGAGCCAGGTGGATCTCTGAGTTCGAGGCCAGCCAGGGATACACAGAGAAACACTGTCTTTTAAAAAAAACTTTAAAAAATGAGAAGGTAAGATGTGAACTTGAGGAATTGGGCAAGGGCAGGGATACAGTTTGGTGGTAGAACACTTGCTTAGCATGTGCAAGGCCCTAGGTTTGATCCCTTGGACCTCCAAAACAACAACAAAATCCCACAGACTTAAGTCCATCTAGCCTGTGGAAGTGGGACGGAATAGGCTTGGTGACTTCATAGAAAGAACAGCCTGGCCAACCAGGCACTGAGACTGCTCCCGTGCTCCCGTGCTCCCGTGGCCTTGTGACCTCCATCTTCCTCCACCAGGGGGCAGTGTTGGGCCAGACATACCTCTGCTCACCAGGGACTCAAATAAGAGTTCATTGCCTCATGAGGGACCACTTTACCTCACAGTGGGGGGTCCTGGAGGTCAAGCTCACCAGCCCCAGCTGTTTGAGGCTGCTCAAAGTGGCAGGAAGAGGCGGTCCGATCCCACTCAGATCCTGCCTCGGTTGCTCGTTCTGACTGGACTGCGTCTTCCTCCCACAGGACCTGCCCTGTCACCTACACCTCCAGCTTAGATGGTTTAAGGCCATTGCTACCTTCCCTCCCAGACTACAGAAGCTGTAAATGTCCCTGAAATGACAGCTGGATTGCATCTCTCTGTGTAAGTCCTTCCCTGGCTCCTCAAGTGCCCCTGTGTGTGCACACACGTCTTATGAGGCCCTGTGTGGCCGGCCACAACCCTCCTTCCTGTCCCAGCTGCACCTGAAAACCTGAATCTACCAAGCCCTAATTATCCAGCCTGCTTGAGCTATGCCCTCAGCCCAGGACTCCCTCTCCCAGCGTGGATCTGTGGAGCCCCCAGGCCTCAGGCATCCCACCTCCACCTTCACCCCGCAGAGTGCAGGTCTCTTTCCCATACTGTAGAGCATCAGGATCAGTTTTCAGCACAAGACAGCACCATCATCTACCTCAACTCTCTCCTACTCATCCTAGCAGCTAGCCCGGGCTATATGTCCTCTACGTCTGGCCGTAGATAATAGTCACCATTTACTGAGTCCTGCCCCGCCTGGTGGCCATCTTTCACTAGGGCCTCAGAGACAGTGACTGGTTCAGAGGTCATACTCAGACTGCAAGTAGGGACATCTGACTCCATAGCCATGGGCCTCTGTTAGCTTTCCACTGCAGTGCCGAAATATCTGAAACAATTGACTTATAAAGAGACAAGTTTTCCCTTGGTCCATGGTTCTGGAAGTTCCATTCCAAAATCAGGTGCCCCCTTGCTTTTCTGGGCTTCTGCTGAGGGAAATGCAAGTTACTTCATTAGTGTATCAAGGCCTGTCTTGGGCTTAGCTCTATTTGAGGTGCCCTGTGGCTGGTCCATTAATAAACTGTTTACCTTGGAAGCATGAGGACAGTGTTGAATCAGTAGGATACATGTTCAAAAGCTGCACATGGTGACACAGGCCTGTAATCCCAACATGGAGGAGACAGGTGGGTCCCTGGGGCTGGCCAGCCAGCCAGCCTAGCCTAATTGGTGAGCTACAGGCCAACGAGAGACTCTGCATCCATAAAACAAGGTGGACGGCCACTGAAAAACAACACACATGCAATTCTGACACATGTCACTGATTGTTTAGTGGGCAGAGAGTTTCGGCTGTTGATAATAACTGCATGGCAATTGGAATGTAGGTAACTGGAAGGACCAAGCCAACACAGGACACACCAAGACCAGTTCTCAGCACAAAGGAGATTATTTGCCCTAGAGGGACAAAGTGGGGGGTGGATAGGAGATAAGGGAGAGGGGAGTGAGGGAGCAAAGCAGGGGTGGGGGGCTGGGGAGAGCATATTTGCTCCAGAGGGACAAAGGACTGCCTCTGGATAGAGGGGAGACAAATGCAGCCCGAAGGCCAATGACAGTTTATAAAGGGAAAGGGGAAACCCAGGTTGGAATGAGTTGGTTTGTTTTGGTTGGGCAGGTTAATTAGGGCAGTCAGAAGAGGGCTTTTGACTGCTGGACTTCAATACTTTGATAGTGGACCTTGGTGGTCAGCTTCAGGAGGAGGAAGTGGCCAAATAAGGTAACAGACCTTGGTGCCTAGCTTCAGGAATGCAATCTCACTGTTCAGCAAGGCCAAGGGAAAGGGGGAGAGCAAGACCTCTCAGAGCCCTGTTTGCCATGCTCGGGCCTGCTAGAGAGAGCCCTTGAGTAATGGCACTGAACTGTACACTGAAAATTATTGAATTGGAGCCAAACATGGTGGCACAGGCCTTTAATTCCAGCACTCGGGAGGCAGAGCTAGGTGGATCTCTGTGGGTTCGATGCCAGCCTGGTCTACAGAGGGAGTTCCAGGACAGCCAGAGCTACACAGTGAGACTCTGTCTCGGGGGGGGGGGGGGGGGGGGGGGGGGGGGGGACAAACAACGAAAAGAAAATTAACAAAGCAGAGTCACATTGCTGAGGAATGCAAGGCTAGGCTGTGTGAACTTGACAGGGGACTTATACAAACGCAGACGGCACAGCCCATTGCTCCCAGGTCACAAACAGGCTAACTGAATGAACACTACAGGCAGGTGTAATATACAGCTAAGTATGTCAATCCCTGACTATATCTAAGTATAGGAAAGTATGTAAAATGCTAGGATTTGGGGGCTGGAGAGGTGGCTCAGTGGCTAAGAGCACTGACTACTCTTCCAGAGGATCTGGGTTCAATTCCTAGTACCCACATGGCAACTCATAACTGTCTGTAACTCTAAGATCTGACACCCCCATGCAGACAAAACACCGATACACACCTTTCTTTCTTTCTTTTTTCTTTTTTTTTTTTTGTTGTTGTTGCTGTTGTTTTTGGCTTTTTGAGACAGGGTTTCTCTGTGTAGCTTTGGAGCCTTTCCTGGAACTTTCTCTGTAGACCAGGCTGGACTCAAACTCACAGAGATCCGCCTGCCTCTGCCTCCCAAGAGCTGAGATTAAAGGCATGCACCACCAACACCCGGCTAAATAATTTCTAAAAAATTCTAGGGCCGGGCGGTGGTGGCGCACGCCTTTAATCCCAGCACTCGGGAGGCAGAGCCAGGTGGATCTCTGTGAGTTCGAGGCCAGCCTGGGCTACCAAGTGAGTTCCAGGAAAGGCGCAAAGCTACACAGAGAAACCCTGTCTCGAAAAACCAAAAAAATAAAAAAAATAAAAATTCTAGGACTTTGTAAGTTTTCACCTCCATTACACCCTTCTGAAATTATGATGGTCTGTGCAGCAGATTGTTGACTGAACACTGTTAAGAAACACTGACTGAATTGATACACAGTGTAACTTGGGGGAGCTTCACAAACATCATGTTAAATGAAAGAAGCCAGTCACTGAAGGTCAGATACATTCTGGATTCCATTCATGGGAAATATCTGGACGTGGGAAATCTACAGAGCTAGGATGTTTGGTTTTCAGGCCTGGGACAGCAGCAGGGGTGGGGAATGGTTGATGATGGGTTTGGGAATTTGGGGTGGGGAAACAAATGATGTAAATTACGTGCCATTACTAGAGTCCTAGACCAGAAGGTCCTAACAGACGGGATTTGAACATTTTCCGCAAAAATCAAATGTAGGGCCTAGGAGGCTAACTCGGTAGATAAAATGCTGGCTAAGCAAGCATGAGTCTGGATTACTAACACCCGTATAAGAAGCCTGGCATGGGGACCCTAATCGGTCATCCTAGCACTGAGTGGGCAGAGCAGGATCCTGGGAGATCCTGGCCAGCCAGACTGATAAACCAGTGAGCTCCAGTCAGTGAGAGACTCTGCCCCAAAGAATAATGGGGAGAAGCCAGGCAGTGGTGGCACTTGGGAGGCAGAGGCAGGTGGATCTCTGAGTTCAAGGCCAGCCTGGTCTACAAAGAATCCCAGGACAGCCAGGGCTACACAGAGAAACCCTGTCTTAAAAAAAGAAAGAATAAGGTGGAGTTGCCTGATATTGACCTCTGGCTTCCACACAGGCACACACCAGGTGAGTGCACTTGCACACACATGCATATGTACACACACACACACACACATACACACACACACACACAAAACAGTACTAGTAAGACAGGGGAAGTGTGGGAGACCCGCTCCCACTTTTACCCCAGGGTCCTCTTGAGGAGGGAGAAGTGAGAAATATTTAGATAGAAATACAGAGGGGAGAAAGACAGATAGAAACAAAGGATAGCTCTGAGGGCCTACATCCTTATCCACCTTCTGTCTTTTCTAAAGGGCTTTTTAAAGGAATGCCAAGGGGCGGGGCAAAAGACCTCCCCTTGCTAGATCAAAGCATACTGCACAGCCAAGTGCAGACCCTTCCAAACACCTGGTAACCACACACGTCATCAAGCAATCCTCTCATGCAGCTCTGCTGGGTAAAGCAAGCTCACTAGCAAACCTTTGTGGGCTCCCACAGGAAGGATTTTATTATCTAGTGTGAGCACACTGGAAGCTGGATGACTACCAGCCCATCTTCTAGGAGCTAACAAGAACTTGAGGCCATACAAGGCAATAACAAACTTGGAGGTGGGGGAAGAAGTATGTGTATCATCTGGGCATGTCACAAACCCATAACCCTGGCACATGGGAGGTCTGGGAGGGAGGATCAGGGTCACCTTTGGCTACAGAGCCAGTTTTGGAGAACCTGAGCTACATGAGACCCTATCTGGGGAAAAAAAAATCAAATACGCATAGTTAGGCATTCTTGGTTAAACTGTGGTCTGCTTGGCCATTGGTTCAGTTTTAACTCCTGCAAGGGTCTTCTGGCTTTAAAAACTCATTTCTTGAAGGGACAATTAGTTTCCTGAGATGTGATTGTTCTTCCTTGACCAGGTAGCTTCAGTTTCTAACTCAGGCTACTTACCGGCACTCTGGATGAGGCTGGAACCATCTTTATTTAAGGCAGATCAACTTTGTATTGTCAGTTTTTAGACAGACTCTCCAAGATTTTTTTTTTTTAATGTGTGCATGTGCGTGTGTCTGTGTGGGGGTATGTGCACATGAGTGCAGGTGTCCTTGGAGACCACTGGGGTCAGATTCCCCCTGGAGCTGGAGTAACAACGGGCTCTTGTGAGCAGCCCAGAATGGATGCTGGGAACCAAATTTAAGTTCCCTGACAGAGCCTTCTCTCCTGTCCCCAGACAGACACTCCAAACAGACACAGCTATGGAGAGAGATGGACTGGAATCTGACCCAACATTGAAGGCAGCCAAGAAGACAGCTGCAAAATGAAGGCAGAGATGCCGTGTGTTAATCCTTTTAGCTATCCATTGGGAATCAAAGGCCTGAGTGAAAACTTCATGGTTTTTAGCCGAAGTGGCCTCTGAACCTTTGTTGCAGTTAGTCCAGATGTTTGCACACAACCCCGTGAATATGCTGAAAACCACTGAGCTGTAGATGAAGAATGAAGCGTTTCTATTGTGTGTGCGGATCATAGTTCATTAAAATTTTCTCCCATTTTCTTTGACAAAAGCTCAGTAGTGGTGCTCCCCACCAGCATGCACTAGTCCTGGGTTTGATCCCTAGCATTGGAAAAAAATTATCAAGAAATAAATAGGGCGGCGGTGACACACACCTTTAATCCCAGCACTTGGGAGGCAGAGGCAGGCGGATCTCTGTGAGTTTGAGGCCAGCCTGGTCTACAAAGTGAGATCCAGGACAGGCTCCAAAGCTACACAGAAAAACCCTGTCTTGAAAAAAAGAAAAAAGAAAAGAAAAGAAAAGAAAGAAAGAAGCCTGCCCCAGGGTAATAAAGCCTGGCAAGTACCCTGCCAAAAGGTATGACAGAACTCCACTGGGCGCATGTGCACCCTCCCCCCTCCCCCGCAGCCTCCCTTTCCTGTGGTCAGATCTCTCTCCCGCCTTCTTCCTAGCAATGTTTGCTCACAGGGAGGCCTCTGCACTCCCTGCAGACTCTCTTAGCTGGTTCCAGCGTGATCTACTTAGGGAAGGTGGGTAGGAGTGTGTGGACTCTGGAGGAGGTGGGGAGCAGCCCTTTCCCATTGCCTAGAAACCTAGGAAGATTCTTGGGTGAGGTGAGGCGGTTCTGTCAACTCCCCCACCAGTGTTTACTTGTGTGTGGTGTGGTTGTCGCCTTGGTCCCCTGAATCCTTGACAAATGAGTTGCTCAACACAGCCTGGGGGTGTTTACCTGGGAGGGTAGCTCTGGGTGTGTACCAGTGGTCTCCTTCCTAGGCTCCTTTGTTTCAAAGGAAGGGAACGTTAAACTTCAGTTGGCTCCACGTTCTCTGCAGAGTGTGTGTGGAGGTGGGGCAGACCAACGTACTTCCGCCTGTTTACCGAACTCTCGAGATGTCCCCAGGCCTGGTGTTAAGGCTTGGGGTGGGGTAGGAGATGGGGGGCTAGAGTGGGGCTTGCTCTGGTTCCCCTGTGGGTAGCAGAATCAGACAGGCTGGGCTCCAGTTCTAGCTGTGCAACTTCTGAAGGTTCCTTGACCTCTGTGAATACCCATTGGTTTGGCTAGGAAAGAGGGCCACCTGTAACTGTTTCCATGAGGACTAATGAGGAGGTGATCAGCAAACAGGAAGCCAAGTGCTCTGAAGAATCCCTGCCGCTTCCCCTCAAAACAGCTCACGATCTTTAATATTTAGATATGCAGTCCCCCTCCAAAGGCTAATGTGTGGAAGGCCTTGGCTCCAGCTGATGCTATTGAGAGATGGTTGGGCCATCCAGGTATTGAACTTCATCAGTGGCTAATAGACTAATGAGTTCATACTGAATGTCCAGTGGGCAGGGCCTACTTGGAGGAGGTGTGTTCATGGAGGATATGCCTTTGAAGGGCATATCTTGTCCCTGTCACCCCCTCCCTCTTCAACTTCCTGGCCACTAGGAGACAGGCAGCCATATGCTACTTCACATCAGTGACCTCTGTACTGGGTCCCTTTCTTTTCTTTTCTTTTTATTTATTCTGCCTCCTCTCCCTCCACTCCTCCCAGTTCCTCCCCACACCACCCCCCAGATCCACGCTCTTCTGTTTCCTTTCAGAAAATAGCAGCTCTCCCAGGGATATCAACCAAATATGGCATAAGAAGATGCAACAAGACCAGGCAGAAACCCTCTTATGGAGGCCAGATGGGGCAACCCTGTAGGAGGAAAAGGGTTCCAAGAGCAGGCAAAAGAATCAGACACCGTACTCACTCACTGCTATGAGTCTCACAAAACCCCAAGCTAAACAACCACAGCATGCCGGGCGGTGGTGGCACACGCCTTTAATCCCAGCACTCGGGAGGCAGAGGCAGGCGGATCTCTGTGAGTTCGAGGCCAGCCTGGGCTGTACAAAGTGAGTTCCAGGAAAGACGCGAAACTACACAGAGAAACCCTGTCTCGAAAAACAAAAAACAAATAAAATAAAATAAAATAAAATAAAAATTAAACAACCACAGCATGTATGCAGAGGACCTCTCGCAGACCCATGCAGGCTCCATGATTGTCACCAGTCTCTGTGAGCCCCTACGAGCCCTGCTTAGTTGATTCTGTGGGCTGCGTTCTCCTGTGTCCTTGACCCCTCTGTCTCCCGTAGTCTTTACCAGTGTGAAGCTCCTGGAGCTGAGGCTGTGGGACAGTCAAGTCCCTGGATGAGCTATTTAGCTGCCCCATGTCATGCCTTGATTTACTCATCTGTAGAATACACTAAACAATGGTACCCATCCCTTCTAGGGAGGTTCTAAGTCTGGTAGAGATGCTGTGCTCAGAACTGGACTTGGCTTGAGACATGACTTCACTAAATGTGATCATTCTAGCTATAAGCCACATGGGGGGAATTAAAGTTCAAATAAACGCCAGGCCCAGTGGTACAGACCTGTGATCTCAGCTACTCGGGACACTGATCAGGAAGATCACAAGTTTAAGTTTGGCTGGGCTACAGAGTGAATACAAGGCCATCCTGGGCAATTTAGTGAGACCCTGTTTCAATATAAAAAGTTGAAAGAGGGGCTGGGGGTAGTGTAGTTCAGTGGTAAGACACCAGCATAGCCTAGGCTAAGGCCTGGGCTCACTCTCCAATACCAGAGAGAAAGAAAGGAGGTTGGAGAAGGATTCGGTTAAAAACCACAGGTCTACCAGTCACGGTGCACACTGGTGATCAGCAAGCATCAGCACTGCCCTGGCTTCAGGTTTATGTGCTACAGGGCACACGTGTGATCCCAGTACTTGGGAGATAAATCAGAAGGTTCTCGAGTTTGACACCAGCCTGGATTACACAGGAAACACAGACTCACAACAGCAACAACAACAAAAACCCAGACTTTGGTTATTCTGTTATTTCACACCGGAGGAGTGGCTACTAAATGCGTTAACCAGGACAGCTTAGATACAGCCCGTGCCCGCCATCACAGGAAGTTCTGTTGACGGCTCGTGCACAGTAAACTGCTTGGCACATTTGTGGTCCAGTCAGAAGGGCTCAGAGTTCCTACGAAGATCCACAGCTCCTGGAAGGGCGCTCACCTCTCTTCCTGACCCTCCTTCCCAGCCTGGGGTGTCAGGGCCCCTCCCATCAGAAGGATTAGGGAGAGAAGAGAGACTGGTGAGAAACGGGCGGGATTAGGAGCTAATGACAGAGCAGCTGTGGAACTCAATCTCCACAGGTCCCCAGCCTGGGGGAAGTGGGTAGTTGGAATGTGAAGTGGGGTGGGGTTGGGCGTGGAGAGTTACCTAACTGCTCCAAAGTGACACACAGGGGCCCCGGACAGAGGGGAACGGACAAAGGTAGCCCCTTCTCCTGTGGACCCAACTGTATCAGGGGCACAAGTCAGGCAAGGTACCAGCAGGCGGCGTCTGGAGCCCCACATCCATCCCCTTTAAGAACCCTGAGATAGCCCAGGGTTGCCCCAAAATTGGACATCTAGGATGCTGAAGGTTAGGAATAGTGGACCTGAGACAGTCTTGAGCAGAGTGGCTTGGGCTAGCCTAGCTATGTTAACTAAGGCTAGCCCAGGATAGTTTCTGCGCATGCAAATTCTCTTGAGACAGCTTTGCTTGTTGATTGGTTGGTTGGCTGGTTGGTTCTGAGACAGGGTCTTGCTGTGTAGACCAGGCTGTCCTTGAACTTTACAACCCTCCTGCCTCAGCCTCCTGAGTGCCGGGTTGAAGGTTTTAATAGAGACCGTAATCGACAGGATGGTTTTTCCCTTATCAGGGCTCCAGAGAAGGGGAAGGGAACGATCCCCTAGCAGGGCACAAAAACCCAGGCACTCAGTGTTCTCGTCCGTGTAAGCGGGCAGAGCTGGCAGCCCTCTGTTAGGAATGAGTGGCCCCAGCAAACATCAGGCTGAAAGGCTTTACAAGGAAATCCAGAGCAGGGACAGGCCTCTGGCCCGTCTGGTGGTAGGATATCAGAATGGGACAGAGAACAAACGACACAGGAACCTTCTGGGCTTCCCTGAGCACCTGCTGTGAATGACCTACCAGCTTCTTCACCCCCAGGTGGATGCCTCTTGCTGGCCATATATAGAAATCCCCCAAAGACATCCTTGCCCCCAAGACCATGCTCCTGTCCCACCTGAACCTCAATACTAATGGGAGCTGTACATAACCAGAGGCCCCACACACAGGGTTCTAGGTAGACACAGGGGGAAGATGCCTGGCCTTTCCCTATGTTCAAGTCTATAGGACCAGTTCCTTGCAACGTAGTTTGAAAGACATCAGGAAAGGTAGCTTTGGCCCTGTGAAAAAAAACAGCCTTCACCATGAACCTTTGAGTTCCATCTTCAGCCCTTTTTGCAGTACTGGGACTTGAACCCAGGACTGTGGGTACACTAGGCAAGCTCTACCCAAAACTGCATCCCATCCCACAGCCTGTCTACCTCCTGACTGTGAGTGTTCGCTGCAGCTGACGCGTGTGAGCTTCTCCCAACTCTGAACACAGTGCAGGGCTGCTCAGTAGGTGGAGCACCCTGTAGGAGCTGGGGGAGGCTTGGGGAGCTCCTCCATCAGGAGAACAAAGAGACCGAGCCTTAGGGAAAGGCTGTACCTCTGAGGAGTAGGGCTCATCCGCATGGGACTCCCCCTTCTCCAGGACAGTGGTCACTCGCAGGGAAGGCCAGCCTCCCTCCTTTACAGCTGCCTCATCTGGCAGAGGTCCTGGCACACCCTCGGGTCTGCCGTTTCCTCCAGACCTGTCCCAGGGCCAAGCACGGGACCTCACCTAATCCCAGTTATGTAATGTCCAATCTAAAGAGCTGGCCTGGAGGAGGCGCCTGAGCCACACCCAGAGGTGGGGGCAAAAGGCTCCAGCTGGGTCTGGGCAGACAGAGGAGGCTGGGCCTCTGCCTGCAGTGGTCACTGCTCCTCAGTCTCAGCCATCACCATGAGTGGCCGAGTCGGAGACCTGAGCCCCAAGCAGGCAGAGACCCTGGCCAAGGTAAGAGATGCCCCTCCTGTAGGCCCTCAGGAGGGAATGACTGGGAGGTGGGGTAGAAGGGATCACCTGGCCCCTACCTCATTCTGCATGTCCTTGACATTGTCTCTTTGCTGTCCCTCTAAAGGGGGTCCATCCTACACAGCTCAGTAACATCTGTGTCACCTCTACAGGGGTCAATCCTACACAGCTCAGTGACATCTGTGTCACCTCTACAGGGGTCAATCCTACACAGCTCAGTGACATCTGTGTCACCTCTACAGGGGTCAATCCTACACAGCTCAGTGATATCTGTGTCACCTCTACAGGGGTCAATCCTACACAGCTCAGTGACATCTGTGTCACCTCTACAGGGGTCAATCCTACACAGCTCAGTAACATCAGTCCTGACCAGAACAGGTGTTACATGTGCAGAAGTAGACTTGCACTTAGCCAGGAGCTGGACCCAGAGGGCTCTACTTGGCAGTTGCCCACCCCCCTGACCCCTGGGTGGGAGCTGGAGGATGCAGATGTCTGTCCTCTGATGGATTCTTCTTTCCTGGGACTCAAAGGAAAGCTAGTCTGTAGGATTCAGATGGGAGAGACAGAACAGTGTTGGTGTGCCCACAGCTGAAAGGGAAGAGGACCCTTGATCATGAGCCTCTCTCTCTCTCTCTCTCTCTCTCTCTCTCTCTCTCTCTCTCTCTCTCTCTCTCTT